>NC_135794.1:20740412-21391246 GCF_051106095.1 Pogona vitticeps
AAAAATAATTTTAATGGGGATGAATTAAAAAGCCAGTGTAGCTGCTTCTCAGAGCAGCCCTGTGCTTAAGCCCTATTTGGTCACCCTAGGCGATCAGAGATGACATGCAGGAGAGTGCATGTAACTCAGTGCAGTTCAAGGAAAGTTTTGGTAGTGCTCCATTTGTCTTCAGCTACTGCCCCAGAAACTGAGAGGGGTTGCTTGAGGGAAGAAGTGAACTGCTGCATAAATCAGTGGTTTTGACATCTGGCTATGTAGCCACTGAGCATTGCGTTCCTGGAGTGAGACTGCTGGAGTCACATTTCCCAGCAAAGAATATGCAGAAGAACAAGGCCTATAATGCTGGAGATGGTACAGACTCATCTTGTTGGTAGCTCTAACCTGCATGGATGTGTCGTAATCCCCTTTGAAAGCCATCCAACTTGGCAGCTGTCGTGTCAATCATGTGGCTGGGAGTTCCACGGTTTTAACATATTACAGATCTGCAAATCTTTACCCCTCTTTAAGTCTGAGGAAGCTCGCAAAATGTGATTTGGAGGCTTAAGCACATGGTTGCCTTTAAGAGGTTCAACCTCAACCTTTTTGAGTCCAGCAGCTTCATGAAAATCCTGCTGGGAGTTAACCTTTAGGTGGTTTTTAGAAGGCTGTAAACATCACCTTGGTGTTCCTTTCGTTGGTGATAAGAGGTCTACTGGCTGGGTTCCAGCCAAAGCAATTGCTCTGTTGGGAACATGGTTTTGCAGGAACCCAATGCCAGAGAACATGTCTGTTCCCAAAATATTCACGGCTCTTCACTTAAAAAAAAAATCACTTCTTAATGCTGTCACTTAATTTCTGATATCACCCTGCAAACAGGTATTTTTCTGTAGCGTTGATTGAAAATGTGCTGTGAAAATACGTGGAAACATCCCAACTCTTTTTAAAGCTCTTGTAAGAAAAGGATTCCATCAACGTAATTTTTTAAAAACAACTTTTGGAAGAGGGCAGTCCCAGCCCCATGTTGGGTTGACCTTGCAAACATTTCAAGAGTATGTGTCTTTTTGGTATATATGTTTTTTTTTTTTGTGGGTCTTGTTCTTTGGTTTGTGAATTATGGAGCTGAAGAGATTCTAGGCGCTACCCTTTTGGTTTGTAGCGCCTAGAATCCCTGCTTAGGTGGTGGCCTCATGCGAGTCGTAGTCCGGAAGGCCAACAAACTCAACTCTTCCTTGAAGTCACGAAGGATCCTGTTCTCAAATCTTCCTCGCTAACCCTTGGGGAACAACAACAAGCAAGGCCATTGATTTATCTTGCCTCGTGTTTCTTGCAAAACGAATTCTGTGTGCTGTACGAGGAGCGACCTAAAGACAAAGAACTTGGGTGTTTTTAAGGTAAGCTGAACCCTGTGCTCGGTGCCACATGAGTGCACTCTTTCGTTCCCCCCACACACAATACTCTCTTACAACACAGCCATTTTCAGCACTGATGTGAAGGTGCGGTGCAAGTAGACACGGCTGCCTCCTCCAGTTTCCCCTGCGGATTGATTCTCCTCCGGCATGCAAGCGTTGTTGTCCTGGCTAATAATTTTCTTTCCTCCCCCAACTGCCACCACCACCACCACCGTGGTCTGTGTTTCCTTCATTCCCCAGATAACGTCTTTGTGTCGGTTTTTGGGAAGTGCTGTGTGACTAACGTGTGATGTGCCATACCCCGGGCCCTCCGCCATGCACCATAAACATCGCGCACCATACCAGGTTGGTTGGTGCCCTTGCAGGGTTCGGAGAGGAACTGCCTAGCAACCGTCTGGCCCTTGGTTAATGTTTCCACAGGCTTGCTCGGCTGAAGAGTGTGTGTGTGTGTGGGGGTTGTCTGTGGCATGTCTGGTGTTTTCCTTGCGTTCTTCAAGGTTACAGGCCCCAAAGGGTTGAAATGCATTCTTCCGTCCCACATTCTCCAGAGACTGGAGGCCTCTTGAAAAATCCCCCAGGCAGCCAGTTGGCTTCTGTTCCAGTTAGCACCACCGGTGATACTGGACTCTCGAAGGCTTTCCCCCATTTTCAGTGGGATGTTAAGTTCCTTGTATTTGCAGGGGACTTGACAAAGGGGAACCTTAATATACAACAAAACATGAACCTCCTTACATGGGGGGGGGGCAATCTCTTTATCTCTCTCTCTCTCAGCCTGCGTTACCTCAGAAGGATAAAAAAAAAGGGGAGCGTTCCTCCTGGCCAAGGATGACATAAATCATATTAGCTCAAGAGCAAGTAAAACAGTTGGTGATGGTGTGGGTGGGTGATGATGGTCAGTCCTGTAATGGTCCTGTTGGAGTAGAGGCGAAGATGACGGTTGGAATCTCGGTTTGTAGGTGCGTCTCGTTGCTGTCTCTACATCCGTGGTTGCCTCGTTATATATTAATAGTTGTTTAAGAGTCTGTCTGTAGGGAAGCATGGGTTTGCCGTCTAGAGGCTAGAGAGGAAAGGTTTTTCTCTCCCCTTTAATAAAAAGTTGCTTTAACACTATATTTCTAATTAAATGTGGCATTTTCCAGGGACAGTAATCGAACAAGAAGGATTATGTAAGCATAACATAGATGTCCACGGCATAGATGCGAAATCCTTAAGAGTCTAGGTAGCCTTGTAAAACACATGGGGGATGTGTAAGCTTCTCAAGAGTAGGGGTACGTAGAACCTTTCACAACCAAGCAGAGGAAACAGTTCTTTTCCATCATGGGCAGTAGATCTTGTTGCTACGTGCGAGTGATCTCTGCGAGGAGTTGTGAGCAACTCCTGGATGATGTTCTGCCCATCTCTCCTCCGAGTCTGTCTTCTGTCTGGCCACCTGCCTTCTCCTGTCAATTTGTTTTTTCACCTGTTTTAAACCTATGGGTTTTGAGTCTCTCTGTCTGGTGAATCTGAGCAGATGTGGGCTTGGCTGCAGGAAACGGACATGGTGGTGTGTTCCAGGTGGAAGCTGAAGGCATGCAAGTGAATAGAAGGATCAACGCAGTTGAGTGGATTTTCAGACACCCTTTGGGATTGTGGCCCCAGGGGCTTAAGTTGTCAAATGTTGCTTCAGCTCCACATAGAGGATGCTTCAGAAGACTGAAAACCTTGTATGCTTGCATCGGTGGCCTCTTTTCACTGTGGCGGATTCCCAAACGTGGGTTGACTAGGAAGCCAGAGAACGCCCTGTCTTACGAACTGTGGCTGGTTTGTTCACCTTGCATAGCCAGAAAAGAGGACGTATTTTCCGTGTCTTTCCTGCACCTTTAAGAACCTTTTGGCCTGCATTTTGCATTTACTGTAGCTGCCTGACTTCTCACCAGGGTGGCCGTGCATGCGTTCTGTCCATGAGTGCTTTGTTTTGTTTTTCTAAACCTGGTAGATGTACCGTGCAGTGCCTTCTTGTCTGAACTCAAATGCCCTGGGGCAAAAATGGTTCCCCTTAGCTTTGCCCACGTGGTGCACTTTCTGTTCCGAAATGCTCTCTAGCTCTTCCGCTGTAAATCTCCCAGAAATGAAACAGGATGAAACTGAGCTGAGATATTCTCTGAACAGTTGAGCATCTCATTTGAGAACCTTGATTCTGGAACAGATTGATCCTGGTTTAATGCGATTTCATCCTTGCCCATTATGTTCTTCAACTCTGGATGGAGAAACTGCCTGTGAGAACTATGATATCCAGAGCTCAGACTCCTTAGGTCATCATCCCCTTCTGGGGACCCTCCAGATAATTCATACCTCAATTCTCATCCGTTTCCGCCATCATATCAAGAACAGTGGGAGTTGAGATCTGAGAACTTCTTCTAGATGCTTTGAGAGACCTAGATGGTCAGCTGGCATGGTCTTGCGCCCCGTTCTGTAACCCCACAAAGTTACTGAAGCCTATTTTTCCGTATAACCAATCCCTTCCACGGGTCAGTGGTCAAATCAGGTGCACCTTTGGACATTTGCAGAGCACATATGCCTTAGTCGCCATAGGTGACTAGTCAAGGGTTTGCTGGAAAGACCTTTGTTGATGGCATGTAAAATCTCTGTGGGATAGGACATGAAAGTGATCGCCGATGTCTCTTTCACGTGCAAACTTGTCTGTCTCTCATGTTTGAAAAATCTAAGAACTTGGACTTGATGATGCTGTTGAGGCCAGCCGAAGCTGCTCCACTGCTCTCCTTTTGACCCCCAGACATCATCAGGGCTCTCTCCCCCCCCCCAAACTCCAGCTCTGCTTTACCATCTGAGACTGACAGGCCATGAATGCTTGAGATTGTTTGCATGAGGCACTTCCCTTTTCTGAATTATGTATATGTTTTGCTGCGAGGCTAACTTTCTCTCATAAAAAATGTCCAAGACTGTCCCCTTAGAGGCTGAAACAGAGCATGGAGAAGGGGTCCTTTTTAAAGGCATGGTGAAAATATTTAAACTAACTAAATAATAAGTTAGATTTTTGAGGTTACCATTCCCAGGACCCCTCAGTCAGCATGGGGAGCTGTTTTTTTTGGGGGGGGGGGAGCTAACTACTATAAGTTCTTTGAAAATCCATCAACCCTGGCAATTCTGATATTGCTGTGGCTTGAACTCAGCTTATTTTCTTTGCCGCTAACTTACCGGCTTCTCAGCAAGGGCATGACAAAGGCTTTGAAGCCGGGATTGTGTTTCTCCTCTCAGCGTTCCATAAATCTTTGGATTCTAACCTTCTGTGAATGACTGGAGAGAGCGAAGGTCAGTTGGCAGCCCCATTCTTTGTCCGTGGAAGATTTCCTTGAAGATTTCAGGTACAGTTGTGGGATACGCCACTGCTTAAATGCCCGTAGAATGGGGTATTTCTGAACTTGAAGGACCATCAGTCATTAGACCCTCTTCTAAGGCAACTAGCTTCCTGTGTCCTTTAAGCCAACGGCTTTCTCTGTGTCTTGTCTTTCCCTCCACTGTGCTGGTCAACATCGATGATCTAGTTTTGCATGTCTAAATCTAAATGAGGAAGCAGCAAATGAAAAAGAAGTGGCAAGACCTTTTGCAAAAACAAAAAAAGTCACTTGGTGAAGGGTTTATCTGAAACTAGAGCAGGTGGCCTAAACAAACAAGTGTGTCTGGATGCCAAGCATTAAATCAGCAATGGGCAACATGTACCCAGTGTGTGATAAGTTGCCCGGGAAGCTTCTTATCTGATCTTTGGGCATCTTCTGAATCTCACAGTGCCACCTGCTGAAAAGAAAGCCTCTCCCATCTCAGTGTGATCATTTAGGAGCAGCAATTTTAGATTGAAGCAAGGTGCAGGACTCCTCTACGCACCTTGTCTTACCCCTTCCCCGGGCCTCCAAGAACAAAGTAAGAATGAGCATCTGGTTACTTAAGCTTTTAATTCTTGCTCCCTCTCTCCTTTTTGGACATATCTCTGTGTGTTGGGTTTTTGGAGTTGGAACAGGATTAGATTGGCCCTGGGGACAGAAATTGGTCTCCTGGACCTTCAAAGCTTGCTGACCCCTGAGTCTGATCAGCTTTCAGCGAATGGACTGCTGGTTTAGATTGATCTTTGTGTAACTCTCTCTCTCTTTAAAAGAAGCTGTTCCTTTTTTTTTCTGCAGAAGCTCTGAAATTTAGTGGCACAGCCTAAGGATCCAGGATAGCCTCTGGTGATCTTGGGGGAGGGTTTTGATGTCCAGTGCTGCCGCCCCCCTTCCCTCGGAGCCCTGATATTGCTTCAGCTACATTGTGTGTGTTGGTTGCAACAGGAAGTGCCTTTTAAAAACTGACCAGCCCTTTGTGGCATGCGAACATAGGAGATAAGCTGAACTCTGTGCTAAGAACCAAAGGGTGCAGCTTTTATCAGGCTGACGATATATATAAATATATTGCTTTGAATCTTGCTTGGCTAGCTGATTTTTTTCATCACACTTAATGCTGTTTTCTTTTGGAACGACAAAAAAAAGAAATAAAGAAAAAAAGGCCAGCGCTGATGTGCAGCTTCTTCAGTTGGATGGAGACCCTCCACCTTCAACTTCATGTTCATGCTTCTTTTAAAAGGAACAGATGCTAATTACTTTCAGCACATGATCAAATATCTAAACAGACACTCCCTTTGGTTACCTGTGGTGACTTGAGAAGTACATAAGGCCATCGGACAGAAAACATGCTCCGGGAAGCCGGCATGGTTCTCTCTTGACATTTTTCTTGATTGCTCTTTGCTTTGGGGAGTGAGTAGAGATCTATTTAAAACTTTTTAAATGACTCAATTATTCTTTTGTATTTAATTTCATTTTTCTGTCACCTTTCTCTTTGTGACAGGGCCCAATGCACCTCACACATTATTTAAAAAAAAAAATTCAAACAAGCCCTCCATGAGAAAGGCTTACCTGTGTAAATGGAACAGATTCAAATGTTCCACTGAAGCTTCTTCATTGCCTTCTATCAACCCATCACTTGCTACTGTTCTACGTTTTTTTTGCTTAGTCTCAAGTCTAGCGGCCTTGAGAGTTTACCTCGCCACCATAGTTTCTTATCAGCCCCCTAACTCTCTGGCAGCTGATTTCTTCAAGCATCCAACATTGAAATGTTTTCTTAAAGGTCCTTCTCATATCTACCCAGATACCCGCCCACGTTCCCCGCAGTGGTCACTAACACTAGTACTGCAACAACATCAACTGATTTACGGCTACTTACCTTTAAAACAGTTTTCCTCTTCACCATCACCTCAACTCGACGAGCTAGTGATTTAGCGGTCTTATGTCACGACTATCCTTATTTACAGTTTTTTTCCCCAGACAAAGTCAAACTATCCATGCATACTTCTTTCCTCCCCAAAGTTGTATCTCAGTTCCATTGCCTGGTAATAACTTTTCTTTCATTCTGTGGATGAATTTGAGAGTCTGTCCCATCGTTGTAGCTGTTTTGACCATATCTTTCAGTAGCCAATAAGATGAACAGTGTGACCTAGGAAGCTCATAATTTAAATCTCAGTTTGGACGCGAGTTCGAGAGGAGGCAATCAACCAGATTCTCTCCAAACCTCCGATTCCGCTGTGGAATAAGAGACAACAGTGGCATTCCTCACAGGGCTTGTTTTGTGAGATGCATGTTAGCAGAACTAAGTTGTAAACATGACATAATAGGTGGCACATTGTGCATTTTGCAAATTATGAATATAACGACTTCGCCCCGTGATACTGACTGGTGTATACTTAGTGTGCAATAGGGGAAAAATCCTGTTGTTGTTTTTTTTTTGTATATATATTTTGCGTTGCCTCGCATGAGCGTGCGTGTCTCTTTGCTTCTCCGCCTTGTCCTCACACCAACCCTGTGAAGAGATGACGCTTATACGACATTGCAAACGGCCATTAAGATAACAAGTTGCTATTCTTAGGCCTTGCTTTGTTGGCCGTCATTGCTGAAAATTTCCACCAAAGTCCCAGCTTTCTGTCGCAAGCGACCTGTTGGGCCCGTTCTCGGATTGCCACAAGGTCCATGCATTTTCTGACAATGGTGCCTGTCCTTCCCGAGTGGGAGGCGTGGGAGCAGCGTGCGTAATGAAAGGCCTGGGTTGAAAGAAAACCGGGTGGTTGCTAAGAAAACCCGTTGGGCCTGAATCTAGAAAAGGGCACCGGCGTGTTCCTGCCTCATAGGGCAGCCCTTCAGTTGCCAAGGAGCAGGTTGGCCAAAACAAACAAATGTCCTCTCGTCTTATCTGGCTGAAAGCTGCTGCGTGTGTCTTGTGGCTAGACTCCCCAGTGCGTCAGAGCTGAATTATTTCAAGACCCCATCCATAGAAATACGGATTTTTTTACATTGGTGGAGCACAGTTTGGCAAGTTGTCCGGGATGGGGTCTTTCAGGTGCAATGCAGTCATTATTTATTTTTTGTGTGTCTTGCACATACATACATGCATGATGCGCACACCCATGTCCTTCTGGATGTGTGATAGACTTCCTGCAACAGCTTTCTCCGAGGGTGCTTGGTTGTGCTGGGTCTCCTGCAGATCCAGAGGGCCCTCCTAGCCTTTAATGTCAGGGGCTAGGAGGGAGCTGGCTGGATAGCTCAGTGGGTTAGGCACCTGACTGCAGAGCCAAAGGTGGGGGGTTCGGTTCCCCACTCTGCCTCCAGGGAGGAGAGCCCACCTGGGTGACCTTGGGCAAGCTGCACAGTCTCAAGGTGTCCCCAGAAGAAGGGGATTGGAAAACCACTTCTGGGTACCACTTTTCAGCTTAGAAAACCCTGGAAAGAAACATCCCAAATTGGAATCAGCTTGATGGCACACAGTTCTTATTATATATCAAGAAGGCAAGGACTCTAGTAGGAACATGGGAAGGCAGGCAGTGAGTTTTTCCTCCCCCAAGCCCTATCTGGAGATGCTTTCCCAGCCCTGCCTGGATGTTCTCCCATCTCTGTACTAAGCAGGCCCAATGCTGCTTAGCTTCAGAAATCAGATGGGGTGTGGCTAGGACCCCTTTGATATGGTAATTTCCTAGCACATGACCTAACACATCTCTTGTTAGCTCTTTGGGTCCCCCTGTGACATAGGTACTGTATATATGCTACCGTGTCATCATGTCATGGAATCAGTAGGAAATGGTCTCTTCTGTTACATTTTGGTGTTTTGTTTTTACAGTGTGGCTTCTAGAACTTTAATTAGCAGCATAAGACCTAACACCATACAAGATGTAGGATACAGAATGTGCTAGTCAACTCTAAAATTGATGGTAATTTTTTTTAAAGTGATTTTTGTTAGGGAGCAGGTGTGCTCAGGCACAGTAAAATTAATGTGTCCAGTGTTTAGTCTCTTTATCCCGTCCACAAACCCAAACAATGGATGGGAAGTGCATCCTCTTGGGCTTTCTTAAAATAGCTCAGTGGTTTAGATTGGGAGTTCGATTCCCCGCTGTGCCTTCTCGACAGGGGCTGGACTGGATGACCCCCAGGGTCCCTTTCCAGCTCTGGAGGTCAAAGGCTGTTATTAAGAGGGCTTCTAGTAAAACTGTTCCAAGTAAAACTTTACATTCGTTTGCATAGGTCATCTTAAATCATGCAAAATGGTATTTATGGAGTTTTTGTTGGAAATGCCTGCCCCATATGTCATTTCAGCTACCTTTAAGTGTTGGGGGAATTGTCTGAGTTACATCTGCAGAGTGTGGAATAAATAGAGCATTCTCTTTATTAAACGCATATCAAATATGCATTTGTCTCAATTTTGAGCAAGTGGAAAAATTCCGTTGTTGTTGTTGTTGTTGTTGTTGTTGTTGTTGTTGTTGTTGTTGTTGTTGTTGTTGTTGTGTGCATCAAGTCATCTCCCACTCATGGCAACCCTATGAATGTGCTATCTCCAAAATGTCCTGTCTTCAACAGCCCTGGTCAGTTCTTGCAAATTCAAGAACTTGTAGATTCCTTTAGAGGGTCAGTCCAACCTGTATTTGGTTTTCCTCATTTCCTGCTGCCTTCCACCTTTCCCGGCATTTTCGTCTTTTCTAGAGTGGAAACATTTCCTACGTAATATACAGTGTATTATTTCTCCCACACCACTGCCTGCCCAGGGATGAAAAATTATAGAGAATCGGCTAAAAAGGAAGATGAGGGGGTCTAAATCTACGGGAAAACATCTTTCCCTAATCAAAACTTTGAAGAGGCACTTAGCTATGGGAGAGCTGATGCCGGGAGAGAGGAAGTGCCCCGGGAAAATATTTATTTATTGAAGAAATATGTTCTGCATCCCCAAAATTGTGTTTTTGTAACGGCTCGGGGCAGTTTTTAAAATGTAATTTGAAAACTTCTGTATGACAAAAACAAAAGGTTTCATTATGAAGTGATGTTGGAATGTGTGGTATCTTTTTGAAGACCCGGCCATCTTTCCTTCCTTTCTGGACATAAACAAAGAACTGTGGGTTTGGTTTCTCACTGTGACAGAGCAACTGTGAGGCGCTAGACACAGGAGACGGCCTGTTTTTACTGTTTACTGCTCGCCGCAAATCAGCTCCGCTTAGTCATCGGTTATGCCACTTTTTTAAAAGCACGGTTTGGAAGGACTTAACTTTCTTTGGCTCGCTCGCGGCCGAAATTTTGCTCGCCTCTCCTTTCCCGGAAGTCGATGTTTTCCTCACCCACTGATGAATAATGAGTTGAAATCTTGCCCAGTTTCGCTGTAATCATTGCCAGTAGCCCCGGCTTGCTTTTTCAACAAGGAAAGGTTCTCCTTGCAAGAAAATTGGAGCAGCGAAGCACACCTGTCGGAATGGCCTGGGCGCCTGTGTTCTTGTTATTGACATCTTTTTGAAAAGGTGAAAGATGTAACTGCTTCAGCTGGCTTTATGTGTTTTTCTGTTGCCCACTGGGATTCGGGAATAGCACCACATCAACGAAGTGTGCATTTGCAGTACGCATTTATCGTAGTTTGGGAATACTTTCTCTGCCACAGATTGGTGTTTCAGGATCCTGGAATTTGTGGTTGGGTGAGGATTAGAATATTAGAACAAAATCACACTATTCTTCAGGATGCAGTCTCAATAGTGAATGTTATATCACACTGATAAGGTTGGAGAGTTGTAGTCTTAAAACTGCAAATCTAAACATCTCTGTTGTAAACACAGTCAAATAAACCATTTGGGAAGTTGGTGTTGGAGTTTTATTTGCAACCGTGCCTGATATCTGTAATTTGTGTGACTGGGAGGGACTTTTTTGAGCTGAGGCAATTGTATATCTATCCAGCACTAATCAATCATTCTTTCCAGCCTTTGAATTTAAAGAGAGCCCTGCCTGTCGGCCGAGCATTTCTTTCCCCATATTTCCTTGTTTGGCGGTTGTGTGTTTGCTGTTGATCTGCTTGGTTGGTTGCTAGTATGTGTGCAGTGAAGAAAGCAGCGTACCCAAGTTGAATTTCAAGCCACTGCAAGTAATGTTTTTATTCTTCAAATGTCTCAGAGTGAGTTATTGCCAGTTGATGAGAAAGAGGATCTGTTTATTCTCCAGTGTAAATATTTCCAAACAAAAGATGCAGTTGGTCTCTTGTTCTTTCATTGATTAAGGTTATGAATTTACGGAAGGGCCTGGCGGAAGCTTTGCAAAAGGGATAACCCAATTAGTCTGTGGTAGCGAAGCAACGAGAAGCCCTGCAGTATCTTATAAGACTCATAAAACTGTTGTCTCTTGCATCAGATGGCGTGGCTACCTGGAAGGTCAAATAGATGGTGGTTTGGAGATGCAGACGGTGACATCAGAGGGGAATTAAATGCACTCAGTACCGGCAGTTTCATTGCTAGCTCTGGCCATTCATGGAGCCGATGCTAACAGTATGACTTGAACTGATAACTCATGTCCATTATTGAAGGGATGCAGTCAATTTTTACTGTGCAGGAATAAATACATGATCAATAAGTTATTGCATGGGACATGAACCTTGGTCTTTTGTTTAAATAACATCATGCCTGTTTTCATAAGTAACTGGAATATAACTCCAGTGGTGCCTCGCTTTACAATTGCCCCGTTTAATGACAAAACCGCATTACGATGAACTTTTTGCAGCTGCTTTTGCGATTGCTTTACGATGTTTCCTATGGTGGAATTTCGCTTTGCGATGATTAGTTCCCTGCTTCAGGAACCGATTCTTCACAAAACAACGATTTTCCAACAGCTGATCGGCGGTTTCAAAATGGCCTCTGGGTAAACAAAATGCCCCCCCACTGTTTTCTGGGACGGATTCCTCACTGCACAGGGAGCGAAAATGGCTGCCGTATGGAGGATCTTCCCTGGACGGTGAGTTTACAGCCCTTTGGAACGCATTAAATGGGTTTTAATGCGTTTCAATGTTTTTTTTCATTTCGCATTATGTTTTCGTTCTATAGCGATTTCGCTGGAACGAATTAACGTCGTGATGCGAGGCACCACTGTAATAGGCTTCTGTCCTGAGAGGCTTATGGTGCACACAGGCAGTGTAAGAGGTGGCAGTGGGGTGGGAGTGGCTGGATGTAAGGATGAGGAGTTTAGGGGTGGAAAAGTTGCTGTTTGGGGTATTGTGGGAGTTGTATTCCCAAAGTATAATTCCCTCCCTCTGAAACTGGTATGATTCAGTGGCTGAAATCTTGTGCCGTTTCGTCAAAGGTGTAATTTTTAGCAACTTACTGGTGCAAGTTAAGATATCTACGTAGGGTATTTATTACCTGTTGCACGCCCAGCCATGTGAATCAGAATGCAGCAGCTAAATGTCTCTGGAGCTCGCTTAACTTAGGGCGTCCCACTTCTCAAAAGTTACGCCGTTTGCGTAAGTCCACAACAGAATTTCAGCCGATGGGTAGGCTTCCAAGAAGGGGACCTCCTTGGCAGAATGATGGTGGCGCTCGCGTGGCAGTAGAATGAGATTAACTTGGGTCCCAAATAAATATTAAAAACAGAAGCATCAAAACAAGGCTGGATGAGATCCCAAGAGGGGACAGAAGGCGAAAGGGACGAAATATCGAATCCGAGCTGCGCTTGTGTTTACATGCAAAGATTTTATCTACTTTGTCATCGGTTCTTACTAAATAAATTTTCGTGCACTGATTAGGAGTTGTAAAATGTAGCTCTCTAGCAAAGCAGTGAAGTCTCTTAGCCCAAATTTTGGGCCGTGTCCTTGACTGGACCCAGCTGTCTGTTTCCTCCCTGTCCTGCTGCATTTTTGCACATTTGTTTTAACCGGTGGTATCCGTGCAAACCAAGGGATGATTTGCGCCGGGGGGGGGGGAATCTTGTTTGCTACGAAGGGTGAACACAGTTCTTTCTTTCCGCTGCAGGTGTATAAAAGTAGGGTTTGGCAGGGAAAATCCCTGGCGCTATAAATTTTGCAATGCCTCCATCTGTTGGAAAGCGGCCAAGGAAATATTAATGTACCTTCACAGAGTGTGCTGGCATCGATTCCTGCCGAAGGCTCTATGTGGAGAAGCGAAGCTGTGCTGTAGAATATGCAGTGTACACGACTGGCCGAGGACAGGGAAGAGGGGCTCTTAATCAGAGCCTGGAAAAAGTTACTTTTTTGGACAAAAACTATGCAGAATCTCCCACACAGGATGGCCAGAAGAGATGTACAACCGGGGGGGGGGGAATAGTTCAAAAGACGAAAGCTTCTAAACTCTAGTTTTAAAACAAAAAACAAAGCCCTCTGCAACAGGTGAAAGTGTATTGGGTTGTGTATCGGACAGAGGGACAGACAAAGATTTAAGAGCCCTGGGTTCGAATCCCCACTTGGCCATGGGAACTGACTAGAGTGTGTGTAGAACTGGTAAAACCACTCCGTAAATATCTCACTGACTTTGAAACCCAAGTAAGTGTGGGCGGGTTCTGACTTGACAGCAGAGTACAACTACTATATAACAAATAATCAGTAGTCTGAAAAGACTGCTGCAGCTGTTGTTGTAAGAAGGATTCTCAGAATACAGTGGTGTCCCACATTACGACGACCCCGCATGATGGCGAAATCGCTTGATAATGACTTTTTTTGCGATCGCTGTAGCGATCGCAAAACGGTGGTTCCTATGGGTTTTTTTCGCTTACTGATGATTAGGTCCCTGCTTCGGGAACCGTTTTTTTGCTGGATGACGATTTTCCCAGCTGATCATCAGCTCAGCAAAATGGCTTCCCGCTGTTTTCCAACCCTTGTTTCAGAAGACAGGCATTAAAAACAGCTGATCAGCACTTACAAAATGGCCGCCCTATGGAGCATCTTCACTGGACGAGCAGGTATTTTCCCCATTGGAACGCATTAACCGGTTTTCAATGCATTCCAATGGGGATTTCCCCCGCATGACGACGACTTTGACAGAACGGATTATCGTCGTCATGCGGGGTACCACTGTATCATCATCTTTCTTGCCATGTGGGCCCATACTGCAGTCTGGGTTGGACTTCCCTATAGTACCTAATGCATTCCTTGGGGTGTCATGATTCTGTAGCTCAGACCTGAAGCCACCTAAATCTCTCATCTCATTGCTGAGCTTGTGGGTTCCCAGTTGACTCGCTGTATCAGCTCGTGGCTTTCCAATTCCTGAAATGTGATTGTTTCTCCCTGCTAGAGGGGACTCTTTGAATCTCAGATCACTGATAAGCTGTCTGTTTCATCTAGAGGGTTGAATTGGTTCAGCACTACCTTCTGATTTTGAATGTGTCGTTTTTTTTCCAACACTGGGCCTTTATTATTGATTTCTCTTTCTATGTTGGCACCTAACCTGATGTTGTGGCTTAGCCTTTTTTTGTTTCTTGTGCCAAGGAAGCCTGCGATGGGTGGATTTTTAATTTTGTTTGAGGGAAGAGATTGTTCTTAACAAGCCACATGGCACAACCGACACTCTCGGTCTCTATAGAACTTCACACAGCTTGGCCATCAAAGCGAACACCTGGAGCACCGCCAGATTCAGTTCTTAATTTCGCCAGCCCTTATCAGTTCCCTCCTTGATCCATTTTTAATTAACACAATTGCTCAGTCAATAAGTGGCAGGCGGTTCCCACACAGCACTTTCCCACATAAGCAGCTCTTAATGCCTGAATGGTTGTGCGTTTTGCTGGTGCCAGTAAATATTGAGGTCCCATTGTCGGACCCGGAGGAGTCATCAAAGGGAACGGAATTCCCATATCAATGTGTTATTAACGCAGGAAATGTTCCTGTGCTCCGCTTGGGCAGCTATCGTGGCCAAGAGAGGTGTGACTGTTGATATAACGGAGGAAGTTGAGAGATTGTAACCCTAATTTGGATGTAGCACTTGGAGTCTGATGAACAGCTTGCTTAAAAAAAAAAAAGTGAACACCATAAATTGGAGCTGATTTTCCTATTTCCATTTTTTAAATCTATATATCTGTGTGTGTGTGTGTGTGTGTGTGTGTGTGTGTGTGTGTGTGTATTTATAACCATGATTTTTAAACTGGCAGTTGCATATTTAAAGTACAGTGATGCCTCGCTTGACGACATTAATTCATTCCAGAGAAATCGCTGTAGAGCGAAAATGTCGTCAAACGAAATGAAAAAAAAAACACCCATTGAAGCGCATTGAAAACCGTTCATTGCCTTCCAATGGGCTGAATATCTGCTTGTCCAACGAAGATCCTCCATATGGCGGCCATTTTCGGTGCCTGTAAAGCGAGGAATCCATCCTAGAAAACAGCAGGGGGTATTTTCTTCAGCCGGCGGCCATTTTGAAACCCGACGATCAGCTGTTTGCTGATCCTTGTAAAGCGGAAATCAGTTCCCAAAGCAGGGAACCGATCATTGCACAGTGAAAAAAACCCATTTAAAACATCGTTTTGCGATCGCAAAAGCGATCACAAAAACGTCAACGTAAAGCGGATTCGTCGTAGAGCGGGCTAATCGTCCAGGGGGGCACGACTGTAAAGGCAACTGTAATCTATTGAGACAAAATACAGTTATCTCATTTAGTAAGGACAGTACAGCAGTTCTAGTGATGGGTGCTGATAAGTAGAGGGCTAAAACAGGTACTGTGAGACAATGAAGAAAATAAAAATATACCTGCAAAAGCTTATGGGACAACTTTCTTGAAATACAGACCTATCTGGCTTGAGTGGGCCAAGAAGCAATGCAGTGTTTTCAACTTGAAAGGAATTTTTTTTTAAAAAAAGCTGCTCCCTACTTGTTAGCCTCTGAGATAAAATGGCTCAAGTTACTAGTCCATATGGTCTGTCTAAAACATTTATGTCCCACCTAATGGGCGGTATGTTTGCAAATATAAAATCCAAAACCATCAATTAAAAAAATGTTATGGTTGAAACATATAACCACCCACAGTGGCCTTGGTAGCTAGATGGGTGGTTTACAAATCAAATTGATTCAGTTCGATTCAGTCCATCAGTCTCTCTTAACTACACATGTTGTTTTGCTCTTTGGGGATTAAGCAGGGTGTTTTTAAGTGAGGAAGGAAGGAATTGAACTCGTTTTTGGTGAGAAGAATGAGCCCACTTGGTTGTTGTTTAGGTGAATCTTGGTTTTCACAAGTGCTCAAGGCGGGCTCTTTACGACCAGCTTGCTGTAAGATAGCTCGGTGGTTGAGGTATATGGCTGTGGAGCCAGAGTTTGGGAGTTCGATTCTGGGGCTGTTCTTTATGATCCATAGGGTCCCTTTCCAGCTCTGCGTGTCTTAAGATATTTATTTATTTAAAATATTTTTACCCCGCCTTTCTCCTTAAAAGGCAGCTTGCGTCATTCAAAGGGCAACATTTAAAAGCTAAAAACGATATACAGATATTTGAAAAAGAATTAAGCAAGTATTATTTTGAAAATAGTAAATAAAATCAACAATAAAGACACATTTAAAAGCAACAGAGCACCACAGTCTAATTTGAATAAACCCTCTCACTCAGCCATTCACTAAGGAAAAGTCTATTCTTGCTCTGTGCAATAGTTGCTTGGTTAAATAACTACCCCCCCCCCCGGAAACATTACGTGGATCATCAGTTTGGGCTTACTAAAGATAAGTCATCTTGAAACTGCCTAATGTGGCGGCAAGCTGGCCCAGAATTTCTGAATCAGTAATGCCGGAGGGAGAAAGACTCGAGTGTATCAAAAGCTTCCTTCTTCTGACTCAGAGCATTGGCTCTCATATCCCACTATTGTCTGCTGTGAATTGGCCACTTCCCTGGTTTGAAATTAGAGGGGTGAGCCGGAAAGGGGAAAAAAATCCCCAAACTCTGTTAAAGACCCCTTCTTGGTTATGATGCTCGTGCACTAAAGATGGAGCAGTCCTCGTCGGCATCACCTTCCATTCTCCCCAGTTGCAAGCAAAGCTGGAAAGTCTTCATTCGGGAACGGAGGAAGGCTCCTGCTGGCCATAGTTGGCAGAAACTGGATAAGATAGACCAAGGGCTTGTATTTTGTGACCCAGGCCCCTAAAACTGGCATAGTGCCTTGCCACTGTCGGTTGATACTGATGGGGAATGTTAGTTGTTTGGACTACAGCTGCCCAGTGGTGGCTGGGAGGTTCCGTGACTTGTGGCGCAAAAACTAACTTTTCCGAGAGGCAGCTGCTGATCGGACTGCCCGTGAGCAGCACCGAGTGACTGCCGTTTATAAGCCTTCCTACTTTGTACTGCCCCAGAATGTCAGCCGTAGAGGAAAAAGTGCTGGAATCAGGCGGCCAATTCTGTGATGGTTTTGAATAGGCCACTGGAGATCGGCACTGGCCCCTGGTAGCCCCACCTGGGGCATAGCCCTTGGCAAGTGATAACGGCAGGGGTGGGGAAACATTCTTGGTGCTGATTCCCTCCTATCTCTCTGAATGCCTCCAGCAGCCCATCCCGTGTCCATCTCTGTTTGAGAGACTTTTGTTTTCTTAATTCCTGGATGGAAACTGGTACACCCTTCCTAGGCGTGTTGAGCCTAATAGATACATAACCAGAACATTGACTTGAACATGTTTGCCCATTGGTTTCAGTTGCATTTTTAAAATATATATTTGGAACGAAATCCCATTGCATCAGTCCTTTGCTGGACCCATCGAAAGCCCCTGCAGTGTAGTGGATAGAGTGGCAGACTGAGATTCAGGAGGCCCGAGTTCAAATCCCTTCTCAACCGTGGAAGCTCATTGATTGGGGTGTGTGTGTGGAACTGGTAAAACCACTCTTTAAATATCTCACATGCCTTAAAAACCCTACAGAAGGGCGTTCTATTTATATATATTTATAAATCCAAAAAGAGACTGTAGCGAAACTTGTTCCCATAGGTTTTTAAACAGATGGTTGCGAATCTCTGCTTTTTTCCTGATGAATGGGAGGAAAACATGCTCAGTGTGGCCTGTGGATGCTGCTGAGGATGGAAAGCAAACCCGAAAAGGGCTTTGAGTCTGCTCCGGGAACAATTTGTCTGTTCATTAGGAGTTGGTGCAAACAAGGCTGTGCGTCGATGGAACCAACACCTTTGCAAAATGGGCAGGACACAGAGGCTGTCGTGCAGCACTTCTGCAGGGTTTTGTGTGTGTGTGTGTGTGTGTGTGTGCATGAATGTTTCAGTAAACATTTTTTGGGGGGAAAGGTAGGGCAGTTGTACATTGGCTTGATTGATTGACGTGCACTGTTTTGTGATGTAGGGAGATGCAGGGCATTTGAGGACCATTCGGGAGAATCTGGTGGAATTGATTTTTGTTGGAGGGGAGAGGCACGAGGGGTGTGTATATGTGTGTGAGGGAGAGAGACAGCGCTGTCTTCTTGGGTGAAATTTGATTTAGATCTTTGTGCTGCAAAGCAGTCATTCCTAATCTTGGGTAACCCAGCTATTCTTGGACTGCAATTCCTAGAAGCCTTCATCACCATCTGTAGACAAAAAAAAAGAAAAATTATATGCAAATTAATTGTTTGTAACCTGTTGCTTGCATGCTCTGGACTAGGGATTACCTTTAGGGGACCAAGTCTGGACCTTTGTCTCTCGACTTCTGCTGGATGCTTTACAATGTCCTAGAGCGGTGATTCTCACCTTTGGGTCACCTGGGCGTTCTTGAACTGCAACTCCCAGAAACCTTCACCACTAGCTGTGCTGGCCAGGATTTCTGGGAGTTTCAGTCCAGGAACCACTGGGCACCCAAGATTGAGAACCACTGCTATATAGAGGATCGATGAGATGTGAACTCTGCTGCCTGGGAATTCTGGGAGTTGTAGTGTTCAGATTCTTGCTTGGCCGTGACATCTGCTTGGGTGGCTTTGGACTTCTCCTAGTCTCAGCCTTGTAGGAGAGAAAGAGTAGGATGCCATCTGGATGGAGAGGGACTCCCGTCCTGGGACAGGCAACAGACATGTTGGGCTACAGCAGCTCTCGCCAGCATAGCCAGTGGTGGGGAATGCTGGGTGTTGTCGTCCTGCAACATCTGGAGGCTCATGCATTACCCACCCTTTGCCACAACCAAGCTGCTCCCCAAGAACAGGACATTTTGGAACGATCTTCTCCATTGGGGAAGCCAAAACACGGGAGGCATGCAACCCCATTGCTTTCTGGAAGCCCACGTTGTCAACAACTGATCTCACTTTAGGCTTTCACATCCAAGTGGGGATTGTTGAAAACCGGCTCGGCCTCCTGGGCGTGCAAGTTAATAACCAATCTGGCTCCTGTCATCTCCTTGCAATTGATGTTACTTCATAACCTTGTTAGGTAATCAACAGAGCCTAACTAAATTAAAAGCTGGTGAGTGTTTTCCCTCCCCTTTACCTCCCCACCGTTGGCGTCCTCCTTATCTGTGGCTTTAGCATCTATTCAGAAGTGAAACGCTTGACAGGTTGAAAGGAAACCCTGTTTTTGTGACTTTGGGCATTTAAAGGAGTGTGCAGATGTGAGAGAGAGTGTGGGAGTTCACTTAGCAGAGACTTACATTTTTATTATCGTTGTTTCCTATTGATTTAGGACAATGGAGTCTTGTAGTGCTACAAGGAACGGCGGACTTTGTTCGGCATAAATTGTCATTAATTGCAGCCCGCTTCCTTGGATTCACCAGGGTCTATTGTGAGCTTCGTGTGAAGGTTTATGATGAAGGGAAGTTACTCATCTGTAAGGCAACGAAGAGTGTTGGTTTTACCTCAGTGTGCCCCTCATGGAAATATTTATTTGATGTCTACACTTCAAAAAAAAAGAGTATCTTTTCTGCCCAGAAAGTTACTCAGTAATATTTGAATACAGAATCTTACTCAGAACTTCACATCAACAAATGTTAAAAACATACAGTCGTGCTCCGCTTAACGATTACCCTGTATAACGATGAATCCGCTTCACGACGATGTTTTAAATGTTTTTTTTTTCCTTTGCGAAGATTGGTTCCATGCTTCGGAAACCGATTCTTCGCATTATGACGATCGAAACAGCCGATTGTCGGGTTTTCAAAATGGCTGCCGGGTGCTCAAAATGGCTCCCCGCTGTGTTTTTGGACAGATTCCTCGCTCTACAGGCACTGAAAATGACCGCCCCTATGGAGGATCTTCGCTGGACTGTGAGTTTTTCAGCCCGTTGGAACGCATTGAACAGTTTTCAGTGCATTTCAATGGGTTTTTAAATTTCGCTTTACGACGTTTTCGCTCTACAGCGATTTAGCTAGAACGAATTAACCTTAAGCGAGGCACCACTGTAATTAAGAACAGAGCAATACAAAAGGCATGGCCAGGATCAGATGGGTGAGACTCTCTTCATCGCCAAGTTGACTTGCACATTGAAAGCATGTCTATTAAAGAAATGGCTTTGCCTGCTGGTGGGAGGACAATAAAAACCAGCCTACCCCCCCACTTGGCAAAAAAATTCCAAAATCTGGGAGTAGCCAAAGAGGTATTCTAAATAGCCTGTCTGTTTGTACCATCAAGTTCCCTCTGATTCACAGCAACTTTCACATCGTTTTCTAGGTATGTGAGATATTTAAGGAGTGGCTTTATAATTGCCACACACGCTTCTGTGCGATTCCATGGCTGAGCGGGGATTCAAACCTGGGTCTCCAGAGTCCCAAGCCGTCATTCTATACATTACACCACCCTGGTTCCCATCACAGATGGGCACTTGCCTGCTAATATATGAGCATCTTCTCTTTGAGTCTAGATAAGGAATTAGATTATTGAATTTTGAAGTCTGTTTTTAAGGTTCTGTTTTTAAATAACAATTGTACTGTTGTCTTCAAGTGTGTAATTTATCATCCTTTGAACTTCTTGTTAAATTATTATGGCCTGCCTTGAGACCCTTTATGGGAGACAGAGAAATGATATAAATAAAAATAATATAAACAGGATTTCTCATCTACCTGATCCCCATTTGTAGGTCATTTACGATGAGCAAAGTCGCGCTGTGTGTTGCTAGGGAGGCTAGCAAAACGGCGGTGGGCTACTGTGGCCTTATTTGGAAGCCTGTAGCAAAGTGCAGCTGACTGGAACATCAGGTAATCTGGCCATGGATTTTTTTAAAAATTTTTTATATTTTTTCCCCTTACGAAGATGTGGATTTAGATGGAAGGGATGGCCGTATAGGGGGATAATGGGTTAAATGACTTCATCTCAGGTGCTTTTTCTTGAGAACTTTCCCTAGCTTTGGTAAGGTATAAACATTAGCCCATGGAGTCAGAAGGCAGTCATGCAATGGCAACTTTGAATATGCTCACTGTGACACACCCAATTGCGTGCATGACCCCAGGGAGAGTACAGAAATGTACTCAATGGTGCACAGCTTTATCTCTGGGCTAGGTCTTTTGTAAGGCTAATGACTCTTCATTACATATTGATACTCAATGCACTCCCAAGTACTTTACACTATACCAGGGTTATCTTGAAACAGTATTTTTGTTGCTGGGAAAAAAATCTGTTATTCTCCAGCTACTCAGAAGGTTTGAACTAAACTCAGAGGGATGATTTTGTTGGAGGTGTAGCTGGGGGAGAGTTAGCGAATGTAATGTTGGTGTTTCATGTGTGATTTTCGATGGAGCTGTTCTATTTTGGACTCCTTGCAGGACATATATGTGCAAGAATATGTGCTCTGTACAAAAATAGCATTCTGTATCTTGCCCCAAAGTAACTTTAAAGTATAAGTTTGAAATTATGCAAATGAAATGAATGGGCACAATATTTTGTAAAATCCTGCAGGTTAACATGCTGGATCTGACTTTGAATAGCTATGGAAAGAGGTGAAGAGTTAAAAAGGGTATTTGTAACACAATTGTCATGCCCCGGACATCTTAACTTTGTCGTTCTTACCACTTTGTTTTTGATCCACGAGGCACTCCTCATCCTTTTTAGACCATGTAAGAACTAGAAAGCTGTGGTTTCCTTTTCAAACGAATTCTGTTGTTTTGTAGCTTTCCTGGCACATTGCCGCACATCCATTATTCAGCTAAGATTTTGCAAGTGGTTTTTGGGGGTGGCTTGTTTATTAATCAATTAGTTGTTTAATCAATACATGTGTGAACATGCTTACCGGATTTACATGTCTGTCTTTCCTTTTCTGCGTTCAAGGAATTGTCAAGGCCTATGGTGGTTAGAATCATGTGGCTTTACTTTTATGATGTGAATAGACACCATTTTTTAATTGTAGAACGCACCGACAAGGCTTGGTTCATTTATTTATCTGTCGTTGTTTACCTCCCACTCGACAACTGGAAAAAGCTCTCAGCGTGGTGTACACATCAGTAATCCGGAGAAGGACACAGGCAGTCCCTGCCCTCAGGCTTAGAGTCTTTAAAAAGGCATGACACAAGAGGAAGACTGGGGGTGGAGGGAAGAGGGGGAAAATGAGCGCTTCAGACTCCAGCTATTATTGTTCATTGGGGCGGCCCACAGTTGGTACTCCAGCGTCTGAAGGGCAGGGACTGTAATGCCCACAATGAAATAAATCTCTTGATCACAAAGATTCTGCCACTCCTTTATTCCTGTTTTTGTTGTGTGTAGTCTTGAGAACATTTTATGAAATTGTTCAGCCTGGAGGCATGACCTATGGGCGATTATTATTAAGGAGAAACACTAGTCTTAGCATTTCCTTCCTTCCTTCCTTCCTTCCTTCCTTCCTTCCTTCCTTCCTTCCTTCCTTCCTTCCTTCCTTCCTTCCTTCGAATGGCCGATAGGTGAGAGTCTTGCTCTCCTCCTTCCATTCCTTCTTGTAGGTCTCTCCTCTAATTAGCAAAAGTCCCCTCCTCTAATTAGCCAACCCACCCCTCCTCACCCATCCAAGGGCTTTTGCTGATTTCTTCCTTTGCCCCCCCCCGCCCCGCCCCACAGCCTGTGGGCACGTCATCCATCTTGATGTACTGTCAGGCTTCTTTGCTCTTAGACGCCGAGTAAGACAAGGTCTGAAGCAACTACCGCAAAGTGAGTTGGATGGAAATTGTGAAAAATCCATCTGGATGTACTCTGCTCGGAAGGAGGAGCTTTTTTGGAGGCTGGCTTCGGAATTGGATTTCCAGATGGCTCAATGCTTTTCATGTCCTGTTAGTTAAGTCAGAAGTACTTTGCCAGGTGCATTAGTTATATAGGCTGTCTTTTCTCTCTCTCTCCACTGCCTATAAAGAAAACTCACTCTGCTGTCCTCTGAGTGTTTGCAAAAGGGCTGCTGACCCTGAATTCAACCAGGTGTGGTCTGTTTTTGGAGCAGGCACCCAGGCTTCTCCAGAGACCAGTAGTCCTGCGTTTTCTTTCCCCCCCCTGATAGGACTTCGTTAACTTTCAGTGCTGTGCATGATAAAGAACCATGAAGTAGTGGCACCAGGGCTTTCAGGATTGAACCCCCTGGACTTTCTGAGTAGCATGGATTGTGACATCATCTGCCATTTCTCCCCCTGGCTTCAAAGATTTCTTTGAGCTTCCCAGCAATGCTGGTAGTAGCTGGGGCAGAAATGCATTTACCCAGGAATGATATACTGTGGCAAACTAGCCCAGTTGTAGTGCAAAGTATTTAAGAGTGTTCTTGAATGGGCAATTAAGAGCCATTCACTTTACAAAACACCTGCTCTTAACTGATTAATATGGAGGCCAATCCAGTGGCCTCCATTTCCTGAGTTGGGCAGGGCTTGAGAACGAGGGACCCTTTTCTCAGGAAGCAGGGAATTCTTGCAAGATTGGAGTTTTAATACTACGTGCATTTCCCATTTTTGTGCTTTCCATTTGAGTAGCATTGGCTTTTTAAAAATTGTATCCTTATTGTTCTTAGCTTTAATATTGCCTAATGATGATGTAAGATGCCTCCTTACCCTCTTTGTTCTCACCTTTAAATACAGTATTGTCTTTCAGTGACCTTAACCACCATTGTATGCTCATTGTTTTCAACTTTAAACACTGACTTTTCCCTCTTATAAGCTGCCTTGGATCCTTTTCGAGGAGAAAGGCGGAGTAAAAAATATTTTAAAGAAATAAATTGAAATATGGTAACAATTTCACTTCTCGGCCCAGTTCAGCCTGTATCTCCGCTCCTAGAAACAAAACAAAACAAAACAAAAAATACTTATTATTGTCCGCCGGTAATAGGATTGCTAGTTGGAACACATCCATGGCTGCTGGAAACTTTGCAGTTTTAGCTTTACGAGCCTTGCTTCCTCATGTTTGAAGGCAAACCTAGATCTGAGACCAGCCATGGCAGTTGCCCTTGTGTGACAGCTGGGGCTTGGGGGGGGCTCAATAGGGCCACCCTGGTCTGCCCTCCACCTCCCCACGCTGGTTGGTCTGTATCAAAAAAAAGAAACCTGCAACAGACAGGCGGGAAACTGCTCGGTGAGGGCACCACAGGAGTGCCAAAATGTTAGACATGTCACAGTGTACCTACGGCAGACGGTGGCGGTTCTGCACCGGGCGGCTTGGCCCGCTAAGGGTGGAAGAGAGTAGCGTGGTGGTTCCCCCCCTTCCCAGCTTGCTCTTAGAGACACAATTGTGCAGCTGGCAGAGGACCTCACATGGGGTCCAACTTCGACGTAAACAGATAAGCACCGCAGGTCCAGTTTTTGTGTTTGTTTCTTCAACTGCCCATTCGCACATTTTGTGTGTCCAAGGGAATGGCTTTTTAAAAAATAAACACGCTGGGGGGGGGTGCCCTCCTGAGCCGTCCTCCTCCCTACTGCTGTCCTTAAATTTCTGAGCACAGACTGTTCCTAAGATGGCAAGTGGCTTTTTCACAGTTTTGCACACTCCCCCTTTTTAAGGGTGTGGCGAGCCTCTCCATGCTTCCGTTTGAAAATTCAGGACACAGTGTACTTTGGGGCTTCGAGCCTTCCCTTCTTGCTCCCAGGATCGTGGGTCGGGATGTTGCACCCCAGTTCGAGGTGGATTTTCGTTGCCTGCGACTCCTGCTGAGAGCGTGAATGAATCGTGCTAGGTGGCCCCTTCGGGTCGCCTTACGTCACTTCTGGCACGGTGCACGCCTGTTCGGTTAGGGGGGGAAAAAGTTTGGTTTCTTATCTTTGCAGTAAAAAGCCTTCAGCTTTTCCAGCAGCAGTGAGGGAACCTCACCTTCCTTTCCTGCCAAATGAGCCTCAAGGACCTCATCTGCGCTATCATCCCCAGTTTTCTTCTGTCCATCTGAGCCATCTTTTTGGATGGTGAATGTTGGGGGGGGGGGAAGAGATACAAAGGGTCTTTCACGACGGAACAGGAAGCCGAATGAATAGCAGGAACTTCTGATAATGCGCGGTCTGTGTATAGAGAGAGGCCAGCAAAAGAGGCAGGGAACTCTGAGGCGTACCCGAGCGGAGATTAAGAAACCCCAGAAGGCCTCCCAGCCTGGCTGGCTGTAATTAATACTTAAGAGATGAAGGATGTTCCCTCTTCGGCTAATTATAAACCTCCTTCCAATGTGCTGACCCAAAAAGTGGTTGCTTATGTTTTTTTCTCCCCCCACCTCTTCCGGCATAAGAGAAATCACAAGTTTCCAGTTTATACATTTGAATAGTCGCGTTGGCCGTCTTCACCACCTCCAGCCCGTGGGATTTTGCTAGCTTGACGGCAGGGTTCGAAGAAGCGAATTTGGGCACCTAGGTGAATAATTTCCCCAAGAAGCAGGTGTGTTGTGAGGGTCAAGCACAGTGACACCAGGGGCTGTTGATGGTTTTTCTTTATGTTTCATTGCCCTGAGCTTGTTTTCCTTCAGCCAATCATTTTGGAAACCAAGATTTGCATTATTCAGTGGCTGTGGGAGCCAGAGATAGGAAGTTGGGTTCCCTTCTGTGCCACCAGGGAGAAGAGCCAGCCTGGATCGCCTTGGGCCAGCTGCACAGTCCCAGGATAATGCAAGAAGGAGGGAATGGTTTTGTTGTTGTTTAGTCGTTAAGTTGTGTCTGACTCTTTGTGATCCCAATGGACCAGAGCACGCCAGGCCGTCCTGTCTTCCACTCCCTCCCGGAGTTGTGTCAAATTCATGTTGGTTGCTTCGCAGACACTGTCCAGCCATCTCATCCTCGGTCGTCCCCTTCTCCTCTTGCCTTCACAGTTTCCTAACATCAAGGTCTTTTCCAAGGAGTCTTCTCTTCTCATGAGATGGCCAAAGTTTTGGAGCCTCAGCTTCAGGATCTGTCCTTCCAGTGAGCACTCAGGGTTGATTTCCTTCAGAAGGGATAGGTTTGTTCTCCTTGCAGTCCAGCAAATTCAGTGCTTCCGCAGGGGCTTCTGGAACGGGTTGGTGGCTCAAACAATCCATAGGTTATGTGTTGCTCACATCAGTTCTCAAGGCTCTTGCGAATCCAGTGTTGCTCCCTCAGACAAGGCTCTCCACTGGAGCTGTTCTCTATTCATTTTAAGAACAGAATGACTAGATTCTGCATCAACCAGCGGTTGGATTAGGTGAAGATCCCTTCCAGCTCTCTTAGTCTCTCTTAGGTAAACGAAGGTAGCCCTTTTCTGTGCCTGAAATATCCAGTTGACTGCAGTTTCTATTTTGCCTGAATTGGGAAACTGTGGTTATGAACTTTGGAACAAGCCAGGATCTTAAATCATGGTTTGAAGCTGGTTTAAGATGTTAGTGTGTTCTAAGCCAAGAGATGATTGTCTGAGCCTTATCAGGCATATCCTTCCTTTTTGCTTAGGCTAGGACCAGTGGACTGGGTTGTGCAATTCTTTAAAGGTGTTGTGAGCACAAAAGCTTGAATGTTGCGGTTTCCTTTTCTGTCGTGGTTCAGTAGAATCTGAGGTTGCATGGTCAACCACGGTAATCATGCGTAGCAGGAATGATTAGGGTAACTGCAGTCCTCACCTCCAGCCAGGCTTCCATTTTCCCTCTGAGCTTACCTGCGGTCCTCAGATACCTGGAGGCGGATGGATCCCTTCCTGATGCTAAGTAGTATTTGCTTTTGGTCTTGAAAGGAAAATTAAAACCTATTAGCACTACAAAAGACCCGCTCCTAGTGGACATAAAAACATCCACACCTGCAATTTTTGACACAGATTTTGGACTCTCCTTGGGGTGTGTGGTGACAGCAACTGTCACACCCAGCATCTGCAGTTCTGAATTTACGATGATCTGCTTTTACTGCACTTGGTTCCTCAAGACAGGCAACAGTAACTATGTTTACTGTGAGAAGGGTTAGCTTGTAACAGGCAAAGGAGGAAATAAATATATATAGGTAAACATATTCTTAGGCCTCTTTCCTTTGCCCCCTGCTTTTAGAGTTCTGCATTTTGTTAAATATTTTTATGCTTTTCTCTTGTTCATTCTCTAAAATGCCAGATTTAAGGACAAAGGGGTGATAAGGGCAGACACTGTATTTTTTTTTCCTTTCCACCAAAGCTCGGCAAGCGTCCTACACGAATCTGTGCGAACCCACCTGATAAATATTCCATCCTGGTCGTTTAAAAGCAGGAAGGGTGTAATTAATTCTGCAGTCTGCTTAAGCTTTCAAGTAGGGTCCCGGACGGTAATGCTTCTTGTGCTGGAAAGTTAAACACTGTCATTATTCAGCAGTGAAAAGCACACACAGAACTGACATTGTTTCTGCCTCCTTTTGATTTAATAATCATTTGTAGCAGGTTTGATGGACTGTTAGCTGGTGTCTGGTTTTCTTGCAGAGGGTTTTTTTTTTCCTGTGTATACAAAGACAGGCTCTGTGCTACAAGGTCTTGTTCTCTTTGATTCATGTTCTGTGCTAATACACTTCTACTGATTAAAAGGGGTGGGTGGGTGCAAGGGAGCTGAGCCATTTTAGATATATAAATGGATGGGGGCTGAGCTGTAAAGGTTTTGTTTCCAGAACTTACTTCCCTTCATCTCTGACTTTCAAATAAGGTCATAAAGTATCCACTCTCCATGGATTTCTGCACACGTGGGTGTGACATCATTGAACCGTGATCCTGTTCTTGGTAAGGCCGTCCCGTGGTCTTCACTGTGATATACTTTAATCATCAGTATCATCTTAGAACTTCAGAGGTGGAAGGAACTCTATGGATCATCAAGTCTGCCCCCTGTGAAGGAGGCACCATGGGGGAATCGAACTTCCAAACTCTGGCTCTGCAGCCAGAAGCCTAAATCACGGAGCTATCCAGCAGTTTTAGAAGGGCAGATAAGGATGGTCACCATTGATATGTGGCCACCACGGAACTGAGTGAGCAGCTGTGGGAGAGAACTAAGGTGGAACATAAAAGCTCCCATATGTTGCACTTTACTATTGATTGTGCTCAGTTTCCTTTAAGAAGTTGCTTTCTGAATATTTTGGGCTTTAATCCTGAACATCTTCAGGTGTATCTGGACAAGGAGGTTGCAATCCATGGGGAGAAAAAAAATTATGCCCAATAAAACTTGTTTGCCTTTATAAAGTGCCCCACGACGCTCTGGGTGGTTTAGCTGCAACAGACTTGCATGGCTACTTTGGTGGAAAGTTCATCTGGGTTTGGATGGGACTTGTTGCTAAGTCACATTGTCAGGGACTAATCTGGGTTTGATGACATGTATGTGGCAGCTTTTGGTGGTGCTTGAGGGCCAGTGACTTTGAGACTTTGGTAGGAACAACAGAGCCACCCATTCGGCTGGAGGAAACAAAAAGGAATGATGTACAATAATAATCTTAGAACTGCAGAGCTGGAAAGGACCCTGTGGATCACCAACGTCCGTCCCTGTCGAGGCACCGTAGGGAATCGAACTCCCAGCCTCTGGCCCCAAACTCCCATTTGGACATGAGAAGACAGATGCTGGGTGTGAGGAAAGGGCCTAGGGATTTGAGCATTCAGTTCCGAAAGTGTCAAGAGGTGGTACACTTATGACAGGGGGTTGTCTCATCGCACCCTCTCACTTCTGTTCTCCAACAGCTAGTTTTCAGACTTGCATTGGGTATCTTGGAGGTGACTTCTAGCCATGGTGTCTCCTAGCCGGTTGCCTTAACTCTGTCCTCTTGGTGGAGTTGTGTTGATAAGCAGAGAAGAGAGTGGGCTCAGGGTCAGCAGCTGGCAGCCTGGGTGCCAAATCTGTCCCCTGCAGGAAGCTGAGAGATTCCTAGAGGGATGGTCCGCAGAAGTCGCTTTTCCAAGATCTGTGTAAAGACAGGGTTGGGACCCTTTGGGTCTCGTCTTCTAAAACTTAGCTGCTGGTGGCAATAAGGTGGTGATGTTGACAGAGAAGCCTAATGAGCCATCACTTATTGTAGAGGCTTTGCAGACGGTTCTCAGATGGCGGCAACTCCGGTACCAAGGTCTCTGCTTTCCAGAAGAAACTCTGAAAACATTACTACTTCCCGTTTTCCTTCCAGATGTGTTGTCTTTGGAAAGGATGGAGTTCTTAACTGTGTTTGCCTTCAGCTCTTTCTTGGCTTCCTTGCCTAACCTGGCAATTTATGTTTGGTCTGTTTGCAGAGTGTGTCCATTATAAACCCTTTTGTCCTGCCCAAGATAAATAGGGTAGAGGCTTTCCTCTCTCCCCCCCCCCCCCCCATCTCTTCCTTCTGGATACTAAAGGTTTTAGCTGGCTTTCCCAAGCAGGTGGCCTAGGTGAGAAGCCAGCTGAGAGTTTTAGGTTTTTTAGAAATGTTCGCTTTTCTCCTCTGCAGAATCGCTTTGATCCTTGCTTTCCCCTCCACTTGTTTTTGTTCTCTCCTCAGCTTATTTCCATGTATAAGACAACCTTCAGATTTTAGTCTAAAGATTTTAGACAAAAGTAGAAGCTCAACATCAAAAAGACTAAGATCATGGCCACTGGTCCCATCACCTCCTGGGAAATTGAAGGGGAAGATAGGGAGGCAGTGACAGACTTTACTTTCTTGGGCTCCATGATCATTGCAGATAGTGACAGCAGCCATGAAATTAAAAGACACCTGCTTCTTGGGAGGAACGTGATGACAAACCTTGACAGCATCTTAAAAAGCAGAGACATCACCTTGCCAACAAAATCCGAATAGTCAAAGCTATGGTTTTTCCTGTAGTGATGTACGGGAGTGAGAGCTGGACCATAAAGAAAGCAGACCGCTGAAGAATTGATGCCTTTGAATTGTGGTGCTGGAGGAGACTCTTGAGAGTCCCCCGGACTGCAAGGAGAACAAACCTATCCATTCTGAAGGAAATCAACCCTGAGTGCTCAACTGGAAGGACAGATCCTGAAGCTGAGGCTCCAATACTTTGGCCATCTCATGAGAAGAGAAGACTCCCCGGAAAAGACCCTGATGTTGGGAAAGTGTGAAGGCAGGAGGAAAAGGGGGCGACAGAGGATGAGATGGCTGGACAGTGTCTTCGAAGCAACCGACATGAATCTGACCCAACTCTGGGAGGCAGTGGAAGACAGGAGGGCCTGGCATGCTCTGGTCCATGGGGTCACGAAGAGTCAGGCACGACTAAACGACTAGACGACGATAGTCTTATACACTGAAAAATATGGTACCTGCTAGCCTTTAAACCTGGTTGCCTGATGATCTCTTGGGACCATGGGTCTAATCGAACTCTTAGCCAAGTTTCTGAGTGTTCAACGTAATGGGGAACTGTGGATCGTGGCCCCTTTTTTGCCTCTGGTTTTCCGTGTGTGGCATTTGCAGGACAAGGTTTCCGGAGGAGATGAGACTGTTGTTAGATTTAACAATAGGCCATAGGGACTGACTTTCAACTTATAATCGGGTGCTAGGGCCAACGAAACACTGCAACATGGAATGTATCTGTCCTAAAGTATTTCTTTAATTTGCTACATTGTTGTAAACTAGAGATGGGCACAAATTGGGGGGGGGGGACTGTAGTTTGTGGTTCTATCATGAACCCTCCCCCCAAAAAATGAACTGGTTTGTGGTTCATGCTTGTGCCAATTTTAATTTCATGTAACTTCTAATTTTAATTTTTTTAAAATTTAAATCCAGTGTAAAACCTAATTTAAATGTTAGTTTGCCTTTGATTCCCCCCTGCCCCCTTGGGAGTTACCTTGATGTCTCTGCTGTTCCCAGGATGTCTTCTCTCTCCACACTTGTAACAGGATACGGGGAAATGGGTCTGGTTCAGAGTGAGCCGGCGTTGTGCCTGGTTTCCATTTCAGTTCCTTGCCGCAGAGCAGTTCATTCATTTCTGGCACAGGAGCGTTGCTGAGACGTTTCCTTCGTCTGACCCACTTGGCACCGACCTCTGAAAGCGTAGGAGACTGTCGTTTGTGAACAAGGACAGGACACTGAAGCAGCTTTGCAACACAGGAGTGTTGTGGTAAATCTGGAAGCATACATGCTTGTTCTGTCCACCTGACTGTCAGCTCTCCACCTTCTTAAGCAAGGAGCATCTAAACATGCAGGCAGCTTGAGTCTGTCAACCCGTGGGTTCTCACCAGGAGCAGATCTTGTGTAAGGCTAATGGCTCCTTATTACTTATTTGAGACCAAACCATCTTCGAACCCTTTATGCTACTTCAACCATCATGTGCGGCATACAATTCTTTCTGGGAAGATCCATTTCTACCCCATCTGGAGAGGTCTCTAACTAGTGCTAGAGAGAAGGCATGGGTGGGTTGGTGCGTGATGATGTCATGGATCCTGGTGATCAAGAAGTCCCATCTTTGTCCCTGTGAGCCTCATCTCCCCTACATTACTGCAGACAAATATGGATGCTTCTGAGTGAATGTCTTTATTGTGCAGTAGCGTCACCTTCATGGATGATGGTGGGTCTAGTTGACGTTTGAGCCTTCCATTTTCTCGTCATATTTTGCACCTTGGGTTTTTCACCCCGTTAGATCTGTTAAAATAGAAAAGGTGGTGTAGTCATATAGAGTTCTTTGGTAACCCTGGGAGGATTCATCTGGAAGTGCCTGAAAGCATATTGGACAATGAATGTACAACCAAATGAATGAATGTACGAATGAACGAACAAATAGATGATAAAAACATGGTGGCACCTTAAAGACTGACTGTTATATTTTAATATAAACTTCCCCGGACATTAGAGACATTAAAGTCAGTTATTAGACAATAAAACTGGCATATTTCTGCATAGCTTCATGATCAGATGAAGATGCAATTAAAGGACAAAGTAACAGTGGTTTGTGGTTTGTTAGTGCAGGAACAGTACTGTCAAGTGGGAAATTTCAGTTAGCGAGTACTATACAGTGTATTTATTTATTTATTCAGCTTTTATACCACCTGATTAGTACGAGGAGGAAGTAGGAACACACAGTATGTTTGTTTATTTCCTGGAGATTAGGTTTAGCTTGTCATAGTTATTTTATACAAATTGTGTCTTTACCTCTGTTGTACGCCACCGAGAGCAGCAATTTGCCAGTTGGGCAGTATAGAAATCGAATTCATATATAAATAAATAAAAGTTGGTTCTAACAAAATACATAACAAAATACAGCATAGGTGCATTGCAATTGCCCTCTTCCTTATCCTCTTGAGTCTTTGCACATAGGGCAGGACTTAAATGTTTAAAGAAGGCATTAATGGAATAAATAAGAATGATGATTCCATTTAGCTGCCATAGCCTATAGCTGTTGACAGGAAAAGTCCCCCATGGACTTTGGCTAATCCCTTTGTAAAAGCTTTTGAGTCCCGAGTCGTTGCTTATGTCATGGGGTAATGAATGCCATAAACTGGACATGCATTGTATGTGAAGAAGCCGAGTTGAAATTTTGCTTTTCCTGAGCTGGGGTGGAAGCAAAGCCCTTGGGCGCAGGTGCTTTTTGTAAGCAAACTCTTTCCTCGACTAAGCTGGCCCTCCTGGCGGATTTATCCTTTGTCACAGAAAATGGATCAAAGGATCGTGGCCTTCCACCTTGACGTTTCTTTGCTCGGGCCCTCCAAGCTTTTCGTTCAGGCGTAGAGAAAGCACGGAATTTGATCGGAGCTGCTCCTGTCAGGCGGGCTTTGAACTCGGCGAAAGGGGATACGGGGTGGGTTGGGTCTTGGCTTTCTTGATTTGAAACGGGAGCAAGAAAAAGAGAGAAAGAAAGAGGGGGGGTTCTGTTTTGGGTCTTGGCCACCAGTTGAGTTGTTTGCCGTTGTTATTGTGTGGAGGAATGATGTTTTCAGGCCTCTTTTAGGCTGTGTGGGGTGGGTCCTCCAGAGCAAGGGAGAGCCCCAGGAGGTTCGGGGAAAAATATTTGACCTAAAAGGCTGCTGGTTCTACCTTCGTGTCATGGAAGGCTTGAGTGGTGCCCGTTTTCAGATCTCCATCCTAGGTAGGTCATGATTTGGAGCTGGAAGGGGGCAGGATCCAGGGAAACAGTTTGCAGAATGAGTCCATGTATTAGCTTGTAGTAGCAAAAACTAGGTAGAGGCCTAAGGGGGTATATTGGTGGCTGATGGTGCAGAAGGTAGAGCAGCCAGGGTCAAACGTATGGGGCCAGGGGGGAGCAAGCAGAACCTGCCTGGAAAAGGGAGATCATGTGCGCAAACGCATTTAGTCCCCCTCCGTCCCTGCTTTTCATGCGCACGCACCTGTTCAACCAGGGTGAGCGAGCTGTAGCTGTTAGACTGCAAAGCCCAGCATTCCTCACCGTGGGCGATAAGTGGCTGATGGGATCTGTGGCCCAACAAGATCCGGAGGGCTCCCATTTTGCCCACCTCTGTTTGACAGGTCCGCGGGTCCTCCTCTTGTTTTGTGAGTCGGCATGCCCCAGCACGCACAGCTGCCCAGTTGTGGTGATGCCCAGGGGCGGTTAGATGGAGCTTTTTAGCTCTCGAACAAACCCCTGGGCCCAGTGAGGTCGAGGGCTCCTGCTCTCCTTCCTTCCTTCCTTCCTTCCTTCCTTCCTTCCTTCCTTCCTTCCTTCCTTCCTTCCTTCCTTCCTTCCTTCCTTCCTTCCTTCGGAGACTGTGTGCATTATATATGCCTGCCAAGTGATGAAACAGCTCCATATTTCTTCCCCTGGCCTCATGGTTTGCACCTGTCCTGTGGTTTTAACCCTGGTGGCTTTTGTTCTGACCTGGCGCTGTTGGATAAACTCGGAGCATTTGTTCTAACTGGAGCATTCCAGCACAGCAGATGGAAATTGCATGTGGGTATGCATTTGAACATATGTGCAGTGCTACTCTCTGTTCAGTTTTATAGATCCATCTGTCTGGGCAAATGGCTTGGTGTGTGTGTGTGTGTGTGTGTGTGTGTGTGTGTGTGTGTGTGTGTGTGTGATCTGTCTGGGCAAATGGCTTGGGGTGTGTGTGTGTGTGTGTGTGTGTGTGTGTGTGTGTGTGTGTAATTGTCTCAGCATTAACGGTGGTCCAGAAACTGCAGTTGTTCTTACTATTTAAATCTCTCGGTTGCACTGTTGAAAACAAGATGCACAACATCTTGCAATAAGTATTGTGGTTGTCCGGTGCCATCCGGTTGCTTCCGACTTTTGGTGACCCGATGAAAACGCGCTCTTCAAAATATCCAATCCTCAACAGCTCTTCTCAGGTCTTGTAGACTAAAGCCTGTGGCTTCTTTTAGGGAGTCAAGTCCACCTCATATTACGTATTCCTCTTTTCCTGCTGCCTTCAACTTTTTCCCTAGAGAAACCTGCCTTTTTACGAGGTGCCCAAAGTAGGACAGCCTCAGGTTCAACATTTTTTTTTGCCTCTAGAAATAGTTCAGGATTGATTTGCTCTAGAACCCACTTGTTTGTCTTGCTCGCAGTCCAGGGTATCCGCAAAGCTCTGCTCCACCACCGCTTTGCAACGGTTCAGAATTAAAGGCAGTGGAAATAGTATGGCCTCAGCCCAGTCACTAGGTGGGGTAGACCTGTTCGCCTGAAATCTTGCTACAAAACTGTGCCTGTAGAACTTGAATTTGGTCAAGGCTTTGTGAAATTTATACCAAGGGTGGAAGCTTGATCTGGGACGCAGCCCCGTTAATAGAGCTGCATGGTCAGTGTGTGGTTAATGATGTAGGTAGTTGTGAAGTCAGTCACATAGTTATGTGGTCAATTATGTGGCTAGTTGTACATTCAGTGCGGCATAATTTCTCACGAACTGCTGCTAGCATAACTTTATGCTACCTCCTGTCTGCTTGGCTTTCAGCCATTGAACCAGTTGCTCAACAGCAAGTCAACACTGTGTAAATCCCGCTGAGTTCAAAGAGCTGGTTCCAGTTGGCACCCCCAGTTGGATTCAGGGCAGTACTGATAATATTAGCTAGATCACTCCCCCCCAATAACATACAGTGGTGCCTCGCTTAACGAGGACAATCAATTCCAGCGAAATCGCTGTAGAGCGAAATCCTCATTAAGCGAAATAAAAAAATCCCATTGAAACGCATTGAAAACCCATTCAATGCGTTCCAATGGGCTGAATAACTCACCGTCCAGCAAAGATCCTCCATAGGGGCAGCCATTTTCGGTGGCTGTAGTGCGAGGAATCTGTCCAAAAACACAGCAGGGAGCCATTTTACACAGCGAGCGGCCATTTTGAAGCTGGCGATCAGCTGTTTTAAAAACGTTGTCTAGCGAAAAATCGGTTCCTGAAGCAGGGAACCGATCATCGGGAAGTGAATTTTGCCTATTAAAACATTGTTTTGCAATCGCAAAAGCGATCTCAAAACAGTCATTGTATAGCGGTTTTGTCGTTTAATGAGGCAATCGTTAAGCGAGGCTCCACTGTACTCTAGAAATAATCTGCTACCGTAACTTGCAGTATTTTTAAAATTAGCCTGATGACAACCTGTTCGATGCCTGGGAAGAGATAAATGTCTTAGCATTGTATTGAAAACAGGGGAGGCTGGGTTGACTTTCTCAAGAGAGCATTTTATGAATAGGATCTCTTTCCCTCCTTGGTTGTGTTGACTGATGGGTGGCTGAGCAACCTGCCTCCTTTCAGGCAGTAAAAAGGAAAAGGGTGTGTCCTGTTTAGGTCGGTGCTCCGCTGAGAGAGAGGGGAGCAGGAAGTGGTGGGGGTGGCGGTGGTTTGAGGCTTGTTGGTTTGCCCCTGCCGGGTTGTGGTGGGATGGCCCTCAAACCAAAACTCTTGAACCTTTTTCTTTGGACTGATGGATTCTGCGCTGAGCAGTTTTGCCCCCACACAGGTTAGGAGTGGACCCGAAGGTACAGCGCTGGTGGATTCTAGCAGAATGAATCCTTTCCTTCTGCAGTCCTGCCTGATGGACCCCCAATAACCCAGCTCTGGAAGGCTGCGAAATACCTCCAGAGTACTGTAGGTTTATGGCATCGTGGATGGATGCAGTACGAGAAGGAAGCAAAAGGAAGTCTCATTTCCACTGGAATTGGGTACCGAAGTACACCTCTGAGGTGCACTGCCCACTGGCCCCGTGCTTAACAGGCCCTTAACGTCAGTGAAATCTATGAAGGCAGAACAAAAATCATCTCAATGAGCTGTCCCCAAAAGATTGCACACCCTAGCCAGAAAGATACGGGGCAGGTCTTAAAGGGGAAGGATGTGCTTGAAGTAGAAACACAGGCGGACAAAGTATTTTCTTCCTGTGCCAAACCGTGCTATCAGGGAATCATGTGCCTTGACTTTATGCCAGTGTGGACAGGCTCTTGAGTCAACTGCTCGGCATCTCCTCCTCCTTCTGCCTCTCTCTGCCGTCCAACCTTGGAGCCAGGAAGAGAACGGAGATCTCTCTCTTCACTCAGCTCCTTGTATGGTTCAGGCCCACGGCTGCCGCTTTTAAGTTGAGGAGACTTGTTGGGATTCAGCCTTGGTTGGGCTTTTCAAGGTGAGCGGGTGATGTGGGAAGTCTGGCCTCCTCCTTCCATTCAGTTCGACAGCTAGGACCGATTAAGAAATTTCAGCACATGGTTTGGCCGCGGCAAAGCGTGGAGTTTGAGGCCCATCCCCGAAACACGCAATTGGCTGAGCGTGAGTTTCCAAAACGAAACTAAACCTGCCAGCTGGGTATCCCAGCTACCGCTTCTCCATTTTAAAGCGGAGTCAGGAGGGGCAGGGAGAGATTTTTCGGGGTTGAAATAGCAGAGATGTACGAGTAGCCTTTAAAACCTTTCTCACGACCTCACAATCCTACTTTTATCGTAGCAGTTCCTGACTCTGTTGCATTTGAGACAGAATTATTTGGGCTGAGGGGGTCACTCCGTTGTTCGGTGTGAATGTGACGTGGCTAATTTTGGTTTGCTCCACACTTTAAGGCAGATTTCCCTCAACTAGGTGTGTGGAACTGCATTTCCCAGGGTTCCTGTCTGTTGCACGTGCTATGGCAGGGACCGAAGTTTGACCCATGAGTTGGGCACGAATTGTGGTTTGGTGAATCGGGCCCACAAGTGTTCTGCTCCCTCAGGCATCCACTCAGAGGAGAAGCCCACTCACTGGGAAGCCCAGTGCGCTCTCTCTGAGTCGGCGCCCCCAGGAGACGGCGAGATAGAAAAACTTCAGGGTTTCATATAGTTGAATATGGTAGCTTTTGCTGTTGCAGGCTGGTTCTCTCTTTCCATGTTTATGGCTGCGGTTGCAACCCTGTTCATGCCTACGGCAATCTGACTTGAATATTACGGGTCTGATTATAAATGTGCAAAATGTCCATGTGTCTTTGCACCAGTAGGCAACTTCCACCATCACTGCTGAGCATGCTGGCTGTGGATGATAGGGAATGTAGTCCCCGCATATCTGGAGTCTGCCTGCTTCGGGTAAGACTGCTTTAGGAGAAAATGCAACTTTGCATTTCTCCAACAAGGCTGGATCGTCTCTTAGAGCAAAGCCAGTTATTGTTGGGGGGGGGACTGCCTTCTTATCCGTTGCTTGGTTGATGGTGGGATGGGTTAATTTAAATTGTGTTTCAAATTACAATTTAATTTTTTAAAAAAATCAGTTGATTTTATTTGACCTTTTAAAATTTAAAAATCAGTGGTTTTTTAATTTTAAAAAAAAATCAATGACTTTTATCCACTCTGGTGGGTGTCTGGAAATGATGCCATTGATTCACAGGGCGCTTCTGTAGATGATGATGATGATGATGATGATGATGATGATGATGATGATGATGATGATGATGATGATGATTATTATTATTATTATTATTATTATTATTATTATTATTATTATTAACTGGTAATAGTTTGCTTGTTCACAGAGGAATATAAACTATCACTCAGACGTTACTGATTAGACCCTCTTCGCTAAGCCCTGCGCGGCTTTGGATTACTGCCAGCCTCATTTTGTACACATTTCAAGGTTGGAGGAATTTGGTGTGTGTGTGTGTGTGCGTTGAACTCAGTGGGGCAAAGCAAAGGTTCAGAGTGGCGCCCCTGCCTTTCCATTCCCCCCGCTGCAGCGATTAAATCATTGTCAAGCTGTTTCCATTCCTTTCTGAAAAACCGTCCTACACCGTAGTGCATGGAGTGCCCATACTAAGTAAGGAAGTGGAAGTTCTGGCATTCTTCAGCACAAGGTGTGTTGCAGGTAGATTGAGACCTACCTAGCTTATTGTTTCCAGTTGTGGTTTAACAACACCAAATAGAAATATAAGTAGAGATAATTCTGTGCCATGGCTTGTCTTTTGTTAATCATGTACCTCATATTCTCTGTATTTTTTTTAAAAAAAATAATGTCTCTTCTGCAGCAAAGAAGGAAAGCAGAAAGCAGCACAGGTGTGCATAAAGTTTGCACGTGTGGCTACAGATGTATAGGTGCAAATATAGCTTCAGTGATGGTAATTTAAATGAAGATACAACATGTTTCGCCATAGAGGAAAAAACTTGACTTGCATGCATGTTCTGTTTACTTTCCAAGGCTCCAGTTGGGCTCCCTTAATGTTCCTTTATCTCTAAATTGGACCAGGACCGACGGCTTTTCGAGCAGAGTATGTATTCAGAGGATCGCCCTCCATACAGAAGGGCACATGGTCATCAGAGATCTTGAGGTCTCCAACAGTTGCTTATGACCAGACCAGGTTGTTGGGCAGCTGGGTCGGCTGATTTACGAGACCAAAGTTTGGAAAGCTTCCATTTTTGTACTACAACGTACAGGTGGCCCCCAGTCAGTATAGCCTTCTGCCCTGTTGATGAGTGGGGTGTCCTAAGTCTGAACAACTAGCTTTTCTAAGCTCTGAATCAGAAGTAGATTTCTGTGTTCCGGTCTTAACGTTGCCCGTGGCTCATGTCTTGATGAAGGTCGTTGGTTTCTTTTTCTTAACCAGTCGGTTGGGTCTATCTCCTCCTCTCTCTCTCTCTCTCTCCTTTCGGCCGTAGTTGCCACCTGGTTTGGGGGATCGACCTTGGGGATCTAGTAAGAAAACAAGGTAAATCCCACAAGGTTGAAATACACCCACAACTGGCTTAGCCCGTGCATCGGCCCAAATGTAAACGTTATCTCAAAAGACAACTGTGCAGGAGGTGGGTAGATGTGTTGAGTATGCTTCTACCCAGAACCTTTTCTTGAGTGCTGAGCTTAAAATAGTTACTGTATTTTTTGCACCATAAGACTCACTTTTTCCCCACAAAACAGGGGTGTGGAAAGTCTGTGCGTCTTATGGAGCTAAGAAAACAGATTATATTTTCCTGTTTTCTTCTCCTAAAAAATTGGTGCATCTTATGGAAAGGTGCGTCTTATGGAGCGAAAAATACGGTACCTTTTTTGGATTGCAGCTAGCTTGTCCTCTATTCTCTTGGGATTTATAGTTCCCCAATATAACTTCCCCAAGCTGCGCTTCCCTGACAGACTCCCCTACAAGTATTAACCCAGAATAAGCCTGCTTAGTTGGCGGCAGCTAAGCTGTGCTTTTCAAGGAGCTGCTAGAATGACCTCTGCGCTAGATTCCTGTTTGCGTGGGCATGGTTAGCGTTCGTTCATGGCCGGCAGGTTTATCTTTTCTTGCCCTTCTGTCATTCCGAAATCGTATTCCTTCTAAAATAAACTGAAGGCTTTGAGAGCGACGGTTTCTCTGAACTGGCAACTGGGTAATTTTGGATGCATCTCTGTGTGCTCTCAAGCACACCTCTGTCAAGAGTACGTTGTGATTGTTTTCTGGTTTTTTTTGGTGGCCTCACTTTTAAAAAAGGAAGTGATGATTGTAAAGGATGGGGCCCAAAGCAAGCAAGCCTGCATCAACCTGAGTCAATGACTGATCTCTTTTCCCCCCCACCCCAATTTTCTTTGGAGAAATGGGGAAGGGGTTCCCTTCTTTCTTTCTTTCTCTTCCATCATCACTTTCCACCTTTTTAGCAGCCATTCCCAATGGGAGGGAGGGTGCTTTTTAGCCAGGAACAAAGGCTCATCTTTCTGCAGCCCTTAATGACTTGCTAGGAGGAAGTGATCCATTAGTGAGGGTAGCTATGAAAGCACTCCTGTGTACCAGCTGAGGTGGCAGGAATGGGGTGGGGGAGTATTTTATTTTTTAACGAGGCAGCTTTCCATTTTAACAAGTCATTGGCACAACGGTGCTTTAAGTTGGACCTTGGCGAAGGGTCTGTTGAATTCATACCTGGCCCTTGGAGTTCTCCACATTTGCAATATAATGCCAATGCACAAAGAGCTGTGCATACTCAGACGCGAACAAAAGCCACTCTGTCGGACATTTTTGTAGTGAGGGTAAGAATGGGCTGATACCTTGCTTGGTCGCTTTGCTCCTCTAGTGAACGATCATTCAACCAGCCGTCGTCTTCATACTCTGCGCATTTCAAGGTAGACTAGACGATGCGTGCCTACTCATTTCAGCGCAATATGCAGATCCAGATGCAGGATAGTGCCGTTATTAGAATGTTGGACCAGGACTTGGAAGACCTGGGTTCATGACCCTACTTAGCTGGGGGTTCCCTGGGCGGATTGTGGACCGGTTGCCCACAATCTCTCCACTGGGCCTACCTTGTAGGGTTATTGTGAAGGGGAGAGCAAGAGCGGTGTGCACCCAGGATCAAAGTGCCAGAGAAGTAAGTAAGGAAATAAATGCCGAAGGTTATAAGCAGTGCTTTCAAATGCCTCTAGCTACAGAACATTTGAATCAGGTTCCTTGTGCTCCATGCCAGTTTTGTGCATGTCCATATGTAAATCTGTTGTATCCCCCTTTTCCACCCAAATACAGTGGTGCCTCGCAAGATGATTTTAATTCGTTCTGCAAAAATCATTGTCTTGCCAAAAAAAAAAAGTCTTGCAAGGTTCCCTATGGGAACCTCGCAAGACGAATGAAATTTAGTCGTCTTGCGAGGCGTTGGTCTCGGGGGGGAACCATCTTGCGAAGCATGGCCATAGAAAAATCCATCTTGCAAGGCACCATAGTGATTGCAAAAACTAATCGTCTTGTGGATTAATCGTCCTGCGAGGCAATCGTCTTGCGAGGCACCACTGTATGCCTCTGTATGCATTTTATTGAAAAAATGTTAATATTTTACATACTTTTCCTGTATAATACACATTGTTATAAATATATTGCTGTGTTCGTAAATCTAAAAATGGTTATCACAGAATTCCTAAAGGCATGAATCAGAGGGGATAAATACGTCCTGATGTGTCAGGAAGCATGAAATCATTTGGGTCCCATTCAAAATGTGAACAACACGAAGCTGTTGGGCGTCCTATTATAATCCCAATTAACAGTATGGTGTTCTTGAAATTTTGGTATGTTCATGGAGGTATCTATCTATCTATCTATTAGGGAGAATGTCTAGCTAGATTTTCCATTTCCGGAAGGAATCCTGCAACCTTTTACCAGTGGCAGGGAACGATTCCTGGATGTGATCATTGCCATCGAGGTTTTCTTTGGTTTTGCTAGAGGCATTTGGCTGACTCCTGCTGGAAATGCAACAATGGATTATACGGAACACTTGGTCTGATTTTAGGGATGGGGAAAAATGGATTCATTTGAAAGAGAGCTTTGTGGATTACCAGAAGGACAGACAAATAGGTCCTATTAAGCCAGAACTTTCTCTGGAAATGAAAATAAGGATAGTGAAGCTGGCCTACTTTGGGCAGATCGTGAGGAGTCAGGATTCTCTGGAAAAAGAGGATAAAGCTGGTGAAGGAGGAAGGTAGCAGGAAAAGAGGAAGACCCAATATGAGACGAATTGACTCCACCAGTGAAGTCACCGGCTTTGGGTTTATAAGAGTTGAGCAGGGCTGTTGAGGTCTGGACGTTTTGAAGATCGCTCATCCATGGGGTCCCCATAAGTCGGAGATGACTTGATGACATGTCAGAACAACAGAGATGGAAAAGTTGACCATGCTCATGTTCTCTCCCCATGAGGATTTCTGACACCTCAATTTCTGTCTAGCCGAAATATGAAAAGAATTGCAGTTTTTGGTCACTCTTGGTATAATAGGGCAGTTCTTTCTTTTCCGAGTTTCCAAATAATGTTACAAGCAAAGGATAATCTCTGGGTCCTTCAGAGTCAAGTGATTGGTGTTTTATTTCTTTTTTTCCTTTTGACCTCTCCCTTCCTTTTCTCTCCCGTGTGGCCCCATCATCCACCCTAGTAAGGTTGGGCAATTCTAGCAGCTGGATTTTGTCCAGAACACACCCCTGCAGATGTGATTAAAGTCTGTTTTTGCACCCATGTGCCTCCTTCTGTTGTCTGTCAGACACCTGGGGTTTCTGTATCTTCCTCTTTCTCCATGACCTTGCTTTTAGGGTTGCCGTCACTATCTCAGTTATTTATCAGTCTCTCTCTCCTCCTCCTCCTCCTCCGTCCTCTCTCTTGCCTCCCTAGGCAGCACCCTCCAGGAACGGCTTTTGTAGGAGACAACACGATAGAGCCAAGCTGCTTCCATCTTGTGGCATTTTATCTTTATTGTCTCACCTGCCTGCTGTACTTATTCATCCAAACGGTTGCTTTCCGTAACCTTCAACTTTGGTAGTCCTTTTTTTAGAAGCTCAGCTTGGGGAACTAAAGGGTGGTGATGGTGCACACCATGTGTTTTTCTGACCATCAGTGGGTGAGCACTGGATAGCTCCGTGGTTTAAGCATCTGGCTGTAGAGCCAGAGTTCAATTCCCCCACTGGGCCTCCTTGACAGGGACTGGATGCGATGATCCATAGGATCCCGACCAGTTATGCAGTCCTAAGATTGTGATGATGATTATAAGCATTAATTCATTCTAGTATTTTTGTAGATGTATAATTCTTCATTGTTTAAAGCAGGGATGGCAGTGTCTGCTGATATTGTAGCTTCCATCATCCTTCACTGTTGGCTACGCAGACTAGGATGATGGATGTCCAATATTCTGAAGGGCAGAAGTTGCCTACTCTGAAGCAAAAGTTCTGCTTTTGACGGTGAGATTTAACACTGCTTAGAAATCCATAAATAAACATACCTTTTCTGACTCCAGTTATATAAGGCAGAAGGTGATGCAAAGCAAACTCAATAGCTTAATGCGGGCTGGCAGGCCGGGCAGAGAAGTTAAATCTCTACTTAACGTTCTCCGGTTGAAAGATCCACTGCACATTTAAATCCTGGCCTTCTTGCACGCTGGGTTACTAGCATTTGCTGACGCTCCACGACCCTTTGTGCAGACGAATTTATGAGAAGTGACGATTTTTCAGCAGGCGCCCTTTGGGTCCAGTATGGTTTCTTGTTAGGAGTCGCTGGAGCATCTTATTTTTCTGACCGCCTCGCCCCGCTCCCCTTTCCCTGTCCATCGGCTTTATATGTGGTCCCAGCATGCCGCGGCATTGCAATAAAAGCAAGGGGCTCCTGCTTCGAATGCAAAAAAAAAAGGGGATGAATGTGCAGTTCTCCTCGCTGGCTTTTATGTGGGCCCACTGAGTCAGAAAGCTCCCAGGCTATGAAACAGACCCTTGTGGCATGACTGGACTTTCCATTTTTCCTGATTAGACAAGTTTTGGAAGCTGCAAATATTACCTCTTTTTCTCTGAGTGGTAATTGTTGATTTTGATTTTAAAAAAATAAACATATTCGTATCAAGCTGAACTTCATTCTAGCTCGCGCACTGTTTTCTTTCCTGATGGCAACATACAGTACGTTGGTTTCCCGATACGGGTACTTTCTGTTGTGGCCGGGGAATATCCTCTGACCTTCTGTTGTCTACCAGTGATGAGGATAGTTCTGTTTCTCTCTTCTCTCCTTCCTCCTCTTTGTGCTTCTCTGCTTGTAGTAGGAGTTTGGTGATGGCCAGCTGGCTAAAAGTACTTCTGGAGGACCACTCGGTTCGAGACCCATGAGACAACTGGAGGCAGGAAATATGAGTGTCCTCCAGAGAATCTGGCCAAAGCATTTAGCCCTCCATACTAACATTCTTACTAATAATACAAGTGGTGCCTCACTAAACAGTTACCCCACATGACAGTTTTTTAGCTAGACATTGACTTTTTGCAATTGCTATAGCAATTCGCAAAACAGTGATTCCTATGGGGGAATTTCGCTAGACAATGTTTGGTCCCTGCTTCGCAAAACAATTTTCGCTAGACAACGATTTTGACAGCTCCTTCTGCGCTCGCAAAACAGGTGTTTTTGGGACCTAAGTTTCGCAAGACAGCGATTTAAACAGCTGATCGACAGTTTGCAAAACGGCTTTCCTATGGCCAGTCTTCGCTAGACAACGACGATTCTTCCCCATTGGGATGCATTAAACAGGTTTCAATGCATTCCAATGGGGAAATGCTTTTCGCTAGACGATGATTTCGCTAAACAGCGATTTCAGTGGAATGGATTATCATCGTCTAGCAAGGCACCACTGTATACTAATTCTCCTCTGTGCCTCCTCTGAGTAAGCCTTGGGCAAGCTTCACATTTCCAAGGTGTCTCCAGAAGAAGGGAATGGCCAACGGCTTCTAAGTTCTCTCTATCTAGAATATCCCGGCAAGAGACACCATAAATCAGGATTGACTTGATGGCACATCATGATGATGATGATTAGAGTAAAACAGTTCTGTGAAAGTGGTCACGTGGGTAAAATCACCAATCACAACTTCTTGAAATATTTAAATATGTAAAGAAATTAATTATTGAGTTTTAAAATACTTCTGCAGCCAGGAACATATCAATTGGGATACTTTTCAAGCTGTTTTATTCTGAGAGTCTTGTATTCTCAGTAATAATACTGTAAACCCTGTGTTTTAGTACCCTTAGTTTTTCAAACAACTATTCTGTATTATTTAGTTATTTAAATTATTTATAGGCCACCTTTCACACACACACCCAATGGGGGACCCAAGGCAGCTTGGAAAATAAAAGATAAAATAAGGAATTTTAAAACTTATGAATATCTTACTTACAAGACAATTCAACACATATGAAGATTAAAAATTAAGTGTAAAAACAATTTTAAAATATTGGAAAAAAATCTGTCAGTTAAATACAAAGATTTATGCATTTGATTTTCTTATCTTTAAATAACTGTTTGGTTTGTTGGTGATGCTAATGCCTTTTCTCTGTTTTGGTAGCTGCTTTGGATACATTGCGTTTGAAAGTGGGTTTAAAAATACAAGATACACAAAATCAAACCTGTACTGCTGACGGGCTGTGTTTGTCTTGGTGTTTTTACTCATTTTGTTTTAGCTTGAATCTGGCTGTTGTGCTATATGGTGCTATTTTTGTTGGTCTTACATTCCAGGTTTTTTTTTTTAATTCAGGAGAAATGGGGGATAAATTTAGGGAGGTTTGCTTGAAATACACAAATCTTGCAATTAATGGTAACAACGGTGATGATGAAAAAAAATAGTATGACTTAAAAATAATCTCTGACCCTGGTTTCTGTTTGCAAAATATTTTGTGTTTGCGAACTGTGTTAGGAGTGGAGATTTATAAATCACTAAACAAATAGCAGTGGCCTTTCCTAATCAGCTGTTTGTACTGTTGCCGTAGTATTCTTGCTGGAAACAAGAATAAGGTACGCTTGTCCTGTGAAACAGGGGAGTGACAGAGTGAGATTCTTGAGTCACCAAAACCTTGAGAGAGAAGCCATGTCATGTTGATTGTTGATTTAAACAAGCACTTGAACCCCTTAGCCCAGTCAGTGGTCATTGCAAACTGTAAATCCCTATATTAGAGACCCAACTCACGATGCATTTCCCTTTTTTTTTCCTTCTGAAAACTTAGGTGTGAAGGATCAGCTGACGTCTTGAACTTGAGACAAAGAAAGATGCATTGAATATATATACAGTAGTAGGTATTTTGCCACATGGTAAATACCTTGAATTTAACACTTAACTGTGCTCTTTTTCTCCCTCTGTTTTTAAATAATAATAATATAATAGTTGAACTGCAGGACTGGAAGGGGGACCCTCTGGGGTCATCCAGTCCAGCCCCAGCCAAGGAGGTGCCGTGGGGGAATTGAACTCCCAACCTCCAGTTCCACAGTCAGATTCCCAAACCATGGAGCCATGTAATAGTTCATTTTTGATTATACTGTTGGGATGAATGTATTTTATATACCTTTTCGTTGTTGTTAGCTGCGCTGACTGGTGTGAAAATGGCTTGAAGGTTAGATAGAAGCTTTTTTTAAAAAAATAACTAAATATATAATTTGGGTGACTGATTTATTTATTTATTTTATTTATTTATTGCATTTATATGCCGCCCATCTAGACATAGTCTACTCTGGGCGGCTCACAATTTGCCTGAGTGGGGATTTAAATGGATTGTTGTACTTTACTGCTTTGAATGTGTTTTAGTGATGCTCATCTCCTCTAGTGTGGCATTTGTTAGATCCTTTTTTGTATTTGTATAAGCACCATTGTTAGCTTTAAATATTGTCTTTTAGTGATTGATGTTTGGGTTGTCTTTAAGGAGGAAGGTGGGGGTAAAAATATTTTAAACATACCCTCTCTCCCTCTCTCTCCCTTTCTCTCTTTGCTGCCTTAGGTTTTCATGGGTTTGGAGAAGGAATTTAAAAATAAAACAATGCACAAATTTTGTTGAATTGTTTAATTGTGTTATAATTTTTTATATTTGTGTTGCGTTCTATGTCGTAAGCCGCCTAGAGTGGTCGTACTGACCAGATAGGCGGGGTATAAATAGAATTAAACAGACAGACAGACAGACAGACAGACAGACAGACAGACAGACAGTCAGTTAGGAGTTCCTGTGCATTTTAAAAATTCTGATATTGCATGGTTCAAGGGAAGAGAGCAGGTGACAAACCATCTCTTGTGTTGCCCAACCAAGAATTCTTGTCTTTCTAGAATATTTTTTGCATGTTTTTCTCTCTAACCCTTCCCTCAATTAGCACAGGATTCTTGTCTTCAAATTACAGACAAGAATGAGGAGGCTGAGGCTGAGGGAAGGTGGCTGGCTGGAAGGATACCTGGTGAGGAAAAACATCCTTCACGTGGCTTGGTTATCCAGGGGAATGAAGGATGGCATTAAGCGAGAAAGAGAGAGAAGAAGAAAAAAAAATGCTAGGAAGGTGAATCAAGGCCGAGGGCAGAGTAAGGTGGCTTAATTTGCAATTTCCGTATTGCTGCTTGTTTATAGCCAGAAATGCACATCGTTGTGCATTTCATTTCCTCTCTTCAGGGTTAGGGCGTTCAGAGGGTAGGTCACCCTGACCATACTCTTGTCCTTCCAAAGGAGCTTCATGCCGGAACTCTGTCCTGCCGCATTAAAAGCCCTTTATTCCACGGCTCCCGCCATGGCAACCACAGTGACATCACAACAGAAAACTGCCGTGCTTTGTGTCCCAAAGGGTTTGGTTCTGAGAATCGGAATCCATTTCTGCAAATGGCAGCAGGACCTGTGGAGGTTCATTCACAAGGTGAGCCCTGCAGCCGACCCACTGGGGTTTTTCAGGGTGGCCTTGGAACAGAATTGGGCTGGACTCTGGCCCTGGGTATGAGCAAGTTCCTGTTGCAACCACATCAGGGTTGTGTTACTCATGTGCGGTGGAGGGGACTGGTTCGCTCTTTTCCTCCTTCGCCCCCACAAAAGTAAGAGGGTCGGCAACATGTGGCCCTCCGCCTCCCATCAGTTTAGGGCTGTGGCGTGTCCGGCCGTCTCTGGAGGGCTACGTGGTCCCCCATCTCCATGGTGGGCTAAAGGGGCCACTCGCAGCCATTTCTTTTCTTTCCAAACTCCCCCCCCCCCCATTTTTTTTTATTGTTAGAGGAACAATTTTGGTTGAGACCCCTTGCCTCCACTTTCCGTTCGTGACTTTTTGGGCCTCCCTCCCCCACCTTTTCAGCTGCAGGGCATGAGGACGGAGGGCGGATGAAACCTTTGCGAGCATAGTGGCCTCAAAAAAAAATGGCCCACCACAGAGATGTGTGTTTTGTGTTGAGGGCGAAACATACACAAACCTCGTGACACAATTAACAGCCTTTTGGTACCAGCGGTGTCTTTGCTCCACAGCACAGCATGCTGGGATTTGTAGTCGAGGGGGCAATATAAAATTCGCTGCTCTAGCTTGACCGGATTTTGTGCCGTTCTCCAGCAAAGGTGGGTCTAAGGACTGCACGAAACCCACAAATACAAGGATTGTGTAAGAAAAGAGCCCTGGGCAGCTAAAGTGGCCTAAAACTGCTAATGGAAAGGCCTTTGAGATTGATTGATTGATTGATTGATTGATTGATTGATTGCTTTTGTATACTGCCCTATTAGTGCAAGGCACTTCATCGTGGTTTTCAGTATGATAAACGCAAGAACAATAAAATTATGAACAGTCAGACAAATAACACAAAAACTGCCTTTAATTCGCAACCTGCTCTTGTTCTCCGTTGAGCAGTTTATTTAATTGAAATATTTATAGATTATCCAATAGACTGTGTCCTTGGAACAGTTTACTAAGGTAGAAAAACAAATCCCGGGTCTGTTTATCCCATTTCTCTGACCCCTCTGGGTGTTTCCCTTCTGGATCGCTCTTTTCCGTGGTGTAGAAGGAGAGAGAAAGAACCAGGGGCAGCTTTTCTGGACCAAATGACTAATTAAAAAGTGAGGTCTTCCATCTCATCAGGGAGCAGGGCTGAGCAAAATAACCCAGCCCCTGTGCAATTTGAGAAAACGTTGATTTCTGCAGCTTGCTCCTGTTGTGGAAGGACAGGAAGTTGTTGGTCCCGGATGATGGAAGAGGGACGGTAACTGAATTATTTGTGTCACCCTGCAAAATTAAAGCAAAGCGATTCATCTCTATTTCTTTCCTCTACACCCCTTCCTTGCCGTCCTGCTGATCAAAAGATGAATCCTTTTACAAGTATGGGGGGAAAAACATCTTGTGCTCCTCCAGTAAAAATTGTGGAGAGCGAATCGGGGGAATTCTATTGTCGGATCCAGATATTGCAATCCTTAGTCTTGGTGGAAATATTTCAAGAACCCTTGGCTAGCAAAACTATGGTATTTTCCACCCCTCCTCTCTGTTGGACGCCGAACACCATTAAAGAGAAGAGGGAATATGTATGTTTCTTCCCTAAAAAGAAAAAAAAAAACTATGAATTGACATATTTGTTTGAAAGTTGGGCTGAAGCCCTGATTTTGCTCAGTTGAGTGTTCTCTGCTTTGTGCTTTCCACGGTTTCTTGTAATTGTGCAGGGCATATACTTGAAGACAGGGTCCTTGTTCCATAGGGTTTAGTCGTCTCCTGCTTCTTACAAAGTTTTCAAGAGGTCTTGTACTTTGGCAGCAGGTCTGTGAAGAGAAAATTGTGTGTGTGTGACTTCTTGAGAAACTATCTGAAGGTTGTTGTTGGGTTTTTTAAAATTATTATTATTGTTGGCTTCCATGTTTGTGTTTCATATCTACCTGTCCCTGGATTAATAGGAAGAAAATACCTTTGGTCTCCTTTGTATTGCTGTTGGGTAAGGAAATAATCCCTCCTACCCGCTCCAAAAAAAGAGAGGAATGCTCATAAATCTCAGTTTCTTAACTGTACTTTTAAAAAATCTGGAAGCTTCACATTCCAGCTTCGTGTCCGCAAGCAAGATCTTTAAAGTCTTCTAAAGCTTTTGGTTTAACCTTTACCGATGGTGCTGGGCAGATGGCTCTCGTCTTAACAACTGTTGTGTGTTAAAAAGGGCTGTGACTCAGAGGTTCAAAGTTCTCCCACTTTGGCACCCGAGCAGCGTGAGGGGAAAAAAATTGCAACCGATATTATGGTCTTTCTGGTATTTAGAAGCAAGAATACTAACCTTAAAACAATGAAAATTAAAAACAATAAGAAGTAAAAAAAAATAGTTTTTAGACTACAGGGCTGTTGATTTGGCCTAGTGCAGAAGTGCAAATATGGTCTGCAAAAATCTCGTAGGACAAAGCGGTATTGGATTATAGCGCCCTGTGCGCCCAGGCTTTGTATGTGACTGCCAAAGCCACAATATATTACCCCCACAGATCTGTGATGAGTTTTTATTTGTATTTTAAGTTTTAAATATCCAACTCATAGTTATAAACTCAGTTTGCTTCCTCTTGAGAGATGTTTGGAACAGCTGCTACTTCTGGCTTTGTCAAATTACTAATTACTTTTAAGCTTCAGGTAATAAATCCCCTTTGTGATGTGGTGGTCGTGAGAGGCCACTCACGTTAATGCAGTGTGTTTTGGCTGTATCTTAAACTGATGTCTTGGGGGGGGGGGAAGGAAGGTAGTTGGACTGAGTGGCTTCAGAACAAAATTGTAATTTAGGACTTCGGCTGTTTGATGGTATAGCCCCTTCTATTCTCTCTTTGCTTTCTTGTGAAATGATTCCTCCCTCATGGGTCCCCCTCCATCTTGGTTTAGACGATTTGTTGTTGTTGTTTCGTCGTTTTGTCGTGTCCGACTCTTCGTGATCCCATTCATCAGAGCACGCCAGGCCCTCCTGTCTTCCACTGCCTCCTGGAGTTTGGTCAAATTCATGTTGGTCGCTTCGATGACACTTTCCAACCACCTCATCCTCTGTCATCCCCCTTCTCCTCTTGCCTTCACATTTTCCCAACATCAAGGTCTTTTCCAGGGAGTCTTCTCTTCTCATGAGATGGCCAAAGGATTGGAGCCTCAGCTTCAGGATCTGTCCTTCCAGTGAGCACTCAGGGTTGATTTCCTTCAAAATTGATAGGTTTGATCTCCTTGCAATCCAGGGATCTCTCAAGAGCCTCCTCCAGCACCACAATTCAAAAGCATCCAATCTTCGGTGGTCAGCTTTCTTTATGGTCCAGCTCTCACTTCCATACATCACTACAGGAAAAAACGTATCTTTTTAGACAACACTGGCTTTATGGCACCCTCTCCTCTGCTGCCGATCCTTCTCGCCACGTGGAGTAACATGGGTCAGCCAATGTGCTGGTGTAGTTCCCAAATAGCTACTGGGCGTCGGTGATGCCCAGTGAGCATCTCTTGCTGTAGTACAGAAAAGTCTTATTTCTGCCAAGCTGATGCTCTGCGCATGCCTGGATGAGGATGATTGTTTAAGAACTTGAAAGTTGGATGGAGGGGAGGGGGCATGCTGCTTGCTGGCAGAACAGGTTTCTGCACGGAACAAGTCCGAGCTGATTCTTGGGAATCGCTTTTATTGTTGGGGAAAAAAATAGTTAAATATCTTCTCTGAACCAATTCGTTCTCTATAATTGGATTAGAGGAGGTGTCACTTTATGGTATGATTAACAATTCACGTTTACCCAAAAGTGTGTAGCCTCCACCCCACCCCCCCAAAAAAGAAAAAAAGGACCCCAAAAGGCATTCAAAAAGTAGAACCTTCATCAGCATCATCTTCTTTATTGCTGGCATCTCTAGTTAAAAAGTCACCAGTCCTTGGAAAAGCTGTGATCTGGCATTAGTTAAAGTACTGGACTAGATGTGTCTTACACCTACTTGTGCACAAGGGTAGATACACACACACACACACAACACACATTTGAGCACAGCTCCTGGTTGTCTCTTCTTGTGTTCCAAGCAGCTCCGTTCCCGTTGACACAAAAGATGCTGCATGCATTTTGCCTGGTTCAGATTGCCGTATTTTTTGAGCAGAGATATTGTTCTGCGGGATGAGCTTTACCATGAAAACTGCAGGTGACATACCTGCATGTAACAGAGTTAATTGGAGGGAATGCCTCGCCCCCAGTCTTCTTTATTCATCTGCCCTATATTATTTGTTATACTTTTTCGTCACTTTTCAGAGTCCTGGACAGCCGTCTTTTCTGTGGCTCACAACTGCCTTTTTGCAATAGAGGTGCTGGTGGTTGAACCTGGATTGGCTTAGTGTGTTTGTGATCCACCTTGCCAAGTTGTCTTAGAAAAAACCCTGTGAAGTAGAAAGTCAGGCAGGGAAGAAATGAGAGAGGAGGAGGTCCGAGGTCTCCCAGTGAGTTTTCCTGGCACCTGCTGCACCACACTGCCTCTCCAAGCACTATACGCACAAGATGTGTTCTGACACGGAGCCTCAGTTTCTGCTCTATGCATGGCAGGGATAACTCTTTCCTTCATTACAGCAATAGAAGATCCCTATCTCAGCAAAACACCTTCCATTAGCCAGCAATTTGGAAGAGACGGCAATTTTGAGCTTGCTTTTCAGATTAAAGGTGCTTAATGGCTGCAAATGGATTGCTTAAGTTAAAGAGGGCTGGGTCCCTGTGGTGGCAATTTGTGGCGTTGGCTCTGGGCAGTGGTTTGTCCTGGGAATTGGCGTGACCAGTGAGGTTTCAGAAGATGATTCATAAGTCAATAAAGGAGGCGAAGAGCAAACACGTATTGCACGAGGAGGCAGTTGCTTGTGTTCTCCCAGGCCTTCGTGGCGTTTGCACAGGGGATAGCTTTATAACTTGTGCTGGGCAGCGAACTCTGCTTTCTGCCAATGTTTTCACATGGCGTTTCCGCAAGGTGTTCTAGAATAAGTGGATAGCTCACTGCCTTTAGGCCTTTGACTAGGTTGGGAGTTCAGTTCCCCAATCTGTCTCCGGGATAGGAGCTGGACTTGATGATCTATGCCAATGGTCCTCAACCTTGGGCCTCCAGATGTTCTTGGACTACAACTCCCAGAAGCCTTCACCACTGCCTCTGCTGGCCAGGATTTCTGGGGGCTGAAGTCCAAGAACATCTGGAGGCCCAAGGTTGAGGACCACTGATCTATGTGATCCCTTCCTGCTCTGCAGTTCTAAGATTATTATTACAAGTGTGAGATCATGAGTGGAGGGTCTGTGGCCCTCCAGATGTTTTTGAACCATGGCTGTCATCAGACATAGTCATTTTAGCCCGCAAGGAAGGGATGCTATGAGTTGTGTTCCGACAGCTGCCAGAGGGCCATGTGTTTCCATCCTTGTCCAAGACTGCTGTTTTCAGCTGGTATCAAAATATCTTATGAGCATGTCCTACTTTAAAAGGATACGTATGTTCAAAACAAAAAAAGATGTGAAGGAGGCCGAACTTGGATAACAACCCCCCCCTTTTTTTGTCAGACTAAAAAAGGAATTATTCCAGGCTCAGAAAGAGGGTAGCTGGGATTCTTTACATGTTCATAAATAAAGTTTGAAAGGTGAGAAGCTGAACTTTATCTCCTTTTTCTCTCCGCTTCCTATGTTAGACCTCAGCAGGGGGAATATGTTGAGAGTGAGGTCCGAAGCATTTGGCTCTTGCTGTTTTCATAAAAAAACAATCTCAATAATAATAATAATAATAATAATAATAATAATAATAATAATAATAATAATAATAATAATAATAATAATAATAATAATAATAATAATAATAATAATAATAATAATAATAATAATAATAATAATACAGCAGGTAGTAGAGGAGGAAAAAAGAAGCCTTAATGATTATGTTAGTACAAGCAGAGAAAAATTACTTAAGGTAATGAAAATGGAGGATATTTTGAAAATGACAGAAACAAAAGCTCAGTATAAGAAATAACAATCTGAAAATGAATTAAACAGCTGGAAAAAATAAACCACTACACGGACAACCTGAGAAATATTGATGGAAAGCATGATAATAACTCAACATGGGCATGGCTAAAACTGGGGACCTTTAAGAAAGAAACCTAAGGCTTGACTTTTGCTCCACAAGAACAAGCACTCCAAACCAATGTGATAAAAGCTAAGATCCAAGGAATTAGTTCTAGCAGCAGATATTGACTCTGCCAAGAAAAAGATACAACTATGTCACACCTCATTGGTGAATGTCCAAAAACTGAACAAACAGATTACAAAATTAGACATGATAGAGTGGCAAAATTAGTGCACTGGTCATTATGCAAAAAATATAACTTGCCAGCCTCCAGAAACCCGTGGGAACATCAGATAGAGAAGGTGTCAGAAAATGAGGAAGTCAAGATCTTGCAGGATTTCCGAATTCAAACTGACAGACACCTTGAACATAATGCACCAGATATAGTAGTAATAGAACGAATAAATGTCTGGATCATTGACATTGCAATTTCAAGGGATGCCAGAGTTGAAAATAAAGAACTGGAAAAACTAACAAAATAGAGATCTGGCAATTGAAACATCTCGCTTGTAGATGACACACACTTCAGTTTGTCCTGTAGTCATTGGGGCTTTGGGAACAATATCAAGAAATTTCCCACAGTACTACTGTATGAATTTCCTTTTCAGTTGTTGCTTTTCCTGACATATGGTGTAACTGCAGCAAAACTGTCTCTTGATTTACTATTTCAGAACACGGGATCAAGCTTCCATATATTTTTAAAATATCCCTATATGTAGAAAAGTAGCCCATAAGGGATTCCCTTACATACTCATTTTCTGTATGGAAGCAACATTTTTGTAAGAAATTCTAAGATGTGAGCTGCTGCCTGTGATTTGCAAGCAGTGCTGGATAGGCAGCAGTTAACCATCTCTAGTGCCATAGTAATGCTTAAATCTGTCTCACTGTTCATGCACTGTTCATTCCAGATTGTTATCACTTTTCATTCTAAATAATTCTCCTCTTTCTCTTTCTTTCTTTTTTTTTTCCCATCAGGACCCAGCCTTAACTTATGGTGGATCTCTGTCTTCGATTCCTACTGTTTTGACCGAAGTTGCTGAAGCTTGCATGCTGCTTCATGCAGTCACAGTAAGTCAACCTTGGTTTCTTTGTTCCTGGGGGCGGGGGAACAGGATAGAATGATGTTTTACTTTTCAAGAAATGTTATTGACCAGACAGAACTAGACACGGAACGCTGTTACCTTCCCACCGAGGTGGTCCCTATTTATCTACTTGCATTTTTGCATGCTTTCGAACTGCTAGGTTGGCAGGAGCCAGGACAAGCGACAGGAGCTCACTCCGGCGCATGGATTCAATCTTACGACGGCTGGTCTTCTGACCTTGCAGCACAGAGGCTTCTGCGGTTTAACCCGTAGTGTTACCACGTCCCTCGCAGTGCCACCACATCCCTATTAGGCACCTATTATGGTTGTCTTAAATTAGATGCTACCTGAGGATATGTGACAGGAGAGTTCTGCTTCTTAGTTGCAGCAGCCTGAGAACCGCCTCATTCTGACGTCGCTCTGACTTGCGGCCAGCTTTGCAGGGCGTGTAGACAGATGCCCGGGAAGAGCCTGCAGAGTTATGCTCGGGTGGCTGCTGTTTTGTATATAAAAGCCTAACGGACCAGGATTATTTATTTGGAAAAATGGCAAGAGCGTAACAATGAGGCAGAGAATGGGGTGTTTAGGGCTTTCGTTTCCGCATACCTTTCTAGGCTGAATGAGTGACAGGGTTTGAGTTATTGGGCATTCTTTGTCCAACTGTGTGCTTCAGTACTTGTGGCAAAACAGGGCGCATTGTGTTGCAGATTCTGAACGAGGGAAAAGAGGCTTATGAGGAAGTGGAGCTCAGTCAGTATTATTAGAGGCAACTGATAATCCCTTTTACACACCCATCGCTGCCGTGCCTGTATGTCTTGTTTTATTTGAAACAGAGCGCAGACGGGGCCAAAAAAAGATGGTGAGTGTTTCCAGGGTTTGGTTCCTGTTGGGGATTTGAACCTGGGGTGCTTTTTTCCTTGTGGGGGATGTGGAAGTGGTTAAGGAGTAAGAGCACAATTTTTCTCCAAAGTGGAGAAAAATTGTGACTGTCCTCCGTTCTTAGAGAGAGTGTTAGAGACGGGGGCGTCGCTGGTCTGCCTGTTGTCTTCTTTCAGTTTGCCGAAAAGGTCCCTCTAGATGGCAATGATGGCCAAATTTGAGGATGGACGATTTCAAGAAAAGGGTTGATGTTTCTTTCTTTTGAATTATTTGGGTTTTATTCAAATGGACTTTTGAAGTAGTCCTGCCAGCCCCCCATGTCTACCAAAGGATAGCCCCCCACAAGATAGATTTGTTTAGAAACACTTCACTATACTTGTATATTTAGCTTCTTGCATATATGAAAATGCTATTTTCATTCAGCATAACGGGACTGTACAAACACATTCCACTTAGAAATTAAGGACTGAAATCAAGGCTCTGTCAGCCAGTTATAGAAATCTTAGTACATGTTGTTGAGTTAATTTTGAACTTACTTTGAACAGTTGTGCATTAAACAATTTAAATGGGACAATATCATTCTTTTTCTGTTTTTTTCCCATACCATTGCCTGTATTTAAAAATGAGGAAGAAGATTATCAACCCTGTCCTTGAGGAAAGGTGGTGTATGAATGTAAATGATTAGGCTTCATTGATTTAGGAATAATTATAAACTGGTTAGACCTTAAAGTTTCAAAGTGATATACCGCAATAATAAATATACAGCAAATGCAACAGATTTGATACAAAGGTTTGAAACGGTGTATGTACGTAATAAACAAACAATAAACAATATTTATGTTGTCACTGAAATATATGGGAGGTCGGGTTACGTGGGCAAGCTTGCAAAATACAGTAATAGCTGTTTTCAACATGCATTGGAAATTGTTAGAGCAGGTAACATGGAAAGATACGTAGAGTAGTAACGCTAAGATCAGGAAGAATACTACTCCTAAAGTCAGTGTTTTTATAATTTTGGTGGACTTTGTCTAGCATTTTTAAATAATAATGAGAATAATAGGTGGCTTGTGGGCTGAGCTGGAGGCTCACTACCTGAAGTGGGGCTGACAATGGTGGCAGAGTTGGTGCGCATTGTGTCTGGTATAGGTATGTGTGCGAGAGAGGAATGCCTCTTATTCTGTAAGTATTGATCAAGTCCTGTCTCCCCTTTTCAAAGTGTTCTTCTTCCGGATGTTAATGGAGGCAAACAAGGAGTTAAGTGAGCTCTCTAATATCTGCACAGCATTAACGCGGCTGCCTGTAGCAACCACGGAAGTAGGGCAGTAGGCTGAGAGTCTTTGTTTTATACACCTGTCCTTTCTAAATATAGATCCCCTTCCCAGTGGAGAGAGCGGTCTTTACTACAGCTGCTGCCTGGCTCATCTCCTTCTGGCCTGTCTTCTAACAAGCGGCGTTCATTTCTTTTTGCCTTCGTTGGACAAGATAGCAGTGCAAGAGCTTCGAACGTCAGGGCTCTGTGGATGACGTTTGACGCCTTAGTATCAAGGGGGGGAGTGGCGTATAACTTTCTAGGTTTAATTTTTCTTCCCCACAACAGGACTTTCTCAGAGGCAAGGGCCTCAAGCCATCAGATTCGCAGATTAAATCTGTATTGACCTACCAGTGGCCACGTGCAGACGAGAAGCACGCTAGATGCAAGATACAGAGGAGGGGGGAAAAAAATCATGTGCTGTGACAATCTGACTTCTTTTGTCGCTCGAGGGAGCACCTCTGGAAGAAAAGATACAACAAACCAGACCCTCTAGTTTGAGTTGCAGAAAGTTTCTTGTACCGAACACCTAGGCTGTTGGGTCTCTTCGCCGCTTCGTGGGCTCTCAGTTTGCCTCTTGGGACATTCCCAGCACTTTCCAACAGCATAAGATGAACAGGGATAGTCAAAAGCGCTGCTGGTCCTCTTCCCTTTTTGTGCGTCTCGGAACACAGCTTGAAAAGCCACAGCTGTGGCGCAAGAGCCTTCTTTTCAACTGAGGCCGTTTCTGAGAACTGGAGCCAAATTGCTTCCATGCTCTGAGCAGCCCCTGACAGCACTCTCGCCATTCCTTGAAGCTCTGTATAAACATCCTTCTTCTTACCGTCAAGGATGCAGCACAATTGTTCTATTGTTTAGACTTCAGCTTGCATCCCAGCATCTTTTTTTGTCCCCTCTCTGTGGTCTCCTGCCTTGACTCCCTTCCCCTACTTCTCTTTGAATAGCTCGGTTAAGGAGGCAGCCTCATATTCATGCCTGGGACTCCTTTGCACCAAATAAGACACACCACACCCCTTGCGTCACTAACTTTGACGACATCAAGCATTGAACAGATCCATCTGCTAGGAGCCGGCCCGCTTGTCCGGTCATCCTTGTCATACAGCCAAGTCCCTTGGTAGCAAATGACTATTTATGAAAGGAGGCTGTTTGCTGTTGGATATTCTCTCTGAGTCAGGCAATTCATTCATTTATTTAGTGCATGATTATAACTGAATGTAACATAGCACAGAGATCTATGTTTGTTTGTCTGTTTCTAATGCTCTTGCCACATTATGGCGACTTGTGTTATATTTTAGTGTTTTGTCATGAAGCTTTGTTTTAATCCTTTGTCAATTGCCTGGAATAGTGCTTCGGCACTAATGGAGCAGCATATAAATTAAAGTAATAAATAAAATCTGTCTGTCTGTCTATCCATCCATCCACCCACCCATTTATCTGTCCATCTATCCAGCCAGCCAGCCATTTAATCTGTCAGATTTTAAATTTCAGAATCAAGGCTGTTCAAGTTGGTGCTAATTTCTATGTGAGTGCCTAATTTCTAGTAGCCATCAATTTTTATTACTACAAATAATATGAATTTTGCTAGTTATCGCAAGATGCTTCCGGGCGTTGAACCTTTGCTTTGGCCTTTGACATGCCGAAGCAGATAACGCTTCCGTTCTTTCAGCTGGCACTGATCATCCGTTTTCAACCAAACCTTTGTGTCTCTTAAAGTTTAGAAAGGGGCGTTGCCATTCCTAAAGATGAAAGCTGAGATTTTATAGCTGAAATCTCAACAGATAATTGCCCTGTCCTCTGCTGTCATGTAAAGACTTAATTTGTGGGGCACCCGTGGGCCTGACACTTTTCATCACCTACCTTCGTTGCTGTCATCGTCAGTCATCATCATCATAGAAATGCAGAGTAGGAAGGGATCCTATAAATCACTGCGTCCAGCCCATGTCAAGGAGACACAGTGGGGAATCAAACCAGAATCCTCTTGCTGTTTCATAAATTGCTGCAGCAAGTTGTGATGTGTACCTTGTCAGTTAGCTACATTTAGTTGTGATCAGTTAACACAGACCTTACATGAAAGCTAATAGGATTCCAGCCCTAGTCCTGTGTGTCTGTCCTGTGTGCCTGTGCATCATTACATACAAAGCTGTCTCTGTTACTCTTTCTTAAAGCAGATTTTAGAAGACAATTCTGCGCCCCCCCCCAATCTCTTTGGAGCCGACCTGTTCTTAAGACTGGCCATTGTGTAAGTCTGAAAGTGGTTTAGGGCTGTCGGCTCCCCCTTCTTTGATCTCAGCATCCTCATGTTGCCTCCGTGTTGTGTGCTGCTAATTGAGTAAAATGCTAGTGCCTCTCCATACGTCATATCTCAGTGTAATTGTTTTGACATCTACCCTTTGGTGTGTCTGCTAAAATACACGTAGACTAGAACCCGGGGGGGGGGGGGGGAGAGCTTTGCTTCTCTTACTGCAGATTCGGCCGTTGAATGAATTTAAGCAAAGCTTGGATTAAAAACAGCAAGATGTTGTCTTTGCAATATACAGGTTGTCATGCTTCGCTTTTGGGATGTGTGCGTTCGCCTCTGAAATAATATCCATTTGGATGCAAGCCACAATGGGAAGCATATAAGTTGTAGGCTTTATGTGGCCTTGGAGGTCTTTTTTTTTTTGTTTTGTTTTGTTTTTTGGCAAAACCCAAACCAAAATCTACTATTACAGTCGCAAGCCATGCAGCTTACATTGCCTTCTGCTTTCCCCTTGCTTTTCCTTCCTGCATCGAGACACTCTGCACTTCCGTCTCTCGGGGCTCCATGGTGGTCGATGATGCTCTGACAACCCCATACATTGTAGAGCAGCCCTGGTTGCACCTGAATTATGGGGTCACCTGGAAGCAGGGCCGCTGGCAAGTCTTTGGATCTGAGTCGCGAGTCTGAGTCTTTGGTACCAAGTCCCAACCGCCAAGTCTCCCCCCCCCCGAAAAAAGGGGGGAGTGGGTTTGTTCCCAGTCATGAGTTGAGTCATTGAAAAAAATAACCCGAGTCACGTTCCCAGTGCAACTTAAGTCTGACTTGACATCGAGTCCCACAACTTGAGTTCCCATCCCTTGAAAGTTTGTGGAGATGCGGGAAGCAGCTCCACCAAGCTGTCGTCCTCCAGTAAGAACATTGGGTTCACCGCTGAATATTGCATTTCTTGGTTTCATTTCTGTGTAACCGTGGAAGCTTCCTTGGACCAATCATACTGGCTCATTCTACTTGGTGGGTGTCTGCACCAGGGTTGGCCAACCTGTGTTCCTCCAGACGTTGACCATCTCCAGTGTCCATGTGGAGACTGCCATTCTATTCCCGGAACGGAAAATGATCTCTCTTTCTGACAGCTGGGATGAACTGAGCACAGCCATGTGTAATGGCAATTTGCTAAGTGTAGATCCTCAGAGAAAGTCCTCATAGATATATCTGCAAAAAGAATCCAGAAATTCAAGGGAGATTGTGTTGATCTAGGTATTTTCATCTTTATGAGGAGGATCAGTCCTTTTGTACAGCTAATGGGTTAATTGCTGTAGCTTAATGGTGTAGCTAATGGTTCTAAATTGCTATTCCTTAATCCTTCATACCTGTTCATCAAAGGGTCTGTTACACTGAAGCTCAGGGAGGGAGACGCAGAGAGAGACCAAACGGTGGAGAGAGAGAGAGAGAGGGAGAGAGAGAGAGAGAGAGATCACACTGCTTGATAATGGCTTAATTCACATTAACCAGACATACGCAACACGAACCTTTCTCTGCTGTGCGGTGTGTGTTAGCCTTAAAGATGAGAAAGAACAAGGAAAAAAGGGCCCATCTAGTCCTTAAAGGTTGAGACTGGGTTGTGTGGTTCTGTTGGACCGCTGAATAGTGCAGGATGGGATGTTTGAGCCCAGCTGTCTTCCTTAATTTCATTTCAAGAAAAAAAAAAGCCAAAGGAAACGCACACACAACAAAAAGGAGCAAACAACGCTCCCCACGCCAAACAAACAATCGGCCAAACAAAACAATAAACAAAAAGAGGCGAGGCTGGTTTCTAGGTCTAATGGATTGTGTGCTGTTTGTTGGGTAGGCAAAGTTTACACAAAACAAAGGCTAGAAAAAGGACTGAAATAGCCTTTATAGGATGCCTTTAAGGATTTTTATTTGTCAGGGTTCTGTTGAGTTAACAGTGAAGAGCGAAGTGTTCTGTCCGCAATGTAACCAGACAGTCCGTCAGTTATGCTGTCAGTTAAGCTGTTCAGCTCAGTAATGTAACAGGGTAACACACAAAATATGGTGTTTGTTTTTATACAAGAAGAACGGTGAGGAAAATGGAGCCTTTCTCATTACCAGAATCTCTTTAAGTGAATGTATGGAGACAGTAAGTGCCAGTTGAAGTAAACTAAAAACTAAGGACTGGTTTACTGAGGGGGTGCTGTAGTTCAATCTACTGTGCAGGTTCCTGCCCATAACTATTTTTATTAGTTGCATAAATCAGAAGGAATCTTTATTAAGGGCCGCACTCCATTTTCCTCACCCCAAACTTTGCCAAACCAATGCCAGCAAGAAAAATGTCCGAAATCACATCTCAGGTGAGGGGTGGGGAGAGATGAGGGCAAGTCCCAGTGCCCTCGATGGCTCCTGTTGACTTCCTTGTGATTAGCAAAACTGTCCTAAATAATGTGGCTAGCATAACATGTAGAAACAATCTCAGTCTGGAAGTAGCAGAAGGTGTATGTTTTTAGCTGGGTGGAGAGTTAAAAAGAGGACACAGCGATGTGATGGGTTTCATGCTACTTTACGGTTCAGTGTCATGGGTTCTGTGAAAGGATCCTGGAAATTATAGCTTGGTGGGGAGTCCAAAGATTTCCTTTTCCCCTCCCCTCCCTGCAGAAGGCAACCGTCAACCGTTCCTTGGGGCAAACGGACGCGACGGTGAAACCATCTTAAATCTGTACTGCAGATGTGGAGGCAGAATGGAGGGGGGGAGGCATGCAGGACATATGGGTCGTGCCCTTTTTAAATTTGAAAAGGAAACACTTAAGAGCATGGCCATGCAGCCTTTTCCTAATAATAGCCTTTGCATTGTGGGTGAAGTGTTTTTGTGTTCGCCCCTGCTGTATTTCTTGCATCCTGTTTCTGTGAAAAAGATAAAGGAAAAAAAAAAGGGGGACGGGGGGACAGGGTGGGTGGGAAGATGTTGCCAGAGTAAAAATTCTGTCTTGTTAAAAATGTACTGGGAGCAGATGGTCTGTGCGGTCCGTCTGGCCGAGGGAAACAGGAGAACCATGTAACTCGGCCGTTGTATAACACACGAATACAAACGCCATACATGGAGAAGTTTTATCTGATTCTGAAAACGTTTAAGGAACACTTAATGATTGCCTTTGCACGGGCTAGGAGCCCTTAAGGTAGGAGAGAAAACCAAGTATGGTTATGCCCCTGAAACCTTAAGGTGCCCCCCCCACCCCAGGGATGGAGAGATCTCGGAGGGGGTTCAGTGAGCTATTTTGGAAGAAACCGCCCTACTGCCAAAAGGGTGTTTGGTCTTGTTCCGGAAAGAACATGTGATAGGTTTCTTTTCTTTAAAGGTTGAGCTATAGAGGTGCATTTCTTAAGCATTGTAGTATCAAGGGAAGACTGGAAATGAATGAATTAGAAGGTGCAACTCGGCCCAGAAAAGCCCCCCCGGGGAAGGAGGAAACACAGGTTTTACTGACTCAAAAAGCAGAGGAAAGAGTGTTGGGCTGTTAAAAGAATCACAGAAAATTGGGATTGGAGGGGGCCTCTAAGGCCATTGAGTCCAAACCCCCTGCTCAGCGCAGGAATTTACGTCAAAGCCGATCTGACAGGCAGTAGTCCCGTTTTCTCTTGAACGCCTCCAGCGTTGGAGCGCTCACCACCTCCCGAGGTCACGGGCTCCATTGTCGAACTCCCCACTTGAGTGTAGGGGCTTTGACTAAATGAAGTATAGCAGACCAAAAGATAATATGAAGGTGAAAATGTCACTCAGGCATAAGCTATATATATAGTGGCCAAATCCAGTTGTACAGTTGAGCAATGGGAATGATGTTTTGGTCGGCAGCAGATTGCTGCTGATTAAAGACTTCTTTTCTCAATTTAAGAGTGTGCACAGCTCGCATGCAATGAGACAAAGTTGCGTGCATCCCGAAATTGAAAAAGGATATCTGAACCTGTCCTGTTCAGAGGCAGTTGGATGGGCACTGTGAAAAGTCACAGCAAGTGACTGAACCAGAGGGTGAATATTCACATCGATTGTATTTATGGATTTTTCTTGTAAGAAGCAGGGGTGTCCATTGATATGTATCAACAGTTTGCTCTCTGAAAAGGTGTGGAGTAATTTACTGAAAATAAATATGCAGCTGGAGTGAGTGAGTGTCACTTCCTTGAATGTTCAGAGAAATCCACGGCTGTTTAGAAACTGAGTGAAGTAGTGTCTTTTTCAGTTATATTTTGGAAATCATTTATGAATTTTGAGGGTCTTTGTCATTTAGAGAAATAAATCAGACCAGATTATGATTCTTTACAGGCTAGCACATGTATTTTGGACAAGTGTTTAGTGGTCATTGCTTATTATTTTATGGTTTGTGTGTTGAAATAATACTTTAATAATCTCTCTCTTTCTCCCTCTCCCCTTTTCTGTTCCAGCGTTCTGGGTCATGAAACTTAATCCACAGCAAGCACCATTATATGTGAGTAAAAACACACACATATATTTTAAACCTACACTTTCTGTTCTCTGGGGCATATTGAAACTGTGCTTTGTGTTTTACTGTTGTGATTCTTAAAATATAATCTAGTCAAGGATTAAATAATCTGCATTATTTTGAAGTGGTGGCATTATTGAGGAGTTGTTAAATCTACAGAAACATAATAGTTTAGGGGTCTTTGTATCCCATGTCTACCCTGCCTGCTTGGTGTTATGCCCCATGAGCTGCAAAATAGATGATGTAGAATTTCCACATTGCTTTCCTCCATATACAGGGTTCAAATGTGTTTAGATAACTCCAACATAGTTAAGACGTCTGAACCTTGATTTCAGATGCGATTGAAAATACAGATAATTGGAAAATCTGATTGTTTGACCTATAAGTATTCAACATGTGAAACATGATGGATGCCGGCTGGGCTTTTTGTGCATTTTGTGAGCTCATGAAAGACTAAAGTTGTTTCCAAAGGCTTGGGTACCATAATCTTTCAGAACGATGCTTGCTGTGAGCCATTAGTTCTTCTTGTCCCTACAGCTCAGAGTCCAGGCCTGGGTTGGCGGACAGAGAAGCTGCTATTGGCAACAGTCTCCTTTTATGCTAGATAAGGAATAGAGATAACCTTTCCAGATTTCCTGGCCAAAAAATTGAAAGATTTAATGTTACTTCTATTGGAGATTCTGGGGACAGATATTCTCTGTCCTGCCTCCAGTCGGAAAATATGTTGGAACTGGGGGTCTGGAGGCCATTGCTGCCATCCCTTACGTCAGCAGTCCCCAACCTTGGGCCTCCAGATGTTCTTGGACTACACTTCCCAGAAGCCTTCACCACCACTTCTGCTGGCCAGGATTTCTGGGAGTTGAAGTCCAAGAACATCTGGAGGCCCATGGTTGGGGACCACTACCTTACGCCACTGGGTAACCCAGAGGTTCTTGGATTGCAATTCCCAGAAAACTTGGCCAGCACATCTGGTGGTGAAGGCTTCTGGGAGTTGTAGTCCAAGAAGGCCTGGGGACCCAAGCTTGGGAACCTCTGACCTATGCCAAAGGTAATTTTCCGAGCAGGTGGGATGAGGATTGGATGGTGGAGTTAGGCGCTTTAACAAGTACACATGATCATTTTGCCAGTGGCCGGACCAAGCACTCACAAAATTTGGACTCCTGTTACGTGAGAAGTTGGATGCTCGTGGAATCTAAACTTTGGATGCTGGATACAGAGGTTGCTTTGCCAGCCACTGAGGCAGCCAATACTCGGGGTGGAATGTCGGGCTGTGGGGTTTCTGTTTCCTGTCTCGCACACTCAAAACTTGGACATAGAACGGAAGAGACTAGACTTCTAGGAACAGCCAGGAACCGGTGATTCATGCTGATAGATATAGACTTCCTTTTATAGTATTCCACGAAATGAAACTCTTCACAAATCACGGTTTGTTTGTTTTTTATTACACATGATTTACTTCGTGGCAGCCTTGCAGACTGTGGTTCCCCAGGTTTGTGTAAGTTGCCAGATTTGTGATGATCCGTCCCGTGTGGTCCTACTACTGAAATTTGTGGCCTCCGAGCAACTTTTTTGTTTACACGCGGGTTTCTGGAAGGTATCCCAGCATCCGCCAAGCAGGTTTAGATGTTCCATTTGGCAATCCCGGTAGTCGTAGTCTCTCTTGGAAAGAAATGAGAAGGAGAAAACAAAAACACTAAAAGAGGGTGTGATAAAGGGCTTGTTTTGTGATCCAGGAAATATTACAAATAAACAGGACTACAGATAAACTACAGGCACAGATATGTGCAAGACAGACAGACATACTGCATTTTTACCTTACAGTTTTTGTGAAAAAGATGGAACAAATGTGCTTTTGTGGAAGGACAGGCAAGATAGCTCTCCGCAAGACATGTGTTGAGCAGTACGGCTGTTGGGGATCTTCTGGATAAGGTTGCAGGGCAGTAAACACTAGAGAAGCGGGTTCAAACAAGAACAAAACAGGAGAACTCCTGATGAAATTACGGCACCATTTCATTGAGCTTCTTCCCACAGTCTTAGCTCCCGCTAAAATCAGTGGTTTTTCCACCTGTATACTCTGAGAATCCTTGAGTTCTTGGACGGTTGAGTGAGAAAAACACAGTCGCAGTTTCCCTGAAAGAAAACTTGGCAGGCGTTACTCATCCTCCTTGACAAGATGAAGCCGTGGAGAGCGTGGGCGCTGTTCTAGGCGTGTCTGCGCTTTCTGTCGGGTGTTGCCGAGAGTTAGCCAGCCTAGCTGGGGCTTAGAAGAGCATGTGGGCCCTGGATCACTTTCCCAGAATCTTTTTGGAAGCAGCCAAAAATTTTGGAGCAGATTTCCGTAAGTCAATATAGAAAGGCAGTCCTCCGAAGCTAAAATGCATGAAAACTGGTTGAAACAGTGATCTTATCTGCCCCTCATATACATGGTGTCTGAAAGCACTCTGTAGTTTTGAAGGTTGTCCTAAGCAGGAGTAGATGATGTGGGGCTCTTTTTTTGTTTGTATCTTTTTGGTTGACTTAATAAACCTATTACCACAGTATAGATTTTAGAGTTTAGATTTAATAGTAATAATGATTACGGCTGCAAGGTTAATTTTTGCAAGAAACTGGAGAAATGATAATCAATTTAACTTGGAGGAATGGTATAGAGAATTATGGGACATGGCAATTAATGATAAACTGACATGTGATAAGAAAATAAGAAGCCAATTGAAAAATAATGATTTTAAGAATATATGGAATGGATTTTTGGAACACGTATTTCGGAGAGGGAAGGGGTATACACCGAGGGAAGAAACAATGAAATTTTGGAGTGAAAATGGATGGAATAAAGTGTAACGCTAGTCCTGAAGGTGATGGGAGCACATGTGTAATTATATTTTATTATTTTGTATTGTTTTTTATAGGGTTTTTTGGTGTGGTAGTAGGTTTATTTTGTATCAATAAACAAAATTTATATATATAAAAAAGAGTTTCTCTAAACTCATGTGGATGAGTCGATGATACTGTGGCATTTGCCCTTGTGTCCCCTGCTAGTCTGTCCCTCACAAAGGCCCACATCGCGTTTTCCTCTCACTGCCACCAGTGGATTACCTCAATACACAATATAAATGACGTTTGTCTGAACACTTGACTTGTGAACAGAAACAGTACGTATTTATTGAAGTGAAGCCGATTGAATAATAACAGAAGTTTCCCAGATAAACATTATACACAAGCAAATCATTAACAGTTCTCTCAGTACATACTTCTTTTCTCTTGCTATAACATTACCAATTTCACTGCCTGTTTTCCTAACCAGCTTTATCTCTCTCAGTATCTGTTCCCTCTCTCTCTCTGACTAACCCAGTGGTTCTTAACCTTGGGCTACTCAGGTGTCTTTGGACTGCAACTCCCAGAAACCCCAGCCAGCACAGCTAGTGGTGAAGGCTTCTGGGAGTTGCAGTCCAAAAACACCTGAGTAACCCAAGGTTAAGAACCTCTGGACTAACCAGCCCTATCTGGCTCCTCCTCCTCCCGCCAAACCTCATGCAGCTGCTGACTCCGCCTCTCCAGTCCTCTCATAGGCTCATGCAAATCAGCTCATGAATATGAGTGGACATGAGTGACGTGGGCGATCATCACAGATACCCTAAATGTTAAGCTTTCATGGAGGAGATGCCACTTCACCAGGTTAAGCAACACCACTTCATGCATAGTGCAGAAAAACTGTAGGCGAGGGTCCAAAAAACTGACAGTAGATGTCTGGGGCAAGTCTGTTTGGAGAGGTGATTTCAACTCGGGTTGCAAACATTATTTGGGGTATGCAATCTCAAGCACCATCTTTTGCAACATTGCTTGGATCTTACATCCCCGCTCTTAAAACCAAAAGATTTCCAGATTGCTCCCCACCACCCCATCCACCCGCATTGCCCGCTTCTGAAACACAAAGTTTTGTTTTGGCTGTGTGGCTGGGGGAAAAGCAACAGAGAGATATAGCATCCTCTAGCTCCTTGGGTCCCCGGATGTTCGTGGATTACAACGCCCTGAAATCCTGGCCAGCTCAGCTAGTGGTGAAGGCTTCTGGGAATTTTAGTCCGTGAACACCCAGGGACCCAAGGTTGGGAACTATTGCTCTATCACAAAGTTGCTGTAACTTGGTTTTATAATTTGCTTTATTCACCAGGTTGCAACCCAAGGTTGCAAACCCCTCACTATCCTCGCTGATCATTTTCCCTTTCTGATTAACATTTCAACTTTACAAAGAGTGACAGGAATTAAGCCCTCTTTTCAGGGTCAGACCATGTTCTGACAAAATCAGTTTTCCACACCCTCTAGGAATGCACTGCAAGGCAAACAACCAGGAACCTGTCATTTGGCAGTTACAGGTCCACGTGTATTTGCGGTTCTTGGATAATGTTTTTCATTTTTTCAGGCAAGGTTTTTAACCAGAAATCAACCTTGTTGTTTTTCAGTTTTTTGGCTTTCTTTTGCACCAAGTTTAATTCCAAATACTCTTCATTCATATCATAGCGCGGCCATTCCACCAATCCTTTGCCATTTGGGTTCCTGGAAGATATCGGAATGCAGAATTTAGTTCTTGCTCTATGTGTCGACCTCCGTTAAAACTAAAACCGTCAATTTTTCAAAGCCTAACCAAGGATCTCACCCATTGTAGGCAAAGTTGCCCCAGTATTTCATGATTGTCCTGCTGAGCTCCTTCTCCTTCTCTGTAAATTCACCTGAAAAGAGCCATTGAGAGGAAGCAATTATTCAAAGAACACGTGGTTTCCTTGGAACTCATGAACTCTTTGTCTTCGATGAGTATTTTTAAGAGAATGCTCCCTTCTTCTAAAGGAACGAAAGTTAGCCTTTGCTATAAAAGAGAAAAGTTGGCTGGATAGCTCAGTGGTTTGGGTCGCCAGCTGTGGAGCCGGAGGTTGGGAGTTTGATTCCCCACTGGACGCCTCCTGGGAGAAGAGCCAGCCTGGGTGTCCTTGGGCAAAGCTGCGCACTCCCAGGATGCTTCGAGAAGCAAGGAACAGTAAACCACTTCTGAGTATTCATTACCTAGAAAACCCTGAAAAGCGTCACAATCAGAATTAACTTGATGGCCTGCAATTGTTGTTCGGAAATGCAAGGCACACTGGGTATTATAGAACAAATACAAGTTTTAACTAAATATCTTATGTGAGGCACCACTGTATTATTAATATATTAATTATTATAATTATTAAATTAATTACAGTAGGACTACAGTATCCATGGGGATCACTTCCAAGCATACACATCCCACAGATGCCAAAAAGGGCAGGTATAGAAACGCTATATCTAGTATAATTTGAGGTGGGGAGTGCTCAACAAGCACTATGTGTAAATAACGTGCATGTAGGAATTCATCCGGGTAGGTGGGGCTCGTCAGCCAGGGAAGGCAGCCCATCTAGGAGAAGGAAAACTCCGATTTCAAACCTCCACTGCCTTGTGGCTATATCCACTCGTGGAAAAGGCTTCAGGAGTTAACCTCGAGGCAAAATCCGGAGCTGGAGTCCCGAAGGCAGCATCTGTCATTCTGCCAACTCCTGCGACATTGCTGGAACCAGTTGTATTGGCTCTTGCCTTTCCATTGGATCATTTCAGCAATGTGGAGAGGGGGGATCTGCTGCTTGGGTAACAGCCTATCCTCCATATTACCTTACCCGGGCTTCATGCTCTGGAGAGGACACTCCTCGATTCAGAGCATGTTACCATAGTCTCTCGAGACTGAAGGATGCCTATGATGATTCACCAGGCACAAGAAGCGAATTAAGGGCAAATTAAAGTCAAATTGAGTTTTCTCCTGATCAGCCATAAGCAGATGTTCCTTCAGTTTGCAGTCATCTTAACTGAAGATGAGTAGAAACTGGTCTTGTTGAGTTGCCCTTCCCTTCACCTTCTTGTTTCCGTCTGTCATCCTGTAAAGTCAAGCCATGGTAGAGGACGGCAGGCTGCCACCCAGTGGAACTCCAAGAAATGCACCTGAACTTATAATAAAGCTTTTTGCTCCAAATGAGTCTTTTTGGCCCCCTTCCTTTGCCCTGGGTTTGCTTTGTTCAACTTTTTAAAAAAGGAAAAGGAGAATGTTTCATTGAGCCTTTGGAGGAATGAGTCTCCATGCACCCCTTGTGAACTGTCTTTTCCTCTGTGTTGCACCAAATTCATTGTTTGCTTTCATAACGATTATTGTTGCTCTACCAAGATCTGGTGCGGACACAGTGGTGTGTCTAATGCTGAATTTGCAGTTTGATACAGCAATGGTTTCCTGCAATATCTGGCTTATGTATTTGTTGTGCTTATATCTCATCCATCTAGCGGCAAAAGACATAGATTGTCATAAGCCATGCATTGTAGGAAGAATGAAGGAGCTAGAAGACCAACAGTTACATTTCTTATCAGGCGTGTCCTCATATCTCGAGATGTTGTCAAATCAGCAATGGCGGATGATCCATTACTTATGTTTGCATCATTGACATCTTTCTGGAGCTGCTTAGAAGTTGAACAAACTAAAATGCTTAATTCATTCTGCATACTATGTTTTTTAAAAAAAATATATGCTGTAAAATAGCCTCCCTGATCCTGGTGACTAGGAATGTACCATGTGGTGTTTTTGGACTCTGAATTCTAGAATTTTTCAAGAATTCCCGAGGAAGACCCACACCTCATGCATTTTGCATGCCTGGTTCCTGTTAAAAAAAGAAGCTGCCTGCCGCAGTGCATTTGGGGAGCGGTCATTCTTTGGCAGGTGCCCTTTGTAGAACCATAAGGGCAACAAAACTATAACTCCCAGAATGCATTATGGCAGCTTCTTATTTTTTTTAAAAAGGTACAATCAAGTTTTCCCCCCTCTGATGTGTTTATATCCATTGTGGCAGTAAGGAGATTTACTGTAAAAGTTTTATTTTTTAAGATTGTAACTAGAGATGGGTACGAATGGCCGGCTCGGCAGTTCCACTCATAGGTAGTGCGTGGAGGAGGTGGGGCAAGTAAACTGGGGCACTTACTCTTGAGTAGGTTCCCACCAGAGGAGGTGGGGCTGGGAAGCGAGAAACATCTGTTTGGCCAGAAAAGCAGCCGACACATCTCTACAGTGGACCCTTGACTTACAGATGGCTTGACTTACAGACTTTTTGAGTTACAGACTTCTCTGGCCGCAAAATTTAGGTTTGACTTGCAGACTGAGATTTGACTTACAGACCAGAAAAAAACCAAAATGGAACAAAAACGGCCTGTTATGGGATTAATCGGTTTTCAATACACTGTAGGTCAATGGAGACTTGACTTACAGACTTTTTGACTTGAGAACCGCCTTCCAATACGGATTAAGTTCTGAAGTCAAGACCCCACTGTACTTTTAAAACAAAAATGTAGTAACACAAATGTATTCAAAAGTGGGCAAAAAATATGAGCGTATACCGAATGGGTTCCGTGTGCCGGGAGGTGCCAGTGCAGACACTGATTGAAGACATCTTTATTCCTGCAGTCCTGAAATCAGAACATGACTCTCTCTTAGAGTCTTGTCTTGTTAATTTTAACCTACAAGGAGTCCAGTAGTTGCGACCGGTGAAACGTTGCAGCCGCGGGATAAAGATGCAAAAAACATTACACTACGTTCTCTAGAAAGAATTTGATAATTTGTAATCCTATTACCTAAATCAAATTGACCAGGACCCAAATTCCTGCCCCCTGGGAAACAGTGCTTTCTCACTCATTTTTTTAAAAGCACTTAATAATACTCAGGCACTGAACTTAAAAATTAGTTACCTGCTAAGTTCCAGATGCAGAGGAAATCTGGATAGGCTTAGATATGGTTTAGAGAAATGAGCCAGTTTAAAATGGTGCTTTCCGAGCCCAGATGAAAATCTTGGTTAACACTAACTACAGTTCTTGGTTTGGACAGAAAGCGTATTTGTGGTTAGTGAAAAATGGACAGAAAAGCTTCCAATGCCTTTGTCAGCTGCAGTGGAGGAGAGACGAAGGTGAGGGATGTCATTCTTGTGTCCAACATTGAATCCAAACACAAAACCTGGCTTTTAGTCACTCATGCCATGGGCTGTTTTTCATACCCACATGTTATGGTTTTAAGCATAAATTTCGGAGGGATAGAATCAGAGTTGGAAGGGTCCTCGAAGGCCATCCAGTCCAACCCTCTGCTCCAGGCAGGAATCCCAAGCAGATCCGACAGAGGGTGGTCCAGTTTTCTCTTGAATGCCTCCAGCGTTGGAGCGTTCTCCACCTTCTGAGGTCACTGGTTCTCTTGTCGTACTGCTCTAACAGTTAAGAAGTTTATAGATAGGTCTGCTGTCTTCTTGCCTGTTGCAGGAAGAGAGACAACAAAGAGTTTGTGGCAGCCTAAAGACAATAGGATTTTACTTGGTGCGCAGGGCGTAGACTGTAGCGCACGAACGGTTCTGCCAAATGAAGCTTGATTGTCTTCAAGGGGCCACGAGGCTATTTTCTCTCGCTTGGAGCAAAACCAGCAGCGTACAGCTCAAGAAACCATAATATGCATAATGACTTTCCGTCTGGGCATCTAGAACTGTCCGTTGGTAAGCTGCGAGGCATTTTTAAACAATGGAGCTGGAATGAATAATATGCCATTTTAAAACAAAACAAAAATAATCAGGAGAGCTATGTATCTTGGTGATCTGTGGGCTCCCCTCTCCCTCCGGGTAGTGTTCAGAAAGGGCTGGAAGGAGTCTTGTAGAGTTTCTGCTTTGACATCAGGCAAGTAACCTCAGCCCCCAGCCCCCAGCCTGAGTTCCAACACAGCATTTTTCCATTCCACTTATTGCTGGAATTTTTCCCTGGGAGGCGTTTTTATCTCCAATGAGTTGCAACACAGATGAGGAATGACATAAGTCCTTTTCCTCTGCATTCTTAACCCAGGCCACTTTTCTTTTTTAAAACCAGGGACTGTCTTTAGCAGTACAAGCAGGTATCTCTGGAGCTTCCGAAAATACAACCCGATGAATACCCTCAACCTGCCCTTTCGCAAGAACAAATGCATTTTTGACATGTATATTTCTGGCCAGTTTTACAGGCTTTGCTGCCTGGAGAAATATGCACTTGTAAACGTGGAGAATTGCAAATGGAAGGGGCTGCCTTTTAAGTTCCACTTTTAAAACCTTCCTTCAAGGGGCCGTGAATATTAGCCAGTGGTTAAAAGAGTCTTGTTTTGTATGTAGAAGGTTTCAGGTTAAACCTCCAGCCTTAGGAATCTGCAGCACTTCGAAAAGTTACTTTTGTGAACTACAGTTTCTGGAACTCCCTAGTCTAAGCCAGCATGGTTAGGATTTTGATAGTTTAATTTTTTAAAATAAGTTTTTCACGCTCTGCCTTGGGTTTTGAGACCCTGCAATGTTGCTGCCGGTCAGAGAAGACAATACTGGCCTAAGTGAGACGCTTTATCTGGTACTGTATAATGTACTTGTCCTGGGGTGGGGGAAACAGCAGTTCTCTTCACCTGTTCTGTGCTGTTGGCAGCCAGGTTTCGGCACGTTTTCTGTCCTCTGTGGAGAGAGAATACAGGTGGTGGAGAGAATACACGCACAGACATACATTAGAACCCAGGAAGGGACATGACACATTGACCTCTGCCCTGTACTGTATTTATTTTGCTTATGGAAAACTTCTGGATGCATTTCATGTTCTGTGTCATTTTCACATATCTCACCAAGCAGGGCATTTTTAATAAAACCATAACAGATTCCCTCCTGGCTAACGCCTGCTTGAAAACTCCCCCCCCCCCCCGATGAAAGGTGTCCCATCTGTTTTGCAGACACCCTCTTGGACCTGTCTGGGCTATGAGTTTGGCGGCTTTAAAGACATTGAGACAAGCTGTCACCAGAGGCTTCTCTGCTTAAGGTTAATGATCCTGCGTGAGCACATGGAACGAGCATGTAATTCGCAAGTGCTGACTGCCGTTGCTTTGGCATTCTGTCCGTAATAAAAAGGCGTTGGCTTTGTGTTAAAAGCAGGACAGGACAAAAACAAAAGGAGACGTTCTGCGGATGGCTCTATACTGTTAAATAGTTGTAGATTTGGGGTAGATGGATGTTCTTGTTGAAACCCCCGGCCGTGTGTTCTGTGACGCAGTTTCCTAGTCTTGGGATAACCCCAATGCCAGGCATCCAAGCACTATTTTTAGAGCCAGTCAGAGCACAGAGGTAGAGCATCCTTCTCTTCTTCTGTTGTTGCATGCTATCAAGTTGGAACGGATTTATAGTGACCCTAACAGGGTTTTCAATATATTTAAGGAGTGGTTTTACCAGTTCCGCTCCCCCCAGTCAGTTTTCATGGCTTGATAGTGATTCGAACCCTCTTCTCCAGAGTCATAGTCTGTCATTCTATCCGCTACACTACACTTGAACACCCCATCTTTTCTTTTCTGCACCCTTGCAAAAGCCTAAGGATTCCTCTTCCTGCCATGCTAATGTTGGAATGGTGGGACGATTAGCAAGATTTGTCCATAATGCTGCGCTACACCTTGGGGACGCTTGGTGGGTACTGAGAAGGTATCCACGCCGCATTGGCTGTTGGTCGAATTCTCTGCTTGAGAGCCAATGCATTTCTCTGAACTGCAGCAAAGCATCCTACGTATTTAATCAAATTGGGGCTGCCAGAATTCCATAGGATGGGCCTATGACAATTGAAGCAGGATCAAGGGGCTTTAACTGTGTAGTATGGATATGCTTTTGCTGGTTTCTGAAGCTTACGTCATCCCCTCTTTGAGTCTTGAAGCTGCGACCTTCCTGGAGAACAAGTTTTGGCTAGCTATCAGGATCGATGAAGATTTGTTGACAGTATGATTCCCCTTCCTGAAATGAAGATGGGAGAGCCCAACTCATTTTTTACAGGCTAAAACTCACTTATAGCGCATGCTCGGAGAGAGTGTCATCCTGTTCGGAGAAGCTTCCCCTTGAGCCCCATCTGTCCTGGTGTGTTCTCTCAATTGGAAAAGACAAACGAAACACGCCAACTCAACCGGAAGCCCGCTTAGCAGCAGGCTGGTTCACAGTGCACTCCAGTTTGTGTTCCATTTAAAATAAATCCCACTGCAGAAGCTTTATTCCCTGGTGGTCTCCAAGGTCTTTGTGAGGATTCTTTCCTAGGTATTTGGGGGATTCAACTTGGGTTTTCCTCCTTACGCAAACCCTACGTCCTACTGAAGAGTCACGGTCTATTTCCCATCTGCGGGACCCTCTGTTTGGTGCACAGTAAGGCTGTGTTGGCCCTCCAACAAGTGTCCCTCACTGCCTTTAGCTTTTTTGAGTTGCAGGACAGTTACCTGTACCAAAAGGTGCGTGGGTCTTGACACTTTGCTGGAAGTGCCTTTATTCTCCCATACTTTGACACTGATGGTGCTGTAAATGAGATCCTGGTCCTTGTGCCCTGTGCTGGAAAGTCCAGGACTGGAAACTAAAGGTGACCTTGCTCTCTCTCTGTCTCTCTGTGTTTGTGTGTGTATGTGTGTGTGAAGGAAAGCGACCCATTTGCGTTGGCAGCGGGGCACCGTGCCAGGTAAACATTAGTCTGTTCAAGCTAGGTACGAAATTAAGTTATACTCTTGTTTGCAGCCTTGTGCCAGGGGTTTTGCTTTTGAACTTGGCCGATTTCTTCTCCAAACAAGAGCTTGGCAGCCCAGCGTTTCCATTTGCGAGCTGCTTCAGATGAAGGGAGTTATAATAACCACCTTGTGTGGCGGTGATCTCAAGCAGATGACATTATTTGGGTAATAATAAATGAGCAAAGGTAAACACGGTTGAATTAGCTCTTTCGGGCCCGAGAGTTGAGTGAGGTGCTGCTGAAAACAGATTGTCGTCCTAGGTTACAGGAATTCAGCTGCATTTGCTTTTCCTCTGGAGTTGTTTAAAACCACAAATCATGAATTTATATTACTAGCCGTGTTTAGCAGGTGGGTGAATGGACTTTGGGAGCCAGCCTTTATTTATTTATTTAAAAATAAACCTGCACGGATGATTTTTCATTCTCATTCCCAAGTGGAAAAAGCATTTATGTAGCATTTATGATCTCATTTATATCGCTCTCCTTTCCCCAGAGATGCGAAGCGTTCTGTGGGCTTCTCTCCGTGTTCTTCTCATGACCACCCTGGGAGAGAGAGGAAGCTGAGGGTCACCTGAAGGACGTTGTGGAATGAATAACTACTGTAGGCTGAGGCGGTTGTAGCGTTGGACTACATCTTGGGAGACCTGGTTTCAGATCTCCGCTTGGCTGTGAAAGGCACTGTGTTTCTAGAAATGTTGGATAGCTCAGTGGTCTAGAGCAGTGGTCCCCAATCTTGGCCCTCCAGATGTTCTTGGACTACAACTCCCAGAAGCTTTCATCACCACCTCTGCTGGCCAGGATTTCTGGGAGTTGAAGTCCAAGAACATCTGGAGGCCCAAGGTTGGGGACCACTGGTTTAGAGGCTGCAGAGCCAGAAGTTCAGAGTTCAGTTCCCTACTGTGCCTTCTTGACAAGGGCTAGACTTGATGATCCATAGAGTCCCTTCCATCTGTGCAGTTCTAAGATAATAATTATTGGAACTGCTGGGATAGCTCAGTGGTTGGGAGTTGGATTCCCTGCTGTGCCTCCTTGACAGAAGCTGATGATCCATAGAGTCCCTTTCAGCTCTGCAGTTCTTAAGGTGATGGTAATGATAATGAGCTTGGAACACAAACACACACAGACCTTGTAACACAAGCTGTTGTTTCTTACGACTTACGTGCACCTAAGAGTGGTCATTCTGTATATAGTAATAATGTCAAAAGCAAAGTGTTAACTTTCAGATGTTGAAGGACTTCAACTCCCAACAGCCTTAGCTAGTACAGTTGGTAGTTAGGATGGCTGGGAGCTGTGGACCATCCTGGTCTAGAAGGACAGAGTGATGACGTAGCTCTGTATCACTGGAGCAGTTCTGGCTATGCTTCCCTCATGCCCTTCATTTGACAATTAGAAGGACAGGATGAGTGGTGTAGAGCAGTGGTGTCCCAACCTTGGGTCACCCACTGGATGTTCTTGGGCTGATACTCCCAGAAGCCTTCACCACTAGATTTCTGGGCGTTGTAGTCCATGAACATCTGAGGACCCAAGGCTGAGAAACATCGCTGTAGAGGATGCAGGATTTCCAGAGTTGAAACCTCTGCACCTTTTTCTTCTGACGCGAGGGCTGTCCTCCTGGTAGCAAGAGACAGAAGTGCACTTTCTCAGCAACGATATTATAACGAACTATTCTCTTTGTTGTGTCGTGTATGTTGATGTGGCTTTCCCTGTCAAAACTCGTCTTGGTCAACTGAATACGATATTCTGTACTCCTTGTGTTTTAGGTTTATCCTTGAGGGTAGCTGCACCCTACTGAGTTTGCTCCTGTATCATGTGGGTTTCAGTTGTGTCCTTGTGTGTCCGTTCACTTTAAACGGGGTTGTTGACGGTTTCTCTGAAACCCTGAGATAATGCATCAAGATGGGGGGAAACGAAAGAGTGTTTCTGGCAGATGCACCTTCTAGATTCAATCGGAAAAACTCCTGGTTTACTTCTCTCCTTCTCTACCCCCAATCCTTTAGGGTGACTCCGTAATCACCATAGTGCTTACTGAGGATGACCAGGTGGGAGGCGATGATGTAGTGTTCTACCTCGTGTTTACTGGCTCTGCCGTTCAACACTGTACCAGCACGAGGAAACGTGATCCGTTGACACTGGAGACCATCGTGCCTGGTAAGTTTGTTAATAAAAATACGAAAAGTCCATCTTTCCCTATTTTGGGTCCATGTACAGTATCTTAACTAGGCTTGATAGGCAATCAACACGTTGGCTCACCTCTGATCTTGCCTATGATATGCTGAGCTTCTGGGGCTTAGCAGGGCTGGGTATTATGGCTTTCTTCTCCCTTCTTTGCTGAGTTGGGGTGAGGTTTATTTTTGTACTGCTTGGCTTTGGAACGCTGTTGACGGTGCCAACCTGAACATGCTGATTGTGTCTTTAGTTTGGAAGCCTAGTAGGGCCAGCTCTAGTTGGATGGGGAAGCCCCCAAGGACCTCCAGGTCAACCTAGGAAAGAAACCTCAGATAACCACTGCCATTCACTGTTTACATTGTTGGACTAGATGGTCCGACCTGGTATAAGAGAGTTTTCTCAGTTTCAAGCTTCTGGAAATGTCCTTGTTCTCAGTTTGGAGAAAGGCAGAGAATGGAAAAATCCCTTCCTCCATAGCAACTGCATCTCAGTCTAAAGATGAAGTTGGGTGCTTTCGTTTAGTCGTGTCCGACTCTTCATGACCCCATGGACCAGAGCATGCCAGGCCCTCCTATCTTCCACTGCATCCCGTAGTTATGTCAATTTCATGTTGGTCGCTTCGATGACACTATCCAACCATCTCATCCTTTGTCATCCCCTTCTCCTCTTGCCGTCACACTTTCCTAACATCAAGGTCTTTTCCAGGGAGTCTTCTCTTCTCATCAGATGGCCAAAGTACTGGAGCCTCAGCTTCAGGATCTGTCATTCCAGTGAGCACTCAGGGTTGATTTCCTTTAGAATGGATAGGTTTGTTCTCCTTGCAGTCCAGGGGACTCTCAAGAGCCTCCTCCAGCACCACAATTCAAAGGCATCAATTCTTCGGCGGTCTGCTTTCTTTATGGTCCAGCTCTCACTACCATACATCACGACAGGAAAAACCACAGCTTTGACTATTCGGACATTTGTTGGCAAGGTGATGTCTCTGCTTTTTAAGATGCTGTTGAGGTTTGTCATCGCTTTCCTCCCAAGAAGCAGGCGTCTTTTAATTTCGTTAAATCTAAAGAGCTTATTAAGTTCATCACCTTGGGTGCTTACGCGTGATCGTATTCCGGCAGTACAGAGACAGCAGCATGGGCTTCCAGTTGATTTTGTAGACTTAGAGTTGCTGTCGCTGACCTTTGAAAAAAACAAAACAACAACCCTTGTGGCTGAGTATGTCAGAGATGTCGTCCCCTCCTGCGACTCTTCTTGGCCGCTTACTGTCAGAGATGGAGAGAAGATGGACTTGAACCTCCAGGCAGATTGATGGGTAAATTGTCCTTGATGGGCAAGAGTGTAATTGGGCTGCTGAGCAGAGTCTGGAGAAACTGGGAGCTACGTTTTGATACAGAAGCAAAATCCCAAGACAAAGCACATGCCCGACAGGCATCATGTGTTAGCTGACCCTAGGGTGGTAGAAGATCCTGGAAGCCTGTGAGATATCTACCATGTCTAATGCCTTGGAACTGGTGGGCTCTCCTTATAGAGCTTGCTGCTCAGAAAGGCCGTCCTATTTTGAGTGAGTTTTGGAGGAAGAGTGAGATGAGCACGGACTGTGGATTTGAGACGACTTCTCTGCGGTGTCCCATTTCTCGATGAAATTCATTTTCTTTGGCAGCCTCGCATCGGGCAGTCCCTGAAAATTTGGACCAATTGATTTTGATGAACTTAATAAGCTCTTTGGATTTAACGAGAGAAACGGTCTTTGAAAGGGAGCGTTCTGTTCCCAAGAGCGGGAAGTGAGCATCTAAGAATAATAATATGTCCCAAGTCCAAGAAGGATCGTGGCGGCTGGCCTTTGAGCTCCACTTTGCGTCATATGTTTGCATAGGTTGTGAATGGAGAAAGCCTTAATTTGGTAAATGGAGGCTTGTGGTTTGGTGGTCACGGATAATGCTTATGCTACCATCCCGTGCCCAACTTCTAGGATTATCCCTCGTGGCCCAGCTTGCTTCTTTCCTCCCTCACAACTCCCCACCAAATAGATGTCATCAGGTGCCTGAATTGTATATTGTAGCCGTTTCCTTGGATATAATTGCAGTGACTCAGTGCCAGCGTTATTTAACTGCGACAAGATTAATAACGAGTGAGAGATGGGTTGTAACTGAGACAGGGCCCTTGTTTATACATTGGAAGACTTGGGTTACGGGGAAAAGTCCAGCACATTGATGGGGGGTGGGGGGTGGAAGAGAGAGAGAGAGAGAAGGGAAAAACTGAACAGAATGGCTTGGGGACAGAATCTTAATGAAGGAATATCGACGAGTGTAGGTACATCGTCGTTGTTGCTGTGTGTTGCTAAGTCAGAATTGACTTATAGCAACCCTAATGGGGCTTTCAAGGTAAGTGAGATATTTAAGGAGTTGCTTTACCAGTTCCACACCCGCAGTGAGTTTGCATGGGTTGAGCGGGGATTTGAACTCAGGCGTTCTGAGTCATTCTGGCCTTGGCCTCCACGTCACCCTAAGCGTTGAGCACCTCAGCCTCCATGCACAACTGAATCCTGCTGCAATCAGCCCATGTGCCTGATCGCTGCAGGCAAGCTCTTCTTCAACAGACTGTCCCAACGCACTTTTCACTGGGGTCTCCTGGGTAAACTTCTGAGGAGTCTGAGTTGTTTGGAGATCACTTTGAAAAACCTCTATTGGGTTACGGGAAAGCTTGTGACATGTCACTGGCTCCACCGCCGCCGCCGCCACTCTTTGTCAAGAGATATTTAAAACTTGGGTGGCCTAGAATGCACAGAGAACAATACAGTGGTGCCTTGCTTTACGATTGCCCAGCATTACGACGAATCCGCGATCGCAAAATGATGGTATGAATGGGGGAATTTCGCTTTGCGATGATCGGTCCCCTGCTTTGGGAACTGATTCTTCGCAAAACGATGATTTTTCAACAGCTGATCGGTGGTTTCAAAATGGCCACCGGGTAAATAAAATGGCTCCCCGCTGTGTTTAGGGATGGATTCCTCGCTATACAGGCAGTGAAAATGGCTGCCGTATGGAGGGTCTTCGCTGGACGGTGAGTTTTAAGCCCATTGGAACACACTGAAAGGTTTTCAGTGCATTTTCAATGGGCTTTTTATTTTCGCTTTACGATGTTTTCACTTAACAGCGATTTTCCTGGAACGGATTATTGCCTTTAAGCGAGGCACCACTGTATGGTGGTGCCTCCTTGGGTTGGCCTGGGAGGGGTGTCTATGGAGTGGACTGTGTGTGGACATGGTCCCAAATGGTGCATGCTCTCCACCCCCTCATTTTAGTCGTACAAATTTCCCCACGTTGGCCATGCTTAAACATTATACGAGTATAACCAGATCTTGGCACCTGATTGCTTTTTTTAAAAAATGCCCTGCTTTTGTTGCCTGTCTCTTTTCTGAAGAAAATTATTTCAAAGTAACTCATTAATGTTTCTCATTACATCAAGAGGCTTTTCTTTAGTGACTGTCTGTCTAGGAGAAGTTTTAAAACGGGATGGTTTATACTTTTGTGGCCCTTAAATCGGTTTCAGTAATGCTTTTACTTCACATTTTTAATATAATGTTTATTTAATTCTTTGTAACTATTTGAATAATTTACTGTCTTTATTTTTTAATATTTTTTTAATGATGTAAGCCCCCTTCGGTCCTTTTTTTCCGGAGAAAGGTAGGGTTAAAATATTTTGAATGAATGAATGAATGAATGAATGAATGAATGAATGAATGAATGAATGAATGAATGAATGAATGAATGAATGAATGAATGAATGAATTTAAAAGGGAGTTCTAGGTCATTTTTTAAAAAATCACTTAAGTACGGAACAAAAGCAAACACTTTGGAAAACTGAGTGAAATGACTGCTGAAAAGTAATGTTTAGCAGTAACAAGTAAGTGTCATTTGTTATACTAAGCAAAGTAATTATATTATCAGTCAGTGCAGGGGACTGGTGGGATAGGGATATTGAATAGGACATTCTGAAGTCAAGTGGAGCCTTGGCTGGGCTTGTTGGGGGTCTCTTCTTGGTTATTTAAAAAAATAAATAAAAAACAGTAACCTGTTACCCCAAAAATGACATGTTAGTGTCCTTGGTTTTCATGTGTTCCTTCAAAGTTCTTCATACAGTGGTGCCTCGCTTAACGATGTTAATTCGTTCCAGCGAAGTTGTTGTAGAGCAAAAACGTTGTGAAGCCAAAAAAAAACCATTTAAAACATCATTTTGCGATCACAATTGCGATCGCAAAAACATCGTTGTGAAGCGGATTTGTCGTAATGCGGAGTAATTGTTAAGCGGGGCACGATTGTATAACTGTGGTTAACACTAACCAGATTTGCATATTACCCAGGGTTTTAAGAAAGTTAGGAAGTCATAGTGAAAAGAGAATGGCTCCAATTTCCTGTGGAAATTACCCCGTGGTAGTATTCAACATGGCACTTCATCGTGGTAAAAAAAAAGGCAGCAGTAACTTGTGATGGGCAGGGGGTGATACAAGACGAGGGCCCATGTGATCTGCAGCCCCTTTTGATTTCAGAATCATGAGTAAGGGCATGTCATGGGTTGTGTTGGTGCTGAGAGCATAACACAAGTCTTGCTGTTTGTTGCTAACACAACAAGCCTGACAAAAAGCCAACGGCAAAGATCGTCTTCCTAACAAACTCCCCACAAAGGAATCGGCCGGTTTGTCGTTTTGTTTTTCGAGATTGGCGCTGGACCATTGCGTCCAGTTCTGCGAATATTAAAAAAGTTAATTAAAAGTTTAAAAGTCAGGTTTTCCCGTTGTTTGGCCGTTCGCAGTGCAGCCCTCCATTTACTTAAGATTTTTATTTTAGCTTGCTGTAAAGATCATGTTTTCTTCTTCTTTTATGAAACACTCTTTGTACTGCGAGGCCAGAAGAATAAACAAGTTGTGTAAGAAGTGATCACTTGAAAGTTATAGTCATGTGGGCTTCGTTTTTTAAAAAAATATGCTTATGAAATACATACTTTCTCTAAAAAAGAAAAGAGAAGGAACAAAGGGAAAGAACCAGAGCCATCCAGAGCACTCTCTGCATGTGTATTAACGTGTTGTAAACTCTTAAATAGCCCACGATGAGGCAGTATACAAACTAAAACAGACAAATCAATAAACAAATCAATCAATCAATCAATCAATCAATCAATCAATCAATCAATCAAGATAACCAATGGCTTTAAAAAAAATATTTTTCCCAAGCTCTCCTTGTGTCTTTGCCAAGCAAACCTTGAAGTCCTTTTAATTATTGAAGTCCTTTCCGTGTCCTTAAGTGCTTAGGAAAAGACCTTAACAAATTTCCTTTTTTTTTGCACCGTAGTTGTCAGAGTGGCTCAGCTAATATGGCCACAAACGATTCTGGCTGGAGGCCTCTGAGAACATTTAAGCTCTGTTGTTACAGAGGGGAAATTCAGTGAGTACAGTGGTGCCTTGCTAGACAGTTACCCCGCATTACAGGTTTTTTTTTGCTAGACATTGACTTTTTTGCGATCGCTATAGCGATTCTCAAAACAGTGATTCCTATGGGGGAATTTCGCTGGACAATGTTTGGTCCCTGCTTCGCAAACCGATTTTCGCTAGACGATGATTTTGACAGCTTCCTCCGCGCTCGCAAAACAGATGTTTTTGGGACCTAAGCTTCGCAAGACAGCGATTTAAACAGCTGATCGGCGGTTCGCAAAGCAGCTTTCCTGTGGCCGATCTTCGCTAGACAACGACGATTCTTCCCCATTGGAACGCATTAAACAGGTTTCAATGCATTCCAGTGGGAAAACGCTTTTCGCTAGACGATGATTTTGCTAAACAGCGATTTCAGTGGAACAGATTATCATCGTCTAGCGAGGCACCACTTGTATAGCTTCTGTTACCTGCAGAGGCGAGGCTAGCCTGCCTTTTTTTTTCCCAGTGAAGACTTAAAATAGCCACTGAAGCCGAATGCCCCATTGTTCCTTCCGTGAGATCTAGGGCCTCCTGATGGCAGCGTTTGGACAGGCTGGCTTCCAGTCCCGGCTGGAGAGGATATGAAGTCATGCGTTCTCGCAAGACTTCCAGCGGTGCTTGTTTAGCTACAACAGTGTTTTGTCTCCATGCAGCTTGGTGTCAGTGAAGCTGCTCCGCTGGCTACCGCTGGCTTGGAAGAGAGCCGGCCGTGATGCAAGCTGAATTGCTTGGCTGGCGAGGAGCATCACCGTGTCCTCCGTCGTGATTTCTCTCTGCCTGTCATTTGAGGCGTATCGCCTGCCCTTTGGCAAGGACAAGGCAGCGTGTCACAGTGGGTAGGACTGAGCGTAGGGGCTGACGTGTATTCCTGCACTTTCTCGGCCGTAGCGGTTAGCGCCGTTTTGTGCCCTGGGTGTTTACTTAAGACTCGGGGCCAACAAGTCTGAGCTAGCCTCGGTGGCCACCAAAATATGGTCTCCATCCCCGTCCAAACAGGAGGCTGGAACAGAATTTTTAGACGTCAAATTAAGATTCAACAGAACTTGGAAAAGTTACTTTTTTGGGACCACCTTGGTAGGGGTGAGCACCTCCACTCTTCTACAGCAGAGGAGGAGAGCCATGGAGGTTGTGTTTGTTTTGAAATGGACCATCAAGAAATAAATATGCCTTATGAAGCCGGCATGCGGCCAGGGTCTGTGTGGAGGTATCTTCCCTCTTCATGTATGATACAAGGACTGTCTGTCTCCCGAGCATGGACTCTGCTCTGGCCAAAACTGTGTCAATGGAACGTGGATAGTGGTTGACTCTCTAAGTCCCGCTTGGTTCAATGGACATACTCTAGTTGTCCATGGCTGCTGGATTTTAGCCCATGTCTCTTAGACTAGGACCACCCCCTCCAAATAAGCTTGTTATGCTCTTTACTCCTTACCTGGATAAGTCCTGCCGTTTGCACCAACTTGATTTTTTATTGTTGTGAAGTCTTAAAAGCGAGTGATGTGCTGACAAAGGTTTCCAAAGCCTGTTTTTGCAGGGCTGGAGCGATTTGGGTCTTTGTCACGCTCGTTGTGGAACAGCTCCCCTTTCTTTTGAACTAATTACCAAAGTTGAACTCTTATGCTGGATGGGGAGGGGGTGGGTGGGAACCCTTCTAGGCCTGGAATCCTTTTCGGTTGTAATGGAAGGAGGACATCAAAGCGCTTGAACGAGCCGCCCTCGAGGAACACAGTAAACTTCTTTGCTGTAGCTGATCGTACTTTGATCTAATTAAATCCAATTTGTCACCTTGTTCCCGAGCGGTAGAGTTTTCCAATGGCTTCTTAGTTCTGCACCTGCCCCCTCTTACCGTTGCTTGGTTAAAAAAAAAAAGAGGGACACTGTTTGTGCTTGTCTTCCCCTCCTCACACCCAAAACTGCTGCTTGAGCTCCCTGCCTTCCTCCATTTATATTTCAACTTGGTGGATGCCACTGCTTCTGCACCATTTTTAAAAGGGAGTTACGATGTCCTTTAGGTTTCAGGGGGCACCCACTCCCATTGAGTGTGGAGAGAGCGAGAACAGACCAAAGAAAATATTTCTGGACCCAGCGTGTGGTTAGTCTGTGGAACTCCTTGCTACAGGATGTGGCGATGGCATTTGGCCTAGATGCCTTTAAAAGGGGATTGGGCAGATTTATGGAGGAAACGTTCATCGCAGATGACAAGCCATGATGGCGAGGTATAACTTCCAGGCTTCAAAGGAAGGGACCCCCAAATGCCAGATGCAGGGGGATGGGGTATCAGGAGACAGGTCTCTAGTTGTCTTGTGTGCTCCCAGAGGTGTCTGGTGGGGGCCGCTGTGAGATACAGGAAGCTGGACTAGATGGGCCCTTGGCCTGATCCAGCACAGGGCTCTTCTTAGGTTCTTAAATATGTTAGAAAATCAACAAGATTGATTTAAGGAATGATAATAGGGATTGTGCCACTTGGCTCCCCCAGTTTTTCCTCATGAGGGAACAGTTATTTTGAGAGCCACTGCAGTTAGCGCAGTGCGATGGAGTTTTGAACTATGACTTAGGAGGCCTGGGTTCAAATCCCCATCCGGCTCACTGGGTGGTGACAGTGGCAAAGCTACTTCTTAAAACATCTCAGATACCTTGGAGATGCTGTGAGGGTCACCCTAAATCAGTAGGGACTTGATGGCCCCCTGGCAATAACGACGAGCAGAATTAATTGACAGCTTCCTAGCCTGTTACAATGACACGGACCCGAAATTGCCGTTTTAGTTTCCTCCTGAGCTGCGAGCAACGGCACTTCCCCGTACGAGCGGCTGGAAAACAGTGGACTTTCTCTCGTCTACCGTGGTGCAGGGAGTCTTTCTAATTTTTCAAGCCTGTTTTTGAAGAGAGAGGCTGGGGCTGTGGGGGATTCTTTGGCTCCTTTATGTAATTAAAAACAAAAAGAAGAAGGGCTGAATCACACAGTCGGAGACTGAGGTAATGGGCAGAGCTGCTTTTCCAGTAATTAGTGAACGGTCTTTGCTGTTCTGGCACAAGCAGCTTTGACGTCAGCACAGCGACGGGGCCCCAAGAAAGAGTGGAAGGGAACTCGAACCTTGAAGAGCCTCGTGGCACAGTGGTTAAAACGCCGTACTGCAGCTAAAACTGTGCTCACGACCTGGGGTTCAAATCCCAGGTAGCCGGCTCAAGGTTGACTCAGCCTTCCATCCTTCCGAGGTCGGTAAAATGAGTACCCAGCTTGCTGGGGGGGGGGCAATGTGTAGCCTGTATAATTAAAAATTGTAAACCGCCCGGAGAGTGCTTGTAGCGCTATGGGGCGGTATATAAGTCCAATAAATAAATAAATAAAATAAATAAACCTCATTATTACGGGGGCTGGCCTGCCAATGACAGAACAATGGCCAGGTTAAAAAGGTGGAACTTCAGGGTTTTGTGTGGTTTTTTTTTAACTGGTGCTGAGGGAGTTTGACTTCACTCGTCCTGGATCCCCACAGCGTCTGCTCTGCTCGGACTGTTAAATCACAGACGTGTTCAAGTTTAGGGTGTGGAAAGTGACTTCAGTTTGGCAGCCGACTGTGTTTCCGTGTGCGTTTATAATATGACTGTCCGTCTATGACTGAGATGGATGGACAGACAGAGATTTAAAGGGCTACGGAGGTATAAGTCTGTTTCTTCCTCCCCCCCCCAAAAATACTCAGTGACCTGCAAATGTTGGATGTCTTCAGCGATCATCCAAAATTTATAGTTTGCAAACACGCCCTCCCACACCCAGCTTGAGCAGAGCAGAATCTCATCGTTGCTTAATGTCATGGGGGACGTCGCAGAAGACTTGGGATTTCCGTTTCCCTTATCCCAAAGCCTTACGTAGTAACGGAAGTGAGTGGATAAAGACGTGGATTTCTCCCCTGAGGTTTTGTTGGGCTTCAGAAGCACCTGGGAAGCCCTAGAAAATTAGTCGCACCTTATCAACAGGAAGGTTCTGTCTTTTTCTCACAGAAAATGGAGAAAACTGCCCAATCATCTAACCAATCCAGTCTGTACTGGGACATATTTTTCTTATTTCCTGCCATCTGATTAAAAAAAACAAAACACAAGTGACCCTGTGGTTTGAATTTGGGACATTTTATAGGCGAAAGAGTATGCCGCTACAAGTCCAATGTTCAAGGACTTGTCACTAGTAAGCAAGTAAATGTGCAGGTCCCTGAGATTGCTCTTAGACCACATTTTACCACCAGAAATTTCTGTTTTCTTGGCAACCGTGTTGTCATGATCTTTATGCACACCGAGGGCACATCTGAGGCCGTTGTGTAGTCCTGTTTACTTTCAGAAAATTGAAGGACAGAAACATCGGGGTTGCAGGAGAAATATTGGTGATTTAAACAGAATCCTGTGATTTCAAAGTGCAGAGATGAGATCCCTTTTGCAATGATCGGAACTGGTGCATTGTTTTCTTGTGCAAGTCTATGATTTGGTTTAGCCTGACCTCAAGTGAGATGCTCAATGACTGATGTAGAAGCGCAGGCGCAGATGTGCCCCTTGTGTGCATGGCTTGACACATGCAGAGGTTAGCTTCATGGAAAGCGAGTCGGGTTTGCTCTTAGTATGTGCGAAAAGGAGCTTTCCCAGATTAATGGTGCCGCAGAATTTCAGTGTTTCCACAGAAAAGGGCATTCTGCAGTTATCAGAAGTCTGGGGAGCCACATAACTGACTAGAAGCGATTTATGATTCATTTGTACATGGGTGAAGTTGCAGAAGTTGACATCTGTGTTCCATGTATGTGTCTGGCACACATTTGGGTACATGACCAGGAAAGCAACCAGCACCTTATTAATTAGAGGCCACAGCAACCTATGCATATGCAAATTGCCATTTTACCAGCATTTTTTTCTGGAAGCAGGGCTGGTGCTTAGATCTCACATGGCTTCCCTTTCTAGGCTGCCTACGTACGTTCTGATGGAGCACTTTCTAACACATGCTCCAAAGGTTAATATCATTAAAAGTAAAATGTCATGCCCATTTTCTACAATGTAAGAGTTTGAGGTAGCTCTGAAGTCTTCTACTCTGCCTCTGCTGAATGGAAATCAAGAAAGTACTTAGGAAGCCATGGATGCAGTTCGTAAATGACATTTATGTATAATAGAGAGGTGGTCCCTAACCTTGGGCCTCCAGATGTTCTTGGACTTCAACTCCCAGAAATCCTGGCCAGCAGAGGTGGTGGTGAAGGCTTCTGGGAGTCGTAGTCCAAGAACATCAGGAGATCCAAGGTTGGCAACCACTGTAATAGATGCTGTATCAGTGACATGAAGGTGGTTTTAGGCATAGATGCAAGAGATGTAAAAAATATTGAATTGCGGCAGTCCTTCAGCTGTGTTTGTTTCTATGTTTCTCAGGCCACGACTGCTGTGAGACAGTGAAAGTCGCTCTCTGCGCTTCCAAGCAAGACCAGCCTGTTCTAGTGGTGGCCAAAGACACTTTCCAGTTTGTGCAGGATGAGGCTTACGATGCGGCCCAGTTCCTGGCCACCTGTGCGGGCAACCAGCAGGCCCTCAACTTCACAAGGTTCTTGGACCGCTCCCGGCCACCTGCGGAGGATGTGAACTACCTGGATGAGAAAGTGACCCTGGCGTTTCGTCACCTTAAGTTGCCAGACGAGTGGAACGTCCTGGGAACAGATGACGCTCTGAACGGTAAGCTCCCGAGGCAGCCTTTCCCTGTGAGCTGAAAGATTTTGAGTTGACAGCCATAAAACGGGCCATTGTAGCTTTAATTACTTGTGCATGTTGCCTTTTTTTTTTCATTGTATTTCCATCCTAGCTTTGAAGGCAACGTAAATCTGCAGTGCTGCACAAAGTAAACAAGACCTAGTATAAAAAAAAGACCCTATTGATATTCTTAACAATACTTTTTGTGACTACTTGAAGCAGTTTGTGCAATAATGGAACCTGAAGACGTCCTGGCAGCAGGCTGACAAAACTGAAAGTATATCTCATAGAAAGGCTCGCAATGTCACCCAAGCGGGAGCTGCAGGCTGAAACATAACGAATTTGTAAATCCAGTTCATTGATAGTTTGTGATGTTTTTGTGTATGACAATAAAGGCTCTGATTGACTGACATAAAATGAAAACATTGGTAAAGGTTGAGAAAAAAGGGAAAGGCAAGCGTGTGTCCTCAAAGTTACGTAGTCATGTTTACGATGTAGGCTGTTGTATTTACTATTTTTCCAGAGAGGGAAAAACCAGACATCCATTGAACCAGGGTCTTCTTTATCTGGAGTCTGCATTAGGCAATTTAAATATTTTTACACAACACTGGCTTGTTTTCTTTCAATCATCATTACTGCCTTGCTGATGGTCTCCACTCTTCTTCAATCTTTTGAATTTTGTATTTTAACTTCTATCTTTGGTCCCACAGCATTTAGAGTCGAAATGGGGTGGGGGTGGGAAGGAAAGCCCTTCCCGAAATCAAATTTAGAATCACCACAGGTAAACAAGTAGTTTTCATGGAAGGCATACAGTGGTGCCTCGCTTTACGATTGCCCCACATTACGATGATCTTTTTGTGATAGCAGTTTCAAAATGGCCACCGGGTAAATAAAATGGCTCCCCGCTGTTTTCTGGGACAGATTCCTCACTGCACAGGCACCGAAAATAGCCGCCCTGTAGAGGATCCTCGCTACACGGTGAGTTTCCAGCCCATTGGAACACATTGAAGGGGTTTCGATGCATTTCAATGGGCTTTTTATTTTCGCATTACGACATTTTCATTCTACAGCGATTTCGCTGGAACGAATTAACGTCGTAATGCGAGGCACCACCGTATTACGTTTGGGGAAGTTTGGAAGCCATGCTTTCTGAAATAAGAAATAACAACAAACCACATAGCGATGTAAGGAGAAACAATCACAGTTTTCTTTTTAATTTTTCTGGGTCTCTGTTAAAGAGGATCAAACGACGTTGAGCTGTCTCTGTTTTGATAGTATTGGATTTTGCTGTTGCTGTTTCAGATTTAAATGCCTATTAACCTCCCATCAATAGAACAGTAGAAGAATCATGTGGACTATATAAGGAAGGTCTCTGAGCTGCATCTATCCACTGGGCTAAGTGCAAGGCCCTTGATATAAAGGCGTACTATAACTAGTTTTTCCTCTGGCTGCCACTCACTGTTCAGTGTTTAGTAACCATCATTTGTTCTTTCTGTAAACAGGGAAAAACGGGAAAGTGGTAGCAGATGAACTAGTATTTGTTTCTTTGTGGTCAGAATGTTGTTTGCGTGCAGTGGGTTTTGTAGAAACCGTAGTTCCTCTTCTGTGCATTGCATTACATTACATGGTTGCTTTATCTAACCAAGCACCGCTTGTCTTTCCCACCCCTTGCTGTGTGGCTTCATGGCTTCTTATTCCTTTGACTTCCATGAAAGTCCACGTGGACTCATCTGCTTGATGGTTCCTGCCTTGGGTCCCCAGATGTTCTTGGACTACAACTTCCAGCACTCCTGGCCCTGCACAGCTAGTGCTGAAGGCTTCTGGGAGTCTTAGTCCAAGAACATCTGGGGACCCTAAGCTTTGCAAAGGATCTCGGGGGTGGGGGATGCTAGGGAGCAGCTGATCAGTTTAGAGAGGCCACTAACTGGCCAAGCCTTGTTAGGCTCTACTATTGTGGGCTGAAAGTGAGCCACAGGAAAGCACCACACTGCTATGATTGTTTCAGGGGATCACTGGGAAAAGCTGGGAAGATGTCTTTTAGAAAAGCTGGTCCGTACTTCTCACTGAAAAAATGCTTCGTCAACATGAATCATCGTCAGCCTGTTCATAACTTCAGGGGTTTTTTTTGGACACAGGTTCAAAGCATATCCTGCCTGGAGTTCTTCTCATGTGTTCTCTTAATTCACCTTTCCTTGGGCTATTGGAGGAAGAGGAGTTCTGTCCATCGAACAACGAGGTTCGCCCTTGTCCAGTTGATGTGCTTCTCCATCTAGCCCTGAAAAGTGTGTTCTCCACCTTTCTGTTGAACTTGAAGGGCAGGCTTGGAATGAGTTCTGGACCAGATCTGGACCCATTTTGGCAAGTCCGGAGGGTTTTGGACCACTTCTCAGTGTCAGGGTTATGAGTAGAGATGCAAAATTTCCAAAAATTTCCATTTTTCCAAAAAACAAAAACAAAAACCCACCTCCCACTTTTTTCCTGTTTTCTTCCAGAAAAAAAATGGAAATGTTCAGAAATTTTACATCTCTAGTTACAAGCCATAAGCTGGAAGAGTTCTGTAAGGTCTGTTGCTATGGCAGTAAGATGGAGGAAAGGCAGCTTGGTGGTCTATGGGGTCTTGGAGTACAGCTGGAGCTCAGCAACCATGGTAAAGGGTCATAGGAGTTGTAGTCCAGAAGACCTGGAGGTCACCAAGTTGCCTATTTCTGCAAGGAAAAATGTGCTAAAAGGTCACTGTAGATGGGCAGATAAAGAAAAAAATTGAGGTATACGAGATAACTTGAATAACTTTTAGTATTTCAACTCGGAGATGATGGATGTGGCGTGAAAAACGGTGCCTTGGTCAAATGGGGGAAACCCACGCTTGCGCTTAGACGGAGCTCAAATGTATTGGGACAGTCTTAGTAATTATATGTCAGCTTCCATGAGAAAATGTTGGTGGTTTCCTGTGGCTCCCTTTCAGTCCACAACAGCATGGGAAAATGAAGAAAAAAGGCCAGGGTTAGGTTGGAACCAGCTGGAAAAGAGCCGCTGAGAGGATCTATTCTGGTTCCCGAGCATTAAGAAGGATTTCAGAAGTTAATCCCCCCAGTTAAATGTCACCCGGAAGAGGATTTTATGCCTTGCAGATTTCTTGCAACCTTGTGTGCTGAAAAGCACACGTACGTGGTTTGGCCTGTAATTTGGGCGCCCGAAGGAAACCCAAGAGAGCTGCTGATAAAGCAAGAAGGAGGTAGCATGCGGACAGGGCAAGAGTTGAACTGTGTATCGGTGGTTCTGAAGGAAAAGCCTGTTTCCTAGCAGGGATGGCAGCAGCGTTTTAAATGGCTGAGAGGCACAAAGAAGATGCTCAGCTGAATCAGAGAATTGTTGGATCATAGAAATGTTGAGTTGGAAGGGATCCAGAAGGTCATCTATTCTGACCCTTGGCAGTGCGAGAATCCTCAGCTAAAGCCCCCCCCGGGGGGGCTGTTTAAGCTTCTCTTTGATAGCTGGGTGTGTGTGTGTGTGTGTGTGTGTGTGTGTGTGTGTGTCCATCTACTCAACTGAAGCCTTCAACTCCTGGGCATTTGTTTCAGGCGTTCTGCCATGGATAAATGCCGTGCCCATTCCCGTTCCCGCCTTCCCTACTCTCATGCACAACAGTTCCACCGCTGTCTTTTAATTAATATTGTTTGTGAACAAGACCACTTGTGTCTTTGAACCATTCCAGGTGAGTTTTGACATCCACTTTTAAAGCCCATCGAGCATCTATTCCTTGCTCAGCTGTTGTCAGGCCATAGTTTCTTGCCGGGCTTGAATCCAGCAATGTTAGCTGTGCCCGAATCCAGGAAACTTTCTGCTACTTTAGTGCAGGTTCCTTTTGAAAGGATCCAAGCTGCTCAGCAACCACAATGCTACCTGTATAAACTGCCACAACTTGTATTTTGACTATGTGCACGTGGTCTTTTGCAAAACAGAGGAAAATGTGCAGATAATATGCAAAATGTAGGTACGCTGATATATTCTTGATGTGGACTGGAAAAGATTTTGTTTATGACCCCTGAGCTATTTGCTAAGGGTTCGATTTTAGTGTCCAAGTTAAGCCAGCTTTTTTCTTAAGGTGGAAGGAAAACTTTCTAGCTCTCGTTTGCCTTGAGGGAACAGGGCCATCCTCAGTGCCAGTTATATGCAGATATGCTCCTGAGAAATTGGATCAGGTCCAATGTCTGGTGTTCTGTTACCAAAGGGGATCAATTCCTTCACAAGTTAGCATTGATGTTGTGGAATCAGAGGTCATGTGTGGAAGTAACCAGGTGGTGGGGCTTACACACACGAGAAGCTACTTAATGAACCATTAGGAACTACTGTACTTAAGGAACAGAGATGCTGACAGAATTTGCCAAACAAATGCTCAAGACAGTGCTGTTTGAATAAGCTTTTCAGAGCGTTCTCTCTTGAATCAGGACATATTTAAGTTACTGGTTGCCCCATCTTTTCAGTTTTCAGTTTGTATTGGACAAGATTTTGATTCTTTTCTCTCTTACTCTTGCTTTCCATCACATCCCAGTTGATTTTTGCTCCGGGTGTATATCTCCTCCTAGCTGTTCGAGCACACGCAGATGGCCTTGATGGCTTCTTGAGGTGGTGGTCATCTTAAGCAGGAAGCAAAACACTTTGGATCTCTCTGTTATTCTTTCTTTCTTTCTTTCTTTCCAGAGAATGTTCCTCGGGAGACGTTGATGCATTTTGCAGTCCGGCTGGGACTCCTTCGACTTACCTGGTTCCTGTTGCATAAACCTGGTGGAAGAGGAGCCCTCTGTGTCACCAACAGTGAAGGAGCTACCCCCATAAGCTTGGCCTCGGAGAGAGGCCATCAGAAGCTCCATCAGCTGCTGACAGAGTAAGGCGGACTCTCTTGAGCACTGCGGAGACTTCCTTTGCTTGTGATAATTTATTTCCCACTTTCTAAGGCAGTGTGGGGGCTAAAAATCTAGTCCCAAGTTGCTACTAGAGTAGGCCCACGGAAGAAGGGGAAGCCTCCCACATACCCCAGCATCCTCCCTGGCTGCCATGCGCCATGAGAAAAGGGCCGGATGCTGCTGCATTGCCAACAACGGGGGCCTCAACAAGTCCAAGACCCATGTTTCTTGGAGATGAATTAGCAACGCAGCATTTATTAAACAAATAGTCAATAAACAAATATCCATCCATCCATCCATCCATCCATCCATCCATCCATCCATCCATCCATCCATCCATCCATCCATCCATCCATCCATCCATCCATCCATCCATCCATCCATCCATCCATCCATCCATCCATCCATCCATCCATCCATTAAAAAAATCCATGGATAACCAAAATTATGCTGCTCAGATCTGTGCAGTTCAAGGGAGAAGTGTAAAGGCAAAGGGCCACTCCAGGAGCATCTATTTTCTCCATGGGAAATGGAGATTGGGAGATCAGAGAGTCTGGAGGACCTGCTGCCTGTGAGTTTCATTTTGCCCCGTTCAGTGTACCCTTTGATCCATGGCAATCTCCCAGGTATTTTATGATGCCGAACAAGTTTTCAGTGCCCCCTGGTTAGGAAGTATAGTGGAAGACCGGCTTGGTGTGGAGATGATCCTGGGTTCTCTCCCTGAGACTGCTCAGCAAGAGGTGGGAGAGACCCCCTGCCTGATACCATCGGGGGTACTCAAAGCTGTGCTAAACAGACTGATGGTCTGTATGAGGCACCTTATTCCTTCTTTCCCCCTCTTACCTCTACCTCCCTTCTTTCCACATGTAAGTCGATCTATCAAGCACCACTTTCCTAAGCGGCTTTCAGCTTTTAAAATCTAAGCACCCTTAATCTCTTTGCAAGTAATTATGGTAGTGTGGAGGGAATATTAAGGCAGCTTTACCCAAAACTGATATTCTGTAGATGTACTGGATTACAACTCCCATCATCTTCAACTACCATGGCCATCAGGTACAAATTTGGGGAGTGCTAAAAGGAAGACCTACAAAAATAATCTCTACTCATTGAACTCCTTCCTTCCTTCCTTCCTTCCCATCAATTTGAGAAGAGTATATTTAAATCTTGTGGGCTCCACCTTCAGGTTTGGCATTGTTTACTTGGTAGAAACATTCACTCTGAAAGCTCGCATGTTTCGCTCATTTCCATCCATCACTCACTCAGCACTTGCGGAGGTGCGGCCAGATGAGCTGGCATGTAGCGCCTACCAGCTTGTTTTGGTTGCGACATTATAAATTGGCCATGGGCAGGACAACACAGTTCTACTTTTCAGAGCCGGAGCACCACCGCCGTGTTCGGTCTGACCCAGATCCGGTGAACAAAAGGGAAAAATCCTTTGCCCGTTATTATAATAGCCATGGTCCATTAGCAGAATGGATTCTGTGGGGCTTGCTCATCTGTGATCCTGGGCCAGGTCTGAACGTTATGCATCCAGGAAGAACCAAAGTGGTACAGGGTTTATCCTGGAAGAAGAAATCAGGATGTATATCTAGTGAGATGTGTAGCATTTGCTTCCAATCAGCCATCTCTCATGACCATCAAGATTTTAGAGAAGAAGGAGGAGAAGGTATAAGCCCCTGCCAGGGCCCATATCTGACCTCCAACTCTTTTTGATGGCCTCCAGCTTTTCCACAGTACCTCCTTTTTCTGCACATGTAAGACAAATTGCAGCTTCTGGAGCCTGCCAAGAGTGGGTGGTTCATGTTTTAAATATATCATTCCCCCCCAACACACGGTTTGACATCCCAAAGGACTCATTTTCAGAAAAAAAGGGGAAGCTTTGATTTCCGCATGAATTTGTCTGGTGCTTTTACGGTCCTGGGCCAGGAAATTTGCCCCAAGATCTGCTAGTGTGGTTCATTCTTGTTTTAGGGACAAGAGTGAAGCTGCATGGTTAGTTCTCCCCCCCCCAAAACAGATGTCACCTGCTGGTAGGTTCAGTTTCTTACCTTGCCTTTTTAATGTAGTCATCCAGTGTCAAGAAAGTACTGGAGTTGAGTGATCCTATGGCCTTGCCCAGCAAGGAAGAAGTGAAAAAGAGAGCTATTTATTTGGGGTCCACTGGGTTGACATTGTGGAGGTGCTCAAAGTGCTGAGAACGCCACCGCATTCATTTTTAAAGGAAGGGATATTTGGTTGAGGAATTTAGCATCCAGCTAGCCTCTCATTTTACTTGCTTTTCTTAAAACAGTTGGGATTCTGAAACTCATAGGACTTCTGCTGATCATAAAGACGTCTTTTAGTAGGTCCCGATCCATCGTTTTGCTCCCTTTCTGCCGTTGATTATTTTTGCAGAATAAGCAGTCCTGTCTTCACGCAGGGTGCCTTTTCATGGGGCTCAACACGGATTGGAAATGTACGCTTCCATTGCCTGGTTAGCAACGTGCCTCTGGTCGCCTAGACTTCCTCAGGATGGTGCCATTCCAATGTCATCAGCTAACCCTCTTCTTGGAGATGATGGGAGCCGTAGTCCTTTGCAGCCATTGAGCATAAGAATGTGGAAGGCTGTGGAGCATTCTGAAGGCTTTGTTGTTGTTTTTTTTTTTTTTGTAATTTCAGAGAAGAAGCAGGTGAACCGGAGTCCTGGAGCACGTTGTCACATACGGTTTACTCTGGAGAATATTGTATCAAATACCATCAGAGACAGAACATTTATACTCTGACAGCTGAAAGAAAGAAAGAAATGACATCCAATATGGAGAAGGCCATCGTCTGCCTCCAGACATACCTGCGGAGCCATCCACGTACGGTGAGGAAAAAAGAGTTGTGACATCCTGGCAACACCATATTTTGAGTGTGTTTCTGTTCGGACAACCCCGCTCACCCAATGCTCGGTTTTGGAAGGCTGCGCTCGCTTCTGTGCCTTTCAAACCCAAAAATATGTTTCGTTATTATTATTATTTTCCCTGAACCATGGCCTCTAAGGAGAGTTACAGAAAAAAAAAAGGATTGTGTAATGGAGCAGAGTGTCGGGAGCTGCCAAAACATAGGTGAAATTGCCCCCCTGTATTGCTTAGAAACAGATTTGCGGCAGAGAACAAATTTTTTTAAAATTTAAAAATGTAGGCTTGCGAAGTGGGATTCCGAAACTATTGCAGATTTTCTGCAGATCATAAAGACATCCCTCCGTAATCGTGAAGAGAGAGAAAGAGTGTCACACATTTAGGCTTCTAGGAACCATCCACAGGTCAGTTTTTCCATCAGAGCCAGTCTCCATATTCCATTTTGAAACCTTTGCAAGGATGAGTCCTGAGCGTCCTTCCAGTGTCGGACAATTTCATTACGGGCTCCTCCTCATATAATCGCAATTAGTGATTTATTCACAGTGTTTTCATTCCCCTCCCGTAAACAATGAAAAAGGTAGCCAAGTTTCATTTGAGATTATTGTTTTTCTTTTGTTATACTTTCCAACCACTTAATTACCTCAGAAAAGAACATTTCCACTCTTGGGCATGTTAAGCACATAAAGCTCCTTTATTCCTACACTTCCTCCAACACAAGCCTGATATTCAGGAGCCACCGAGAGTCTACATGGTGCATTTCGCTCACCTGAGCTTTACAACAAAGGAGGATATCATTGAATGCTCCGGGGGGGGGGGGGAGCACAGGTCCTGTCCCCTCACAACCCCAACATTTCCCCTAGGTTGTTGTGTTTCTTTTTACACCTCAGAAGACCATCACACTCTCTTGATGGTACAGGGGGTTACACTTACCATGTCTTTGGCCCCCTGGCCTGTTTTACACCAGTGGATAACTGGGAGGAAGGTTGCAAGCAGGGATGCGACTAGCTCTCTCTCTCTCTCCCCGAGAGCCAAATGTTGGGCTTGATTTATGAGCACAGATAGGTAGGCTTGCCATAGAGTAGAACATGTGGGGCTGGTTTGCAGTCCAAATCAGATAACCTTCAGGAATTGGAGGACTGAGGAGAGGGAAGGCAGATGACACTCTGCGCAACCTCAGGAGCTCTTGAGCATAAGCCCTCTGGCTCCAGATGTTGAGAGGGCCCATCGATGCATTTCAAGCAGATGCTGAGTGAAGGGCTTTGAAGAGGAGAGCTTGGAACAGTAATTTTTATGGACATCCGTACCTGTAAGACCCCAGTGAGCATGGCCATTGGTCACGTTGACTGGGGCATTATGGAAGTCTCTTCCCCCACCCACCCAAAAGAAGAGCAACTTTGCAAAGTTCTAACATGTTACTGAATGTTTTATGATTATTGAAAGCAGGCTTTCTCAAGGGGAACATGGCACATTTCAAAGGGGCCACAGACAGTTCTTCACATACAACCTTATAAGGTTCGTTATGTGACCTACACAAGTCCTGATTCAGCCTATATTTCTTTCATATTGCGTTTATGGCCGTGGCCTTAAAAAAAAAAGAGAGGTTGAGAATGGCTGATTTAAAGGCTTAGGAACTGCCAATATTTGAGGTCCAGAATGTAGAGAGGAAGCTGCTGTAGTAAAGGGTGGGAGAAACAGGAACGCTCAAAAGAGCTATGTTTATTTCTCTTCTGGCAGACGCGAAGGATGTTTCTGTTTCAGCCTGCCTTTGATGTGCGGTAGGTTTGGTTCGATGGCTCTCCTTGTTTGGAGATGGCTGGGGTTGATGGATAAGCTAATGTTTGATGTATTGTATGCTACTTTTAAAAAAGGCTGGTTGGACTGTGGATTATTTCATAATTAGTCTTGGTTTGATAAATAGAGCTTTTCCTCTTTTAGCAATTGTAATTTCCTGATTTTAGTTATTTTTAGTTCAAGAAAGTGACATAGGGTATCTTATATCATCCTCTCCCCAACTACAACCCTCCCCATCATCCTTGACTGTTGACCCTGCTGGCTGGGGCCTCCGCAGGTCAGAGTCTGAAACGTCTACAGCAGGGGTGGTGAAGCTTCGGTATTCCAGATGTTTTGGACTACATCTCCCATACTTCTTTGTCATAGGCAGTGCAGGCTTGGAATTCTGGGAGTGGAAGTCCATAGTATCTGGAGGGCTAAAAATCTGCCACCCTTGGTCTAGAGGGTGCCAGAATGGGGAAGGTTATTTTGAATGAATCAGTATTAGGAGTAATAATAGTAAGTCAGCCACTAAGTTGCATGTTCAAATCCTATGAGAGTGAGTAACAGATGAGTACAGAAAAGCATTTGGTTGCCTCTTGAAATATTGTTTGTGCTTTTTATGTAGCTCTGTAAGTGTAAATATCGTATACTCTTTACCCTAAGGAGCTTACAGTCAAAATTAGAGAAGGGCACCAACTTGCCAGTTCGTCCTTTGGACGAACGAGTGTTCGGTATTTACCAGCCCCACCTCCTTTGATGGGTGTTCCCTGGCTTCCCTGCCCTGTCTCCTCTGTGCACTGCCTCTGAGTGGGCGCCTGCCAGGGGAGGCAGGGCTGGGAAGCCCCAAACTCCTCTTTGTCCGAAGGGTGAACTGGCACGAACCGCCAGTTTGGCTCTTCAGGTCCATCTCTAGTCAAAATGTAAATGCCGGGAGGATTACCTATGGCGTAGTGTCAGGGTTTGGAGTCCAAAAGCATATGGTATGGCCACCTTGATGAAGCTGAGAATAGGTGGTCCTATGAAGTCTTGGGATCCAGCTGCAGAAAGTCAGGACGTCAACCACATCTGGAGGATCATTGCTGCTATAGTACAGCAGCCTCTGAACGTTGAAGAGTTACATTTTGGGACTACAGCTTTGAGAGTCTCCTAAGCATCATGGCCCCAGGGCTGCTGCCCTTGGGAGAGGGATTCTGGAAACTGTAGTCTGGATTCATCCAAAAGCTATCCAGGCCACTAGTACATAATCCTTACATTGCCTTCAAGACATTTCTAAATTCGGGGCCTCACACATCTCTATCTCCCCCCCCCGTGTGTGTGTGTGTGTGTGTGTGTGTGTGTGTGTGTGTGTGTGTGTGTGTGTGTGTGTGTGTGTGTGTGTGTGTGTGTGTGTGTGTGTGTGTGTGTGTGTGTGTGTAACAACTGTGGCCTGGCACTTCCAAAAGTTAGTTGGTGAGCGATAGAACACAGTCCTTTGCTCCTTTGTAATGATAGCACAAGTACTAGATGGGTACATCATGTCTGACAAATCGGAAAGACTATGTTTAGATGGCCTTCCTTTAGACGCCTGGTTTACTTCACATCTAATCTAATTTGAATTTGGACGGGGGCCGGCGATTATTTCATTGTAGTTCATACTGGGTCAGCTGAGAGGCTGTCCGGCTTCCTCTGGAAAAAGGCTCTGTTTTTTTTCCAGTCTATGGAGGCAGAATGACTTCATTACAGGGATGGTGGAGAACTCCTATTCTCTCTCTCTCTCTCGGCTTGTCTTCCTTCCCCTCCCCTCCTCTCCCCAAACTCGGGGGAATACTTTTGTGTTCCAGAACAATTGTCACTTTTGTCTATGTCTGCTTATGCTGCTCGCTGAAAGCTATCTTGAGTATTTCCCTCTGCTTTGGGAGCATGAACAGATGTCTCTTTCATAGGAATGTGTCTGCTTGGGCTGATATTTTAAGAGCAGGAGGCAAACGTAGGACTTGGAAGAGGAGATGTCAGGCTGGTTGGGGGATCATGGGCAATGTGCTCCAAAGACTTTTCCAAACTTTTGGGGGGAGAAACAGTCATTTGCTTTCCTTAGGGAGAGAGAGAGTGGGAGAGTTTTGGGGGGGGAAAAGACAGCTGTTTGTGTGTATTCCACATTTGCAGCCTAGAAACACAAACCTGGAGTGCTGAATCTGGCATTCCACAAATTACTACCCTGTTTTTTTGCTTTGAAAAATAAATGAGCATGTTTCTAGCCCTTAAGGATGCAGAGGTAAACTTGAAAGATGTGTGGGGAATGTGTGAGAAAATCTGAGAAGCAGTATGCCAGTTGTTTGGAGTTTGAATGAGAATTTGCAGAGTGTGGGGTGGTTCTGTAACATTCCCTTTTCAGCTTCATTCATAATTCTGCAAACCTCCCCAAGACCCTCCCCCCTTCAGTTGTCAATACATACATCTGTCTCCTTTTCCTTTCCTTTCCATTCTGCACTGAGGAACATCTGGCTTTCCAGATGTTCTTAGAATGCAAACCCCATGATCCCCCACTATTAGCTGTGCTTGCTAGGGCTTGACAAGAGTTGAAGTTTAGGAACTTTGAAAGTGTCCCTTTTTAAAGGGGAATTCCTGGAATTCTCCACAATTTTTGGAAATTGCAATCCATACTCCCTAATCTGCACACCTGCAGTTGATATAATTTTTTGGAAGGGCACCCTCTATAGATCTTAACAGGCATTGAATGCACGGCTCCTAGGAAGCACCACAGATGATTCTTTTTCTATTAAGAAATCAACAACAGGAACAAAGGCTGGAAAAGCTGATGGTGCAGCAAAGTAACTGGAAAGCCATTTTCTGGAGAGAGAGAGAGAGAGAGAGAGAAATCTACAGGTATCCAGATTTGGGTTTGTGGGTTGCAATTCCCAGGATTCTTGGAGAATTTGGGGAGTGGCAGTCGAAAAACATGAAAGTGCACATCCCTAGCAGCTTCCTGAGTTCCCGGTGTACCGTGGTGCCTCGCTAGACAGTTACACCGGATGACAGTTTTTTAACTAGACACTGACTTTTTGCGATCGCTAAAGCAATTCACAAAACAGTGATTCTTATGGGGAAATTTCGCTGGACAATGTTTGGTCCCTGCTTCGCAAACCGATTTTCGCTAGACGATGATTTTGACAGCTCCCTCCGCGCTCGCAAAGCAGGTGTTTTCGGGACTTAAGCTTCGCAAGACAGCAATTTAAACAGCTGATCGGCGGTTCGCAAAACAGCTTTCCTATGGCCGATCTTTGCTAGACAATGACGATTCTTCCCCATTGGAACACATTAAACAGGTTTCAATGCATTCCAATGGGGAAATGCTTTTCGCTAGACAATGATTTCGCTAAACAGCGATTTCAGTGGAACAGATTGTCATCGTCTAGCGAGGCAGCAGTTGTAATCCATAATCCATCATGGCAAAAAACAGTTACAGAGATCAGCCTGAGTGATCCAGGCAGAAAGCATCCCGCAAGCAAAGAGCAACAAGCCTCACTGACCTCCAGTCCATGTCGAGCAAAAGACAACTGAAGCTGGGGTGCAAAACACTATCTTAGTTAGGAGCTGATGGCTTTTGAGGTCATGCCGCTCTGCCAAGGAGGAGCGCATGACCATCCCCTGGCCATCCCTGGACGCAAAACCTGATTTGGGCAGTTGGTTGGGCTAAGGATGCAGTGCCGTGGGGGCATGGCTCTCCCTTCCTCTCCATAAGTGGCTTTCCAGCAAAAATACATGGAAAAAAGGCAGCTGTTGCGGGGGAGGAGGGGGAAGCCAGAAGCACAAAAGAAAACAAAATAGCTCCAAAATTGCTAGACTAACCCTGGAATCCATAGCTTCCTAGAAAAACTCGCTGGGTGGTTTTTATTAAGCCTGGTTGGAAGCACTGCGGAAAGACTGTAACTTACACAAAGACTCGCATGTGTGTTTTCGGAGGGTGACATGCAGAAAATAGGATTTAAGTCTTCTCTTCTTCTCCCCCTTCTTTTTCTCCCTTTCCTTCCAGGACACAAGGGAGCAACCCCACCTTCAACAAGTCAGCGAAGGCTGCGGTTCGGGTGCTGAAGTGGGGGGCCCTGCCTCTGCCCTGGGTCCCAGTAGGAGCGAAGACGTGGGCGAATCTGCCCCACTGGATCTGGATGCGATAGAGATCTCGGTCCCACCCTGCGTGGAGGAGGAGGGCAGCTGCCAGCCACTGCCGGAGCTGTTAGTCACCCCGACAAATGCATCACGGCCACCGGAGGATGCAGACAGCGCCGAGCCTTCCTGCAGAAGTAAAAGTACAGCCTCCGGACACCACAAAGAGGAAGAGGAGGGGCTGGCTTCTGCCGTCGGCTGTGGGGCACCGTCGGAGGCAAGCCGCAGGAACCAGCGCTCGGGTGCTGTTTCTGATATTTCTGCCGGCCTCCCTCCCTCTGGAAATGCAAACGAGGAAGCTGGCATGACCTCTCCTGTGGAGCCAGGTGACCCGTGTGAAAGCAGCCGTTTGCCCCCGGAGGCGCCGCACGCTGAAGCGGGACCAGCTGAAAGTGCCACCGAGCCTTCCGCTTCCTCGGAGGATGGCACGGTAGAGATGGGGCAAGGCGAATGCAAGAGCTGTACTGGAGCTGTGGACGTGGCTGCCACAGCCCACCAGTGTGTGGTGCGTGGGGAGGAGGAGGAGGAGGAGGAGGAGGAGGAGGAAGTCAAGCCCCCGGGAAGCAAAGGTGGGGAACCCTTATCCTCTCCTGGTGCAGCACCGGCAGCTCTGGCTGTCTCCTTGCACGGAGAGGTGAGTGCCATTGCTGCCTGCAAAGCTCCGGATCCTGGTGGACCTGAGCGTGCCGCAGATCTCCAAGGTGATGGACATAGAACCGTCAGCACCGATCTTAGTCCTGCTGAAGGTGAAAAGAGCCAACAGAGTGGACCAGAGGCTCCCAGCGCTGGTAAAAAAGATGATTTAAGTAGCTATCCAGAGGATTCTGAGCCACTGTTGAAGCAGTTGCCAGCCGTAGCTCCGAGCTCTGGAACAGAACGAGCGACTTTGAACTTGGCGGGTCCGTTGGAAGGTTCTCCAAAGCCTGATCTGGTGGGGAAAGGGGACGGTGAGGGACAATGGAAGAAAGATGCGGAGGTGGGTGCGCAGGTCCGTGCTTTGGACTCAAGTGACGGTGTGCGGAACTCTCCGTCGGAGGACAGCGTGGAAGGTGGTAGGCTGAGTCAAATGCCCATCACAGAGCCCAGTGGGGGCTGTGCCAGTGATAACAGGGCAGAGAGCAGCGCTGGTGTGCATGATGAGCAAACAGCCTCCGAGCTGGCAGCATCAGGAACTGAAACCGCCCGTGGAGGAAGTGTCGGTGCTGCTGTTGCTCCGAGCTGTTCTCATAAACAGGGAGCTGATGTACAGTGTCGCTGTTCTGAACCAAGCCCCAGTTGCGCCGGTGCCTCTGAACCACTTCCTTGCCCCCTCAGCCCTGGAGGCTCATCCCTCGCTGAAGCAGAAGCCGTTGGCCGGCCCGTGGAGACAGCGGCATGCCAGGGGAAGTTGGACCGATTTAGCAAAAGTGCCCAGGAGTTCATTGCGGTGGCTTCTGCCTTGATCGTGGAAGATGCTATTCAGCAAGCTTGGCAGGCGCTCGCTCGGGAGGATAAGATCGGAGCGGCCCCTGTCGGCCAGGAGGCATCTCCGCACTCCGAAGGCCTCGTCCTGCCTTCCTGTGCCAAGGGCACCCAGTGTGTGCAGGATAATGAGACGGGCACACCCTCTGCTGTTCATAATAAAGAATCTAAACAAAACCAGGAAGTAGCAGCAGCCGCGGCAGCAACAGCCGAGGCCACAGAGCAGGCTGGAGCGACTCAGGGGAAAAACCCTGCAGGCAGTGAGCGACCGACGGAGAGGACCTCTTTGGTGGATCACCAGGAGAACCCCAGTGAGAACGGCACATTCTCCCAGCTGCCTGAAAGCAGGCGCGAGCAGGTGGGCAGAGGGGCGGCTTTGTTAGAGGGCCTGCCAGCCGCAGCTGTTGTGCAATTGCCAGCTCAGGATCCGGGCAAGGAGTGCCGAAGGGATGAAGGGAATGCCCCGGCTGGGTTAGAAGGAGAAGCTTTTATCCTTGCAGCTGATGAGAACCGGAAGGTGGGTGAAACCGGGGATGGTCCTCCAGGGGCCGGGCGGGCGGAGGTTGCCCCTCAGGGTGCCAAGGAAGCCCTTTTTCCTGATGCCGTGGTGATCCCTGGACTTGAGCCCAACTCCTCCACTCACATCATCTCTCCTCCGGGCACCGTTTCTGATTTCATGGAAGCCCCTTTGATCAGTCACGAGCTACCCATGGGAGCCACCCTCTTGCGGGAAGGGGAGGAGGTGGAAAATGTGCCTTCCCGGACACCCCTCCAGCCGATTGCCGAAGAACCCCCGTGCGACTGTGATTCCGGCTCAGAAACGTTCCTCTTAGCCTGCGAGGATCAAGCTGGGTCTGAGGTCGAAGCAGTCCTGCTGGCTGAGCCCAGGGAGAACAATGGAGCGGGGAGCCGAGCCGAGCCAGAACGGCAGGATTTGGCAGCCGGCCTCTCCTCTGCTGCCGAGCTGACGGACGAAACGGAGGGGGAAGGTTCCGTTTCAGAAGTGGATGGCATCTTGGTGGGTCCCGCTGATGAGGGAGTGAAAAACCCTGACCGAGCGATGTTGGTAGCAGAAGCGAGCGACCCCTTGGCGTCTCTGCCTGAAAGCCGTGTGGAGATCACCCCCTTAACGGAGTCCGTGCCCAAGGCTCACCAGGCAGCAGATGCCAGACCAGTCGCTGTCGGAGAAGCGGATTTAGATTTTCAACCTGATGGATTGTTGGAGAAGGCGGCAGACCGAGGACCGGCGGGCTCTTCACCTGTCGCAGGTAAGCAGAATTAGGCTTAGTTGAGGATTTCTTTCTGCTTCTCGGTTTCCCTTAGAGGAGAGATGAGCTTTAAGCCATGGGACAAGCACTGGGACAGTCCGAGGGAGCTGAATTGAAGTGTTTGAAATCCTTGAAAACAAAGATGGAGGTGAGGGGCAGGGGACGGAGAGCATGAGATGGACACTGGTTCTTAATCTTTGGCCTCCTTGAATTCTAGTTCCAAGAATCACTCAACACCGAACACATTGTCTGATCCTTCAGGGAGATGAAGCCCAGGACTTTTGCTGTCAAGCATTCCTTGTTTCTCTCATTGGGTTCTCCGTTTCCCTTCTCTCTCTCTCTCTCTCTCTCCCTCTGCTGAAATCGAGACTGTATGCTCTTAAGGTCAAGACCTGCTTCTTTCTCCTTCTGCCTTCCTCTTTGTATGCCTGAGCCCCATGGCTCTGTGCAAATCTACCCTCGTGACGCTGTATAAACGAGTTGATGAGAGTAAGAATCCAACAGTATAAGATGAGGAATTGTGGATCAGGAGTGCCTTGCATAGGCTTTTTGTCGTGTTTTTTTCCTCCTGCAACAGGTGCCTCCTTCTCTGCTTGCGCAGAACTGGAGAGCGCAGCAGCTGTGTGTACAAGCTTTTCCTGTACTTATGTGCTCAGGTTCTAAAAGCATCCTTCTAAATTGAGCCAGCATGTTTCCAAATGTACTTTTAGGTCACAGAAAGAGAGAGAGAGAGAGAGAGGGAGAGGGAGGGAGTTAGAGGCAAGTTCTTTTCCTTGTTCTCCCTCCCAGTTTTACATTTCCGAAACTCTTGAGATCGGCAGCTCCCCTCTCCAACACATTTCAGAGTTTGCATGGATTCAAGCCTTTATTTCCGACTGCACAAAACAAAGGGTGGAAGGCAGATTTGAGCTGATGAGCTGCATCGACAGGAGTGAACTTGACTGCATCAGGACAGACCGGTTGGACGCCTTTAAACCATTTTGCCTCCTGCTGCCATAGGAGTTTATAGATGTGTTGTGTGTGTGTGTGTTTTCCCAAGGTAAAAGAGAGAGAGAGGGAGGGAAGTCTTGTGTGTGTGATCTGAGCTGAAATCCTAGAGGCAGAATTTGTAGCAATCCATAATGATAGTTGTAGTGCAGGATTTTATGGGCCCACCTGCTCCGACAGCTGTTAAAACGTAAACAGCTGATCTTTGCTCTCTTCCTCACCCAGCTCTCTGCTGACATTAGGCTGTTTGCCCTGAGGAATCGCAGGTGTAATGCATCCCCACCTCTAGGAAAGTTTGATTTGCATCAAATTAGTAGCAGCAAATTTAGCACAAGCTAGAATGGTAAGCTCTCCACCCCCAGAAAAAGAAGCACAACAAACTACATATTAATATTATTTGTAGTGTGTGCGTGCATGAAATAACAGCTGGTCCCCCTCCCTATTTTGAATCACAAATAGAGGTGTAATATTGACTGGCTTTGCTGGTGACTTGGGGCCATGCGCACAAATGTAAACCTTTATTTATTTATTTTGCAAACCTTCGTTCTGAAAGAACAGCCTTTATCCCAGAAAACCTGGCTGGCATCGTAGGGCTCCCGCTTGGCATGAATCAGCATTTAACAAGCTCCATTTTATTTTTGCGCTGTATGTCAGCTTGATCTTTCAGTAGCAAGGGAGTGGCTGTAAGGTGATACGGCTCCATTGCCTTCCAGATTTGAGCAGCGGGGCATCTAAATTTATTCCCTTCCTTCTCCTTCCATTGCTGGAACATTTGTTCAAGATTGCGGAGATGAACCGTGTTGATAAGAACTAGAAAAGGGTGGTAGGGTTAAGGGATGCCACAGATTAGCAGTGTTCAACTTATTCCCCAGATGTCGGAGGGCGGCTTTTAATGTCGTTTAAAGAAAACTCGCCAGTTAGCTTAAAGAAGTTTAGCAGGGGCATCTTGGCAAGTGTTTTCTCCCCCATATTTGGAGTTTCTTAGAAATGGGGATTTCTGGCCATCGGGTAGATTTAATTGGCAGCTGAACAAAGAAAGCTCTTCGGCATCAAAACACCTTCATCAAGGAGCTGCTGATCAGAGGAGGCAGGATGTCAAAAAGCTGAAGGGTGCAGGTGAGAAACTGGAGATGGGAAACCTGTAATTAGATATACTTCCTGCTGTGCATCTGCCATAAATTTGATGCTGGAACTAGACTGTGTTTGTGGTGTGTGTGTGTGAGTAAGTGAGAGAGAGAGAGAGGGTGGAAGAGAGCTCTCACCTGGCCACAGTTTTATCAGTACTCTTTGGGGATAGATTCTGGGCAACGGGAGAAAACAAGCCGAGAGGTTAAGCAAATGCCCTCTCAACCAGCAGGCGTTCCCCCTAGCCAACAGAGAGGGCCGGAGGGAGCAAGAAAGGACCTAGGACTTAACAAGTAACTGACCTTATGACTTGCCAGTAACTGCAAGATGTACGACCAGCCTTTTCCTTGGTTGCTTATAGAGGGTAGGAGGGCTCTCCAGGAGAGAAATGGGGTGAGTCGTAGAGGATAATGGTTGGTTTCCCTGAGCCGTCTGGTGTGCCGAGCATAGGTGTGACTGACAGGTGTCCCTTCTGTGGTTGAGATCAGTTTTGTTTGCTCGCTTGTTTGCTCCCTGCCATCGGTCTCAATTAGGCTAGGGACCTCTTTTCTATGTAGTATCTCAGATGCTAATGCATTACTTCTATAAGGAGGACAGGGGACAGTTTAGGGTTCACAGAGTTCAGGTGACGAGAATCGAGATTGTGTTTTGTATCTGATCCCCCCTCACCCTATAAAATGGCATGTTGTACTTGCTTCTGTACTCAGTGGCCCTTGAGTGATTGGGCTCTTTGTCTGCCCACCCGCCCACCCACCCGTCTGTCTTATCTCCCAGTCTATCCATTTGTCAATTCATCCATCCGACTCAAAAACAGACCTCAAAAAAACTTCAGGTCTGCTCTTACCCGAGGGCAGGATTCAGTCATGAAAGTGGTGGTTCCAGTTTGCTCTTTCCTCATGAGAGACAAGCTCCTGGGTGGAGAGAGGTCTAGTGTAGAGAGAGGGGAACATGTAGCCCACCCAGTATTGCTGGACCGTAACAGCTGTGATCCCTCCCTGTCGATTCTGCCAGCTGCAGCTGATGGGATTCAGTGGAGCAACAACATCTGGAGGGCCCCATTCTTCCCCAACCCCACCCTAGGCAGTCTCACCCTTTAAAACAGTGGTCCTCAACCTTGGGCCTCCAGATGTTCCTGGACCACAACTCCCAGAGGCCTTCACCACCACCTCTGCTGGCCAAGATTTCTGGGAGTTGAAGTCCAAGAACATCTGGAGGCCCAAGGTTGGGGACCACTGCTTTAAAAAGCCAGCTGAGCTGGTGCTGAGTCTCGTGTTGTGTTCATATGACTTTGAATTGCAGAGGTTGAGGGTAGAAACAGACCTTTTTGCCATTTCTGATCTTCCTGTTGGACAATTCCACTCTGCTGATTGTAGGTTCTCCTAGGACTGGGGAGGGGGAATTTTGGCTTCTCTCCTTGCTGGTTTATAGTTCTTTAATTCGGTCTCCTGTTTACTCAGCCCAGCCCAGCTAGTTTGTGTTTTTTCTTTCCTTCCAGAAATAAACTCAAGATGCCAAGATACTTTGCCCTTTCCTCTTGTGGACTGGGCCCTTGATTGCAAGTAATTAAAAAAAAAGTGTGTGTATTTTCTAGGTGTGATAAACTTTGATATGGGTCAGAATATGCGTGGGTGAGGCTCCTTGGAGAGGTGAGGTCCTTGATAGTACTCCTTAGGCCTTTTTCTCTCTCTCTCTTCACCCCTTCTCTCAAATTTGTGCTGCAGGGCCTGCCCCACGAAGCACGCCTGCATTAGTTGTCCAGCGCTAGAGCTGAACTTGACTTTGCTTGCCAAAACGTGCTTTATTCATCTCCTTCCTGCAACGCTCACCACCTGAGTTTGCAGAGAAGACCCGCTGTTCCATAAAACCAAACACCGCATTCTTTCTCGACTGCCCCTCTGCCATGCTGAGACCTGAGCGAGGGTTTTGCAAATCCCTTGATGACTGCATATATTTAATTCTTGCTGTTGTTGATAAGCTGTTAAAGCAGTGTTCCCCAACCTTTTTTGGACCACGGACCGGTTGAGGGGTATGGACTCCATGCGTGGACCGGTTTGGGGGTGGGGGCTCCCCTTGCGCTCACGGGTGAGTGTGTTGAGATTGTGCACATGAGTGGCACACCCCTCATGCTCATGCGTGACACGCCCACCTCTTGGGTGAGTGGGGGAGAGACAGGCTTGCAAGGGAGAGCGGTGGGCTGTCAGGGGTGCGCGGAGCCCTCCTCGCTTTGCCCCATCGCCCTGCACTCCCAGCCGACAGAGCCCGGGAAAAAGCCAAGAGCGCAAGGGGTTCCCCCGCCCCCAAACCAGTCCGCGCATGGAGTCCATACCCCTCAACCGGTCCGTGGTCCGAAAAAGGTTGGGGAACACTGCTCTACTGCAATGGTAGACCCCAATTTTGGGTCCCCAGATATTCTTAGACCAAAACTCCTGAAGGTTTGTGCCACTAGCTATGCTGGCCAGGTTTTCTGGGAGTTGTAGTCCAAGAACATCTGGAGACGCAAGGTTGGGAAGCACTGGTCTATTGGTTCTTCTACGAGCAACTGTGATTTTTCCCCCCTCAACCAGATTTCATTTCCAGGGGGATTTTGAGAGGAACTAAATGGTAGCCAGAGGTCTTTGGCCTTTGGGGGATGCTCATGTGAATCTTTCAAAGGAAGAGTCAACGGAATGGCCACCTTTCCTAAATGCGAAAGTGGAACTCACACAGTTCCTCTGCAACTCCTTTTCTTTTCGCTCCTTCCCCCACAGTCTCAGGATCAAAATTTCTCCTCTTTTCCCCATCTTCTTGTCCCTCGGTGCAGCTGTGGGGGCAAGAACCAAACTGTTTTAAGACACAACATAAAATGAACCAGAGAAGGTGGTAGAGGCATAAGATGCCTGAGCAGTTGGAAAAAGACGAGAAGAGGTACGTATGAAGAATGCACTCCATGACTGAGAAGGAAACCTATTTGAGTGAGCAAAGATACATCAGCGGTGCTGTGTGCAAAGGGGGAAGTTTGTCAGAAACCACATGATGTTTCTCTTTCTGTCTCGGCAGACGCTCTAGAGATGAAGACAGAGGAAGAGGTGGATGCTTCGAAGGACCCGGCTGATGCTGCCACCACCTCAGAGGGAACGGTAAGATGGTTCTTCAAATTCATTGCTCCAGTTTTGCATGCTGACCCCTTGACCATACATACCCACAGTGTGAAATGAAGAGACTAATTCTCATTTTTCTTTTATATGGAGCATGCCAGCCTTTTGGTTGTTGGTTGTTGTTTTTTAATCCTCCCCTTCTGCTTATGCTCTTGTGAAAAACGTGATCATTTTCGAATAAAATCTTTGTTGGTTTTTCTTCCTGTCAGCTTCATGACGGAAGCGGCTGATTCCACTGGTCTAGTTTGGATCAGTTGATTCAGAGCTGCGGGCTGTGTCCTTCCTCTCCATTTGTGGATAGTGCCATTGTTGGTTTCTCTATGCCATTTTGGTTTTCAGCGATTTGTTGAATATGCTAGACGGAGAAACTAGCCTAGTCTAGAGGATATTGAGAAGTGAATGGAGACTTAAGAGAGGAATATACTAACTTTTTGAGTCTTGTTTTGGGCTTGCTTTTCCCCTCTTCCGCCACATGGTGTGTACTACAGATGGCAACTGGAAGTCGGTGGCCATGGTCTCCTCCCGGACTCCATGTAGTCCTGGATCTTTGTATTAGTTCCTAAGATTTTCTCTCTCAGAGATATGCCTCTTCGATCACTCTCCCTCCTATGCTAATAGCTGCTGAGGTTCTTTCAGGGTTCCCTCTGTGTACAGGAGGTGACTTGTTACTGAAGAAGGACCTTCATCCGTCTATCCCAGTATTGCCAGTTCTATTGCCAAGAGCAGTGGCTGTCCAGATTTTTGTGGCTTGTCCCATCTGGAAATATAAGGGATTGAACCTGGCACCTTTTGCATGGAAACTGTATGCTGTGCTCCTGAACTGCGACCCCTTGTCTTATGCTGAGGGAATAAAAACAGATATATGTAGGAGAAGCTTGTCAAGCTTTGTCTTATGATGATCCCACTGGAATAGAGACGCTTCAAGTACTCATAGTCCATGACAAGAGTTCCCATGGAAATGAATCATAGTGTTGCTGGCCTTTTGTCTCTTGCTCAGTTTTAAACATTTGTTGTGGTTGCATGCTGTCAGGTCGCTTCCAACGTAGGTGTCCCTATGAATGAATAAAAGTTCTTGTCACGAACAGCCCTGCTTAGGTCTTACAAACTCAAGGCTGTGGTTTCCTACATTGATTCAATCCGTCTCATATTTAGTTTTCCTCTTTTCCTTCTGCTGTCAACTTTTCCCAGCATTATTGTCTTCTCCGGCAAGCTTGGCTGTCTCGTGATGTGCCCAGCGTGTGATAGGCTCCCTTTTTGCTTCTAGGGGTAGTTGAAACATTTAATATTCTCTTTAAAAAAACAAGGTGGTGATTAGGAATCTATATTCTTCATCTTGGATTTGGGAGTTCTAGGATCTGACGCATCTTGGCCATAAGGGGAAGAACTGGCAGAATTGGCTAAGTCTTGGCATGCCTTGTGAGCTATTCTTGTCAGGCCTTTTCATTGTGCCTGGCCTGCTGTCACTAGTGTTTATGGCACCCGGCGAGAATGAATCATGAGCATGGGCACACAATTGCAGCCTCACTCTCCCCGGGCGTTTCCAGGACGGACCCTTCCTGTAGCTGCTTTGCTTCTGGGCCTTCACAGTGGAAGCAAACGGAAGGGCTGGTGTCGTCCTGTTTCTGGAAGGGGAGAGATTTGACCGGCTGGCACATAATTCGGGATCGGTCCCCAAGAAAGGAGGTCCAGAGTGCCTTTCCAGGAGACAAAGCTGCTGATGGATTGGGTGTCATCCCGCCCAGGAAATTCTTTGAAGGTGTGCGATGCAGCCACCTTGCTAACGGTTAGGGGTTGTCCTCGTCCTGGATAGAAAACGTCTTGGTTTCCCTTCACGTGCCACCTGGAAGGTCACAGTGGGGCGAAAACAGGTTAGGAATCTAATGCAGTAAACAAAATGAAGCAAAAGTGTGGTAGTAGCGCCACTATTTTCTCTTTGTTCTTTTTAAGAGGGAAAAGACAGAGAAGGAAGGGGTTAGAAGATACAGAGGAAGAAGGTTGACACTGAGAAATGGAAGGGCGGTTATATGTGCTTTCCCTTTGTTTTAAGACATGGCCTCCAAGTTGAACATTATTGGTCATCGCAGTTCTCCAGCGGTTCTGCACTCAAGCACTTATCCGGTCTAATGTCTCTCAGGCCAGATAGATGCTGGGCCACTGTACTGAAATTATGGTTGCCGATGAAGCTTGAAGATGCTCCGTAGAGGTCCTCCTGCCTCTGTGTCCCTGATGATGAGACTTTCTCCCCCTTTGTGAAGCGCGCTGGGTGCTTCCAAAATTAACAACAGCTCCGTTCCAGTGAATTCTCGGAATTAAGCCACGACCGACATGCCCGGGGCTATTTCTGCAAACTGTAGGGTAGAAAAGGAGCTTTTTTTTCCTCCTCTGCATTTCAAATCCAGAGCCCAGAATAGGGAGCTCCCAGTTCCTCCGTCCACACCCAGACCCAGTCCAAGCCAGGGACAGCCTCCACATCGTGTGGCAGTGAATCCCTCAAGTGTCGTTATGTGCTGTGTCGTGTGGCAAAGTCCTTCTTGGTGAAGATGAGGGAAACCTGAGGAAGAGGTGGCGAGGCTGCCTCTCGGCGCACGCCGAGTGACCGGCTGGCTGTGGGAGCAGTCATTGTTCCTGCACTTCGCGTTATGATTAAGCAGGGCAGGCCATAATAAGAAACATGATGAAGGCGAGGTCGTTTGTTCGAGGGTGGTGCCCAAAAAGCCCGGCTCTCGTGGGTGGTGCACCTCAGCAAGATCACACCAGTGGAATAAAGGCTTTGCAATCTCTGTGTAATCTCCCGGAGTTTTTCGTCCCCTTCCCCAACCTGGCAGCCTTCAAATGTGTTGAAATTGCTTCCTTCCCGGCCAGCCTGGCCCTTCGTTCTGGGGACTGCAGTAGCATTTTATTTGCTTTCTCCGTAGGGCTTCGCAAGATAAATATAAAATTTACCAAGGCATAAAATCAGCCTATTAAAATCGTAATAACAAATGCATATACATCAGATGCATACAGTATGCCTGTGCCAAAATTAGACCAGTAGATCTATTTAAAAAATTACTGTTTTAAAAGTATATAAGGTTTAATTTTAATTGCTGCTGCTAAAAATTTAGCTCACTGTACCGTCCCCTGTTTATCTCAGTCTGCAAGGAGAAAAGATAAGTAGAAATCAGATGGACGACCCTAACAAGGGGTGAATTAGCTCTTTGCGCACCTCTCTATAGAAAGAGCAAAGCAATAGCCGATGGGCAGGTGTCTCAACCCCTTTGCCTCATGGGCGTGTGCAAATTTGTCATGGGAGTCCTTGGAAATGACCCTCGAGTTGTGCTGAAAGCATGACATTAAGTCGTACGCATGAAGAGGCCCTTCCGCATGCAGATATTGTGCCCTTGTTTTTTGGACGACCTATCGTGGAGCAATACATATCATGGAGCAGTCGGTCCAAGGACATGATTTATTGGTGGCAGACCAATTTTTTTAAATGTTTCAATATTGTATATAGGTACAACTCTATTAGATTTTTTTTTGCTTTGCTGTACCCAGGGTCAGCAAGAGATCAGGTGACAGTCCAAGAGTTTGTACTTTGGACTTGATATCTCTCATCCATTTGCTCTCACGACAGCCGCCCATAACAAGGGAGAGCAGACTGGAGAAGACGAGATTCAGTCCTGAGCCAGGCCTGTCTATGCACAGAGCAAAGGCCACTTTCCAGCCTCCGAGATGCATGTATACAACACAGCTATTATGGGGATGATGGAAGCTGTTGTTGTCCAACGCCTTGAAAATGCCAATGTGGAAGGAGCTGGTGTTCCATGCTTGCTAGGTGATGGTTCTGCAGTTGCTGCAAAAATGGGTTGATTTTTGCTCCAAAAATGCATTTGGACTTATTTTCATTTTATTTTTTTCATGTACAACCATCTACATTTATTCAAATACAGTCCTGTCATCTTCTGGTTGCTGCACAAGGGTGGAGGGCGGGGTTTGCACTTAACTGGGGATTATTTGGGGGGTAGGGCTTATATGACAAGCATCCTGAAAAATCATGCTAGGTCTTATTTTCAGGTTAGGTCCTATTTTTGGGAAAACAGGGTACCTCTTATTCATGATCTCCCCCAAACTGTCTTAGAAATCAGCACTGAAATACATTGCTCTGCTTTTTGCTTAGTTTGCTTGAAGGGGTGAAAGCCTTTAGCTTTGCAATGCAAAGGACACAATTACCATATTTTTTCCATGTATAAGATGCCCCCCCCACTTTTCTAATCCAAAATTAAGAAATCTAAGTGAGGCTTAGCAAGTGCAGGGGGAAATGGAACAAAGTTGCATTCCCCTCCACTTGTTTTTGTTCTCTCATCAGCTTATTTCCGCGTATAAGATGACCCTCAATTTTTAGTTGAAAGATTTTAGACAAAAGTAGTCTTATACATGGAAAAATATGGTATACCATCCATGGTAGAGCGTCCCTTCCCTTTATTTACCTGCAGAGGGGGACTAAGCATTTCCTCCGCCTTGACATTGCTTTCTTTTTGTCTCAAGTTCCCTTTAAATCTCCTGTTATCTGGGATGGGGTTGGGAAGGCCAAGGCCCATGGAAAGTTTGCTGCAGTACTGGTAACCACAGTTTCCTATAACTAAGTTTGCTGGAAAGGCAACTAAAAAAACTCGCCCACACGCAGCCAGCAAACCGCTTTGCACTGTATTAACCTCACTGAAAATTTGCTGAAGTCTGTTGAGCTCTTTGACACCGCTGCACTCTGGAACACATAAAAATATATGTATTTTGGCATCTCCTGAGCACCTGATATATACATTATGGACAGAAAGTGACAGAAGGAGAATTTTTACAGCCTCAAGCAGCAGTACAAACGAATACATTCCAGATCCCAGGACGATGCGGCTAATTCTTTAAAACGTATATTTATGTAAGTTTGTGCCTTGAGCAGGAAAATGGAACAGTCTGTTTGATTGGGAGAAATCAGATCTAAGAACATAAGGAAAAAAAAATAACTTTGTCATGTATGGATTTGGCTGTCTTAGCACTTCATAGCCACCTGCCAATACCCGTCTGTTCGCTCTTAACTGCTCCATCCTCTGCGTTCGGTGGTTATCATTTTCAGTACGGTACACTTTTATTCACCCCATCTGAAAATGCCAGAAGTAGAAACGTCTTCTTTCCATGATATTCACGTATCTGTTTTATTTTTCACTCTAATACCTGTGTGCAAGTATGTTTGCATGCGCGCACCCACAGATCCACATAATCTTCGGGGGCCACGTGATTTCCACCCCGCCTCTAGAGGATGATGTGTGTTGGGAGATGGATGGTGAGATTGCAACCTTCTGCTACTGCTGGACCTCTCGGCCACATGTGTGGTCATCCATCTGGCCTGCCTGTTTGGCCTGCGTTTGAGAGGCCTTTGGCTTCAATAACACCGATCCTTCTTGGACATGGTGGTATTGGCTCATTATGCTGGGTGGCTCTGTTCCCCTACATGACTTCTGGCTTCTGTCTCATCACCTGTAGTTTTTCACATGAACCCACGGGAAGAAGGAGGCAGTGGGCTTTCTGAATCAGCCTCTAGGTGCAGGGTTGGGATGGAGGAGGGAGAACAGGCTGATGTTCAAGGCAGCCAGGATGGCAGTTCTGTGGTTTGGAAACCCAGCTAATCCAGAGAGAGGACTGGGATCAGTCCAGGGTGAGGTGGTGCTTTCTCTCAAAGAGCAGGTGTCCTTCTTGACTTATCATTTGGCAACTTCTATGCTTATGTTTGTAATGGCCCTCTATAGACATGGTGGGACATGGTGGCGCTGTGGGTTAAACCGCAGAAGCCTCTAGACTGCAAGGTCAGAAGACCAGCAGTTGTAAGATCGAATCCACGCGACGCAGTGAGCTCACTCCAGCTCCTGCCAACCTAGCAGTTTGAAAGCATGCAAAAATGCAAGTAGATAAATAGGTACCACCTTGGTGGGAAGGTCATGGCGTTCCGTGTCTAGGTGCGCTGGCCACATGACCACGGAAACTGTCTTCAGACAAACGCTGGTTCTATGGCTTGGAAAAAGGGATGAGCACCGCTCCCTAGAGTCGGACACGATTGGACTAAATGTCAAGGGGAACCCTTGCCTTACAAACTTATGAGTTTGGGGGCCCCATGATGTGAAGGCGCCACCTGCATTCTGAGATCCGATTTGGAGGCCCAGCTTCAGTGCCCACCTGATAGCTCAGTTACACCTTCCAGGACAGAGCCAGTTCTGTGATGGTTTCTCAGCTTCGGCATGGCCTCCTGGTGGACGGGGGTCTCTCTTCCATCCTCCCAACAGTGATTTAGAGAATTTTTTTTCTTTTAGAACTCCTTTGAACTGATAATCAAAGAGCAACAACTGTCTCGATCCGCTTTCTTATTCTGGAATTGCTGGTCTTAGAATGCAGTGTTCTTGAATATCGCTTTGAGAAAGCTTTTCTCTTTAAAAAAAACAGCTTATAAATTCCCGAATAAAAGGTGCATATATAGCGGGACAGGCTTCCAGCTGGCAAGATCTTCTTTGTTTTTTTTTTTAAACAGTGAGGTTCCCCCAAACAGCCAGGTGCCAAATGCTGACAAAGTCTAGTAGGTATTGGCAATGATTGAGGTACAGAGTGGCGCTGAGCATATGCTCAGCTGAGGAGTTTCTGTTGCACAACAACACCGGCCCCATGCAGGCCTTCCTTCCCTTTTACAACCCGCAACTCCTGGGGGCACACAGGGAAACCCAGCTGCAATGTCTTTGGACACTGAACTTTCAAACCTTTTGGGTTGTCTCGGTTTGCTCACCCCCTATGGCAAAGTACCCAGAGTACCCGTTCCTCGCTCCCCGCAGACATGATGAAAACGCTCATGTTAAGAACACAATAGCTGCTTCGACGATGATGGAGTCGTTAAGATAAGGTGGTGACCGCCTTTCCACATTGTCTTCCTTGTAATGCCACAAGCTTTGCAGTGGAAGGAAAATTGTGTGACTCAGTGTCAAACGAGTCCTGTTGTCCATTGTAGGATTGCTGTTCATGCGTTGGGTTCCCCACCCCACACAATCATGAGAGCAGCCTTGGTGTGCAGGAAAGTGGGTGGAACCTCCGCCCCTCGTGTTATAGTTTGGAAGAAAAGGGTCACGCTCCCCACCCCCGGACGCTGGCCTTCCCCCTGAGAAGAGGTGGCTTTCCTTAACCACAGCTTTCCTTCCTGGGCTTTAAATCTTTGGAGGGAAGATTTTTCTTTGGGATCACAGTAAGGGAGAGGAAAGTTAACAGCTCCTGTCCTGCATGCTCGTATTCCAGGCTGATCGTGTCTCTCCCCCAGTTGCTGCTTCGAGGCCACGATCCTACTGTTGTATTTTTGCTTGCCGAAAGGAAATGGCTAAGTCTTTGCGAGAAATTGTCCCATATGAGTGAGGTGGTGGTTGCATCTCTGGACTTGTGACTGGCCGGGAACACGACTAACCCCTCATGAGTGGTATGTTACCCCCAAGACTTCAGCCGTTTCCCTTCCTCAAATCTAAATCAGCAATAGGATTCTGACTTGAATTATAAAAAGAAGAGAAAAATCTCAAAACAGAACAGTTGTGTGTGTTAATTGCAGTTGTGTTGACATCACATTATGTGTTTGTGTGCTGCCCCCATATGCTTTCCTTGTATAATTTGATATTTCTGTATTGCAAACAATGATCCTCAGTCTACTTCTAAGTTTCTGATGTTACGTTGTAGCCATTTACTATGAAATCCGGCACTGTTTTAATAAATAAATGTGGGCCTCTGGCGTTTGAATATGGGATTCAAAAGATGTCTTTTGCACTTACTGGATCGTAGACATCGAAGCCCATAAATAAATTGGCTCTTGACCGGAAGGGAGCAGTCATCTCTCCCTCCTCTGTTTTGTTCTTTTAAAAAAACCTTTTCTCTCATTCTGTGGTGTGTGTTCAGGTGCGTGTGCTTTTTGCTGGACGGTTGCTTCCTCCGACAGCTATTTCTGTGGCACAGCTTGCTCAAATTTAGCTGTGGTTTTTGTTGTTTTGCTTTGGGGTTTGGTCTCTTTTGCCTGGAGAGCATCGTGTCTGACTTTCCAGTGCTGCTGAAGCCGCTATACTGCCAAATTTTTTTTTTTCTTTGGGTTTTCCAAGGGGTGGTGTGATAAGCACTTAAAAGTGCGAAGAGTCAGTAGAAAAGGACAGGAGATCCGGGAGTGCTAAGGATTGATGTTTGTGTAGCCACTTGGGGTTTCCATGAATTCACATCCCTTTGCCGAAGACTTCTAAAACTGAATCGGGTTGTTGGACTCCTCTCTGTGCTTCCAGGGTGCTCTGTCCAGCTAGGATGTGTATGCCTTGGCAAACAAGAATCTCTGAAGAGGCTTTGCAAAGCAATGCGAGGATATAATGATGTGTTTTTGTATGGATAGGTAAGGCAAACTTGCATTCCAGGAAAGCTTTGATTCCCTTCTCTCCACGCTCATGGCAATCTCCGGAAGAAAGAATGAGGACCTTTCCTGAAGCTGAAGAGCGGTTTGGTTGTCTCTCTTCCAACATCTCCAGTCCCCAGTAGATGAAGGATCCGTCCGCTGGCCTCTGACTGAGTAAACCAGGACTCGGGCCGGACAGGAGCGCACTGAAATAATCTTAACGGGTGCGCTTAATTCTCCAGTTTCCGCCCGGGTGCTGAGAATTTTGAACCAAACCTTTGCTCAGATCTTAAAGATTGGGGGCTGCCCATGTGCAAACTGGTTCTGGGTGGTCCACCAATTAACACAGCTGGCTGGGGGGGGGGAATCAGTGTCCTTTGACTCATGTGGCGTGTTGTTGTTAATGTGCTATTAAGTCGCCTCTGGAGACCCTACAAATCAGCGATCTCCAAAATTCCTGTCCTCAGTGGCACTGCTCAGATCTTGTAAACTCCAGGCTGTGGTTTCCTTTAGGGATTGAATCCATCTCCCTTTCGATCTTCCTCTTTTCCTGCTGTGATGCAATCTCCTTCCCCCAGGACTGCATTGAGTTTCTTTACCCCTCCCTAAAGGTTACTGAAGAAGAGGGGAGGGTACCAAGGGGAGAGGGACGCTCACTTGGCATGTTCCAGGAAAGATGACCTGATGGTGACAAGAATAGAAGGGACAGTTGAGTCACTGGTTTCTCACACCCACGAGCATCCTCTTTCTGATTTTGTCTCTCCTTAGACCCGGGCAGGCTTCCCTGAATAAGCGGTGTGTGCCTCATAGCAGTTGATTCCACACACACCCCTTTTTTTTCTTTTCCTTTTTTCGGATGAGTGTCGTCCATTTTTGAATGAGGTCCATTTCCTGTTGGGAAAAATCTTCTCCACCCTCAACGTGCTTCCTCGCTGAACTGTGCAGGGGTCCTTTTATTGTGTGTGGCTGACAACGGGGTTGTCAAACAAAGTAAATCCCCATGGCCAACAAATCTCGGTTTGTTTTTGGATTACTCCGGCAGTCCGATCTGCAGGCTTGACTTCTGAAGCCTGTGAATAAACAAGAAAGAAGAAACAACAAGAATCACCACCTCATTGTGCTGCTGAAATCTAGGATTTTATTTTATTTTTAACAAGAAGATGTGAAAAATTAAGCCAGCTAAGGGAGATTACTGATGGTCTGGGCTTCCACGACATGTTCTGTATGGGTCTGCCTTAGAGGAAAGGCTGGGAACTTTTGCTAGTGGAGAATGCCATTGCTCTGGGGCTTGTGAATGAACTCTGATCGTTCTATGACAGTAGGGCTGCAATATGTATAGGATCAGTACCAGCGGTTTCACTTATCCGCTCCCTGAAAATATTAAATCACACACACACACTCAGAAATACATGGCTCCAATGTATATTACCAGAACTGGCCACTAGATAGAATCAGAGACTATGCTATATATATATACCATGTGTCCCCCCAAAATAAGACCGGTTCTTATAATTTTTGCTCCAAAAAAGCAGTAGGGCTTATTTTCAGATGATTTTTTTTTCATTTACAACAATTTACATTTATTCAAATACAATTATGTCATCTTCTGGTTGCAGAGGGCGGGCTTTCACTTAACTAGGGCTTGTTTTGGGGGTAGGGCTTATATTATGAGCCTCCTGAAAAATCATACTAGGGCTTATTTTCAGGTAAGGGCTTATTTTCAGGGAAACAGGGTAGAGTAGGAACCCTCTATCTGTGGGATTGCTCGCTATCCCCTGATTCACTTATCTGCTGCATGAAAATAATAAATTAAAAAAACCCCAGAGATATGTATTTTCCATGGTGTATTTACCAGAAGTGGCCACTAGAAGGAGACAGAAACCATGCAATGTATAGCCTGGGACATAGCGGCATTTCCCAGCATCTGCGGAGCAGCTTGGAAACCATTTCCTGCGGATACTGCAGTTCTACTGTATAGTGTTTCTATATCCACATTTTTTGGCATCCACATAGTAGCTACATTTTTTGGGAGGGGGCGTATAGGAGTTATTAACAGATTTTGAAATACAGTACACGGAGGTCCAGCGCCCCTAACCCCAGTGTTGTTGAAGGACGAAGCGTTTATGTAAATATATGTAGTTATTCTCATGCATCACTCTGTAAACATGTGCAAAACGAGAGTAGAAAATGGCAGTCATGCGAGGCTCCTTTTACTGCTTGAGTCACCCTTGCTTACGTGCATTGGATTCTATATAAGGGAGGCACTTTATTTGAGTGAAAGGTTTACTGCTAAGGGAGACTGGCTGTGTATTGGACACTGGTGCATGTGGGAGGGGGGGTAAAAATAAGGTTTGGGAGCATTAAATGCTCCCTTGCCATCGGTCTGTAAATGTACGTCTCTCATCTGCCTGTACCTCTTGCCTCTGTGTAAAAAGCTAATGTAGCCCAGGGGATTCCAAAAGATTTTCCTGCAGTTCCTGCAGAGAGAAAAACTGTAAGTGGAAGATGAGCATGACAGGCTAGAAAAATATCACTCTCCTGCTCTAGTTCCAGGAATGGTCTCCTCCTGGTCTACTTTGAATGGTTCTGGCCACTCTGTGGCCAATGGTTAAATTGATGTCCTGCAGCCAAAACTGTGCTCACGACCCAGCGTTCAATCCCAGGCAGCCGGCTCGAGGTTCGCTCAGCCTTCCATCCTTCCAAGGTTGATAAAATGAGTCCCCATTTTATGGGGGGGGGCAATGTGTAGCCTGTATAATTAACTTCTAAGCCGCCCAGAGAGTGCTTGAAGCACTATGGGGTGGTATATAAGCAGCATGCTTTGCTTTTGCTTTTGTCGTGTCCGGATTCTTCCATCTTTTGTTGCGTCACGGACTTAGACCTAACAATGTTGACCTATCCTGAAATGGAGTGTTGGCTGCAGGCCGGACCTCGCTGTTGAGAAAAATGATGGTTATGGCCCCAAATATCGATAAAGCACATTTGCGCCCCTGGAGGCCTAATGTGATCGTTGGCATTACATGTAAAACTACTGTCTTCTTTTCCAATTGGAACACGGGGAGAGATTCCTCTTAGGTGCATGCTTTGCTGTCACCCAACAGTAGTCGAAACGCAGCATCTGGGAAACTGGGACCATGTTGTTTATTCCGTATAAAGTTGGTGGTTAGCTTTCTCCCTTAAATATAGGGAAAGGAAAGTGGCATTGACCTCAAAAAACACATGATGACTTTAACATTGAGAAATGTATTAAAAAAAAAAGAAGAAGCCCACATTGTACCAAAATCTATGCTATACAATTTGGTGGGGAAGGAACCTACCTTTTCCTCTGTATTAAGGTTGCTGTTTAGAGTGTTAGTGGCCACAGAGAAAGGAGTAAATGGCTTCAACCCTAAGCGTTTGCAGCAAATCAGAATGTTCTTTTTTTTCTTTTTTAAATGGGACTCTGCAGCACTATGGAGTACTCATTTTTTAAAGACAATAGCCAGCCATGTCCTCTCTCAGAATACTCCATTCCATGCTCTGTTGTTGTTTTTTAATCCCTTCTGCAAACAAATACTTCACTTTCTGTGATCATTAAATAGAAATTCAATCAAAAGTTCGGGGTGTAAGGCCAGGGTCCTGTTGAGCACAAAAAGTGGAAGGCTCTCTTCCCCATGTAATAAGAATGGCTTTCCACATTCGAAGCAAGTGTACTACGCCACTGCACACAACTAGCGAGACTGCCCAGGCGCTCAGTAGGATTCAGGCCAATCCTACCGAAAGTAGGGGTGGTAGAGATAGATGCAAAACCGTTAAGTGCAGTGGCTGAGTGGCCCTCTTTCATCCCTATAGTTGAACCGTCCTTGTTGCAGTGCTCCTGGTTCTTCTCTTTAAAGTTGTGTGGTTTTTTTGTGGTTACTTCAACAAGCCTTGCCAGCTTGCTAATCTTTTTCTCTTCGTGTGGATGGTGCCCTTCCAGTTAGAGACTGAGGCTGTTGTTCCTCTGCAGGGTATTGGTGCCTTTGACTTATCCCATGTCCTCTTTGAAGATAAATGCCCATTGTGTAGGTGTCCCTCTTTCATGCCTTTGTTGCATGCCAGGTATTTTCCGGCTATTGCATTCAGCTTTCCTGGAGCTGCTCTGTGCATCTCAGACCTGCATTTAGGATTGGTGGGTGTGCGGTAGAGGAGGAAAGCCCACCTCCTTTCTCCATGAGGCTTTCTTTAGCATCATCATCCCCTCTGCCGCTCAACGGAAGAAAAGAAGGAGCGCTTCGCGGGAGGCGAGTTGGAAGGTAAACTTTGCAAGAGTTTAGCTGCAAGGTGAGCGTGGATCTTTTAGCACGGACTCTTGTTTCTCAGCCCATGAACGTGTTTACAGAAATTCAGTCATGGAGTTTGACCTCTTTAGATGATGAGAAAGAGCGGAGGCTAAAATCACTTGTTGCTGTCCTGCTGCCAAAAAGGTCTGTCGTTTTGACCTTCCTGTGATTTGTCACTTCTAGCTTGTCAGGAAAGTACGCTAGGATAACAAGGTCTTCCCAACCTCACCATTTCGTATGTACATATAACATACTTCCCCAAAAGCCAATGAATATTTCGTATGAAACAGATATGTATTTCATTCAACATTTCATTCTGTTTCCATCTGTCTGACGAAGTGGACGCATCCACGAAAGCTCACATTAATATATAATAGTCTTTAAGGTGGCACCACATTTTTTTGTCTTGTTTTGTTCATTTTCCCTGATATATTTCATAGGCTGATCATTCTTGCTCAGAAGATAGTAGCCAGACAAACACGTTAGGTTAAAGACCTGCCATCGGTCAGATTCCCAATGCTTTATTTGATTGTTTCCATCCTTTTCTTTCAAGGAGAATAAAATCGAGTTGATTTTGTCAGTATCTCCCTCTTCCTCTTTCCAATTTTATAATCATGAGTGGCTCAGGGAAGTTTTGAATCTGGGGTATGTGGGGAGTTGTAGCCTTGTGTAAGTGAGTGAGGCAGAGCACTTGAAGCCACTCAATGCTCTTCATCGTAGTTAAAGGAGGGTCAGAAACGGGGCCTTCTGGAATCCTCTAAGCTGGTGGTTCCCAACCTTGGGCCCCCAGATGTTCTTGGACTAACATTCCCACAAGCTGTGTTGGCCGAGGATTCTGGGAGTTGTAGTTTGGGCACCCTGGAGTGCCTCAACTAGACCAAAATACAAAGGGACTGGTTTAAAACACATTCCGTAAAGAAAATTGTGTCTCTCTCGAGCGCTGCTGCGGGACTGCAGTTGTCCTGAATATTGAGTAGGGGGTCTGGCTTGGTTCAGAGATGACTAGCAACATGATCCAAGGATGGAGGTCAAAGGAGGCTTGTGTCTTCAAGTCGTCGCAGGATGACGCTTCCTGTGACCCCCTTGCTATTGTCTGTGTCAGCTAAAGGCTGAAGCCACAGGCCAGCAACATCTGGACGGTCCCCACCCTTGCTCCAGACAGTTGTCTGTGGGCTGGAAGCAGGCTTGACTGCCAGAACTGATGACTTTCCTGCCAATGTTCAGGCTCATTAATCAAAGCTGGTCCCACCTACCAGTAAGAGCCTCACCGTCATGGCGCTCGGAGATCCCGTTACATAGAAGCATGTGCAATTTAGGTGTGGTTTATGTATTGCATCCATTTGGCATTAGAGGGTAAAATTGCTCCACTTTTTGCCTTCTGTCAAGTTTTTTTTTTAAGAGGAAAATTGCAAGCAAAGTTCTTCCTGTACCTTGAGGGGAAAAAAAGAAGGGCAGAGAAAATTGCTTTGGGTGGAAAGCATCATGCATGCTAGTTTCCTTCCTTTAGTTGGTCTCTTACGCTGTTAGCTAGAAAATAGGAGAGAGGTTCTTTTATGCTGGGTTTTTCCTATTAAGCATCTGCATTAAATAAGCTTTTTTGGTGGAACTTGATCCTCTTATGAAAACAAGGAATAATGTCACTGTCCCCATGTGGGATTCATTTTTAATTTTTTTTATTTGTATTTTGTTACGTTTTAAAGGAGTCTTTTTGTTCTTCTGTCTACTATTTCAAAAGCATCCCACGTTGATGGTGAACAGTAGGCCATTATGGAGAGGTATAGATGAGAAGTTGGGTTGCTGTCAAACTAATTAACCATCCTCAAAACGGAATTCCTTTTTCTTTTCTTGCTGTTAAAAATAATCTTCTGTAATCCTTGTTAGTCCTCCAAGTACCTTTGTTGTAGTTCAGTATTGATTTCTCTAGAATCTGCTTTTTGGCGATTATCCGGAGGCTCTCTTGTGACTAGCTTGAGAAGCGAGTTTGGTTTTCCAATCCCTACTAATTTAAACAACGTGCTCCTGGACTACAAAGTTTGCTTGAAGTTAGATTCTCAGCATAATTCAAAGTGTTTTGGCCTTGTGCTGTATCCTGGGCAGAAATCTCGGTGTTCTGAATTTCCATACAGGTTTGCTCAACAATTAAGCAAACTAGAATTGAATCTGCACTTTCCTAGATGTTGCTGTTACAGTTTCCCAGTTTTGGAAAACGGGTCACATTAGGGAAAACTGTTTATAAAAATCGGTATCTCACTGTAAAACATACAAAGGGGAAATGTCAAAAGGGAAAATGCTTGTAAAAAGATACGGGTTACAAAATGCACACAAAAGTGGGCACAGATTTTTATGCAGACTATGAAGAAGGTCTTACAGAATTGGGCTAGAGCAAACCTCATGGGGAAAATGAGAAGCCAAGCGGGTCCTAACTCTGTGGAAGTCTGTAGGAAGAGAGGTTCACCAGGCTTATTCACTTTTCGCTAGTGGGTGAGGATCGTTCACTTTTTATGTGAATAAAAAGTGTCCCCCTTCCTCTAAATCTGCTTTTTAAAAGGCGTGTTTCCTCCATGCAGGGATCCGAGCCTTGCTAGGAAGAAGTAGAAAAAGGCCTCTCTTACTAAAACGTTTCAAGTGGAGCTCACAGAATGTGGCTTCACACCAGATAGATTTGACAGAATGGTCCGCCATTTCGGAGAGGTGATGCTGTTCCCGTCCAGAACATTTTTATCCCGCTTAGAAAGGGAGTCGTCAAGTCACCGGCCTCTCTCTATGAGCAGGCTTGCCAAAATCCGAACCTGAGAACTTTCTGGGAGTATGTCTAGCTCTTCTTCCTGCATGACCATCTTTTTTGGGGTTTAGGGTCATTATAAAAGAGTAGGAAGGATCTGTTTCATTGTACTTAGCTAAGTCGTGTTTGGCTTTTTGCTTCCTCCGTCTTTGCTTTATCCACCCAAGTGTGGGCTGGGATTACCTATTTAAAGTCACATGTAGCTTCGAAATTCTCCTGCTGGCTTCTAGGGCTTTGCGTCTTTATACTTGAGGAGCCCTTGACTTTTTCCCCTATGCAGCTGTTCCTTGCAGTCAAACAAGAGATATGGGGTCCAATTAGAACTATAATTTTTGGTCTGCTTTGTGGGCAGAGCAATTATGTAAATACAAACCCTGTTCCAATTACCCAGCGAGTCCCCGGCCTCCCTAAGAGGAGGGAAAGACACTCGTCTAGCAGGACAAAACAAGTAACTAAGTACCCGTATTTTTCGCTCCATAAGACGCACCTTTCCATAAGACGCACCAATTTTTTAGGAGAAGAAAACAGGAAAATATAATCTGTTTTCTTCACTCCGTAAGACGCACAGACTTTCCACCCCCCTGTTTTGTGGGGAAAAAGTGTGTCTTATGGTGCGAAAAATACGGTATTTTGATCTCCTCCAGCCTTCTCCATCATCGACAAAGCAAAACAAAACAAAACAAAAAAACTGACCAGAGAATCCAGTCAGATGGTAGGTGTTTTTTCCCCACATAAAATGTCTACTTTCTCACCCCTTTTGTGTCTGGTATTTCAGCCGTCTGGTTTGTGAAGGGACATTATTTTTCCTTCTGTTTTTAACTGGATATTGAGCAGGGTCTATAGACAAATTAACACTGGTTTCTGGTTTTGTGGATACTGAAAAATAGCATGAAGGAGAGGAGAAGAAAAGTGTTATGAATGGATCAAATCTGGCTCAAAGCACATTGCTTGTAAGACATTCTGTCCTAGTTTCCCAGGACTTCCCTTCCTTCCCATGCAGGATACGTCTTATACCTGGTAAATGTTTGCTCTCTGCATCTAGTTCTGAGTTCTAATCCTTCACATCTTTTTTTGGCCCTTACTGTGCAACAGAATCATTTGCAGAATCAGTTTTAATTATTTAAAATATTGTGACTATCGTTGGTAGTATGTGTAGTAATAGTTTAAACACTGGATGGGGAACTGCAAATTTTCTCGTACTTACCAGTTTTCTAGGGAGTTATCCTGAGTCTCTCTGCCCAGACGTTCCACTGTAGCATTTCTCCCTCCTTCATCTTTCTCTTTCGCCCTTCGCAGAAAACTACAGAATCGTGCATATCTTAATTCTCATCCGAATGAATCCTGTGTAGGAAAGATAACATTCTGCGCAGAAACTGGAACACTCCTCCTCAGCTTTCCCTTTCTTCTGCTCTTTCCAGGTGAATTTTGCCTAAGGAAAATGTGATTTTTTTGCCAGAGGTTGTAATAATCCTCCACAGCTTGGCATTTGCTCCCAGACTACAAAATGTCTTAGAAATCTCACATTTCCCACAAGATTTTTTTTAAAATGGAGATAAATCTCATAATGAGGAGGAAAGAATTTTGTCATAATTCCTGGCTTGCAACAAGCAGCTGGGAGATTCACATGCCTATAATAGGTCTTCTGTTCTTTAAGTGGAATAAAAACAAAGTGGGTTATACGCAAAAGCAAGAGAACACAATAAAAACAGTGCAAACCATTAAGAAACAGGCAGTCCTCAGTTAGGGCCTGTCATGGTACTTGATATCAAACATGGATGTTAGAACAGATGGTTGGTGTGAGCCCGTGGATAAGAAACCTGTCTTTGAAATACACAGCATCGCAAATATCTTTTCCAGAAGAAAGGTGGGATATAGACTAGGGCAGTGGTTCCCAAACTGTGTGCCAAACCCAATCAAGGGTGCCATGGAATCATTGGAAGTACCTCCATGGCAACCACGGATGTACAGTGGTGCCCCGCTAGACGATTACCCCGCTTGACGACGAATCCGCTTAACGTTGAAGTTTTTGCGATCGCTTTTGCAATTGCAAAACAATGTTTAGATGGTGGAATTTCACTTAACATCGATCGGTTCCCTGTTTCGGGAACTGATTTTTTGCTTTACGACGATCAGCAAACAGCTGATCGTTGGGTTTCAAAATGGCCGCCGGCTGTAGAAAATGGCCGCCCGCTGTGTTAGGGACGGATTCCTCACATTACAGGCACCAGAAAATGGCCACCGTAAGGAGGATCGAGCAGGTATTTCGCCCATTGGAACGCATTGAACGGTTTTCAATGTGTTTCAATGGTTTTTTTAAAATTTCGTTTGACGATGTTTTCGCTCTACAGCGATTTCGCTGGAACGAATTAACATCGTCAAGCGAGGCACCACTGTATTACTCAGGCTGGACTTTTTCTAAGTCAAGGCAGCTGCAAGTTGAGAAGTTTGGAAACCACTAGACTAGGGAGATGGTTGATGTGTTTCTCGTGCCCATTTTTAATTGAGGTGAACTGGTGAAACTGGAGGAAGCAGATGGTGTGTTAATTTGTACAGGATACCACACAGTGGCTTGAATCTAAGTGAATGAGCCAAGCCATCTTGCATTCCATTTCCCGTGGTCTGCCCCCCTTCGTACTTCACAGCAAACCATCGTTTGTTAGTCTGAGTTGCCCAACTGAGACTTTGGGCGTGTCCTCTCTCTCTCTCTCTCTCTCTGGACCAAGATGGCAAATGGTGGCTTAGGGTTCCTTTGCAACTCAACCCTGGTTTGGTGGACTGAAGCAAGCCATAGTTTCTCCATTCAGAGCCTCCAGTAGCACACACTCCGGTGTTCTGTACGCAAAGGAATTCGTTCAGCAACATGTGTAGGAGGGGGTGGAAGAGGCACGTAAGCTGGGCTGGGTTCGTTTCCGGGGACACTTAGATAATCTAAATTGAGGATACTTGTACATATTTTGAGGGGGGCATTTTGCTGGCTCCTTTTCCTCTCCAAGGGGGGGGGGACGACAACTTCCAGGTGCTGAAGAAACTTCCTTGCCCCCTTCATCCATGGGGGGCGGTTCCCTCCCTCCCACTAGCATCTGATTTCGTATTGGTGGCAAAAGACACTTCAGTTTTCCTTGCAGGGAAAAAAACGTACCAAACCAAGCCAGAACAAAAATACCTGACAGAGTGTGCACCTTTTTTTTTTAAAAAAAAAAAGCCGAATCATGCTTCTGGGAGACATTGGATTGGAAAGCAAGCCTGGCGTAATGTAATATAATAAAATTTTAGAAATGCAGAGCTGGAAGGGACCCTATGGATCGTCGGGTCCAACCTCTGTCGGGGAGGCACACCGTGGGGGAATCAAACTCCCAACCTCTGCAGCCAGATGCCTAAACCAGGCGTGTCCTGTTTTAAAGGAAAATTGAGGTTTGCGTGGCTCCTACCATTTTGCTGAGGACTGTGTTGCAGGAAAGGGGTCGGGCCGATGTGTGGCCCAGGGTTGCTATCCTTCCTGTCATAGGGCACAAGGCGATGTGGTGCAGAGCGGATGATGAAACCCAAGCAGAGCCACCGAGGAGGAGCTGCTGCCCTGTCTTTTCCTCTGCTGTGAAGATGGCGCGCTTGGGCCGCGAGGTGGCGCCCAGGCTGGGTCGGCTGTGATTCTTTATTCTCCCCGTCCAGAGAGCAGGCGGGCCGGCCTTCCTCTGAGCCCCGAGGAAAGGGAGGAAGGGAAGGGAAGCTGTTCAGAAAAGAGGAAGCGGCGTTAGACCAAATCACAGTTTGATGCCTCTGGCCCAGTTTTTTTTAACACTGGCAGTGGAAAATGGGCTTTCCGATCTCTGCTTTCTATTTGGGTCTCAGATCTTATTTTGTAAAACCATGTGCTTTCTCCTTTGCTCCTTCTGAACAAAGTCACTGTTCGTAGGCAGCGGGCTTTTGCAACCTGCCCCTGCGAAGAGCGGTTGGACTACGACTCCCATCGCTCGGCAGACATCTTTGTTGGAGAAGGGAGATAGACTCAGAATACATCTGGGGGGGGGGCTCAAGATCAGGAAAGGCTGAGAGAGAGGAGGGGGATTAGTTTGCAACGATCCTTTGCCAACCCACTGCCTACAGGTAGTAGAAAACAATTCCCGAATATTATTACTTCCGGGGCTGCATCGCAGTAGCACGCCCGCGTCTTCTCTCTCTGAAAACAAAAGGCTGCTAAACCGAGCTGTGAGCTTTTTTAATAAAATGTGGAAAATAAATGGTTTTGTTTGTTTAAAAAAATCCACCAGGCTTTCCCCCCTCATCATCCCATGCAAAATTGCATCTGCCCCGAAAAGTGGGATTATATGCAACGTCATCTTTCCCCCCTCCCTTCTGTCCCTTCATCATCTGCCTGAAGGAAACCAAGGCGCTTCAGTTGTGAACTTATTTCCTTGGCAGGCAATCCTGTAGAGTGGGATGTTTAGTTCCAAATAAGGGCTTATGTTCGTATGTTATGCATTTCCTATCCAAAAGTGTTTCTGTGTAGGGGAAACCTCCGACCAACAGATTGATAGCCCTACAAATATATGGATCTATCTTCTTCAGGTTTCTAAGCAGGGTATCAGCAATCTTGAAGTTTACCCGCTACTTGGCTGGTGTGGGGAGAAAACGGGTAATAGCAGATTAGCTTCCCAGGGACGGATGAGTGTTGAGTTCTTCACAGAGCTGGCCCTGCCATTGGGGAGAGTGACAGAGCATCCTCAGCCAACAGGAATAAGGTGGAATTTCATACCTCATTTCTAAAATGACAGGCTCCAGATACCTTGAGTCCAGGGGTGGTGGATGCCTCCAGCAGAGGGGGAGAGAGCCCCAGTGAAGTTTTCCAAGAGTTCAGATTTAATAGTGGAGAAGAGCTGATATTTTCACTGGATATGTTGACTGCACCTTTTCCAAAAGTCCATCACAAAGATATAGGGAAGCCCATCTTCTTAGTTTTTACTAAGGAGATGAATAAGGATCGGTTTTATCAGGCTAGAAATGCCTCTGGCTCCATTTCTCCTTTCCTCTACTATTCCTCTCTTCCTCCTTTTCTCGCTGGTCTTTCTCTCCCTACATCCTAGTGCTGGTTCAGCCATTCGGTCACACACACTCTCTACCCCAGTTTAATCTCTGTATCTTGATCTCTCCCAAGAATTCAGTGGCCCTGCAGAGGAAAACAGTACATAGAACAGCCGAGAGGCCCTCCTGAGCCCTGCCTGCTGGAAAAAATTAAAGATGCCTAGCATCTAGAGATGGTACTGGAAGTTATAGACATTTTTGCATTAATCGTTTGTTAAACTGTTAAATCCCCCCAACCCCATTGAGAATCATACCCCCAGACAAGATGCAGCGTTTTTAAATTGCTATTTTTTATTCTTCCAGATTTCCTATATTTCTCCTGCACTTAATAGAATCAAGCAGGAAGAAAGCTTCTTTTCTTTTCCAATAGGAGGGGAAAGATGGCTGGAATAATCGAGCTTTCCAGAAATAGTGGCTGCATTTAAAGCTGATCCAAGTTGCATGGGCCACCTCTGTGCTGGAATCCTCTTTATCGGGGGGGTTGTGTGATGTGTGAAATAGGTTTGGGGGGTTCCTATGGTTTTGAGTCTGGTTCTAGTTAAGGCAAAGAAAATGTACGGTCACCCTCCCTCCCTCCATGAATCTGTCCACTGTAGAGTCACACAGTTTGGAACATGAATGTGCCGCAGTATTTCTGCCGATTGCATCATTTTTCGCAGTTTCATAACAGCATGGGTAGCTTAATATGAAACAGATATCAAAAAGGTTCTCTGTTTTTTGGTGTGTGTGTGTATTTGGCATGACTGTGATTTCCTCGCCATTAAAAGGTCAGTCAGTAGAAGATGATGGGTGGGAGGGGGAGAGGATTATCTCAGGATGAGCTGTGGCCCAATTCAGCGGAGGGCGAAGAGGGGGGCGGAATCTTTTAAAGAAAACAGTATTTCAGCTGTAGACTTTGGTTTGGAAACGAAATGGCTGGCGAGCGTCAGGAAAAAGCTCAGCAAAGAGTATACAGCTCTCCACCTCTTCCAGATGTTTTTCATAATGGCTTTTGGAATTGTCACATCAGCAGAGGAGAGGAGAAAGCTCCCAGGGTCGTCTTTGCTCTCTTTTGAGTGCTTCTCATCCACGCGGTCTTTAGAACGTGGGCTTCCCGAAATGCCAGATGGCCCAGGGAGGGTGACTGGCTGAATTTGAATCCTGCTTTATTCTTACACCTCAAAAGATTGGTCCGTTTTGACAAACAAGGATCAGAAATGCTTGCCTTTGGAAGCTCACGTCAGATTTCCTTCTGCAGCCCAACCCAGGGAGGCATGCCTCCCTAGGGCTTCGGAAACAAAGCACTGTGGCAGAGAGGCATAGGCGAGAGGGTAAAGATGATTTATGTATGTTTTTACTGGACACTTTTGTATCCCACCATCCCACTAGATACACAGCAGTCCTGGCAATTTATAGCTGTTTAAAAACAAAATAAAACCCAGCGGTGGAAGTTAACAAAACAAGAGAGGAATAACAAAAACAATTCTTTTTTTAAAAAATCAAGGCACAGAAGATACAAAAGCAAGCAAAAAACAAAAAAGCTTGCCAAAGAGGGATCTTCAGGTTAAATTGGGAACTTGCAGAAGTTACTTCTTTGAAGGGTGACTTCAAGGATCATCCTTCAATATTTATATGCTATAAACCGCCCAGAGTGGCCTTGGCCGGATGGCTGGTATAAAAATTAATTAATTAATCAATGAATCAGTCAGTCAGTCAGTCAGTCAGTCAACCAAACAAACAAACAAACAAACAAACAAACAAACAAACAAACAAACAAACAAATAAATAAATAAATAAATAAATAAATAAATAAATAAATAAATAAATAAATAAATAAGGATCTGGTTGGCAGATTCTGGGTGTTGTGACCCAAAAGGATAACCTTTATGGCCCTCTTGAGTTGAACATACACAAGCCGAAAGGTTAACAAATCTCCTGGAATATGGAGTTTTGCCTTCAAAATACACTTTCATGAAGGTCTTCCAGATCGTAGCTGGCGATATTTCAACCTCCATTCCAAGATTCTCCCCTTAGGTTTTCCATTTACGGACAGGTCGCTGCCATTATTTTGAATTGGACTGGAAATAAATGAGCAACCAGTATTGTTGTTGTTTAGTCGTTAAGTTGTGTCCGACTCTTCGTGACCCCATGGACCAGAGCACGCCAGGCCCTCCTGTCTTCCACTGCCTCCCGGAGTTGGGTCAAAGTCATGTTGGTCGCTTCGATGACACTGTCCGGCCATCTCATCCTCTGTCATCCCCTTCTCCTCTTGCCTTCACACTTTCCCAACATCAGGGTCTTTTCCAGGGAGTCTTCTCTTCTCATGAGATGGCCAAAGGATTGGAGCCTCAGCTTCAGGATCTGTCCTTCCAGTTGAGCACTCAGGATTGATTTCCTTCAGAATGGATAGGTTTGTTCTCCTTGCAGTCCAGGGGACTCTCAAGAGCCTTCTCCAGCACCACAATTCAAAAGCATCAATTCTTTGTAAAAGGGTCACAAAACACTGCTAGAGACAGACGCTCACGTGTCCCATCTCTTCATCCATTTCCATCCTCGCAATGTTCTAAAGGTTCGCCCAGTGTATTGGAACAACTCATCTTCTCTTTGGCTGTGTATTTGGTGCTTGCAGGAGACCATAATGATGTTCTTTGTTATGCAGACCAGCAACTCCGACTGCACAAGCTGTATCCCAAGCGACACATTGCTGCTTTTAGAAGTTGTGTTTTATGGGCCTGCCTGTGTGGCAGAAAGTCTGTGGCTTGCGGTTCGACTTTACTAGGGAGGCAGGCGCACACCTTAGCTGCCAAAGCAATAATGTGCAAACACATCCATGCTGGCTTGCTTTCTTCCCTTCCCACTGGATGTTGACGTAAAGGGACAGGATTATATCTGATGTTGGAGAGTTGCAGCCTGTGGGTAATGGTGCAGAGTTCCCATTCAAGAGGGAGATGAATATACAGGCCTGACTCTGAGCACTAGCAGTGGGACAGTTTCTTACTCCAGCTGTTTACAGCATAAAAAGTATGTGGCTGGCCAAACACTCTGAATGAGAAGGGGAGGGAACAGCCATTGGTAACTATATGCAGCTGCCGCTGCTCAGGGAAGATGGGAACAGCTTAGCCTTGGCATTGCATCCAGTTTTTTTTTTGAACATTTGAATAAAGAAATGCATGCATGAGTGTGTGTACATCCAATTTCACTTGGTTTCTCATTTTGTGCATTTAGGAAGGCTACCGGATTTGGGAAATAGGGGAAGGTTTGGTAAGCTGACCTCTCTCCAGTGCAACAGTTTCCGCTGCTGGTTTGGGATTGCCTCTGGCCAGCGCAAGAAGCCTTGACACATGACCAATGCGGTCATTAGCTTCAGGGAATGCTTCGCTGATGCCTTGTGCCTTGCATGTGCTGTTGAAGGCCAGGCAAGCATCCAGATTTCAAAGAACTTCGAGGGATCCAGATTGTATCTCTAGCCCTACGTAGAAGGTTCTGCAGGTTTCCAGGTGGAAAATCTGGAATGGTTCTGCCTTTTCCATTTAAACATAGGGAGTTCCCTTGCACTGGGTCAAACTGTCAACTTCTGTACCATGTAGACCAACCTGCAGAGGTGTGCAGGTTTGTGTTTTCGGACCACAACCCCCAGCATTTGTAGTGCAAAAGCACACATCTATACATCTCTGCCAATCAGCAGCAGCTTGCACCAGTATTTTCTTTTCCAGCTCTCTCTCTGGAGATGCTGCAGAATGACCTTGGGATCTTCTGCCTGCAAAAGTGTGTGCTTATTGATTCATGCTTTTTAGCTCTGTGTACATGGTGAGGTCTCAACAATTAATTTGATCACTGACGGAATATAGGCCAATGTAATGTCTTTAAAGCATAATTTTAGCAAATCATTCCGGATTACGGAATAGTCGGTGTGAGAGAATGTCTCTTGCACTGAGCCCCCACCACCAATAAAGGGCCGTACTGTATACGTTCAGTAGCTGCCTAAGTTTTGGGGAGATCCTCTCCCATAACTAGACAGCTCAGCTTTGTGAAACAAAAGAATGACCGTCTGCCAAAGGGGTGGGGCAGGTTTTACGAAAATAAAGAGTGGTGTTATGTGAAGAAGTACTGAAGGTTAGAAGAGGGGTACTTGCAGTATTTTACACCGTGTAAAATAAATTTAAGCCTTGAGTGAATGGGATAGGTGGGCTCTGATAGTTTCAATTCAGAATGGCGTGGAACACTTGGATTCCTCCACTATCCTCAACTCTTCAGACATTTCAGGTGCGCCTCTTGTACCACTGGTCACCCTACGTTTCTAGTGGGGGTGTCCATGAGAGGGGGGGTCTATCATCGCAAGTCCTCAACCCAACATGGGCTGAAAGCAACTTTCTCTTTCTTGCCAGGGTTAATCATCATGAGGTGCAACTGGAGCAAACAACGGGAACAGTTAATTTGCAAACTGAAAATATCTGGGGTCTCTGGGTTTCCCCCCATCCTACGCTCGGGTCATTGGATCATGAGTAATGGGAAGGCTCATCGTGAGATGCCTCTGTTCGTGGAGGGATGCAGGACAATTGAAAGGATCCGGAAAATCCCCCGTCTTGGTTTGATCTCTTGCAATCCTGAAAGCAGAAGCGTCTGGGGTGGCATTGGCCAACAAGTCTAGGACCTTGGGGCTAGGTTTAAAATAGGCTGAGTCATGCTTGAAAGGGCATTCTTTGCCTCCTCCACATTCAGAGGGATGCTGTGCCATTCCTTGCTTCGCAGCCTCCGAAATCCTCGGTTCTCTGAGTGGTTGCAGTTTAATGCTCTTGCATATGAGAGTGCCGGTTATGCAACTGTTCGTCAACCAGAAGCGTCTCAAGATTGGCTTGAAAGCTCCTGTTTCATCAAAGCTCCTGGCTACCTCTGGAGGAAACAGAGTGGAGTCATTTGCCAATAAGTGACTTTTTTTGCCTGCAAGAAAAGAGGGAAGGGAGCCTGTTTTAGCACCGTTGCACAACTGTTGTGCACATCACAGGACGTATATATATACATATTGTGTGTGTACATATGTATATGTATACCAAGGTTGATCAGGAAATGCATAGAATGGCCTACTTGCTATGATAGGAGGAAATGTATGGATTCTATCAGGAGCGATTGATCTGTAGGACTCAAGCAAGCTGCAGAAGTAGCAAGGGAAAAGTTTTTCAATGGCACCAGCCAAGAACTGACAGAATGCTGGGGAGAAAACACAAATAATTGCTTTGTGGCCAACGAACTGGGCTGGATCCTGATTCAAAGAGCGTTGACCAGCCTATCCTGGCTGGGTGCTTTCTTCTCATGCCTGTCTGAGCCTGTCCTTTTCTGAGCCATGACTCCGGCACGTTAGGTGTTTGATTCCATGGGGCTTCCTGTGCCACCCCCTGCACATCATCCACCTTTGACTGGATGGGATAGCAAAAATGCTACAGTGGTCAGTGATGGATGAGAAGCATAGTCCTCTGTGCCAGTCAGAGTGTGTGCATGTGTGGCTTATTTCTACCGCTGTCCCTTCCCTAGAGTAGCACAGGCAGAAGCCCCTTCCTATTCCTGTCTTGTCCTGTCGCTTTCTGGAGAGGTGTAGCATTGCTGCTATGTCACGTAGACAGTTATCGCAAAACCCAGAGGCCCTGGGGAACATGATCTGCAAGACTTGCCCCCTGTAAGTTATTGCAGGTGTTGTTGTTACCTGTAACGTCTTACTGCTGGAGAGCTCAATGGTTTAGACATCTCCCTGTGGAGCCAGAGGTTGGGAGTTTGATTCCCTGCTGTGCCGTCTTGACAGGGGCTGGACTGGATGATCTATAAGATCCCTTCCAGCTCTGCCATTCTCAGATTATTTATTCATTTATCTGAGATCACGAGTTCAGTGTGTCACTGAATTCCTCGGACAACATTATTTCTGGCGAGTCGTATTTGTACCAGCAGAGGACTCCGTCCTGGGTGCATAGGGTGACAGGCACCCTGGCATGGATGCTGCATTGCAACGGGTACGTAAGAAATCTGCTATCTTTTCCCTTGTTGCTCTAATTCCTCCACCTCCACTCCTATTTTTCTGCTTCTGTTCTCTCTGAATCCACCACTGAATACTCAAGGAAGAAATGCCAGAGCAAAATACCAAAATATTTCATCTCGCCCTCTCCAGGGCTGCGACCACGGTGGAGGATGGAAGGGGGGGGCTCCATCGATTTTGAAAACAGGAAACTGTGTGGCAGTGTATTCTCGGGCGCTCAGCTGTTGTGAATAAGCTATTGAGAGGGAGAGAGGGACTAGAGGTAGAGAAATACAAGGGTTCAGAAGCGGAAGGGAGAACAGGACAGATTTTTTAAAAAGCCTTTGCTTTTTCACTCAAAAAAAATTGGGAGATACGGCCTCAATTTAACTTTTTTTTTTTAAAAAAGTCAAGGTACTGCTTGATTTCTCTCTTCAGTGCTCCTGAGAAGAATGAATTCATCAGAAGCCTGTTTTTCCTTCTTCGTTTCACCCGTCTTGCCTGTGTTTCAAAAACCCTCTAAGCTCCAGGGTTTTGTCGTTATTTACTTACAGTGGCGTATTTGCACCTCATATGGCCAACGGGCGCTTATGCAAAATGCAAGTGTTTGCCTTTAAAGTGCAATATAAGTTGAAATTATTTTTTTTCTGAACCATGTTCCTATGTTTGGGTGTTGAAGCTTCGGAGAGATCTGGTCCCTGAATTCTTAGATTTCATTTTCCCAAACCCTCCTCTCCATTCTCTTTTACTTTGCCTCTTTCTGGGAGAGAGTGTCTATGTCTACCGGGATGAAATGGACCAAAATAGGTGAATTATATATATAATGTTTTGAACACTTGGCCTCCCTGTTCTCTCTTGTACACCCACGAGCAGTATTTTCTTTGGGGAATAGTGCCCGTCCTCCTTTTGAATTAGACACATTGAGGGTTTGTCTAGTGTGGCTTTAATTCCACTTTGTGTGCTCGCCTGTCTTTCGGTCTGTTGTAAAAATTCTCGTTTCAGACATCTGGCTTTTGTTGATAGCTGTTTTCTCCCTCCCGTGCTTCTCCCCCCCCCCTTTTCTTCCCGGATTGAAAGTCATTTCTGATATTAAAAATGGACTAGGAAACTTTCAGTGGCAAAAAGGTAGCAGGGAAGATTTGGCATGGCTGTGGAAGAAGATGAAAAAAACCCAGACCTTCTGCATATCCATCCATCCTCTGTGTATCGTCCTCTGTGCTGCTCTCGTCTTCCATACAAATAACTCTGTGTTCCAAGAAGACTTTTTTTTTTAATCAACCCGCCACAGTGTCGTTATTTTTTTCCTCCTTCCTGTTAAGAGGGCTGGCCAGACTCAGTGTGATTCAGAGAGAGGGAGAGAGAGGGAGAGCTCAAGGACCTTCGTTGAGCACATCTGGGAGAGATTTTGCCAGCGCTTCTTTGCGAGATCTACCCCGGTGTTAAATGATTGCCTTTATTCTGGATTTTCCTGTTTCTTGGGGAAGATGTACGAACGGCACAAAAGGCGGTATAGCCTGTGCGACATTTCCAAGGTAGACAGGACGGTAGACGTTGTGCTCTTAAAGGTAGGCATGCCTGCTTGGCTTTCGGCTATCGTGTTCATCTCTCCACTAGGCCTCGTGGGAAGGAATAAGCGCTGGGGGGAAAAAAGATGCTTTTCTGGTTCTTCATCATGCTATTTTGTAGTTTATGAATCGTGTTCATTTCTAAGGGGTTGATCGGTGGCCAATAGCTATGTGCTATCCAGTGGGAACTTTTGCATAGTAACTCGGGAGTAAGTCGGGCTGTGCTCCCAAGCACACTGTCATTTCGGACTAGAAACTATGTCCAAATAGCTTGTGTGTCTCTCATGCATATTGTTTGGTGTTTTCCATCCTTTTTATTGGAAAAACAAAACAAGCTAGCGTATAGCAGTGCAAATACAACGAAAAAGGGGGTGATGTTCTGTTTATCGTTCGGTTTCTAGACAAAATAATGCCTAGTTTTTGACACATTCATGTTGTCAACCGGTGTCCTGCCTGCGACACTTTCTCCTTATGCTTCGGTAGGAAAAATGTTGAGCCTCATTTCTGTCGTTCACCCTTTGGTTTATTGAATTCTCTTTCCACGGCAGCTTTGGGTGGGAGACGGATTCTGCCTCTTTCTTCTGACAACGGCCATGGGAGGCAGACTAGTTTAAGAAGAACTGTCCTAAAGTTGCAGCCAATGAAAATCATACCCAACGAGGGAGTTTGCAGTTGAATCTCCCCCAATGGGTGTCCAGTTCTCTTGCTTATTTCCCTCCCTCACTTTGGCGGTCGGCTGAGCCCTCAGGGAGCTTCAGGTCAGGAAGAGACCTGAGCCCAGGTCTTCCTAACCAAGACTGGGAGAACTCCAGGTTTTCTCCTCTTCTGCTAAATGAATATTGTTTGTTCCTTCGTGTGTGTGTGTGTGTTTGGTGAAGGAAGTTCCCTGGGAATCCCCCTTCCCCTTTATTTGACATTTACAGTAGTGTTGGAGCAACAGGATTATTTGCTTTCATTTTTACTTTGCAAGGGCAAAGTTCAGAATTTGCTTTGCTTTTGCAAAAAGGGGGGAAAAAAACAAAAGGGGAAGAAAGCCTTCCAGGGCTCACTCATCCAGTTTGCTTTTCCCAGGTAGCCGGGATCAAAGTGAGTTGGCGGCTTTTCCATCCTGGCCCCTTCTCCTGCCTTGTCATCTCCATGCGCTTCTTCTAGACAGGTTCTCTCCATGCGCTTCTTCTAGACAGGTTGTGGGCCGTTCTTCCGTTCCCGGCAGGGCTCCGATTCATATCCCACCCTTGCAAGAAGCCTCACCTAGAAGTTTTCAAGCAGCACCAAGAGGAGGAAAAGTTGCTTCAACTTCAGGGAACTCGTATTTAGAGAGCGGAAATAATTCCGCTCCATTTGCAAGCATGATCTCCCATAAGGCATGGTTGAAATAAGCGTGCTCCCCCCATGAATGTGTGTGTTGGTTTGTTGTTGAGTTTTGTTTTGGTGTGTGTGTGTGTGTGAGAGAGAGAGAGAGAGAGAGAGAGAGTGGGGTTTTTTTGCCCCATATTGAAATCAGGATTTAGGTTTGCCTTGAAATAGGGTGTGGAGGCGAGAGCCGTAAATACCTCTCTTGGCTAACGGTCTTTGGCATCCTTCGGCTTCTCTCTCACCCCCCTTCAGTCTAAAATTAGCAGCTACTCCGACAAACAGAAAGGTCTGGGAATGTTTTGTCACTCTTTCAGAGTTTGATTATCCTGGCAAGGAGGGCGACCGAAGGAAAGCAGCCAGGTCGAAGGGTAACACAGTCTGGGCTTGGATGTTTTAACTCGAGAAGGAGGAGCTCCTCGGATATGGAGGCTAGATTAATATTCACACATACGTTTCCAAGATCTTGCTGCTTTTGAATCCCTGGACGTCTCATTTCATTGGCTTCTCGTCGTGGGAGGAAAACACAATAGAACTGAGACTGCTGTGGGATGAGCTTGGATCCTGTGTGCTGTGTCTCGGAGTTTGCAGTAACAGGCTCAAGCTTTTGCATCGCAGAAACACAGTTCTGCAACCTGCATAAATTATCCACATGCTGATTTAAATATACTTCTTTTAGATCATCCTGTTCTTGTTGCCGTGCCTAACTGGCAAAGAAGCTGCACCGCTGCACAATGATTTTGCTTCAAGCCATTTTATATCACATTTTATCTGCCTTTCTGGCTTCTAGCATGTTAGCAGGCATTGTCCAGAGGCTTTGAAGTTCATCGTTGTGGCCTCAAGGGCTAGCTTTTTTTAAGGCTGAGTTATTCACTGACTCGGAGTTGAAGCCAGCTTGCTTTTTCCCAAGTTAGTGGGATGCAGAGAAGAGCAGGCTCAGTCGAGGCTAATGTCAAGGAGGTTTGAAGTGGAAAAAGCAAGGCCTAAATTAAACCATTTTGCTCTGGGAAATGAGCCAGGTTTGATCCGGAAGGCAGTAAGATGCACGGGATTGGAGCCACATGGGTGCAAAATGGCTCCCAGTCCTTACGCCTCATCCGCCAGAGGTGCAGCCTTGAAAATTCTCGCCAGTGATGGATCAGATGATATTTGCACTGCCCATAGGTGGCTGTCGCTAGTGGTGGCATTCAGTTTATTGCCAGATGCAACCGACGTGTGTCACTTTTGCCTTTTTCTGTATGAGTTCATAAAATACTGATCTCTTGCAATCCTCTTAGCATCCTCATCTGTGAGACCTCTAGCAAGAAGGTGGTGTGTATGCATATGTCCAGGTTCACATCCTAACTGGTGTCATCAGCGTCTTGATTTGTTGCTGCGGAAAATACTCCAGCTATGTAAAGCCCCTTCAATCGTTCTTTCTTGATGGCAGAGTGTTGCACGATTTAAAATTATGAACTTAGAGGAAATGTACGTAGAACTAAAAACAAATTTAAGATAAAGAGACCCTTTTTGATCAGAAGCAGGCTACTTAAATAGCCTTATCTCGGCCATTTGCTCGATCTTCCTCTGTACACATGGTGGGGCATAAATTGCGTGGACATTAAGTTCTTAATTGATTGAATTTCTCTACAGTCACAGAAAATTTGTCCTGTATCCAAGTAGCCCTGTTTTACTTGATTGTTCCTGCTTTGCTTCGAAGTCTATTGAGTGACTTCCACATGCTCCAGCTAGGATCTTGTCCTGGTGGGAGACCCTCATCAGCATTCATCCATTTGACAAGGTGTGTCATTTTTCTTCCCCATAGGTTTATGCCTAGCCTCTTCCGGTTTAATATTTAGATGGGTGCAGAAAACTCTTCCTTGATTTTAGCCATCATCTAAGAGGATTGGTGGGACGTGGTGGCGCTGCGGGCTAAACCGCAGAAGCCTCTGTGCTGCAAGGTCAGAAGACCAAGCAGTCGTAAGATCGAATCCACGCGACGGAGTGAGCTCCTGTCGCTTTGTCCCAGCTCCTCACCAACTGAGCAGTTCGAAAGCATGTAAATGCGAGTAGATAAATATGTACCACCTTGGTGGGAAGGTAAAACGGCGCTCCCTAGTCACGCTGGCCACGTGACAACGGAAACTGTCTACAGACAAGCGCTGGCTCTATGGCTTGGAGATGGGGATGAGCACCGCCCCCTAGAGTCAGATACAACTGGACTAAAAATGTCAAGGGGAACCTTTACCTTTTTACCTAAGGGGATTGGTGTCCATGAAGTGAGTGGGTTTGGTGTTGTATTACCTTGTGTTGTCCATTATTTGCTAACATCTCTCAACTTAACAGAAGGAGAGATTGAAAGAGCACTGAAATGGAGGAGAAAAGCAATTTAAAAATTGGAGGAATGGAAGAGACAAACAGACATGGGGGGGAAAAACCCCAAAGGATTTCTGACCATTGCAGAATTTTTTGTTTTTGTTGATTTTACTTTTAAAAAGCATCATTTTATTGTATATCCCTCTTTCTAGCCATTTTTTGTGCCTGCTTCTCTCTATTATTCAGAACACAACTGGTGGGATTCTAAAAACTCTTACTTAACAGCTTCATTTATCGAAATCTGCATGGTACCCGAACTCCTTTTTTTCCCCCAGGTTTAGAATTGAACTTTGAGACATAAAATACAACGCAGAGGCCAGGAACCTCTTCAAACCAACAGGAAAAAATATGTGCGCTTTGCACACCAGAATCTAAATTAAAACATGGCTAAAGGAAATGTGGACCCAAGAGTGTAACAAGGAAATGAACGCTAAGAATAATCCCCCTTCCCACCCCCATAACCTCCCTCTCCCAGGTAAATGGTGGTCAGTTCTATAGTGCTGTCAAGGATGTGATCTGTTGCACAGGAGATGAATCTTGGAAGGTCCTCCAGTGTCAAAATAAGGGCATCATGCATTAAAAAGACTTGAGGGGGGTCCGTGGCTGAGTGGAAAGCTCTTCTTGGCTTTCCATGCAGGAGACCCGGAGTTCAGTCCTCTCCCTCAGGCATCTCCAGTTGAGAAAAATAGCTCCAGTCGCTAGTGATGAGAAGAGTGAACACAAGGTATTAAACTGTTCCACAGAGGGCGTGCAACTGGGCCTTAGCTTTCATCCTCAGGCTTAACCAGCTTGGTTTCCCCAGCATGGTTAGAAGGAGGGAGTGACTGACAGGCGTCTCCCCCTTTCATGGAGAACTCGGGTGGTTGAGTTCTGACTGCATTGGTGGCCCAGCGGGGCTCCTCAAAGAGAACAGGACTCCTCAGATTTGCAGAAAGGTGGAAGGTGAAGGTGGAAGCTATTTAGGAGAGACACAGGGTGTGTGGGGGGTGATGGGGAGGCGAGTGGGAGAGTGAACATCCGGGTGAGGAAACCCTGAGCCGGATTGTTGCACTGAAGCATTTCATTTCAGACCCCGTTTTGTTTCTTGCTGTCAAAGAAATCACCCGTCAAGATTTGCACAAAATCGCAAATAACTGTCAAATTTTGTAACTTGTCCGTTTGTACAGTAAAAGATTTCAACCCTATGTTTGTCATGGAACATTTTATCACATAAGTTGATAGTCTGTGTTAATAATTTTAGAACTTCAACAAGATGTGTCTTGTTTATTGTATGTCATCTGCAGTGGTGTTGGGTGCCCATTACCATATTGCAAATGTTTTTGTATGATTGGCACAGCGTGTAGCTGCCAGATTAGAGCTCTTATTAGTTGTCAGGATATTGATGATCTAAGCATCATTAATTCAAACAGCATCAAACACATCCCTCTCATGATCTTGGGTGAACCAGGGCCCATTTTATCTAAACACTTAGCACTCGTACTTATTTTCTCTCTTTCTCTTTCACATTTTTTTAAAATTTCACTTAATGCATACTAAACGAAAAGGGAAGAAACAAAAAAAATGGGAGGAAGGAAAGGGGGCTTCACGAGGGTTGACCAATTTTTATGGTTTCTTCACTCTATGATGCTTTGGATCTTCTCATGAATTTTTCAGTTCTTCTTGCTAACAATTATAAAGTTTGTTATACAACTAATAAAGAGTCAAAAAGAACCAAAATCTAAACTATCCATACGGTTTATCTGGAATTCTACGATTCAGAATTATTCTTCCCTTGGTCAATATTTTCTTTATCTAACATAAAGTCCCATGTGGGTTTCCATGTTGTTTTTTAAAGTCCACTAGAAGCTCTGAGATTTTTGCCATTTCAAGGACTTTGAGTAGCCATTCCTCTACTCTCTGTACTTGGTTCACCTTCCAGTATTGTGTATAGACAAGTCTTGCCGCCATCATCACGTATCTAATATGCATACTTCTCAAGCTGGTTGAAAACACTCCCACGTTAATTGGTGATGTCTCTGCGTTTTCTTTTAGATTAATCAGGAAAGCTGGTGTCCTGTCGAACCTTCTTCGGATCCCTCCCTGTTGGCGCCTAAACCTCCTTGTGCTAATGCAGGTGAGACAAATTTCCTTACTCTCTGAACTATTAAAAGCAGAGATTGTTCCTGGTTGCCATTCCTTGGATGTCAGACTGTGGGAAACCACTGCGTTCCCTGGAACTGTTGTGTCAGACTGCCAGTCCTGTTGAAGGAGCAGGAAATGTGGCTTGGGAGCTTTCCTACATCCAGTATTGCTGCTCAAGAATCAAGAGATCTCAGTGGCTCCGGCCACCATTGTTTTTTTCTAGCTTTGGCTGCTTTGTTGGCCTTTGTTATCGGCCTTCTCTGACAAGGGATAGGGCAGCTAGTTTGGTGCTCTGGTAACCTCCCAGTTGGATTGTTATAAGGCAGAACTGGGAGACGTCAAGGGGTTGGAGGTGGGATTTCTGCCCATTGTTTCCTTCCTCCAGCCTTGGGGGGGGGGGAACCAAATGTCGAAGTGACGTTCACATAGAACAGTTAATTGCTCGTGGGGCTTGCCTCCAGATGTAGTTTGGTATCTCCAACAAATACAGCTGTTTGAAGCTGGATTTCGTACGCTTGTTCACTTGTGTTGTGAACTGCCTTTGGGAGGCGTTGCGGGGAAGAAGGATGAGTTTTAAACTTTGAAAAAAGAAGGCAACGGGGTCATCCTGAAACCGTTGTTCCTTTTTATGGTTAAGGCACCACACCCCTTAAGGGAGCCTCCATCCTCAATTTCTGGATGCTGAACAGAAGACATCTTGGGATATGGAGAGCTAGATCTTTGCAGGTGGCCCTTGGCTGTCCTGAGGTTAAGGATCGCATGCCGAGGTGGGCATGCCTGGGGGGGGGGGAGTAATTTCCCCATTACTGTTGCCCGATAAAGGAGGAGGATGTGCAACTGGGTCAGTGACAACTCTGGAGGACTCGGAAGGAGCTTGGAAAAATTGGGTTAGACTCAAGTGGGGGGGTGGGCTAGGAGGTTGAGAAGCCAGATCTTGGTTGTGGGTGATCCAGTGGAGAAGGAAGGAAGAGGGGTGGGATGAGAGGAGAGGAGGACACCTGGGGTGGGGTTACATGATGTCACGAAGGAGGAACTGGAGAGGATTTGAAGAGGCTTAATGGGTAACCTAGTGGAGCGTCAGGGACAGAGAAAGATGTGTGTGTTGGAAGGGAGGCTTATCATGCCCTTTTCCTGACCCTGCGGTACCTTTCAGCACGAGTTGATTAACTTTTCTAGACACGGTATCCACCCAGTGGTGAACCTGGAACTTCCTTTTCGATTTTCCACTCCGAAGGACGCTGCTTTTGAGGCGCTTGGCTTGTTTTCTCGGTCTGGAATGTGGTGGGGCATGCTCTGTTGGGCCGCCAGCTGGAGTCGTGGGGATGCTGGCTTGCAAACGGTTCGGGCTTTTCTCTCCCCCCCCTTTTCCACATACCCGCCCACTCAACGCCTCCCTCTTTTCCCCTTTCCTGCTGAATGGAAAAGAAAGTCAAACGTGCCAGGTTGGGGTGAAAGCAGAGAAGGTGCAGAGAATGGAACTGCAGCTGATAAAATAAAAGGCTCTCCCCTCTCCAGCCTGGCTGCTCCTCCTTGACATTTTGCCCCATCCTGGCTATTTCTTTCTCTCTCTTTTCCCCCCAAATATAATATTTCTTGTGCTGAGGGCTATATGTTGTTGTAGTGGCGATGCTTGATCGGGGAGGGAGACCTAGGAGCGAAGAATCCCATTCAAATCTCCGAACCATTACTGTTAGGACCATTTTGTCTTTCACTGGCAGAGCACAGAAGCCTAGTACTGAGCTTATAACTAAAAAACGATGACCTGTAATAAGACAAAGAAAACCGATTGATTTATTGTGTTGGAAATTAAATGCCTCTGGTTAAAATAGTATTGATTAACTAGAACAAATGTAGTAGAAGAAGAATAAAAGAGGAGGAGGGGGGAGATCGAGAGGTCCCCTCCCTCAGAGCAGCTGCCTTACGCCTGTGTGTCTTGTCTTTTCTTTTTCCCCTTGCTGGTCAAGAGGGAAGCTTCATCTACAAATTTCTGCACTGAGACTCCATCTGCAAGATCCCTACCTCCCCTCATCTTGCAGATCCCCAGATTGTGTAGTGCTGCAAGATAGGGTCATTTCTAACCAGTAGAAACAGAATAAGCTATATGTAATAATGAAATGAGCTGCATCTCAGAAGTTACGCAAATTTGTGCAAATGTATACAGTGGACAGATTTTATTTATTCATTTATCCCACCTTTCTCCTTAAAAAGGATCCAGAAACTAAGCATTTCTCATTGCAGAACTGTGATTTCCTGAAAGCAGTTATTGTTTACTACCCCCCTCCCCCAAGGCATGGAAGAAGATGAATATACCTTTCGAGAGTGTTGCAAAGAGCTACTGTTTTTATGAAGGGGAGCTGTATTGAACATGTGAAAGTACTATAAGAATTCCTGTCTTGTGTGGATAGGTGTGAAGTAAGCTCATTGGTACGATGTTAAGAGATGGGCAGGAACTGGCACTTCGGCAGTTCATGGTGGTTCGTTTACGAGTCTAACAGGTTTTCAGCCTACAAACCACTACGAACTGCTGAACCATCTCTAGTGAGAATTCTTAGCTGAGCTATTGTGAATTCTACAATATTTATCAGAGCTCACAAATGGGTTCAAAGTGGGTTTCAATGTTTAATTCTTCCCCTCTTTCTCTTTCTCCAGATGGTTACAATTTCCTAGAAGATGGTTTGCCCGGTGACACCCCCTCCTCCCAAGTTATCCTTCAAAGAGGGTCGGAAAGCGAGTCTGACTTTTTCCCTCTGTCTGGAGATGGGATGGACGAAATGGACTTTGGGAAGGTAGGCTTGGTTTTGGATCCAGCTTGATCGTTGCTACGAAGGGTTTGCTACTCTTGCAGGGATCCCTTATAGTGGGGTCCCCCTTTTTGGGCACCTGCGAGGTGGGATTTTCTCTCATTTGATATATGCATCTTGGCTTCAAATGCGGAGAAGCACGGGCAAAGCATAGTCTTGCTTGGTTCGAGATGCGTGTTGCAAAAAAGTGTTGGCATGGGAGACCTGATTCCTTTTGTTTCAGGGTCCCCAATGCAGCCCAACCCCTCTCCCCATTTTTGTGTATGTTTTAATCAACCACGCAGCTGAATCTCATGTGAAAGCAGTGACAAAGTAGACAGGGATCTATTAATCAAGCCACTTAGAAATCTCTCGGACTGCTGGTCCAAAGGAAGAATTAAAGTATGCTGAGACATTGTTCCTCCATGCAAAGCATAATGGACGGACTCTATGGCCTTGGGAAGATCAAATCATGCTTATACACAGCAAGCGATGCCACTGCAAGGCCTTTGGATGGGTTCCATTGTTTATATCCATGGCTCCGTTCTCATTCTTCCTTCTCGAAAGGAACATTCACCATAGCAGGCAGACGTTGTGACTTTCCCCGTCTGAAGGAAACATGCTGTGTCATGTCACTTCCGGTGATCTTCTCTGTTTAAGGCCCGCCCCTACTCTCCCCCTTGCTTTTCCTACCAGACCCATATACTTCCAGCAACCCTAGCTCTTAAGACCTCTTGGCCTCCCACATGTTGGGAACCGTCCTGTCTGCCTGCTTCTTCAAGGCTGCCCAGATCCTTCTCAATTAGGGCTTGTTGTTGACGGCATTGGGGTTGAACTAGAACGATGGGGTTTCCAGCCAGCAAAGTAACAGCTCTGGATGTGAATCTGGGGGGGGGGGGGAATATTTTCCACCTCCTTTAGCCTCCTGCACAACTCAGGGAGTGGCGAAGGAAAGGGTGAGGCAGAGAGGCAAATACTAATTTTCATCTGTAAAATTCTTTTCAGTTTCCAGACATGCACAAATTCCCCCCCAAAAATGCTAATGTGATTCACGGTGGGTTTTTGGGTTTTGTTTTGTTTTGTTTTTGGCTTTTTCTCCCCGGCCACAGAACCGTCTCCTAATAGTTGGCTTTGCCACAACAATGTTCTTATTCTGTCTCCTCCTCTCAGGAAGACTTTTTACGTACATCTGCATCGCTTAGCAGTAAAGAGCGGGCGCGGAGAAGCTGTTTATAACTGGACTGCTCAGTTTGGACTATTGAAACCAGATGAGAGAGTGTTGTGTAAAGGATTTTGCAGAGCACCTCTGACAGCGTTATTTTTTTGCCAGAGAAATCAGCGCAGGGCGTGTTCGAAAGTCACAATGAGCGGTCCTCCCTCCTTGTACCATAAGCCTTTGCATAGCAGTATGTGTGGAAGGCAGGCCCCCTTCCCAATAAGTCTATAGCCTAAATTTAGCAGGTCTAAATGGGAGAAGTTCTGGCTGGATAGCTCAGTGGTTACAGATCCCGAGGTTGGGAGTTCGATTCCTCCACTGTGCCTCCTGGGGGAAGAGCCAGTCTGTGTAGCCTTGGGCAAGTTACACATTTCCAGGACGCCCCCTAGAGGAAGGGAATGGTAAACCACTTCTGAGTACTCTCTACCTGGAAAACCTTAAAAAGGGTCGCCGTAAGTCAGAATTGACTTGACAGCACATGATTATTATTGAATAGGGGAAGGGATGAGCAGAGGGATTAAAAACAAAGAGGTTTCCCTCACTTGGATCTCTGACTTCATGAAACAGCGATAGTTGTCATCATCAAAAGTAGAGTGTCTGAGTAGGATATGAGCTGGTGAGATTAATTCCTTCTTTATTAAACGTGCATGCCACTATTTGCCCCAGGAGATCAAAGGTAATGTACTTGGTTGTTCTGCCATTTCTCTCACACAACAATCCTTTGAGGTAGGAAAGATGAGAGGGAAATAGTCTTAGAACTGCAGAGCTGAGAATGGACCCCATTGATCAGTGGCTCCGAGCCTTGGGTCACCCGGGTGTTCTTGGACTTCAATTCCCAGAAACCCCGACCAGCACAGCTGGTGGGGAAGACTTCTGGGAATTGTGGTCCAAGAACACCTGGCTTCCCCACGGTTGGGATGCATGGCTACAGATCATCCAGTCCAGCCCCTGTCAAATAGCCACAGTAGGGCATCGAACTCCCAACCTCTGGCTCCACAACGAGATATCTGAACCACTCAGCTCTTTACCAGTTCTAGTGCAAGCTCAGAAAGAGGCAGTAAAGCAAGGCACTGTGTGACTAGTTCAAGGTAACCCAGTGAAGTTCATGGGATTTGAAGCTGTGTCTTCTCCATCCCGGTCTCATGACTTTTGACTCCAGCATTGCATCAAAAGTGAGATGGGTTAACCTTAGCTGCTATTTTTTTAGTTGTGTTAGGAAGGTTCCTTGATTCAGAAATACACAACGGTATTAATACGAGACATATGATCCGTCCCCGCATATGATGTGATGAGATTGTGATCTTGTGCTCCATGTGGTTTGGGTGTTCAGCTTTTGCATGAAACTTTGCTTAAGGGGATTTCTGTCAAAGCAATGTCTCTGTGCAAACTTGGAATTATGGAAGGCTGTCTGTAGGGACTTCTCCTTTACGTAATCTTGTGAATAATTGCCAAGGACTTTTCAAACCGCCTCCAGGATAGTGACCTTCAGTGAGATCATCCTCCTCGGCTGTGTCATTTTCCTCAGTTTGGTTTGGGGGGGGGGAGAGAGTCTGTTGTTCCCAAACTGCCGCCGGGTGGCTATGGATAATAAGTCTACAGGTTAAGATCCAGAGCAGTCTGAGAGAAATTGAGCAGCAGGGTTCCTAATTCCTGTAAGTGATGTCAGCAAAATTTACATGGCTCTTGTGTGAGAAATGAGGGCACGTTAGAAAGTTGTGTTTGCAGCTCATTTCCCGTCAGGAAAGTTGAAAGACATTTGGTCGTTTTCAGCAGGCATTGGAACGGATTTAGCCATTGGGAGAAGCCGGGCCATTATTATAACTTCTTTGGAAACCTTACTCTCTCTTGCTGTGGCGTGTTCTGATATTGTGTTCTGCTCCGGCTGTTTGGAAGCTTCGGGCAGGCAGGCAGGCAAGCAAATAAAAATGAAGTTTATGTTTCTTGGGTTTTTCTACAGCAGGCTGAAGAGGAGCAATCGGCTGGAGATAGTACGAGTTCCAGTTCCTCAGCGGAGGACACCATATCCTTGGAAAGGAACTCATCTCTGGGAAGCGACACGTCCCTCCCTCAGCAGGCGTTTGGCCTCAGCAGGCCCAAAGACCGGCCCAGCTTGGACGGTGGCGCTTTCAACATGGCCGCAGGGGTGGGGGGTCTGGATGGTGAGGAGGCTGCCTTGGGAGAGCTGGATGAAGAGCTGGACCGCATCACAGAAGTGCCCCCACCTCCTTCGACCCTGAGGAACGCCGTCAGACCCTTGTCTCCTTTCCGCCGCCACAGCTGGGGCCCCGGGAAGAACGCCAACAGCGAGTCGGAGATCAACCACCGGAGGTGAGTGGAGGGCTCCTGGATTTCTGCAAGCTAATAATCCAGAGCTGAAATTCCTGCAACTGGTTATCTATGCATATGGGAATAGAAACATCCTCATGTAAGAAAGATACATGTGACAAGGTGATAATTGCGTTCAATAGATAGAGCATTCTGTCCGTCTATTATTGTGTGAGCCCTTGCAGGAAAAAGTCTGCGCCAGCCACTCCCCCGGGGTCAAACATGACATTAAAGGGGAATGAGAATTCCCAAGGATTATCCCATTGATGCTCCTACAGTAAGATTTTTTTTTGCTTCAGCAATCAAACTCTGTTGGCCCTCTAGTGACCAAGTACAAAATAGAGCATGCGAGATACAGGGGTGGGGAAAATAATGTGCTATGACGAAACAGCATCTTCTGCCATGCGAGGAAGCGGCTTCTCTAAAAGCATGCTAGGTATATAGTGCAGTTTTATCCTTAGTTGGTGGTTTTCAAGCACATATCTGCACGTCTGTAAACCATGTGATGGTTTGTGGACACAGAGGCAGCTGTGTTGATTAGTAAAGAGAGTCCTCTTCACTTATCCTTACATTGGATTCAAATCTGTTTACCAAAAAGGAATCCTTTATTTGCTTGTTAAGACCTAAGATACCACCTCTTCCATACGCTAATACACATGTTGTCTTCCTCAACTCTGTTTATCCCATCCTTTCATTCAGCATTTCATTCCCGGAGGTTCTCCCCACTGCTGTCTGGGGAGTCTCCTACTTGTTTACGTCTGTCCCTTCTCATTGCTGACTGACCATTGTTCATGATTCATTTTCAGTTCAATGCGATTGCTGGGGGATGGTGTAAAGAAGCCTCCCACCCATAGGAGAAGGTACAGCACACCACCTGTTGCTGACTAACCATGTATTGTGATTTAATCGCTACTAACTGTGTGCTTTTGGGGTTCGACATACCAGAGTACCTGGCTCAAACATCAGATTACTTGGATCCTGGCAGCCAGTTTTAATGCAAAATACAGTGGTGCCTCGCTTGACGGGGCTAATTCGTTCCATTGAAATCACTGTTAAGCGAAATCCTCGTCAAGCAAAGCGAAAAAGCCCATTGAAATGCATTGAAACCAGTTCAGTGTGTTCCAATGAGCTAAATACCTCAGTGTCCAACGAAGATCCTCTATAGGGCGGCCATTTTCTGTGCCTGTAAAGCGAGGAATCCATCCTGAAAACACAGCGGGCGGCCATTTTAGAGTCGTCGATCAGCTGTTTCTAAATCGTTATTTAGCGAAAAATTGGTTCCCGAAGCAGGGAACCGATCATCGTTAAGCGATTTTTCCCTATTAGAACATTGTTTTGCAATCGCAAAAGCAATCACAAAAACTTCATCATCAAGCGGTTTCGTCATTTAACAAGGTAATCGTTAAGCGAGGCACCACTGTATCCCTAGATTTTTTTTCTTGTAGACCTGGTTTGAATTACAGCTTACTGTTTTGAGATGACAGGGCAGGTTTTAAAAATAAATATATATGTGTGTGTGTTTATTTAAAAGAGAGAATATCTTTTAAAATTTCTTTCTTGTGCACCCTAAGTTGGCCCTCCAAGATGTGGTTGCCAGAACACTGAGAATCAGCCTTTTGCTGACATATGTCTTTCCCCTCTCATACCATTTCATTGAATTGGTTACTTTCTCATTCAAGCAAACCACAGTTTATTGTTGCAGATGGGGAGGCAGACTCTTCTTTGCTTGTAAGCCATATTTGGAAACTGGTTTCTAATCTTTGTTCAGAAGGCTAGTGCAAACAGTCTCAGCACTAACACCAAATAATGTGTCCCCCCCCGCAAAGCTTAGAAATCATTCATTAACAATGAATTTGGGGTCCCATTTCATTAAGATTTTAAAGAGTCATGACTATGTCTTCTTACTTTAATTCATTACTGGCCATTCTTCATAATACTAGAATCTTTAACAATAGTTTAATGATTTACATCCTTCTTTGGTCTAATAGAACATATGAAGCTTGGGTGTCAATCTTGTTTTCCTCTTAATGATCCCACTCTAGTCATTATTTCTCTGCTCCAGCCTTTTCCTAAGAACTGGACTGTTCCCGGGAATTTTGGGGACTTCAGATTAGCTCATCCACCAGCTAGGAGAGTCCTGATAGGCTGGCTTTCAGTGCTCCCGTAGATGTAAATCCATGTGCCTTAAATTGCAGTTAGGAGATAGATTGACTCATCCAGAAGGTGGACATGTTCAGAGTTACACAAACAGCCAACTCTTGGTGATGTCCTCACCGGATAGAAGTGAGCATAGCTTGCTTTGCCGGTCAGCTATGTTCTCTCTTCTTTACAAATGAGCACCAAACGTGTATAAAGAGTTGGTAAGCCTCAGACACCCAATAACAACAGGCCTCTTGCTCTCTTTTGCCTTACAATGTCTCCAGCTTGAGCTGGTGTCCTTCTGGTGTCCAGTGCACTGCCATGGGCGCTGACTTCAACGGTAGAAGGTAGGGTATCCATGAACGAGGCCATAGCACCTGCGGGAGCTTGGTCGCCCAGCTCTGTCGGCTTTCTGCTTGGTGTCTTTAGTCTTTTAGTGTCTCCAACATGTCTTGTAGCTTGAGCATTGTGTGGTCTCTGGTTCCTTGGCTTCATTTTGTAGGCTTTGAGTCATTAGAGCATGTGCCCACCTAAAGTTCGTCTAGCTAAAACTGGGGGTCACCATGATTTAACTTAGGAAAGATGTAGGGTAACATAATGATGTCATATTAAGCTTGAAGGCTCTGAAAGTACCTCTGAATCATAGAGTGCCCTCTGCAGAACTTGGAAAATTGCTTTATAAAGGAGTTTATCTCCTTATGTACTACAGTTTTTGCATGCTGTGTTGCAGTGTTGAAAAGCAAATTGTTTACATTACTAGCTGTTCCACTCATTGTTTTTCTATTGTTTGTTGTTACTTAGATAACCAAAGTCCTAGGATTGATTTAAAAGTAGCATACTTGGAAAGTTGCTTTCAAAATGCCTCTGTTTAGAAGTGCTTTGTGAAAGTAACTAAAAAGTCCCTAGAAAAATGTTATTTATTACATGAGTACAGTGACTTAGACTTGTTACATTACTGTTGGTTATGTTTATGTTATCTTCATTCCAAAAAAAAAAAAAAAAAGAGTAACTAATGCCCAGCAGCCTTGCAAGGAAATATATTAACCCACAAAAAGCTTTCAAGCTGTAGTTGCAGTGCAAAAACACACGGTCAGACTTACAGGCAAGAGCATCACGGCTCTCTTCCAAGTTAGAAACTTTTCCTCACCTAGTCGCCTCTGAGCAATTCTCACTCTACATAGGTGACCCAGAATGTCACTGTACTCATGCCTGTTACCTTTGCTGTGATTTATCCATGTTGGTGCAATGTTTCCTGGTTTTACTGGAGTCTGGTTGAAATTTCCAAATTCAAAAGAAAATGAACTTTTAAAAAGTGTGTAGCTTATCTGAACAGTGTCAGTGATAGTTTAACGGAATGGGAACTGGGCAGTAGGTGATCACCAAGTGTTTTGTTGAGAGGGAGTTTAAAGGGAGATGATGCCTCACTGACAACCGCCTATAAAAGCATGCCACCTCCTCCTTTTCAAACTTACCTGTCTCCTTGCCTGTTGTATATTGGAGAAAGTATCAAGTACGTAGCTGGTTAGCAGTTGTGGTGAAGTGGGTATGTGGTGGGATCTTAGTGCAAAGAGAAAGGAAATTCAGACCTGCATGCCAAGATACGTGTGTGTGTGTGTGTGTGTGTGTGTGTGTGTGTGTGTGTGTGTGTGTGTGTGTGTGTGTGTGTGTGAGAGAGAGAGAGAGAGAGAGAGAGAGAGAGAGAGAGAGAGAGAGAGAGAGAGTTGAAGGCTACAAGAAGACTGTGTTTCTGTGTTAAAGACTGAGAAGGTGAGATGAGAGGGCCAGCTCTGCCCCTTTGGTGAGGTCCATCACTCTGATGTAGCTCTCAGTCTATCGCCACATGTAGCCTTTGGATGCTAACAGTCCACTCTTTCCTGCTATGTCGTATGAGGAAGTTACTCTGCTCCTGACTCAGGTGAAGGCAAAGAGGGAGACTCCTATAAAGAGGTCCATCTGGTCTTTACCTGGTGATACAAACATCACCGATAATCCCAATTTTGCTAACTGTGAAAAGGCGAGCTATCGCCAGCTCCTGCTGACAATATTTTCTTTGCATCTGCTTCAAAAAGATGTTCCTGAGATATAGGAAAGCCACATTTCTCCACTAGAAGGCAAAGTTTGCAGCTAGCCAGGGTTCCCCTGAGTAGAATGCAGATTTTCTTGCCAAAAAAAAAAAAAAAATTCTGCTGGAATCTGTAGATATGGGTCTGCTTGCACAGAACAGGAGACATTGCACACGAACCATGTCAACTTCTGTTGTTGTCACTGTTACCTGCACTAATGCTAGCTCCTGCTAACTAACCAAAGAGATGAGGCAGTGCTCAGTGTCTTGGCAGTGTATTCCTTTGAAACACAATTTCCTTGGGAGCCTTCCTCCAGAGCATGCCTTAGCTGGCACATCGTTTTCTGTGGTCAGTCCATTCACGAACCTCTGCAAGTCTAACACTCGCTGTCTGTCTCCAGTTACAGCTTAGAGGGTCTTGCTGGAGAGGCCGACAGCCTGAAGAAGCCGTCCTCAGGGCTGGAGGCGGCCTCTCTGAACGCCCCAGACCTCCAGCAGAGCCCTCTGACAAACGATGAGCGAGGGTCCTTGGTCTCCCTCACAGAAGAAGAACTGGAATCCGAGCAAGTGGAAGCAAGAGGCTTTGACCGCCAGGTGAATGGTTCTTCTAAGTGTTTTGCAGTAAGGCAGTTTTATCTTGTTGGGTGGTCTCATCTTTCTAGAGGTGCGCCTCTAAACAAGTTTGGGGAAACCAGGGGTTGATTCATTGGCCATAGCGATGGATGACAAGGTGGAAAGGAGTTGGCAGACCAAGAGCATGGGAAAAACTAGAATGTCCTGCCCCTCTGATGTGGTGGGTATTGTCGTTAGGGTATGGCATTGAAGGGGTTCTTTTTCTGCTGCCAGAGATTCAGAGACTTCTTCAAGCTTCTGGGCATGTTCCCAGAGTTCACCAAGCAGACGTCAGAGGTCCAAGAATGTTGATTCCAAACGCCCGGTTCTTGATGAGAGTCATGACCCAGCCAGAGAGCACTTGTATGCCCATTCTCCCTCCTCCCCAGGTGCCCGGAAGGAGTCCTCTGATTTATCACACATCTCAGCTCCTTGCCCACTTGCCAACATAGTTTAGTTGCAAGTGAGGGGAAGGTGTCTAGGGTACACAGGCGAGGGGTTTGTTACTACTCCTGCAGGAGAGGAGAGAGTCAAAGGGAGCATTGTCCCAGGTAGAGCTTGTATCACTTGGGTTGGCCAACGGAGGTAGAGCTTGTATCACTTGGGTTGGCCAACGGAGGTAGAGCTTGTATCACTTGGGTTGGCCAATGGAGGTAGAGCTTGTATCACTTGGATTGGCCAACGGAGGTAGAGCTTGTATCACTTGGGTTGGCCAACGGAGGTAGAGCTTGTATCACTTGGGTTGGCCAATGGAGGTAGAGCTTGTATCACTTGGGTTGGCCAACGGGAACCAAAGGAAGCAACAGATAGATTGTTGGGATGGGAAGTGATCTGTAGGGTGGGCTTCTTGGGGCTCTCCTTGGGGCTCTCACGCCTTGTCCATTGAAGGCGGATGAACTCATCGGGTTCCTTTTGTACCCCACAGAGACACCAAAGATCGCAGCCGCGTGCCTTCAACTTCTGTCCAAATCCTGTCTCTTCTCCGTTGACCAAATCCATGTCCCTGATGGCCATCACTCAGACTGGACCAGACAGTGAGTACACTCGACTCTCGGCCTTCTCCTCTCCTGCCCTCTCCAGCTGAGGAGCAAGGTGCCTGGAGAGGGTCCTAATCGCGCCGTTGCCTTTGCAACGCCGCACTGGCTGTGTGCTGCTTCGCTGCCAGTAACGTGATGAGAGCCGGAAGCTGCTTTAGGGTGCTAACCTTTCTTGTCTGGTCTCCAGCGTTTTCCAGCACTGCTGCTTTGGGCGTCTTTTTGGTGGGAGACACCTCAGACTAGGGATGTAGGCATCAGATAGGGCCCCATCCATGGACTTCTGCATCTTCTCCCCTTCCTGCCACCTTGTCTGTAGCCTCTTCCGTCCATTTTTCAAAGACCTATTTGAAAATGCTCACATTTTTGCAGACTGTTTCCAAACTATTAATCTCGCCCAAACTTAAACCGCGGTCTCCCTGAATCCGTACTCCAAGCATTATGCCACATTGGCTGACATGTTACCCATGTCATTTAGTGCTGTTTGGGTGGAGTTTAATGGATATACTTCCATCATATTTGTGATACATCTTGAAATAACCCATCATAAGGATAAATTAAAAAGAATGAGGGGCTAGGATAAGGAGAAAGAAATAACAGTGAACCTTTGTTATTTGCATATACATGCATGCACATAGCATGCATGTGAGTGCACACACACATATACATATGTGCACACACACAAACACACACATCATTATATATCTTTTAATTCCCAGCTGTTCCCAGAAGATGCCATTTCTTCTGTGGTTGAGCGAAACATCAACCCTGCTGTACTGAAAAAACAGACAGACAAGCAAATACAAACCAGCAAGGAGACCACCGGCATCTTATCATGAATGTTCTCTCTCTCTCTTTTTGAGAATGAACATTCGCTTGTTCTACATGTAGCTTGAGTGGTGAAAGACGGGGCAAATAATCTCTACTTTTGTGCTGTTTAGAAGCTGAAAAGTGGTGGCGTATGTTCTGTTGTGTGATTGTATGCCTATTTTATGGGTTGGTTTGCTGGTCCAGAAGCTATGTATGTCTGTGAACATTGATTTGTAGAGGTCCGTTGAGCATCTCAAGGAGTTTGACTCTAATGAGAATGATGTAATTGTTCTTAGGATCTCTATCCAACCTGAATCCATCTGTATCGCCCAGAGGTAGGGGTGCTGGTTACTCAGAATAATCTGATTCCATAGTTTTTAGAGGAGTCTATTCTATTCTGATCAGAAATCCAACCTCAGGAGCATGGATAGTAGAATTCTGCACATATTCCTTTTTTTAAAAAAGAGGATGTGTTTTTTGTCTCTTTTTGGGTGGGGGTTGTTTTTACCTAATTTCATAATTGCAATGATGTCTGTAGTGAAATGAGGTTGCATTTCACCGCCGCCTATGTGGCCTTGGGCAAGCTGCACAGTCTCAGAGTGCCACCGAAAGGAGGGACCGGTTGACAACATCTGAGTATTCTATATCAAGAAAACTCTGGACAAGGCTGTCATAAATCAGAAGTGGCTTGGCAGCATATAATTTTATTTTAATTATAGTTCAGAAGCCAGGGTTCAGCCCTCAGTTCTTGATGCATTTTTTTAAAAGGTTATTTCGGGACTGACACGCACAGAGACGCACACCTGTGCAAGTGGTAGTAGCTTTTATGGGGCCAGTCATACCCCACCCACCCCCAGGAAATCCCACCTCTCCCAGAGTTATCGGTGGTGTGATGGACCATTTTATGCTGGAAAAACCATTCCTTTTAGGTCTTGACTCATGAGGCTGTATTAGGAAGCCCTGTGTGGCTTTTAAGAGGCACTTCAGCCACCCTTGTGATCGTATCGAGTGTCTGGAAAACAGGAGAGTGAGCTTCTTTGTCCTCCTACAAATCAATACAGTGGTGCCTCACTTGACAATGTTAATTTGTTCCAGCGAAATCGCTGTAGAGCGAAAACGTCAAACGAAATAAAAACCCATTGAAATGCATTGAAAACTGTTCAATGCATTCCAATGGGCTGAATACCTGCTCATCCAGCAAAGATCCTCCATACAGCGGCCATTTTCAGTGCCTGTAAAGCGAGGAATCCATCCAAGAAAACAGCGGGGGGCCATTTTCTTCAGCCGGCGGCCATTATGAAACCCGACGATCAGCTGTTTGCTGATCGTCGTAAAGCGAAAATCAGTTCCTGAAGCTGGGAACCAAAAATCGCACAGTGAAAAAAAAACGATTTAAAACATTGTTTTGCGATCGCAAAAGCGATTGCAAAAACATCATTGTGACGCGGATTCGTCGTTAGACGGGGTAATTGTCCAGCGGGGCACGACACTGCCAGTGTGTTCCTGAGAGAAATTTCTTCTGCAGAAATGTAGGCCCTGACAGAAAGTTCTCCCACCTCTGGGCTTGACCCACACTAGAAACGCAGGAAGGAGCTTTCTGTTATGAGCGAATCTTTGGTCTGTCTTGCCCAGTCTTGTCTGTTCAGACAGGCCGCAGTTTCAGACATTCTTCTACATAGGGATTCGGGTATATCGTGGTGGAATCCCATGTATGCATTCACCAGACCAAGTGCTTCTTAGTTTCCAGAATCAGACAAGATCAAGTATGTTCAGGATGAGCCGTGGGACTCATGTAGTGACCATAGGGTCGTTCCTTTGTCTCGCAGCTCAGAAAGGTTACTCTGGTGTAGCACACATACTGGAACCCTCTACCTCAGGCTGAGAAATTCTTGGAATCATAGTCTGGGGGGAAAAAAAATAAAGTTATTAGACCCTGCTGTCTCTTAGGTTAATCCACCTTGAAAGACTTGCTCGTGAAGATATATTGTGATAGAGGTGGAGGGGGGGGAAGCCTTGCCTTTTGTCATTGCAATTCCAGGAGGTGCCAGAGTTGAAAATAAAGAATTGGAAAAAACTAATCAGATACAGAGACCCCGCCTTCGAAACATCTTGCCTCTGGAAGAAACTACACTTCCGTGGTCCCCGTAGTCATTGGGGCTATCCAAAAAATTTCACACAGTACTGTAAGCAGTTACAGATCTCAGAAATCACACCGCCAGAGCTACACAAAACAGCAATATTAGGAACCGTGTACATACTGTGTCTATATTTAAAAGATAGATTTTTGGTTAAAACTTGTATCTGTTATAGAATACCACTCAATGTTTATACAAGTTTGACTGTGCCTGGAGTTTTTGAATAATAATAATAGCAATAGCTGCCATATGTTTTTAGCAGAAGCTCCAATTCCACAACATGCTCTGTGTTTTAACTTAAGTCCCATCTTTTGGGAGGGAGACTCTGAATACGGCAGCTGCTTTATGAGGAACAAGTCCTTTTTAGAAGATCCGTTTGGATTGCTCAAGCCTTGTGACTAATGCGGATGTTGACTGGAGGTTGTGTGTCTCTTAGCAACAGTAACCAAAACAGCACACACTTTTAATGTCCATCCCTTCGAAGAGTCACTCCCATGTTCCTCCTGTTTTTGAAGCCCATCATTTTATGTCCTTATATTTTTAGGAAAGAAAAAACAACAACAGAACACCAAAAGTCATATTTCTCTCCTGGTTGCTAACCAAACACATAAAAGAAAAAGGAAAGTGGGTGGTGGAGGAGGATTTCTTGCTTTTAATCAACTTTCCTTGATGGACTGGTGATTTTTTCCTCTCTCTCTCATGGCAAGAAAACATTCTGGTCATCTCAGAAAGAAGCTTCGTACCAGCCTAAGCCTATTGGACCTTTTTTTACAAATTCTCCCGCTTCTTGGTTTCTACAATTTTCTTTGTGGAATTGGGTTCTGAGGTTGGATTGCTGGGCAGAAAAATGGAACAATAAACAATAGGGCTGGCATCAGATTCTTCAGATTTTGAACTTTTTTTGGACAATAGCTCTAGATGGCCCCCGACCAACATGACCTGTAGGGTTCTTGGAGTTACCATCTGGAAAAGTAATCTTTCTGAGTTCTTCTTGGCATCACAGTTGGCAGAGATAGGCCTTCTCAAGTGGTGGTGAGGAAAGTCCACATTTCAAGGGAAGGATGATGGTTCCTGAAATTGCATTGCGGCCAGCAACCTCTAGGTGGATCACAATGCAATTTTTGTCTGGGTTTCTTTATCAATATCATCGATGCACTACTCTTCGTCCTACCAATTTCCAGGACAGTGTGTGAACAGACACAGAGGATAAGACATAAAGATCCATATTTTAAGAGTGAGAAGCAGTTTGTTTGTTTGGTGGGGTTTTTTTTAAACCCCTTCACTTTCAGGATAGGCAACCACGTGCCAGGAGAAAGTAGTAGAGAAGGGACTTTCAACCATGAATAACCAGAATTCTTCTCCTAAGGGAACAACGAGCAGCCTGGTCCAGATAGTGGGCAGGATATTCTGAGAGTGTTTGTCTGGAAAATGGAGGGTTTCCAGCTCTGCTTTTACTGCAGCGATGTTCTGTCGTCCCTGAGCACCGAGGCAAGGAAGAAGCCAAGATTTTTCCTGCCAGAAAGTCTAGTTGCGAAGATGGACATGGCAAGCTGCTCAAGCCTTGAACTAATACGGATGTTGACTGGTTTGAAGTCAGATTTGTAGTCAGAACCCAGCTGGTCATCTTAACTAGATGAGCCTGCTGAATCCATGGATTCAAAATCTAAATCTAGTTGCTAGACCCAGCTGGAGTTTGAGCCACTGACTCCGTTGTGCAGCGAAGGGAATTTGACTTTGAAGGTTCCTGTGTAAGTGCAGTTTGGAGGAACAGAAACGTACTTGAGGAGGTCTTGTGATGTCGGGCCCATGGACTCTTTCTTTCTTTCTTTCTTTCTTTCTTTCTTTCTTTCTTTCTTTCTTTCTTTCTTTCTTTCTTTCTTTCTTTCTTTCTTTCTTTCTTTCTTTCTTTCTTTCTTTCTTTCTTTCTTTCTTTCTCTCTCTCTCTCTCTCTCTTTCTTTCTTTCTTTCTTTCTTTCTTTCTTTCTTTCTTTCTTTTGCATTTGAAAAAGGAGCCTTCAGCCCAGCATTTCAGCTACCCAGAGGCGAGGGGTGAGCGGATGGTTTGGCTGTTACAGATACATCTTCCAGAACTGGACGTTTTGCACAAGCTCTTAAAAGTTGGACAACAGGGCGTGGGTGGGTGGGGGCAGGGGATGCAGTTTAAGGCCGCCTGAAGCTATCAGGGAATGACGTCCCTCAGTGAAAAAAAAATAAAATAAAGATAAGAGATGGCAATTGCGTTTTTTCCCCTCCCCTTTGTAGTCCTGCTGAGGTTGACTCATGCAGAAAAAAAGTTTTGTTTCTGTCTCTTGGCCCGTGGGTGCGTGCGCAGTTCGCTCATGTGCCATTTATGATATCTGTTCTTAAAGAGGTTCATATCTAAAATGATGACTTTTGGCACCTCCAAAATTAGGAGCGGGGGCCTTATTTTTATAACCAAGAACTGTACGTTCCCAAAAAAGAAAGCTATTCAGTTCAGGATAGGAATTCAACAACCACCAGGATAAATTCAAAAGCCTTGATTGGGGGCTGTACTTTCATTGGATAACTACCATGTTACACACAAGGAGTTCCCCGGAGTCCTCTGGGACTTTCCTTTTGGGTATCAACACTGTTTGAAAATGGGGGATTGAGGAAGAAATCAGAAGCCTCAGAAATTCTGGCTAGATAACGATGGTCATTGCTTTTGAGAGCAGACCGGGAAAGCAAGGATCCAGTGCAAAGATCCAGTCCAAAGAGAGGTGCCAAGAGATCAACTTGCAGCTTCTCCCCTCCTTGTAAAGAGAAAGTCCATCAGCGCATGCTCTGGCTTCTTCCATTACTTGGTGAAACACTGGGGGCCCTTCCTGTTTGAAGAAGAAGAAGCAGCAACAGAGCAGGCTTTATGACAACAACCCAGCTGCAGGGCCAAGTTGAGTTGGCCAATGCGGTCAAAAAAAGAGATAAATTTAGGGTTTGGGGTGAAATCTGTGCATTGCAAATAGAGGAATCAAAAACAAGCAGTCCCAGAGAGTCCAGCCCCTTTGCACCAGGCTTCCTGCATCCCGAGGAGACAGAGCAGCCTGGGTTAAAAAGGCAGCTCACTGGGGGCGGAGTCCTTCCACCAAGTTGCATAAGTCACAGCTGGCTTCCTTGCCCTCCTAGAGAGGAGGCAATCAACAGTCAACAGAAGAATGTGGGGGACTAGGAGGGGTGGTAAGTCCCTGTCCTCCGTCTTTCTGGTTCTCCAGCCACTCGCGTTGGTTTTATTGTCTGTCTTGAGACTTTTTTCCCCCAGAGTTTCCAAACCCTAAGTTGCTTGACGGGTCAGCTTTTACTGGAGAGCAGCCTTTCTCCATCAAGCTGGTGCCCTCCAGTTGTGTCCCATTCCAGTGCTAGCTGGAGAGAGAATGAGAGGTGTGGTTGGTGCATCTTCCCAGATGACTTCACTGGAACTTAGTACAGTGGTGCCTGGCTTTACGATTGCCCCGCATTACGATGAATCCGCTCACGACCTGGGGTTCAAATCCCAGGTAGCCGGCTCAAGGTTGACTCAGCCTTCTATCCTTCCGAGGTCAGTAAAATGAGTACCCAGCTTGCTGGGGGGGCAATGTGTAGCCTGTATAATTAAATTGTAAACCGCCCGGAGATAAATAAAATAAATAACGACGATCTTTGTACGTTTAGTTGGGCTGGATTTTGTTGAGAACATGGAAGCCTTGCTGTTGGTCATAGCTTTCTTGCAATGCCTTTAGGATCCTTCAGAGTTCCCTTGCGGCGTCAAGAACCTTCCCCACCCCCCCCACTCCACCGTAAGACTTATACCCTTATCTTTACTCTTACTGCTTTGCGGGGTAATGGGCAGGAGGAGTCCAAAAGAATTACTTGCATCTTGTAAAAAGATTTCTGCAAGGTAAGGGCATATCTAGAACCTGCTGTGGTGGAGAAGCTGATCCTTTAGAATGAGCAGTTGTCCTGCTGCTTACCTTGGCTTGGATCGTACCCTGAGTTGCGTTGCATTTAATCGTTCGCTTGTTTAAAGCAGTAATCCCCAAAGGGCGAAAGAGCAAGCCATCAGAAAGGAAAAAGAGATCAAGTTATGAACATAGGAAGCTGCTTTATCTGGCTGTTTATCTACCTTATCTTTTGGAGCCAGTGTGACTCAGTGAGTCCGTGTGACTCAGAGTGTCTGTCCAACCACCTTTTCCCCTCACCTGCTGCTTTTCTCTTTCAATCTGAGATAGCCAGGATTGAATCTACATGCAAAGCCACTGAGCTAAGGTCTCTTCCCCTCAACATCTGGGTACCACCGTTTGGGGGTTGTATTCTACATAGAACATTTTAATATGGAATCGTACTTAAGTACGATTCCATATTAAAATGTTCTATGTAGAATCATTTTCCCTTTTACGGATTGATGAGGTGTAATCTGGGATCTTCTGCCTGCAAAGTGGGTATCCTGCAACTAATTGGTAGTCATCTCTGTAGGAATTGAATAATTGAAAAGTACCAATGAACTCAAAGCCCCCTTTCGATAGGAGAGGCATGCTTTGCCTCTGTATGCATCACAGTTCCAGCCCAGTCTACTTCCACGGAGCTGAGCTTGAATAATGCTGGGCTGTCTCAGCATCCAGTAGGTTTGAATTGTCCAGTTCTTCATGGCAGAGAGCCACTGTCGAACTAAAAAGTGTCCCTCGAGGGGCACTTATCTGGGAAATACTAATTTATGGGAATACTTGGCACAACCTTGATGCAGAGGGAAGTGGAACAACGTCTACTCTCTGTGAATTTCTTGGTCTTCCTTGAGGTGGGATCCTCCACGTCTGTACTCCACCTCGGCCATTCTCTTGTTGAGAATCTCCTGAAGCAGCAGAACAGTTGTGGATTTGACCGTGAGCTTATAGCCATCCTCTAGTGTAGAAGAGGCCCCCTGATGCTCCCACTTCATTGCTCAGTCCATGCATTAAAAAAAATAGATTTGAGTTTGGCATCGGCATGTGATGTCGTGGTTAGAGTAATAGGCTTGGATGTGTGGCAAACAGGCATCTGATTTTCTGCTTGGCCTTGAAGCACACCCCACAGCTTTGATAAACCACCACCTCAAGGCGGATCTCATTTGCAGGACCTGTTATGAATCTAAAGAAGCGATCACGGCCACTTGGAAAAAGGGACAGCTGTGATTACAGCTATTGGGATTTAGGCTGACATGAAGTGACTCTCTCGAGGCCTGGGTCAATTGCTTTTACTTAGTGATCCGTTTAAAAGGAGGAGGAGGATGTCCCAAAGGCATAATTGACCCGTACTGGAAGTGAACTACCTTATGCAGAAGGAATCACATTGAGATCCTGGGTCTTTACCAAAAAACAAAACAAAACAAAAACGGGAGGATTACTAATCTCCCAGAGGCTGTGAAGGAGAAGCTTCGGCAGCTTGAAGCACTGCTCACGGACGTCTGTGAAAAAACTGCTTTCAGAAAAAATATATCTGCAACTTATGCATGGAATGAAACCTGCATTTTCTCAGTCTGGGTTTTGCTTTGTCTTTCTGGCTTCGTGCATTTGTTTCTGAAACTTTCCGTTATGCGGCCCTTCTTTTTGCTTCTCTCTTGGCTTGCTCTCGGCTCCTCTTTCAGCCCTCCCGCCTTCCCTTCCCCTAATTATTGTTTGTTTGTATATTTGTTGGTGGTGGTTGAAATGCATGCTCTAACGTCTGCTGTTAACCTACTTCTCAGCCCAGGGACGGACGCGGCCGCCCAGACGAATTTCCTTCTCCTTCAGCATCTCTCCGCTCATTCCTAAGTCTAAAACTGTCTTTTCTGTTGGCTCTTCTTCCAGTGATGATGAGGAACGCTTGGATAGTAAGTAATCTGGACAGAATTGAAGCTGGCGTTGAGTGGTGCTAGCCAGGGAAGCGTCTTTTGCTTCGTTTTCTTTCTTTCTCCAGTGACGCTGTTGAGTTGCTCAAATGTTGGCTTCGTGCCTTGTGCTTCTCCTGCCCTTTGTTGAGTTTCGCTAGCAACAGTACAACAGCATCACTCTGGCATCTTGCTTTCGTTGTTGCTTACAGACATCGCTGCTTGTGAGAAAGCTTTCTCGTCCTACCTCCTGTTGGTGGAATCGTGATCCTTGTCTTGGCTTTGCCCTGTATATGGACAAGAGGGAGGGACATGCTTTGAAACAGCCGTGCATTGAGTGCCACCATTTCAGTTTTGCTGTCACGTGTCTGCATGTAGGAAACCGCATAGTTAAGACTCACAGATGTGTATGTTTGAACCATATGTGTTTGAATCAAGAATGGTGTGTCTCATCCGTTGATTAACCTACCCAGAGGGTCATCTTATGTTAGAGCACATCAACATGATGCTTTTGAGGGGTTTTGCGCTTTGTCGTTCAGTCTTGCTTACAGGGAAGTGACAATCCGTTAACGTTGACTGTTGCAATATCCTCAGCTCGTTCCTGGAGATCCCACTTTCTCTGTCGTTGGCATTTAAGGGAGCATTACTTAAATGCTGCTGAATTTTTTAACCGAGAAAGTTAGATCTAGGCTCAGTCACATTATGAACAGGGTGATTGAAATGACCAGGACTTAAAGTAGCTTTCAGTGTTGGCTATTTTAACTTTAGCAAATTTTGAGAAGGTGAACTCTGATTGGCACAGTATGGCTTGAATTGCAAGCTGAATAATTTAAGCAAATATGTCCCAAAAGGCCATATGTCAAATGAGAAAACATAGATATTGATATAGATATATCACGTACCTGCAGCACAACTTCCAGAGCTGAAGACTTTTTTCCCCCCTTGTATTGATTTGTTCCATCACTAGGTAGTTTTGAGGAACCACACGAATTCTCGACAGGGAACTTCTTACCGTGAAGTTGTGTCCCAACCTTCAGAAAATAGTCTTCTGGAAAACATAGAGTGACAGGCCTACGCACTTGCTGCTCAGGGGTGAAATTGACAAAGAACATCTACCCTACTTCCTCTTGGAAGTTGTCCTTTTGAACTTGTAGGCTCATAACATTGTCAGCAATCTTATGAATTTTTAATCATCAGTGTTTGGTTTTCCCCAGCCAGAGATGTTTGTATTGATTTCAGAATACAGTGGTGCCTCGCTAGATGATGATAATCCATTCCACTGAAATTGTTGTTTAGTGAAATCATCGTCTAGCGAAAAGCATTTCCCCATTGGAATGCATTGAAACCTGTTTAATGCGTTCCAATGGGGAAGAATCGTCGTTGTCTAGCGAAGATCGGCCATAGAAAAGCCGCTTTGCGAACCATTGATCAGCTGTTTAAATTGCTGTCTTGCGAAGTTTAGGTCCCCAAAACACCTGTTTTGCGAGCACAGAGGGAGCTGTGAAAATTGTCATCTAGCAAAAATTGGTTTGCGAAGCAGGGACCAAACATTGTCCAGCAAAATTCCCCCATAGGAATCACTGTTTTGCGAATCGCTATAGTGATTGCAAAAAGTCAATGTCTAGTGAAAAAACTGTCATGCAGGGTAACTGTCTAGCGAGGCACCACTGTAAAGACAAAAAAAGGGGGCTGTTTTGGCTCTGTAGAAACATATTTCATTTTTTCCCATTCTTCTATACCATCATTCCATTTTTTGATCAGCATCGTATATCCATTTGTTATTCCGGTTAGTCTCCTGTCAGATGGAAACATATGAACGGTTCTTTTCAACGACGGTTATGATAGAGGTAGTGGGAAAATCAGATCTAGCACGGTTGTTCATTTGCACCCATTTCTAATAAATGTTTGGTGTGGAAGGGTCAGGAAATGTGTGACCTTCCAGAGGTGTGAGCTACAATGCCCATCACCAGTGGTCTTGCTGGGTTGGGGTGGACAGGAGTTGAGTGTCCAACAACCTCTGAAAAGCTAAAGATTTCCCACCTGCTTCTTAGTGAATGATATATGAAATTTTGCTCACCAAGTCTTCCTGCTACAACATGTCCTTCTGGTTTTTCCCCAGGTAACCGATCCTTCAGCAGTACCAGCAGTTCGCTGACACAGAGGTGAGCTATGCATGGATTTTTTTCTGCATCCTCCGAAGGAAGAGATTTGTACTTTGTCATTCTCTTTGCAAGCTCTAACGTCACGGGTTCAGGAAGAATCTTGTGGACTAGTTAAAGAAAAGGTGCTCAATGAAAATGGAACAATTAAATAAACTGGAGGAGTACAAATAATAAGGGTTTTTAACTGAGAAGGGATTTTATGCTATGGTCTTAATATAAACATAATACTGTAATCATGTCCCATCTAGTCAATTCTGACTCACGGTGACCCTTTTTGGGGTTTTCCAGGTAGAGGATATACAGAAGTGTGTTACCCTTCCCTTCCTCTAGGGGCACCCTAGGACTATGCAGCTGGCCCAAGGCCACCCAGGCTTGCTATTTTCCCAAGAAGCACAGTTGGGGAACTGAACTCTCAGCTCTGCAGCCAGAGGCCTAAACCACTGAGCTAGCCATCCGGCTTATGTTATGGTCTTACGAATTGTGTATTTTTAATAACCGTGTTTTAAATCTTGTGGACTCACTTTTGTTTTGTGGTTTGGATGTGTTACAACGTTGCGTGACATTGTGTGTTGAGTCCCATAAGAAAAGGGGCTAGAAATCAACTCAGCAAAGAGGTGAACGATTCAAGTTGCATGACTGTGAATATTAGGGTAGTTCTAAAGAGTCGGAGAGTGCTTGTTTTTCCATCTGCTGCAACAGATTACATCTGGAAAAAAAGGCAGCTGAAAGGAGAAAGCTTGCCCTGATCACCTACAGTTTCTAAAAGTACCTTTATTCCAAGAATTACATCTGCCCAGTGTGGTGTAGTGGAGAGAATGGCGGACTAGGACTCAGGAGGCCTGGGTTCGAATCCCCACTCTTGTCTGTGAAAGTCACTGGGGGAGTGGAACTGGTAAAACCACTCCTTAAATGTCTCACTCACCCTGAAAGCCCTATTAGGGTTGTGGTAAGTGGGTTTCGACTTGACAGCACAGAACACAAACACACCAAGCTGTGGTGGAGCATGTCTTCTTAGTCAATCAATGTGTCTGTAATAAACTCATTTGTATATTTGGTGATATGCACTCCCCCTCACTTCCAACCATGTTTCCCTAAATTAAAAAAAAAATTTGCTGCCTCCTAAATGGCTTTCCTCAAAGTGCTTCTCAGGAAGCTGGATTTGCAGCTTGAAACGGTAGAGGGCACTGTGGCTATTTGGAATTTGTGTTTGCTGGGAGAGAAAGGCTTTACCGTTCGTTGCAGGCTGGCAATGGCCTCAATCTTCACCTGCAGAATTTGCCAGCTAAGTGCTGTTGAAAGCACAGGGACCCTTTGCTAGGGAGAGAAAGCACCATCCATGTTTGTAATATGCATGAGAGTTACCAGCCTTTTTTTTAAAACCAACTCTACCATTTTCTTTAGCTTCTGTCAAGACACACATGAACCAACCATAAAAATGTTTTTTTGTGAAAAAGTTACTTTTGGGGGGCTACCATCATGAGAAGATAAGACTCGCTGGAAAAGGGAATAATTCTAGGAAAAGCTGAAGAGGGAGGAAGGGAAAGAGGAAGATCAAAGAGAAGATTGTTTGACTCAATAAGGAAGCCATGGCCAAAGTTTGCAAGTCCTGAGCCGGGCTCTTAATGATAAGACCCTTTGGAGGTCATTAATTCATAGGGTCTCTGTAAGTTGTAAGTGACTTGGTGGCACCTAACACGATCGGTTCTCTGCATTCCCTCCTCCCATGTTGATTAGTGCATTTTGAGACTAGAAAAAGGGGAAAAATGACATTTTCAGAGACTAGTCATGCTAATCCGTTCTAGCATAACAAAAAAAATGTTTTAGAAGTTTTAACAGCCTTTTTAACGCTAATAGTTCTACTTTGCCATTAGCATTCAGGGTTACAGTTATTTCCTCAGAAGGAGATAGGTAAAGGTTCCCCTTGACATTTAGTCCAGTCGTGTCCGACTCTAGGGTGCGGTGCTCATCCCCGTCTCCAAGCCGTAGAGCCAGTGTTTGTCCGTAGACAGTTTCCGTGGTCATGTGGCCAGTGCGACTAGACATGGAATGCCATCACCTTCCCACTGAGGTGGCACCTATTTATCTACTCGCATTTTTACATGCTTTCAAACGCCTAGGTTGGCAGGAGTTGGGACGAACGATGGGAGCTCCCTCCATCCCGTGGATTCGATCTTACGACGGCTGGTCTTCTGACCTTGCAGCACAGAGACTTCTGCAGTTTAACGCGCAGCGCCACCACTGGAAGGAGATAGCCAATGTCAAAATGAATACACCAGTTTTAAAAGTGCCACAAACCTCCCCGCCCCATGTTTTAAAGCCCTCGAAATATCTTTTCTAACCCCATACAGATCTATTCATTTTTTTAAAAAAGGGATTCATCAATTTGATTTTTGCAAGCCCCACAGGGATTGGCATTTCGTTAATGTAGAACGGGAAGATGAAAATGTTCTGGAGGGGTTGAAAGGGGAGGTGGTGTGGGTTCCTGCCTTGTCTTCTGAGATGTTCTGTCCCTTGTCTTTCAGCATCAGCGAGGAGAGCGGCAGCTTCTTGCCCCCCAGCCCTTCCAGAAAAGACTTGGAAGGAAAAAGTGGAACAAAAGTTAGCCGCACATTCAGCTACCTCAAGAACAAAATGTCAAGCAGTAAGAAGAGCAAAGTAAGTGCCTCTAGATGTTTGCAGTAGCTCGCGTGGATGCTTTGGCGTCCAACAGTCTTTGCCGGCCGAAAAGCGTCTAGGTTGGCTTGACGCTACCTCTCCTTGGGGCGGGGGGGTTGGTTGAAAAGAGGAAAGAGGTTGGGGTTCGGAGAGGAGGTGACTCCCACAGCCCAGGGAGCATTGGGTCCTTTGGGTAGAAATCTGAAAATGTAAAACTCTCGCCACTGATGACGTCAGGATTTCGGCCATGGACGTTGAAGGAACTGAACCAGTGGTGTCTTTCCTGTGCAGTCTCTTTGCCGTGACGCAGCTGTATAACTAGACCACTGCTAAAGCTCAACAGACTGCATGATAAGGTCCCCCCACCCCTTCTGAGACACAGGTAAAGGTAAAGGTTCCCCTTGACATTTAGTCCAGTCGTGTCTGACTCTAAGGGTCGGTGCTCATCTCCGTTTCCAAGCCGTAGAGCCAGCGTTTGTCCGTAGACAGTTTTCATAGTCACGTGGCCAGCACGACTAGACACGGAACGCTGCAACCTTCCCACCAAGGTGGTACCTATTTATCTACTCACATCTTTACATGCTTACGAACTGCTAGGTTGGCAGGAGCTGGGACAAGCGATGGGCGCTCACTCCGTCGCGTGGATTTGATCTTATGATGGCTAATCTTCTGACCTTGCAGCACAGAGGCTGCAAGCGATATCACATCCCTCTGAGACATTAAAGTAATCAGATGGTAGTCAAAAATATATCTGACATTTTATTCACCACTGAATTATAGGTATAACATTTTACCTAGTATTATTGATAATCACTTTGGATTGCAAAAGTCAGCAATAGAAAATGAACTGTCTTTCATATAAATAAAATTTAGTATCTCAGACTCCCCCTTTTTTCACATTTTCATTATTTTCTCTGTTTTATTATGCCAGTCATTGTTCACAATCTACAGGTGATAATGTTCTCTGAACGGAGAGCAGGTTTGTAAAGAAAATAGTTGTTAACAGGTCAAACTATTTAACACAAAGGGCTTAGAAGCAGAGTTTGGAGAAGTTACTTTTGGCGGTCTGTAATGGTCACATGACCCCAGGACTTTCAGTCTTTAAAACGTTTCCAAGCCTTGCTTGGATTAGTTGTGGATTGGGAGCCCTTTTCTTTTTAAGTGCTCTTTCTTGAAAGATCCTGCTTCTGTGAAGCAATGCTGGATTTTTTAAAGATTGTGACATAGCAAGAAGTTGTGTAAAGGCAGCTTGTTTCCCTTTGTGGGTGCGTATCTCTGGAGTGTGAAGATTCTGTGAGAGTTCTGAAGTTCCTCTGTCTGTAGAGAGTCAGATAGGTTAAAAAACAAAAATTACAAAGCATGTGTTAACTACTGTGTTTCCCCGAAAATAAGACAGGGTCTTATATTAACTTTTGCTCCAAAATATACATTAGGTCTTATTTTCAGGGGATGTTTTATTTTTTTCATGTACAACAATCTACATTTATTCAAATGCAGTCCTGTCATCTTCTTCGGGTTGCTGCACAAGGGTGGAGGGTGGGGGTTTCAGTTAATTGGGGCTTATTTTTGGAGTAAGGCTTATATGACGAGCATCCTGAAAAATCATACTAGGTCTTATTTTCATGTTAGGTCTTATTTTCAGGGAAACAGGGTATTTGCTCCAGAGGCCTCAGCTTTACCTATCCCATTCACAGGTGGCATCTTTGATAAAAAAAATCGATAAACCTCTTCATTTGTTCCACCCAAAAATAGTGTTCAGGGCATAACATATTCCATTTTATAATCAGGGGAAACTCTCTCAAATCCAAGTTAGTTTGTCATCTCCCTTGATTTGAGCAGCCAGAATTTCTCCAGCTTATATTCCGAAATGCCAGGAAATAAGTAAAAATGCTGCACAGTCAGTTGTTTCCGGTTACCCATACTGGTTTGACCACCGGTGAAATAATGCATAGACTTTGAAGGTTTTTATTTTTATGATAAAACCTTTTTCAAGTCAAAGTGTCATCGTTTGCACAAATCCTTTATCATTTGGGCAAGATGACATGGTTCAAGGAAGACGGAGAAGCTGTTGTTGAAATTGAGAGCGGAGGTTCAAATCCCTACCACCTGGAGGTTGATAGAGCATCCGTGATCATGAGTATTGCATTGTGTTATATGAAGGAAACATCTTCCAAACTGCAGTTTTTCAGGAATGGGGAGCCAGGAGCCTACCTTGGAATTACTAACATGGATGTCATGGTTCGAGCGTAGCGCAAATCAGTTTGGAAACCCAACATGGTCTGCAGGGCAATAGAGGAGAGGCTCCTCCCACTTAGCCCCGACTTCCCCCATGCAAGCGGCGATGAGTCTAACGGGAGAATTTCCTGCTTGCATATATTTTCTAGAAAACTGGGCTTGCATGTAGAGCCTTGTAAATAACTTCTATAGATTTCTCCCCCCTCCATTTTAAAATGTGTGTCTGTGTGTGTGTGTTTTAATTCCTGGGAATTAATTGTCGTTAGCTTTGTTTCTTGCATTTCTTTCTCTTGTGGGTTTAGCGTCTTGCTTTATTGCAGGTTTACTTGCTTATTATTTATTTAAAACATTTTTTTAACCTGCCTTTCTACTGAAAAAGGAGCCCAAGCAGTTCCTTTTGATGTTGAAGTTTTATCTTCTGTTTTGTGTTCACATTGTTTTTACATTTCCTGTAAGCCACCCAGGGAACGTACAAGGTTATAGGTTGGCAAACAAGCACCCTGCTGTATGTCATTAAACAAATAAATACAGCTTACTCATACGTTGTCAACATTTAATGTACAACTAGTGATGGAGCGTTGGTAGATGTCAGGTTTGAGTTTTTGTAAGGTAAGAGTCCTTTATTCCGACTGTTTAGGAATCATTTTACTTATTATACATACAGAGATGTTCTTCGTCCTGAATTGTAGCAAGATCATTTTTCTTGGGTTTATAGCGTGTGCATGAGTGCGCTGTTTATTTCCCTTTCCCTTTTTTTCTTCGTTTAAGAATTAAAAAAACACAACCCAGTCTTGAAAGAGGAAGTGGACAGGATGTCTGTTGTTGCCTGCTTTTAAATACTGCTGGTAGTTATACTGCCATAAATACGTGACGGGTTTTTCTTTTTTTCTTGGAAATCGCTCTGTGCTAGGAGCTGGAAGGATAAATCCCAAGCAACATGCGTAAGTTTATGACAGGGTCTGCTGATTTGCGGTCAGCCCGTGAAAAGTATTGTTACCAGCCATAAGAGATATGAGTTTTGCTCTTGCTCCATGTGTTGTATCTTTAGCCCCATCTTCCTTTCTATACCAGTTTTGTAACTTTCCTCAAAATCCATAAGTGGAAGAGGTAGCTGTGAGACCACTGGCACCAGAAGGGTTAAAAACAAAACACTTTGAGGAAAAGAGCAAGAAACAAGCCTTCCTTCTCTCCTCCCCTCTGTCTTTCTCTTGCTCAACTCGTTTCTGACTTCCTTTCCCTCAACCACCCTTTGATGATAGCAGATTCAGCGAGAGCGACAAGATAGGGCTTTTCCACCACCCCCTCCTTCTCCACCTTCTAACATCATGGATGGATAGGTGTTTGCCACCCCGTCTCCTGCGTGGCAGCTGGGAAGTATGTCTCTAAAATGGCATCGGTTTTCCAACGTACCCCAAATAACTGTGAACTTGATAGGACGGTTCCATGCAGAGGTAAGATGCTTTTTTCCTCCCATTGACCTCTGATGGCTCGTGTGATTCGGGGGACAAGGCAGGGGTCCAGGGGAGGATCAAGAGATCCTCCTCTCTTGGAGAATTGATGGGTCAACCGAAAGGTCAACTGCTTGAGTGCCTAATCAAACCCAGTCCATCTAACGGACCCTTGTGGCACAAACTGGCTTGCTTGCCCACCTGGACCTGCTAGTGGGTGACTTTCTATATGCTTCAAATGAGACTTTGTGTTTTGTTTCAATATTGGTATGCGAGTCTGTTCTTTTTTGAGGCTTTCCCCCCCTTCATTGAAGTGCTTGATCTCCATTTCCTGTTTTTTTAACTGAGAAAGCAGCTTGTGCCTGCTCTCCTTCTAATGAGTTCAGCCAGGGGTGCTCCTTAAACAAAAAACAGGGTGTGCAGTCCCTTAAATAGGGGAATGCTTTCTTAAGAATTGTGAACCTTAGTAGCTGCCTTGGCCCTACCAGTCAAGACACAAAGAAGTACCAAAAATAGGTGGTTTTGATGGGCGAGTGGGTGCATGAAATACTGGCAGCGAGAGGAGGCTTGTGTTGTGCGGAAGTCTTCAGAGGTATTGAAATTAAGTCGTCCTGGGGAATGTGGGTAGCTCTTAACCTCTCTGTCCGCACTGTCCGAAGCAGAAAGCAGAATTCGGCAGTCTAGCCCCATTTACAGAGTCTTTTTAGAGGAGTTTTAGCAATCCTTCCAATAGCCTTGTAAGAATTTTAGCATTATGCTTCCCTTGTTTACTAATGTTGGGTACAGTACCTTTGTTTCAGAGAGGTTAAATCCAAGTAGGGTGTTGCTGGAGAAGTCAAGCCGGTCTTGCTCGGGCCAGGCTATAGCTCTCCAGATTTGTGGGAGCGAGGTGGCCGGGATGAAATGGCCCTCCCTATGAAAGCTGTTTCCCCTTAAAGAAAACTAGAATCTCTGAGACAAGGGCTAACCTTTGCAGTGTGTATTGGTTTTTTATTATTCTTTTTTCTTTTTGGATGGGGGAGCATCCAGTTACGCAAGCTTTGGGGCTGAAATTTGAAGTGGTGGGATCAGTAAGAGACTTGGTAAAGGCAGAGGGGTGTTTCGTTTGCAAGCCCTGGAGAGGGACTATAATAACAGGACCTCCTAAGTCAGCAGTGACTTGACTACATAACAGCTGCATCCCTGGCTTATGTTTACTGCAGCGAGAATATGGCTTAAAAAGGCTTCAAATACTAGAAGGACTGCTTTCTGTGTTGGTGGGTGGATACGGTTCCTCAAATGCTCCCATAGAAGCCCACGCCGGGAGTTTTTCTGTATGTTTATGAGCATCAAGGTTAGCATTGCTGCAGGGAAGATCACAACTATTACTGTTGTGGCCCGGACGATTTTCCTTTGACCAAATCTTGTTTTTGCAAATCAGCAATTCTTGTTGATTCTTGGGAATACTGGTGTTACTTTTTTTTATTTTAAAAGAAAAGTCTGTTCCTGAAGGTTTCCGTGGTTTCAGCAAGTCAAACGCTTCAGTCTTGCAGTTCTCAAACAAAGACGTTCTGCTCCAGGCTGGCCTCTGCCCCGTTGAAGTTCTGCCTCAGCATCCTTGGGAGGATTGTGAATTTCAGAACAGGCTTCGGACGGAGACTCATTTGCCTGAGAACATTTTTCTTCAGTTGTTGGCAACGATCAGAGCTGCAGAGTCAAAGCACGTTTGCAGAAACGATAGCCTTGGCTGTTCTTCCAAATAATTGTGTCTTAATAAACTCAAGATCCCACCGCTCAGAAGAATCACATATGGAACTCAAGACTTGTCAAGCATCCCAATGTGGTTTTGTGTGTCTACACTACACACTGACAGCAGTTTTATACCGTTTTGCTTACCAATGGCTATGTTCTGTGCTGGGGTTTGTAATCGGTAAGGCCCTTCGTATTTTGTCATGTTGTTGTTCAAGGGGAGAGCACTGGAAATCCTACCAGAAACCCCAGGATTCTGTAAGATGGGTCCATGGCTGTTAAAGCAATATCATCTAGCCACAATTTTATAGTGTACATACGCTGTACGTCCCAGGGCTGTGGGGCTTTTTCTCAAGTGAATGTGCTGAGGACGGCTCCTCCTTTCGACAGCCCGGTTGCTACTGCTTTATTTATGGCGTCATTTCTCTCTGGAATGCAGTGCCAGAAAAGGTGGCTGATAAAGACAGCCCGGAGGGGTTACAGTCAGAGATGTAGGTATGCGCAATGCTTCTGGAAGCACTTGGGGCTGAGTAAGAGAGACGGAGACGCAGTTTTACGTGTCCTGTTTCCAGCCTTTTCATGTGTCATCCAGAGGCCACAGAGCTTTTCCTTCTGCACATTGCAGAAGTTGGCTGGCCAGCCGGCCTTTCTCTTTCCTTCCGCCCCCCTCGCCTGCCTTCCAACTGGTTTACAGTTAACTGTGTCCCTGCTGAGCTTGTCAACCAGTGGAATTAATAGCAGGCACAGTCTTCTGGCATCTCCCCCAGCCAACCCCACAGGTATTATTTTAGGGCACTGGCTCAAGAAATACTGGCCATAATCTAGTTTTCAGTTTATGCTTGCACAAATGGAATGACGCAAATTGCGGAAGCAAATTTCTGCTCGTTGCCAAAGTGCCGGTTGCCTTCTTGGGTTGCAAGCCGAAATCGGCAGCGGGAGGTCTAGCTATCCGAAGCGTTAGAAGAAAAACCAAAGTATCCCCTTGGGAGCAAAAGGAAAAGCGTTCGTTTTACTGAGTTCAGCGAAAATTACACAAGAATGTATAAGCTTTCGGGTTCTCCAGAAGTCTTCACCAGGCTTTGCAGTTTTTAAAATGGTTCGCATGGGAAGGGAAGCGTAGAAGTGCAGAAAATTGGTCCCAAAATGGTAAACATGAGAACTGATGCTACTGAGAGATCACCAACGGGATGACTCAACTGAACAACGTATCACCAAATTGGGGAAATAAAGAAAGACGACAAGAGGCAAAAGGAAGAAGCACTTTACCGAAAGTAAGCAAACCTTGAGAAGTTTGCTAAGTGTTCTTACCGTCTTATAAGAGAACCATCGTACAGACACGCTTAGGGGGTCACCCAAGAAGATTCAGCATCCTAAAGATGAAGATAAAGAGGAAGCAGAGGAACAGTTTTCATTGTCTTCTTCCAAATGGGTCAAATATCAAAAACAAATGGGTCTATACCAGATGGTCTGGTGAGCTTTGGTATTTAAGACGGAGCTTCTGAAAGCTAGGTCAGGTAGAGGGACCCTATCAACCTCCAGATGATGTTGGGAACCTGCAGCTCCCATCATCCTTCGCTGTGGTGTGTCTAGTTGATGAGAATCGCTTTATATTATATAGATAATATAAAGGATACTTCCCCTGCAGTATCCTTTATATCAGTGGTCCCCAACCTTGCACCTCCAGATGGTCTTGGACTTCAACTCCCAGAAATCCTGGCCAGCAGAGGTGGTGGTGAAGGCTTCTGGGAGTTGTAGTCCAAGAACATCTGGGGGCCCAAGGTTGCGGACCACTGCTTTATATTATCTATAACATTGAGTGGCTTGTTCCTCTCCTGGCAGATAGGTGATATGGATGGAAAGGTGTTCATGTGTATCAGTGGTAGATTTGACCATACCGAACAAGTTCCCGGGTTCTGTGTCGGGAAGTGCCAGCGGTTGTGTGTTGTCAGCAAGCTTGGTGAAGTGGAGACCCTCTATGCGCGCTGGGGATGCTGTAGCTTTCGTTTCTTCTACACCACTCAACATGTTATTGCTAAGTAGATAAATGTAGGAGATACTGATACCCTTGGTCGGGGAGGTTGAGTCATACATGGACGTGCATCATAGCAGGTGTCAACCGTGGGTGACGCACACTTCAGCTTGTGAGTTTGCCGTTTGAGGGCATGGAAGGTGAGACTGAAACATGGATGTTTAATGTGCAGGCTGTTTCCCACACGCAACCACCCGCTGTTGGGGGGGGTGCCCCATTACTGAAGGTTTTCAAGAAAAGTTTGGAGAACCATCTATCCGGGATGGGATGAGGTATCCTGTCTTGGGTTGGACTAGAAGACCTCCAAGGTCCCTTCCAACCCTACGACGATTCTGTGATTCTATGAACCAGTCTCATGATCTTGCAGGCGACGATGCTCCAGTACAGGCTGAATTCTCTCTCTCTCTTTTTCAGGCAAGAGGTCCCCTTCCCCCTTAAAGAACATGGCATGATTTTTGTGCCTCTCGTTTCCTCACCTCCCCGCTTCCCTGCTCTTCTTTTTCAGGAAAAGGAGAAAGACAAGGAGAAAATAAAAGAGAAGGAGAAAGATTCCAAAGATAAAGAAAAGGACAAGAAGTCCATAAACGGACACTTCTTCGCCGCCACCCCAACCGTGGGGCCGGTCACTTGCTACCACTGCCTGAAACCTTTTAACAAGGACTCTTTTGCCTGCTCAGGTGAGCCAGCTCCTTTCGCTTGGGGTTCTTTTCCAGATCATCTGGAGTGTTTCTCCCCTACCTGTTGAAACATAGATGCTGAGTATGAGAAGGTTACCATTTGGAACCCAAAAAGAGGGTTGATCGCTTTTGAAATGGTTAAGACAGAATTCATCCTGTGTGATTATCTACAGTAGAACAAGGATTCCCAACTTTAGGTCCCCAGATGTTCTTGGATTGCAACTCCCAGAAACCTTCACCACTAGCTGTGCTGGCCAGGGTTTCTGGGAGTTGTAGTCCAAGCACATCTGGGGACCCAAGGTTGGGAACCACTGATCTAGAATATAGTAATTCATGGATGGACTGCCTCTGCCTTTTCTTCCAGGGAACTTAAGGTTGCAAATGAGTCTCTTTTCACCTACGGCAGTGGTCCCCAACTTTGGGCCTCCAGATGTTCTTGAACTACAACTCCCAAAAGCCTACACTACCACCCCTTCTGGCCAGGATTTCTGGGAGTTGAAGTCCCAGAACATCTGGAAGCCCAAGGTTGAGGACCACTGCCCTACAGCATCCTTTATATTATCTATAACATTTTGCTATGGTCGCGCCATCTGTTTCGAGTCCTAGCTGGAACTGTTAATCATTACATCTTACTGATGGCTAATTAAGGCTTACTTGACACAGGCCCGGTGTCAGCAACTCGCCCGGCCCGGCAAATGTCAGGGCCTCAAAGAGATGACCGCTGCTAACTTTTGTCTCCTTTCCTACTTGCTGGAAAAAGAAGGGATAAGAAGAGCCTAGCAACAGGAAGAAAGCTTGAGCAAAATTATAAGAAGGAAATGAAGATCATATCACTGGAACAGTAATGAAGACTTAATTAAGTTACATTTAATGAAATGATGATAAATCTAATGCAATGACCCTGTGCCAGAGCCCAGAGGAATTCTGGAGAGATGAGAAGATGATGGGCATCTTAATGGAGGTGCGGGTAGTACAGAACATTGCAGGGCTGCGCCAGAGGATCCCTGCATTAGATTTATAATGATTTCATTAAAGTTAACTTACATAAGCGTTCATTATCGTTCCATTGAGATCATTTTTGTTTCTTTCTTGAAATTCTGCTCAGCTTTGTTAATGACCTTCCTAAGCACAGTGTGCTCAATTATTTCTTGCCGATGCGGGAGTGCTGCTCCGTCAGTTGATACAGGGGCTAATTCGTTCACATGGTCAGGCAGACAAGAACTATTCCAACAACATAAAGATCATGAAATTGTAGCTGCTGTGTTCGGACAGACGGACGGAAGGACGACAGACAGACAGACAGACAGACAGACAGACAGACAGACAGACAGACAGACAGACAGACAGACAGACAGACAGATAGATAGATAGATAGATAGATAGATAGATAGATAGATAGATAGATAGATAGATAGATAGATAGATAGATAGGAATTCTAGGCAGCCCAGTAATAAATTTTTGAGTGATGTACAATATATTAGAAACCTGAAATTGCATACAATATATACAGCAGAAAATGAAAACAAATCATAATAATACTACAATAAAACAGCAGCAAAGAATGAAGGCCCACAGATCAGTAAAAAGCAGCAGCAAAATAAAAGAGTGCCAAAATCTAAAAGATATAAAACCAGTTCTTGAAAATGAGAATAAAAAGGTGTTCACCTTCTGCTCCAATGATTGTACTTGAGATGAAGGCAAACCTCTCTGGAAAGGTTGTTTTATAGACAAGGGGCCACTATTGAAAAAAAAAAAGCAACAGTAGCAACATCTTGAATTTTGATTAGCTAGTGTTTTAAGATGGGTTTGAAACAGATTTTTAACATCCTGTGTTGTGTTTAAAAAAACACTGGTTGATTCTTGAGATCAAGGTCAGTTGACCCCTTGGGCAGTCCCATTAAAATCTTCTGACCTGCGGTAGAGACATTAAGGTCATCTCAAGATGCAAATGAGCTTGTGTTCAGGTGAGACTTCAGGGGGAAAATTTCCGGCTGGCTTCTGCGCTAAAGCTGGGATCAGGTGGGCGAAGGCTTGCCTGAGTCAGAAACTGTGGCACAATCCAGTATTTCCCTCCTAGTGCTTGACATCAGGTATAGAAAGTCAAAACTGAGCCTTTGTTATCTTCCGGGGGTGGAAATTCCTGGATGGAGAATCTGCACTTGCCGGTTTGTTGCTGTTGACTCAGGTGAAAACACAGGCTCATGTTAAAGGTTAATCTCTTGAGAGGTTTCTCTGTTGCCCAACTGTGTTGACTCTGATCGTGATAATGAGGAACCAAGTGGCGAGCTTTCTCCTAGGGCAGCTGTCGCTCTACCTTAAAAGTGCTGTTTGAATAACTGTTTCCCTAGAAGAAGTCTTTGAACCTTTCTCTTTCTCAGAGAAGCTCAGAGCAGAACTGGAAGACCCTAGGCGACTGTCCAGCTAGGCTTGTGCCGATAAGCCTTCTCCCAAGCGTTCACCCTTACAAGGCCACTGGATTGGTGTGGCTCCCTCTCACATGACCCACTCATGCCAAACCCAAGTGTGATGCTTAGTGAGTTAGGTCCCTGGCTGTGGAGCCAGAGGTTGGGAGTTCGATTCCCCACTCTGCCTGCTGAGTCTTGCTGGGATAGTGGCGAAGGATGAACGTCCCCTAATGCCAACCTTGGGCCTCCAGATGCTCTTGGACTATGAACTCCCAGAAGCCTTCACCACCACCTCTGCTGGCCAGGATTTCTGGGAGTTGAAGTCCAAGAACATCTGGAGGCCCCAAGGTTGGGGACCCCTGCCCTAGAGGAAGAGAATGGAAAACCACTTCTGAATACTCTCTGCTTAGAAAACCCTGGAATGGGTCACCAAAAGTCAGTCAACTTGGTGACACGTAGACTAACAATGAAAAGGGATGTGCTGGCTTCTTAGTTTTGATTTACTTGGGTTTTCCAACATCTCACCTTTTTTTCCTTCCCATCCTTGTTTTTTTTAAATAAAAATAAAAAATAAAAATATAATATAAAATATTTTAAAAATCATATTGAAAGACTAAAATGTATATATATATGTTTTTTTTCTAACATGAGCATTGATCTGCTCATTTTATTATTTAAAAAAAGGCAATTTGTCCTGCTGGCCAAAGTGTGTTTTGTGCAGCATTTTCTTCCAATGCACATGTTGTGCCAACATGCACACCTTGTTTGGTGTGAACTTTATTCAACCGAAACATCTTGCAAGCCTCCTGAATGTGCAGGTTCCCAAGGTGAAGCATAATCTTACAGTGAGAAAGAAATACTAATATTCTGTGTGCTGTCAAGTCAATTTTGACTTACGGCAACCCTTTCCAGGGTTACTCAGAAGTGCTTTACCCTTCCCTTCCACTGGGGGCGCCCTGGCTCTACTCACAGGGGGGAATCAAACTCCTCTAACCACTGGCTCCGCATCCAGATACCCAAATGATTGAGCTTTGCAACCAGCTTAGTAAGAAAGAAAATGAGTGAAAATGTGTTTTCGTCAAAACTGTTGAATCCAGTAAAACATTTTTTCCCACTGATAACACTGCATAGTGTGGTTCAGAGTCCTTAAGGGATGGGGTTGCAGTTATTCTGTCAATTGCCAAGACTTAATTGGGTGCCTCTTAGCTAGACACCTGAATGAGAAGGAGAATTAACCTTTTAGTTATTATCAATATATTTGCTTTCTTTTGTACCCCCTTTGCTGCTTGCTTTGGTTTCTGCAAGAAGGGTGGTTCTCCTGTCATCACTACATTGCCATGTATAGTATCTCAGCTGGATCATAATTCCTTTAGTTTTCTCTTTCTGTCCCAGAAGTACAGTAATGCATTTTTCGAACAGAATTCCCAGTAGAAATCTTGCTGAGAATATTTTTTTTCTGATGAGGATCATGAAGTGCTTTGCAACTAAGATGGTAGAACGACTAAACTCTACTTGAATGGCTCAAGAAGAATACAAAGTGGAAACCCTATGTGAGCATAAACGTTGCTCATACTTGTTGTTGTCCTTCCTTCTATCTAGGCTGTGGCGTCCTGGTCCATAAAAGCTGTAGAGAGAGCCTGCCTGCTTGCGCCAAGGTCAAAATGAAGGTATAGAGATTCCTCTCTTTTTGTTTGAACACAGATTTACACGCCCAGAGCACCAGGGGTGCACACATACTGTTAAGCGTGTTTCCGCCTTGACATCGTATCCTGGTGATTGCTCCAGGGAGGTTGGAATGTAGACCTCTCTGCTCTTGAGATAAAGTGGCTTTACCAAACATCTCAAGTCTGTGTTGTCTTGAGATACATTTCTAGACCTAATGATTGCTGGAAAAACAAACAACACGTTTTAGACCAGATTCCGGTGGATAAGATTTCCAGTGAGTTGGTGCCGGGGTGCTAGACTTTTGTTGGGATGAGAACCCTAAATGCATGGATTTTCTACATTCCTGTTGTTGTTTATTTTGTTATTTTATTATTATTGTATGTTAGCCGCCCAGAGTAGACCGGTCTAGATGGGCGGGATAGAAATTAAATTAATAAATCAATAACATAAAATTCACCTATGGCAGAGATTCCCGAGGTGTTCTTGGACTAAAACTCCCAGAAGCCTTCACCACTAGTGGCACTGACCAGGATTTCTGGGAGTTGTAGTTCAAGAACTTCTGGAGACCCAAGGTTGAGAACCATTGGCCTACGGAAAGGAGAAGATTGGCATTCCATTCATTTCATTCTGGTAATGACAGTGGGGCTTTTATGGGCTCGTAGTGCTCCGCATTGATGCAGATAAATCAGATGTGATGCCTTATCCTTTCCCTTCTGTCAGTTCCTGTCTCGGTCCCAACACCCTTCCAGGAACATCTGGTGGGGACACCAGAGATGCCTTTCTTAATAGCTGGCTGCAAGTTATGGAAATCCCTGCCCAGGGAGACTTGACTGGCCACCGTGTTGTTCTGCTGATGACAAGCAAAGGCCAACATGCTTACAGCAGTTGTATTGGCTGTTGAGGAAAGAGCTTTTAACAGATCACTGCAATGCTTTTAAAAAGTCTGCACACTTTCAAATCTCTTTTTCATTAAATAAGAGTTTTGATGTTCTAGTTGTTGAGGTGTATTCTAATGTGGTCGTCTTCTATATATTTCATTATCCATGTGGAAAGCTCATAGGAAGAAGGGAGAATTTCATCCGAACCCACTTTTAATTGTCACTCACCTAATGTAAAGGGTGACACGTCTCTTAAGGAAGAACCTCCCTTTGTGGGTTGGAATCCTGTGTAAAGTGTCCACAGATGGTGGATGATCTCTGCTTCAGAACTACCTCCCTCCGTGCATAGGAAAATGCAACACAAAGGGACAGTGGGGAGTGTTTTGAGGCTGTTGTGATGTGCCATGGACCCTAGGAGTTTTTTTCTTCATCATCTTTTCCTTTTCTGGAGAGGAGGAAAGGATGGTTTGTAAAATAAATCACTACATTTATCTGTGGTTATTTACTCTGGACAGCTTATGCATTTGGTTGTATCCTTGTGAGATCCACAGTCCTAAGAATAATTGATTCAGCCTTTTGCTTTGTTCCTATCTCGATTTAAGGCTGTTAATGGCAGGGCTTTCCTAAAGTCTTAATTTGTAGGGTGGTTGTAAGTGGGAAATCAAATACAGTGGTGCCTTGCTAGACAGTTGCCCCGCATTACAGGGTTTTTTTTGCTAGACATTGACTTTTTTGTGATCGCTATAGCGATTCGCAAAACAGTGATTCCTATGGGGGAATTTCGCTGGACAATGTTTGGTCCCTGCTTCGCAAACCGATTTTTGCTAGACGACGATTTTGACAGCTCCCTCCGTGCTCGCAAAACGGGTGTTTTCGGGACCTAAGCTTCACAAGACAGCGATTTAAACAGCTGATCGGCGGTTTGCAGAGCGGATTTCTTATGGCCAATCTTCGCTAGACAACGACGATTCTTCCCCATTGGAACGTATTAAACAGGTTTCAATGCATTCCAGTGGGGAAATGCTTTTCGCTAGACAATGATTTCGCTAGCGAGGCACCACTGTATCTTGTTTTGCTGAAACTTCCCTTCAACTGGCTGTGTACGGAACAGGAACAGGGTGGACCCAGAGATGTGAAAAGCAAGACCCTTCTCAACGACCACGGGATCTCAAAATGCAGATGGGATGGTCTATTTTAACACACATACACCCCACCTCAGGTCAAAATCAACACATGAAAAGCTACGAATCCTTGTACGCATACAGGGAAGTTTTGATCCAGAGCCAAACGGAGGGAGGAAAAACAGGAGCACTTCCCCATATGTGTTCTCTGATTTTACACTTGTGTGGAGGGCTGTACCACAGGACCTTTTGAATAGTTAGAATGGCTTTTATTCTGAGAAAACCTGGGTCAGGATAGGGGGGTAAGAAATATGACAAAGATAGGTGTATGTATGTTCCTAATGTGAAATCCATCGTTCTAAATCTTTTATTTCAGCTCCAGAAAGGAGGTCTCCAACCACACGACACCTCGTCCTTGCCCACAGTAATTATGAGAAGTAAGAGTGAGTAGCTTTTTTTTGGCCTTCTCTCTTCCTTGCTGTAATTTCTCAGAAGTTGTCTTTTTATTACTTCCGGGTTGTTGTGGCTGAGTCTTTGCACTTCTTTTAAGCAACTGAGTAATAGGTAGTGTTGGTTGGGAAATCACGAACCGATTCTGCCTTTCATTTTGGCAAAACCCTTGAGATTCTGAAAAGCGGCGTTGGTCGAGTGCGGGGCGGGGGGGGTGATTCCAGGTCTTCGGAACCCACCGACGCTTGCAAGAGCTGAGAGAGCCACAGGAAAATTAAGCTGTTCCCCCACCCCACCCCCCAAAAAGCAGAGCCCTACAGCCACCACCGCCACTGGACAGAATTCAGAGATCAAGTCTAACTTATTTCTCCCTCCTATATTCTGCCGCTTAGCAATGCGTCAAGCGCAGTTAGCGCCAAATATGGGGAAGAAAGGTTAACCATGCAGTGGTCGAAAATGTCTGTGTTATTGGTGGACCCGCAGGATGGTTGGTGTGTCTGCCCTGCCTGGTAGTTTGAGCTACCTGTTGAAGGTTTAAAAATACAGAACACTGCTATGAAGAGAAGATACGCACAAGCCAAAGCCACTCTCTAGGTTTGCCTTCTGTTTTGAGCATATAACAACTTGATGCGCCGTCAAGTTCCAAGATATCGGCCCACGTGTGGCGTGCTGATGAGCTTGGTCCTCATGCCTGTTGCTCTTCTCTTGCAGCCTCTCAAGCCAAGGAAAGGCCTCGCTCTGCAATCCTGGCCCCCGACGAGAGCACCCCAATGACCTCCTTGTTCAATAGCAGACGGTCCCAGCATAACCCGTCCCTTTCCAAAAGCGTCTCAATCCAAAACATTGCAGGGTAAGAGGGTGTTGGGGGGTTTTCTTGGAGGTGGGGGATGGAAAGGGTGTTATTCAGAGTGAATATGCCCATGTTGAGATATACAACTTAGTGGACGAATGTATTAAGAGTGGATTCTGTTTTTTCCTTGAATTGGGCTTGACCCTCCAGATGCTTGGCCTACAACGCCCGTCTGCGCCATCTAGATAAGTCAACAGTAAGAGATGGCAGGAATTATAGTCTCTAGGGCAAAAGGCTCCTGCTCCTGGAGTAGATGGTAAGAAGAGAAGACCGAGGGGAGATAGAATAACACTTTTCAGATACTTGATAGGTAATCCTACAAAGGAGGGGCAGGATCTGCTCTCGAACAGCCCAGAGTGCAGGACCCGCAACCATGGGCTCAAGTGACAGGGAGCCAGATTTAGGCTGAAGATCAGGAGAAAAAACTTCCTAACTGTTAGAGAAGTACGACAAGGGAACCAATGACCTTGGAAGCTGGTGAGTGTTGCAATGCTGGAGGCATTCAAGAGGAAGTTAGACCACTCTATGTAAAAATATCCTTTGATTTGGATTCCTTCCTTGAGCAGTGAGTTGGACGTCATGGCCTTATAAGCCCCTTCCAGTTTCACTGTTCTGTGATTCTATGGTAGCAGACTAGACAAGCCAGTGTCTTTAATATAACATGGATATTATTCTGCTAACGGGCATAAAATAGCAGATGGAACTCCCTCCGTTCACATTGTCCTGTTAGCAGCTCAGGAAGCAGGTCAGTCTGCAAGGGAGTGACTGAGCCAGACGTTAAGTTTGACCGCTCAGTGAGGACTTGAAGTTCGATCTTGTCCCAACACAAAGCCACTATGGTGCACAGACTCATTAGCACGCCTCTCTACAGACCGTAGAACTGGTGAACTTCAGGGGGAAGGAGCCCCTGGCTGTGGAGCCAGGGGGTCTGGAAATCATATCTTCACGGTGCCTCCTGAGATCACCTAGAATCTGTGTGGCCGATGGGATTACTTGTCTTGCCATGTATGACCTTGGACAAGCTCTTAGTACCTCTTGTGCCTCATACCCCGGGATTCTGTGGGTGGCGACCCCAAGGGGGACCTGAAAATCTGCCACTCGAAACGGGGTCTTCTCGGTGGTCGCTCCATCACTTTGGAACTCGCTCCCACCTGAGGTACGATGAACCCCCATCCCTCGGTTTCAGGAGACCAGTTAAAACCTTACTCTTTTCACAAGCCTTTTTATGGCCTTACCCCAGAGTAATCTTGCAGATCAATGGGGCTTCTCCCCCTCCTTGGTTTATGTACCTGCCCTGTTTTCTCCACCTTTATTTTATTTAATATTTTTGATATGACGCCATTTATATTTTTTTACTAGGTGTTTTATCTTTTGTTCCACATTTATCAATTATGTGAGTGTCAATTGGGATTGTTTGTCTTGTTATGATTTGTTGGCCACCTTGAGGAGTAGTGGCTGCGTCACGAATTGAGCGGGATAAAAATACAAATGAAGGATTAATAAATCAGAAGAAGGGCCGAGCGAGCTGCTCCATAGCTAGAAAACCGTAGGAGAATCGACGTAAGCTGGAAGTGACTTGACGGGACTCAGCTACTGTTATCCAGACTACGACTGTGTCAGAGCTTACTTCTTATCCCCTTGTTTACTGAGAAAGAGCCAGAAAAAGTTTAATTCATTTGAGCCTTTGGAAAGGCCAAGCTGTGCTGAAGGTGGCAATACTGTTTGAAGGAAAGGGGTTTCAGGGAGGAAAAGCAGCCATTTTCCGCCACTCTGCAGTCTCTCTTTTTATGAAGAGCTCGGTCCCCAGAGCCAGTTCTCTGCCAGAGGAGCACTTTCCCGCCTGAAATCCTCATTTGTCTACTTTTCTCTCTCCCCCACTCCTTCCTCCTTCTCCCTCTAGAGTCGGAAGCGATGAGAGCATACTCCACACTCTGAAATTCCTGTCTCAGTCAACCGACTCCTTGAATAAAATCAGCCGGGTGAACGAATCCATGGAGTCATTAACAGATGAAGGTAAATGATCCAGTTGACACAGGGGGTAATAAATCTGCAGGGTGAGAGCTGGGTGCTCTCAAACGTACATTTCCTGTGCGCCGAAACCCAACAGTGAAGAAAGAGCACTAGCTGAGACCCCTTTCTGATGTGGCCGCTTCCCCCTAGACTGGGGAGAGCCAAAAGATAGGACAGCCACCCTTCCAAGCGAGATTTTGTGTACTCCCCTACATTCTTCATGATGTAGACAATGGCTTTTGAGCTTCGTTGTTTTAATTGACGTGGTAAAGTAGAATGTGGTTGGCTAGACACTTCAAGGTTTCAGGTTTCTGGCTGCGAAGCCAGAGTTTGGGCGTTCGATTCCCCCACTGTGTGCCTCCTCGGAGAAGAGCCAGCCTGTGTAGCCTTGGGCCAACTTCACAGTCCCAGAGCGCCCCCTAGAGGAATGGGAGGGTAAACCCCTTCTGAGTACTCTCCGCCTAGAAAAAGGATAGCTATAAGTCAGAACTGACTTGACAGCACAGCGTTATTATTAAAATATTCACCATGGCCACTTAGATAACAGGTTTCTCAGTCAGTGACAGCTCATTTCTAGATTTCATTGTGGATAAATGTGACTAGAGGTTATTCTCATTTCATGTGCATGTATGAGGCCTGCTTAAATAATTACCTAAATAATGGGGTATTTGTAAACCCACAGCTGAACTGACTTTATCCACATTTCCCAAACTTAATCGGCTGGTCACAGTGTATGTCACTTTTTGACTTTCCACGTCTCTGAATTTTGTGATGCAGTTTTCAACTCAATAAGAAAAGAGATAATTTAGGACGAAAGGTTTCTGTGAATGTATCTTCAGAATTAACGCAGGATGGCAAAACCTCAGTTGCATATTAGGAATGGAACGGACGCAGTGCCAATTTACGCTTGCATTGAAGGGAAATCATGTACGCCTTAGGGACAAATCGCTACCCAGTTATGAGGCAGTGGTTGTGTTTCCGGGTGCACATCTGATTGTGTGCTTGGGTGTGCAGCAAGAAATACAACCAGCACTTAACAAATTAGTGGTGATTTGCTGTAAATCTCTGGTAGAATTCTAGTCAATCTATTCAAGAAGAGGCTGAGATACAAATTAGTTTTTTTTTCCCTCTTCGATGTGTGAATAGGTTGTTTTGAACCTGGAAATTAACTTTATTTGCATAAACCTTGCATGCCCCAGGAGATAACTGTAATCCGTATGAACATTCAGTTTAGCTGATAGTGCTCTAGGATATGGAAAATAGCATCGGTTCAAGCCGCAATGTGCTGAGGATCTACTTTATAGCGCCGACATTTCTTCAAGCATAGGAATTTTCTAAAATCCTATTTAGAGGATAAGGGGACATTTTCTCTGTGGAGCCCCTGACTAATCCTTCGCTCCCGGCACATCTGCTAATTGCTTTTTTGTGGTCTGAATGCGCACCCTTTGCGAGGCTGTCTTGAAGCATTTGGTTAATTTGCCAGAATAAACAAAGGCAGATAAATTGTATGTTAATTGCAATGCAATTACGGGAAATTACATAAATGGGTGGCTTTCAGAATGTTACTCAGCAATTCGGGGACTCCCTCAGCATTAAATACTAAGTAACTTAGGATTTTAAAAATCGTGTAATTAATGCGATTCAGCCATATTTTCATGTGTGAATAAAAGCTTCTTCCTGATTTTTGCTGGATGTGCGATGCAACCCAAAGTGGAAAAGTTACTTTTTGCAATTTCCAGGTTTCCAGAATACTCTGACCAATATAGCCAGGGGACACACTTGCTGGAATATTCTGGGAGATGTGTGTCAAAAGTGTAACTTTCCCACCCTTGGCAGGATCATATATCTAACAAGAAGCGGGAAGAATCTCTTTTTTTTCATTCACTAATAAAAGATGAACCTTCTGCGTCGACGAACCTAACTTGGTTTAAACGATTCGGCACTATACGGATCCAAAGGGTGGATCTGGCAACAGATACGAAGGGGCCATCCTGCAAAACTAGGTGGTAGAAGAAGCCTCTGAAGCACTTCTGATGCAGCCCGCTTCTCCTCCTCGTTAGGTGCAGACATGAATGAAGGCCAGCTCATGGGAGATTTCGAATCAGACTCGAAGCAACTGGAAGCGCAGTCCTGGAGTCAAGTGGTAGACGCGAAGTTCCTCCGACAGCAAAAGAAAGACACGGTGAAGCGTCAAGATGTTATTTATGGTGAGCATCATGCTGGAAATGGAAAACAACTGGTTTTGATTCCCTAACCAGAGGAAGCTAAATTCTGCCACCTTATATATGTTGGCAAAAATCTGTGGTTCCTAGTATTGTGTACGTTCGTTTTTTTCTGAGCATCGCAGAGTAGAGTAGAGATCTGATTTATACATGTTGCTGAGACTTCTCTCTGACCACTGCCTATCTCATTGACCAGCTCCTGGGGCTGTTGAGATTTTAACAGTAGGAATGCTTCTACTTTAAAATAGAGCAAAATTTTTTGGCCTTGCTTGTTTTTACTTTGTTGTTTTTCTCCCCCCCCACCTTGTCATATTGTTATTTCTTAATGTTTGCGTTTTTATTTTGTTTGCTTGCTTGTTCTCCTTTCGTATGGTCCGTGAGTAGTCTCATCATTGTTCTGACGAAGCAGAATATAATAAATAAAATACAGTATCCTCCCAAGCCATTGTCAAACTTCTGCCAAGATAACTTGGAAAAGCTGGACACTTTGCTGTGTTGTGTAGCTTTTCTTTGCTGATCAGTCTCAGCTGTTGGAGCATCAGTGTGTGAAAAGAAGCAATCAGAACCAGAGATTACAGAAGTGTGTGTGTGTGTGTGTGTGTCTGTCTGTCTGTCTGTCCGTCCGTCCGTCCGTCCGTCCGTCTGTCTGTCTGTCTGTGTGGTGCAACTCCCAACATCCTACACGGAATTACTGTCCATAAAAGTAACTTTTTCCAGTCTGTCTTCTGAACTGGAGCAAGAGGAATAGCTAGATAACTAACCCATATGTGGCTTTTTCCCCTTCTTGTCTTTCTAGATCTACATATGTATTGGTATTTTTAGGCTGCCTTCCTTCTCTCTTTGATGTTATGTTGTGGTTCTCCTCTTAGAATAATGCCTGCCTGATCAGCGTTTCATGCATGGAAGCCAGCTGCATAAGCCTCTGCATTTAGATTTAGTGAATCTTTAGCCTTCTACACTGTTTCTAGATGGACTTCTTAAGTGACCCACATTAAATTTCCCTTCTTACTTCAATACTAGTTTCCAAAGTGGCCATACTCTTCTGTAGTCACATATGCCACATTAGACCCTTGTTGGCCAATACTGCATAATCTTAACAATGACATACCCCATTCCTCTTTCTCCTCTTCTGCAGAACTGATGCAAACGGAGATGCACCACGTTCGCACCTTGAAGATCATGAGCGATGTCTACAGCCGAGGGATGGTGCAGGAGCTGCAGTACGAGCAGCCGATGGTGGAAAAAGTCTTTCCTTGCCTGGATGACCTGTTGAACATCCACAGCCAGTTCTTCCAGCGGATCCTGGAGAGGAAAAGGGAGTCGCTGGCAGAGAGGAGCGAAAAGAATTTTGTGATCAAGAGGATAGGGGATATCCTGGTCAGCCAGGTAAGGAGCAGAAAGAGGCCCTCCTGGCTGAGCTCACGATGGGGCTCAGAAAACAGTCTTGTAGGCATCTAATTGGGGTTGCAGAGGCTGGAAGAAATCAAAAGAGGCTGTTCACTAGGGAGAAAGATGCAGAAATATGCAACCTCTGCTAACCAAATGCACTCTCCTTGCTGGCAGGATTCCCCCACTGATAACATTCCCATGAAAAGACTCTTGGATTTCCATTTTTGCAGTTAGGGTTTGACAGTTCGATTGACCCATGCAATTACTGTATAATGAATAACATCTTTAAAGCACTTCAGACAGCCCCACTGAACACACGGGACCTTCTGAATTAATGTCCATTTAAAGTCCTATTGATTTGGGTTTATTCTAACGGGGACGAGCATTTGGATTCATCAGCCCATTGTATTTGCAAAGGTGTAGATTCTCTGTCGCTCCTTCCAGACTCTCGAACTCCTTCCCATGGGAGACCCAGCTTGGCCCCCTCTTTGCTCTCCTTCTGCAAGCAGACGAAAACCTTTCTCTTCCCGCAGGCTTTCCTTTAAATGACTGGTTTGACCGAGGGGCATTTTAAAGGCAGGATTTTATTCTGTGTTTTATGAGTTTTTAATATGATTCTTATTATGAGTTTTAATATGCTACTTGTTTAATGCCTTTTTAATAGTGCAGTAATTTATTATTTGGCTTTTTACTTTCTTTCTTTTAATACTGTAAGCCGCCTTGGATCCTTTAGGAGAAAAGTGACATATAAATATTTTAAATAAACAGTTTCCGCTATCATGGCATCGGTGTCCTGCTTGCTCTACGTCCCTTGAATGAGGCTACCGCGTGTAGACAAGATATCTGAGCAGAATCACTGGCTGCTAGACAGTTGTCTTTCCCACTTCTCTGACCATTGGATAGCTCTGATTTTATATCTTGCATTTTGCAGTTTTCTGGAGAGAATGCCGAGAGGATGAAGAAAACCTATGGCAAATTCTGCGGGCACCACAACGAGGCCGTTAATTATTTTAAAGACTTGCACTCGAAGGAGAAGCGGTTCCAAGCGTTCATCAAGGTAAACCGATGGCCATGTGTTGCTTTGCGCATACGCATCAGCATAGAGGAAGGGCACCGCTGAGAGGGTTAGAAGCGTCCATCGTGAAGGTGGCTGTGTATTGCAAGTGTTCTCATTTCCAAGATCTGGGTATTGCGCCAGAGTCCGAGTGTATTAATAGTGGGGAAAGCGATGCACATTGGTAAAGATTGACAAACTTGACATCAGAGGTAGCTGGAGGATATTTTCATGTCTGACTTTTCACTGAGGACTTTTATCATCCTCCTCATCTTTGAGCTGCAGACCTGCAGATCCCTATGGGATCATCACGTCCAGCCCCTGTCAAGGAGGCACCGTGGGGGAATCGAACCCCCAACCTCTGGCTCTGTAGCCAGAGGCCTAAACCACTGGGCTATCCAGCAGTTCCTTTCACTGCTGTCTTCTTCTTCTTCTTCTAGAAAAAGATGAGCAGTTCCGTGGTGAGACGCTTGGGCATTCCGGAGTGCATCTTGCTTGTAACCCAGAGGATCACCAAATACCCAGTGTTGCTACAGAGAATATTACAGCATACGAAAGGTAGGTCTTTCCAAGATCTTGGGGTTGCTGACTTTTTTTGTTGTTGTTGGCAAGAAGGATATTTTTTTCCCATTTTTATAGGTATGGCCTTATGGGAGGCAAGGGTAAGATATCTGGGACATGGAAGTGGTTGAGAAATCGTTGTTTTCCAGGCTGACGATATGAGGCTCAAAAACAGTCTTCATGGTTTAAGAAGGCATCTTTTCCAAGACCTTCCCTCAAAGGCTTTACTATTCCTTTGTGCTCATTTGCTGAACGGCTTAGATGTGATCTCGCTGCAACTTTGAACAATTCCTTTTTTGGGTTGATAGTGGGGCCTTCTCAGAGTTTTAGACTCAATGCCACCAACTTCTGGAAGTTCGGTCATTCGGGCCAAAGGCCTTTCTGTGCAAAACTCCCATTTTTCTGACATGCTTCCCCCCCCCCCCCAATTGTTCTTCTCAACACTGCGCTTTCCAAAGTTGAATATTCCCAGAATGTTTGGCTTGATCACGGAAGTTTGCATGGATGGATAGATGGACCAGGGTGGGATGATTTTCCTATGACAGGCCGTTGATCCATGTGAACCACAGGGGAATGCTTCAGCCAAAGATGTGTGGAGCCAAAGCAGACGAAATATGCTGCATTATGTAGCCCTTCCATACAGCCATGGATGCATGAATAACTTTGGTGCTGTTCCCTGTGAATTATTTGGAAGCAGTAGGCCTGATTCTTTCCTATTAACATAACCACCTTTTGCTGTATCTCCGTCACAGCCCTGCTGTTCACCTTCACTGTTCTAAATGAATTCTTGCCTTGGGTGAGACCTAAAAGTTAGGGTCAGATGTGGGTCCTGCAGGTGGTTAAGCTGGTGCCTGCAAGATCGTCAGCGCAGGAGAATTAGACTGGGAGGGAGGGAGGGAGTTTTCCAAACTAGAGAAGATAACAACTGAAAGAGGAATGTTTTCTTTTTTTTCCATTCAAGACAATGATGAAGAACACGAAGACCTGGTGCTGTCGCTCAACCTGGTGAAGGAAGTCATCACCGCCGTAAACAGCAAAGTCAGCAACTACGAGAAGAAGATGCGCCTCAACGAAATCTACACCCGGACGGACAGCAAGTCCATCATGAGAATGAAGAGCGGGCAGATGTTCGCCAGGGAGGACTTGAGGCGCAGGAAGTTTGTCCGGGACGGGCCTGTCTCCCTGAGAAATGCCGCAGGCAGGTTGAAAGGTAAGAGAAAGACGTTCACTCCCTTTCCCTTTCCCTGCATCGTCTTAGGTCAAGGGGACTTTTCTTGCTCACCTCCCAAGGTGGGTTCTGCACTTTTCCTTTCCAATGCCTTTGAAGGACAACCGGATGTTTGTGTTGGTCTGTTTGGTTTTTTTTTTTAAGAGCTAAGAAGAGCCGCATAGTCAATATTCTGTTCACATGGTGACTGGACACTCTTCTTAGGGCTCCCCATGAAAGGGAAAAGGCAGGCTCCCACCTAGTATTCTGGAGCCTTCAATACTGGAGGTGAGCGATAGCCATCCGGATCAGCAGCCACTGCTGGTCCTAATATCTAATCCTCCTTGAAGCCCATCAGTTGCCTCTTGTTGGCAGTGAATCCCACCCATTTACGAAGAGTTGTGTGAAGACATCGTTTTTATCTGTCCTTAGTCTTGAACTCTCACCATTGAGCTTCGCAAGTTCTGCTATTACGACAGAGATGGGAAACCTCTCCCTGTCTCCTTTCCCACATTATGCATCATCCTATATGCCTGTGTCATGCCTCGTCTTTTTCACTTTTACCTCTAAGCTAAATAGGCCCAAAAGTTTTCACTTTTTGTCCTGGGAACATGTTCCTATCCATTGACCATTTCCTCTCCCGTTTTGCTCCCTCGTGGCTTACAGTGATTTAAAACTGCAGAAACCCCAGTAGGATAAACCAAAGGACATAAACAAGAGCATCAAGCAATAAAATGAAATAAACATTAGAGAGAGGATTTTTGTGTGCTTGTTATGTATGTATGTGTGTGCTTAGTCTTCAAAAACAAAAAAGCTTGTTTAGGAGAAATGCAGCATATATAAATAAACAAAGGACCAACTGACCGAATGTTACTTTTAGAGGCCTTTTTTGCATCAGTTGGGGAAAACACGAATTAAAAATGCACTTCCTGTCTGGGTCTGGCGGTGTGATGTTGGTGAGTTCTCAACAAGCTGAGTGTCGGTTTTTCTCATGTGAGATCAAGACAGTGGCGAGATTTCTTCATACCCCTTCTGGGCAGGTCGTTAGAAAAACCTTGCTTTCGAATGAAGACCTACCTCGTTGTCGAAACCTGCCCACCTGTCAAAAACAAGCATGTCAGGCAGAGAGTTGTTATGGAGGTTTGCCTTTTTCTTTGGCTATTAGCTTTCCACTCTCTAGGTGGTTCCCCCCCCCCCCCCCGGTCTGTGCTGATAGGATTTCAGTAGACTTTGAGCCAGTAAAAGGAACGGCAGGGGGTGTGTGATCTATTAGGAAGAATTATGGTCCGCAAAGTTATCTCATACCTTGAAAAAGCTGCTTCAGGAGACAGAAAGCATCCAGCAGTTTTCAAGGATGGAAGTATTGATTGTGAATGAATGGCATTTATATTCTCTGATGGTCTTCTTAGCTGTTGCTTCCCTATCTTCTGTGACTCCTCTGTGAAATATCCTTGCTGGTGTATTTTAGATCTAAGACATCAGGGATTATTCTGAGTGTTTTAGGAGCTTTTTCTCTTCCAAAGAAAAACCTGGAAAATTTTTGGCTGTCTTGGCAGGGGGGATTCTGGAAGGAATAGTCCATAAGAAGCGTGTTTTTCTAAGTTCTGCTCCAGAACTTATTTGCTTCGAATGCCATTTCAGAGAAGACATTAACCTTTTCGAAGTCCAATTGCTTAAGATGACGTTCATGGCAAAGAAATGGGGGTGGCAGTGGGAATATCCCTCATATAGAACATGGTTATCATCTGGAACTTTCTGCCACAAGTTGTGATCATGATCCTCTTTTTAGAAAAGTTTTAAAAAGGGGTTGAGCAAATGAATGGAGGAGGAGGCCCACTGAGAGATCTTGGGTTTAATGTTTATTTTTTTGTATATATTATTTATTTATTCTTGGATGCTCCTGAGGATATGTTAGAAAACTTTGTAGAGAAGGTCATGGCCTAATATGGTCCTCCCAAGGACATGGTAGAAGATGCTGTCAGGCCAGGAGGCTGTGGGAGGCCCTCCATCAATGCAAGCCCAAGTTTAAAATGAAAAAGAGAAACTTACTCAGCCCCCCTTACTCTCCCCCCCCCCCCGGGTGCAAATTTCTCCAGCTTCCCTCCTGAATCTCTGGGAGCAGCTTCACGTCCCTCCACCCTCACCATGGCGGAAGGAAACTTGGCCAAAATGGATGACGGGCATGCTATTGCAGCGGCTTCCGAAACACAGAAACCTTTTTCTGAATTTGGACCTTGGGTGTGGCTTTCAGGGTCTTTGTTTGTGATATGAAACAGTTTCCTAGAAATGAACCTTGGAGATAAACAGTACATCGGCCAGTTTGATACAGATATTTGATTTTTTTTAAACAAACACAGCGTGTTCTTTTCTTTCCTTTTCCAGAGGTCCAGGCAGTTCTTCTCTCAGATGTTCTGATATTCCTTCAAGAAAAAGACCAGAAATACGTGTTTGCATCTCTGGTAAGGTCTTCTGTCTTTTCCATCCAGTCCCACAAATCTTTCGGCAAACTTGAAAATAGACAAACCCAGAAGAAGCTTCTGGGCTCTCTCACAGTCATTTTTTAAAAAATGGAATTTTATTGATTTTTTACCTTCTCTCCCTCTTCTGTTTTCAGAAGTGTAAAGTGTAAGGGTTTAGATTTAGCTCTCCAGCCTGCCAAGTGGCCAACCCCCTACATGTATAGGCTGTATTCAGTTGTTAGTCCCAGCTAGAGTAGACCTATTAAATCTGCAGTTCTTTCACTAAGTGTTAACAAATTTCATTCATGCAGTGATTCTGCTCTAGCTGGGAAGGGACTGTTAGATTTAGCCTTAGTTATACTCTGCTCCTCTCCATGCAGCTCCCATCTCTGGTTCGCCCTGTTTTTAAGCAAAGGGCTTGGTTCACGCAGGATGCAGGGGTACAGACATGTGCTGTTAAAAAGAATGTTGTGCTCCTTAATTGTCTTTATGCCTTGGTACTTTTTAACACACATTGCTTTGCTTTGTTTTTTTTAATGCTTATTATGAGCCACGTTGAAGGGCATAAATGTGCACCAAATCATAAATAATCAGTGGAAGCAGTGAAAGAAATTTAAGACAAACAATTATACAGAGGTATTGTTTTTAAATATGTAATTTCTGCACCGATATTGGGCAGGTCCAACATATATGTAGTGTGCAGCGTGGTGAGATGTTCTCTCTGCTCCGTATAAGTAAAGAAAAATAAGATTTTGGACGTCAGTGAATATGTATTCCATTTACTGACATGGTTAGGCCAGCTGACTGTTGGTTTTGAGACTTTTAGGCTGCATCCGAAAAGAGAATGAACAATTTTGCCTTCCTCTTCTCCCGCCATCTCCTTCCCTCATCCAAAGGATCAAAAATCCACCGTCATCTCACTGAAGAAACTCATCGTCCGCGAAGTGGCCCATGAGGAGAAAGGTTTGTTCCTGATCAGCATGGGAGGAAAAGACCCAGAGATGGTGGAAGTTCACGCCAGCTCGAAAGAGGAGCGCAACAGCTGGATACACATCATCCAGGAGACCATCAACACCATGTGAGGGACTAAATTCTTCTTACGTGGGAGCATCTGGGCACTGAACTTACTGGAAATAGGAAGTGAGTTTGGAAAGGAATATAATGTTGGAGTCAAGTATGCCGTTTGCAAGAAGAACATTCCAGGTTCAGTCTGGCATTTCAGATGAGTCAGGGAGAACACACAGAGAGAGAGAGAGAGACACACACAGACACACAAACACACACACACACCAGTGGACCGAGCACTGAAATGTGCGCTCCACTTTGGGAGATGATAGAAGGACGTACATTCTTAGCTAGCTTAAGACTTCTGAATACTGACTTGGTGCAAACAACAGCTATAATCCTCTGTAATAGAGCTAGAAACTCTGCTTGTGCTTAAGGAAGATGATGACATGATCAAAGAGGTGGTTTGTGTGGTATAAAACAATTTTTTTTTTCCTAAGAGGTTCTAATCAACTCCTTTTTTGACATGTAGTCAAGTACTTATGAATGCCTTTTTTAGCTGTTTTGTGGCAAAAAGCACTTCCTGTATAAATCAATGGTGTATGTATGCATAGTTCAAGAGCCAGTGTAGTGGCTCTTGAACTATGCAGTGAAGACCCGGGTTCAAATCCCTACTCATCCATGAAAATTCATTGGAAGGTAGTCAGGGTAAAAAAAACGTATTAAATATCTCACATTCTTTGACAATCCTGTTCAGGGTTGCCATAATCTGGAGGCAACTTGATGGCACATAACATAATGCACGTAAATAGTTCAGATTTGTGCATAGTTAAATGTAAAGTTAAATCAGGTTAAAAGGGGGGGGTGTGTTGAGGCATTTGATCAACGAAAAACGAAGAGGGAGAGATGTGGTTTATTCGTCTTGTGGGGGGGAGTGAATATATTTAAGATTGGGAATCTTGTCCTCTCCTGGCCTAAGCAGAAGGTTCTGCCCTTCTTCTCAAGCCTTCGATCTTTGCCCCACCCCGCCCCCGCCACCCTAAGTCTGAAGCCCTGCTTGTTGGCAGATGAACAGTTCAAGGACAACGGGGGGGGGCAGTATTTCTCCAGCCGGCGCCCCTTCCTTTGGCTTGCCTTCTCAACCTGCCTGGTTCTTCCCCACAGGGATAAGGAGGAAGACGAAGGCGTCCCTAGTGAGTCGGAAGAGGAGAAGCGAGTGCTGGATACTAAAGCCAGGGAACTGAAAGGTAACAGCGAAGGTGGCTCAGGGCATAAAATGCTGCCGTGTGGAACCTACTCCCCATTTTGCAGCCAAGCTGCGACCGGGACCTGCCGGCTGTCCCTGGGTCCTAATCTCCTGTAGTGGGCAAAAAGCTAAAAGTCCTTCGGGGTCTCCCTCAGCGCTGTGGGTCTGGGATCGACCAGCTGTGTGGCAACAGGGGCAATGGCAGATGCCCCCAGCCTCCTTTCTTTGGACCTCCAAGAAGCAGTTGTGTTATTGGTACTTTGCGGGCCCTGTGAGACAGCCGTGGGCCTATGTTGTGCAGGGCATGGTGGGTGGGGGTGGCCAGCCTCTGCTGGAGGCTTCCCAGGGTGGCCGTTTACCTTTGGCCAGAAAAAAAGCACGGGATGGCTGGAGTCAACAGAAACATCTCAGAGCCCAAAGGCCACCACACCGTGCTCACTCCTTGTACAAGGCAACATTATATCTAAATGCATCTGAAAACCATACAGTGGTGCCTCGCATTACAATGTTAATTCATTCCAGGGAAATCGTTGTAGAATGAAAACATAATGCGAAAATAAAAAGCCCATTGAAACGCATTAAAACCCGTTTAATGCATTCCAATGGGCTGGAAACTCACCGTCCAGCGAAGATCCTCCATAGGGTGGCCATTTTCGGTGCCTGTGCAGCGAGGAATCCATCCCAGAAAACAGAGGGGAGCCATTTTATTTACCTGGCGGCCATTTTGAAACTGCCGATCAGCTGGAGAAAAATCGTCGTTTTGCAAAGAATCGGTTCCCGAAGCAGGGAACCGATCATCGCAAAGTTAAAAAACCCCATTCAGACCATCATTTTGCGATTGCAATTGTGATCACAAAAAGATCGTTGTAATGCGGTTTCATCGTAATGCGGGGCAATCGTAAAGCGAGGCACGACTGTATTTCCTTCCTTTGGCTTTTCCCATCCTTTTCATTTAGCGAAGCCTTCTTTTCCACAGTAATTCCACCTTGCATCACCCTTCTTAGAGCCAAGTTCTGTGTTAGCCTTACAGTTCTCTGACGCAGCAGAAGGTGGGGCTAGAGCCTCAGGGATCACTCGCCCCATAGGACCTACAAGACGCTTTCTGTGTTTCCGCCGCAACCCTTTGAATGGCTGCCTCCCTTCCGACGCCATCTTGTCTTGCCAACCCACAGAACAGCTTCATCAGAAGGACCAGCAGATCATAACGCTGCTGGAAGAGAAAGACAAGCTTTTCCGGGATATGACTGACTGTAGCGGCCACGAGGAGCACGTGGGGGCCAGGACGTTGTTCCGAGCCAATACCGAAGATGCTCCCAAGGGAGAAAATGTAATGAAGAGTGTGATCAATGAAGGTAAGCGGGGCTCTCAAGCTCCATTCCATGCCTTCGCCTCAAGGAAAAAGGGTCGTCGTCAGCCACAAAGTATGTGGAGCGCATCCTAAGATCATTGCTTTTCTGGTGACTCCTTTGTGACCAAATTGAGTATGCCGATATGAATCAAGAAAGGCCGTTGATTGACTGAGTGAATTATTTCTCACTCAAAAAGTTAAAACATGCGGTCCAGGCACCCCCAGGAGGTGGGTAGTTGGGTAATTCTATTCCGGCACAAACAATAAGTATCTAAACCATTAGCCAGTTTTCCTTGGCCCATTGTTCTTGGGCTGTAGACATCTGATGGCATTGGCTAGAGATCAAACCGGCTGAAGCCAAAATAAAACTTCATTCGTTTCGAGGTGCAAGGCGACACTTTCTGGTTTTTAACATGCATTCTAGTAATCCGGGAAAGAAACTTGAGGTTAGGAGCATCCAAGCACATTTAATTTCAAGTTATGCGGGATTCAACCTGGGGAGTATCTCGATTGGACTGTGGGAACACCGGGTACCACGAGGGTTTGGAGGGTGGGCATCGCTCCAGTGTTACATGGGAAATGTCCCCAGGTCTGGCATCTTCAGACAGAGCTGGGAAGCCCTGGATCGCCGTGCGGACAAGGCTGAGGTTGGATGGCTCAATAGTCAGACTTGGTGTAGGGCAGTTGCCTCTGGACGAGGCTACCCGTTTTGCCCCAGAGCTTTGAGGAGGTGTTTTCTTGGAACAACAACTCTTGGGCCTTCTAGCAAGTCACGGAGATCTGTTGGCCTCAATTCTCGAAGGGCACCCGGTTGGGGAAGGCAACGGGGATCCGTTCCGCTTGCTTTGCTAGCCGCCTTCCCAGCTGGGAGAGGGCCCCGCCTGCTCCCGTTGGGTTGACTTCCTCGGGCTGGATCCTGGTGGCGCCTGTGGCCTTTCTGGACAGCGACGTGTGCCCTTGGTGGAGCATGCTCATAGGACGAGGAAGCTTGGTGGTGCATATTCGTCTTTACAGCTTCCTAGGGCTGGATTTTCCCTTCCTCTTTACATCCCTCCCAGCAGTCAACTTGGATGGAGACTGCCCTACCCCCCCCAACAAACCGCCCCCCCCCCCCAGGCCTTCTGAGGTCTCTCTTTCTCCTTTCCAGTGGAGCTCCTGCAAGGGCTGGTGAGCCAGAGTCTCGGGAGTGCCCTGGAACCACCGATGAGTAGCCTCTCTTCCGAGCAAGTCGGGGTGGGGCCCGTCTCCCTCCCCCGCAGGGCGGAGACCTTTGGCGGATTCGACAGTCACCAGATGAACGTCTGCAAAGGTGAGCCCCCGTCCTGCCTCTCCCATCCCAACGCCACGTTCCTCTAGGGAGTCCCTGCATTGCACACTCCTTGTCTTTGGGGGCGGGTGGGTTGCTCAATATTAGTAGGAATAGGAAATGTGATGAGGAAGGAAGGAAGGAAGACATTTGGCTGCCTTCAGAGCCGTACGTCTTGGGGGACCCAGTTGGGTGTAATAGGAAGAGTGCCGGCCAGGGATTGGGGGGAGGCAGATTCTGCTCCCCGCTGAGCCAGAAAATGTAGCCAATCGCCTTGGGCCAGTCACTTTCACTCTGTTTGACCCTCACTCTTCCTAGGGGATGAGGACAGCCATTTTTATGCTGCTTGCTCTGAGCACTTCCAAGGAAAGATGGTCTATTCCGGTCTTAAATAAGAAAATGCATAAATCATGCCCTTCTGCCCTGTTGTGGGCTGCTGTAGGTTTCCCTCTGCAAGCATAAACTGCAAGCCTAAACAACCGCCATTAAACTCCTGTGGGTTCCCTGCCCTCTCTTTCTGCTTTTTCTAGGTGGGGAGAAGGATGAGGGAGATGAGGTGCAGGATCTTCGGAGGACGGAGTCGGACAGTGTGTTGAAGAAGGTAGGCCACCGGGGAGAGCCCGAAGCTTGCGAGGACCCTTTTGCCTCCACAGAAATCGGAGTCTAGTCCTTCTCCTCTGCTGGCCTTTATTTTCATTGGGGGATTTTTAAAAAAGGGGGTGCCCGATATGTGTGGCCGTGCAGAGCTGCTTGATGCACGCATCCCATCCTCCTGAGAAAACCAGCATGGTGGAAGATGTGGAGGGTTGTGGTCCACACCTGAAGGACGGCACACTGGACCATCTCTGCATGTAAGGGGGTCACGGATGCATGAGATTGGGCTGAGGCTGTTGGAGAGTTGCCGTCCATGGACCTGAAGGCAGCACATGGCAATTTCCCCTTCCCCTTTGGCACCATGTATAGCCTGAAGGTCAATAATTAAAGAGAGTGGAGACCCCCCCCAAGCACTCGTTTTCTGTCCATGGCGACTCTTTCCACCCTGCCTTTATTGGTCCATTTCCAAACTGTTCATCCCTTATAGGACACATGGTGGTTTTGTAGCTCGTGTCTAGCTGCCGAGTCCATCATCTGTCCCTGTTGCCGGGATGGGCCGAGTCGTCCTCTCCCTTTGGAGTGATGGGTTTTGGGAGCTGAATAGGGAAACCGTCCTCCACCAAAGCCATGTATATGTTGGGCTACAACACCCATTATCCCCAGTCCCTTGCTGGTCTGGGGATAACAGGATGAAGGGTGTTGTAGCTCAGCCTGTCCACACCAGGAAGGCTTCTTACAAAAATCTGGGCTGCTGTTTGTTGTTGATGTTGACGCTTTCTTTCCCCCTCCTTTTCTCATTATTCATGCTGTACAATTTTGTCCTAGGGAGGAACAGCTAACTTGATGTTTGTGATAAAAAGGAACAATGAGGTAAGAGCTGCCGTTTTCACTTGGCCCTTGTTTACAAGGTTCACAGCTTCCCCGCTCTCCAACCAGTAGTTCAACACCAACAGATATCTATTTTCAAAGCCAGAAGTAGAGTTTGAATCATTTCCAGATTTTTCCCTCCACCGCCCCCATGTTTATCATATTTTTGGTAATCTTTTTTCCCCCTTGCTTTTAATCCTTTTTTCCCTTTTCTTTCCATGTTAAGATTGGGCCCCAAGAGGATTTGGGTGGCTCTCTCTCTCTGCCTCCCTCCCTCCTTGTGTCATTTGCTGGGCAGCCCTTTGTTTTCCTCTTTCTCATGAGGTTTTTCTGAATACATCATGTGTAAGACCAAAAAAAGGGGGGGGGGGGGGTAAATATGTTGGCCTTCCAGGCAATGGCGGCTGCAGCGTTACCATGCCCAGCTCTTGAGGGTCAAAATCCAAAACAGCTGGCGAGCCAAAGGGATTCCCCAAACATAGACACTGCAAGGGGATACTTACTGATTAAAAACAAAGATGCTGTTTAAGATGATCCGGAGCGTAGTACAACCCCCCTGCATAGACAGAGCATCCTGGGTGAGGTTCCTTGGCCCAGGGGTCCATCAGGCGACCCCGTTCGCTCTTCTCCTGGACAAAAACCAGCTCTTGGAGGAAGGATAGGCCGCCAGGAGAGCAAACGGCTGAAGCTGCAACCGATGACTGTTCTTTGTCTTCTTCTGTCCTCCTTCAGCAGGTTCTCCAGAGCATCTCCCACCTCCACAGCTTGCTGGGGATGTTGCAGGTAAGTCTGAAGCAGGACGAAGCACTGCTAGTCACAGCAGCAGCACAACGTAGGAGCCCCGTGGCAGGTGGTGGGGAGCAGAGTGGAGGTGCAAGAGGGAGGCGAATGGCAGAGGTTGTGGGGTGCACTTCCTCTCGGGCAACCTTGCCGAGAACTGACCTCCTTCCGGGCCCCGTCGCTGTGAAGCCCCCTTGGACTTAGCTCCTCTGTCCATCTAGGCCAGGGATTCCCAACCTGGGGGGGTCCCCAGAGGGTCATGGACGACAACGTCCCGAAATCCTGGCCGCCAGCACAGCTCATGGTGAAGGCTTCTGGGAGCTTAGGGAGAAGAACATCTGGGGACCCAAAGTTGGGAATCGCCGATCTAAGCTGACCCCCCGATTACATCAGGGACAGGAAATGTCTGGCCCTCCAGAAGAGGTTCTCCTGTGACTCCAATCAGCCCTTAGTGCTGAGCATGCTGGCTAGGATCAATGGGAATGGCAGTGGGCTAACCTCTGGAGAACCACTTGCTGGCCAGATGTGGTCTACACCAGTGGTCCCCAACCTTGGGCCTCCAGATGTTATTGGATTTCGACTCCCAGAAATCCTGGCCAGTAGTGATGGTGTTGAAAGCTTCTGGGAGTTGCAGTTTCAAGAACATCTGGAGGCCCAAGGTTGGAGACCACTGGTCTACTGTCCTCCCAAACCCAAGGGCCCACCAGAGAGTTGTTGGGAAGCAAGATCTGGGTCCGTCTGGTGGACGCTAGACAGGCAGTGGCTCTTTGGAGTTTCCTAAAGCTACCCGGAGAGGCCAGCGATTCAAGGTGGGGCCTTCTGCTTGCCTGCATGCAGAGCCCGTGCTCTTTCCCCACTGAGCTCACGGGTCCTGCCCCGTAGCAACTCGTGGTGCGCCTCTTTTGCAGGCCATCGTGGTGCAGCAGGATACGTTCATCGAGGACCAGAAGCTGCTCCTGTCCGAGCGGGCCCTGACCCGCAGCTCCTTCCGCCCCAACTCCCTGATCGAGCAGGAGAAGCAGCGGAGCATGGAGAAGCAGCGGCAGGAGCTGGCCAACCTCCAGAGGCAGCAGGCCCAGCACCAGGAGGAGAAGCGGCGGCGGGAGCGCGAGTGGGAGGCCCGGGAGAAAGAGCTGGCGGAGCGGGAGGGCCAGCTGGCTCAGCGCGAGGAGCAGGTCCAGAAAGGCCACCAGCACCTGGAGAAGGAGCGGGAGGAGCTGCAGCAGAAGAAAGCCGCCTACCAACTGGACCTGGAGCACCTGCGGGCCGCCCAGAAGCAGCTGGAGAAGGAGAAGGAGCAGCTGAAGAAAGATATGGAACAAATCTCCCAGCCGCTGGCGGAGCCCAGTCACAGCCTACTGGTAGGCATCTCGGGGACCTCGCTGAAAGGGGGGGGTCCCTTACCTTTGATGGACACCCTCCTGAAAGCAGCATATGAACAAAGAGACGGTTGTGACATGAGCAAGCATTTTTAGCTGCTTTGAAGAGGAGCTCTAAGGCATGCAGGCTAATTGTGATCTCAGTTAAACACAGCATGGAAGGTCTCCAGAGCTCGCCTCTTCACCTTATAGATGGGCCAAAGCGTTCGTCAGGAGGAAGGGAGTTCCACAGGGCATAGATGCTAAGAGGTTTTCAACCCTTGCTTATCATCTTTATTGTTGGTTTTTAAAAGGGGGAAAGGGACAGAGGGAGCAGAAGTCGATGGTGCTTCCTGGAGGGGTTTGGTCTGGGTGGCACACGTTCTCCTTGCCGAGCCCTTTTGCGGCAAGAGGAATGGGGATGATCGGAACAGAAAGGGACTGTTGAGACAGGCTGGTCATCAATCATCACATCCTTGTATGGCGATTAGAGATGGGCATGAACCACTGGTTTGGCAGTGTGTGCCTTTCCGTCCTTCAGCCACACAGGGCTTTTCACTTCCCAGCCCTGCCTCCTCGGGCAGCCACCCAACTCAGAGGCAGCACCCAGAGGAGGCAGGGCAAGGAAGCCGAGTCCCTGTGTCTGAGTGAACGGCTGCCAGAGGAGGCGTGCCTGGGAAACGCCAAGCACCCGTCTGGACAAAAACAAACAGGCACGAACCACCGAGCTTGCAGGGCATGCCCATCTTTAATGTTGGTGGTGCCTAATTAGAAGAGGAAGCCTATCCAAGCATTCCTTCTTGTACCACCACTCCCAAATCTCCTGCTACTGGGAGGTAACCCCCCCCCCCAAAAAAAAGAGGAACTGTTCCTAGAATTTCTTAGGAATGGCAATTGAACGGAGCCTCTGTGTTTGGAAGCAAGATCCCTCCAGACACCGAAACCCAGAGGCAGCCAGGGCAGGGCTGTTGCTTGGGGGCTCTCCTGCACCACGTGGTGTTCTGGCAAGGGGGTCCAAGTCTTGGACGGCCTTGGTCACCCCCAGCAGGCCTGCCTTGTATGTTCAGGTGGTGTCTAGTCAGGCCACACCTCAGGTGCTAGTCCCACTACGTTGCCTATTGATCTCTCAGCTTTGTTTCCTCTTTTGCCCTGCTGTTTCCTCACCAGCACGCCAAGATGACCAGGACCCCCTCCCTGCCGGCGACCGAGGACACCTCTTCCTGGCCACTGAGTTCTTCCCTCCCCAAACCGGGGATCATGGAAGCTGGACTCTCCGAGTCGCCTAAAAGGAACAGCCTCTCGAGGACGCACAAGGAGAAGAGCGGCTTCCACCTGATGGGGACGACGGCGTCCAGCCAGACCCACAAATCCGCCGAGGGACAGGGCCAAATGCCAAACCGCCTCTTCGGCTTGGCCAAGCCGAAGGAGAAGAAGGAGAAGAAGAAGAAAGGCAAAGGGCACCGCCCCCAGTCGGCAGGTAAGCCACATGGCCCCCTTGCAGCCGGTGGAGCGGGTCCTTCAAAGTCCCTCGGAGCTAAAAAGTATAACAAATGTGTGGAACAGGTCTTTCTTTCCTCTGGGACTGGCTAGTTAAGGATGCAGAGGGTCCCATATTTCACTCTTGTAGTGGCGAACGAAGTCTCTAAAAACACTTCTCCCACCATGCTTTCATGCAAGAGTTTTCCTGCTTTTCCTTTTGACTTTTCAGGAAAATGTTCTTTTATTGGGGGGGGAGCCTTATTTTATTTATTTTATTCCCCTAGCTAATGTGCTGCATCCTTTAAAAAACACAGACCTTTTCTGCTTTCATCCAAGAGTTAAAAATCCCGTACAAGCCTAGGAACAGATGTTGTGGTTGTAGGTGCAAGCAGAGACACACGATTGGTTCTCCAAGATCACCTGAATTTTGTGGGCCTTAGATTCTGGTCTCTGTCTCAGCCTGAGCCGCTTTAATTCTTTACCTTAGTGCAGACAGTAGGGGACCGATACCCCTTTAGCATCTGGTGTGTCGGAACTGAAATCCATGAACTCTCATTACAACGTCTCGGGTCTCCTGCACGGTTCAAAGGTGCAGCCGATGACATGTGGAGGATCTGATGGCGTATCAGTGGGGCCAAGGTGTGAGATGCTATTCATGAGGAACATCCTGTCTTGGTAGAAAGTCTTCCATGGAACCGATGGACCCATCTGGGAGCCTTTCCCAATTGTGTGACTCGACGTGTCCCAACCCTAATCCTGGTTCCAAGCAGTTAGACGTGAAGCCTGAGATACTGGGTGCAACAGATTCTGGGGTGAAAGACCAAATTGTTCTCATTACCTTTCATGAAAATTGGATGGAGGTTGCGTTGACAACGGGGATGGCCTTCGAGGTCTTCACACCTAAGAAAGGAGAGAGCCACCTAGACTTTCTGCATGATTTTAATGTGGTTCGGTTTCTTCTCTTCTCAGAGACTCACTCGCCAGAAGTGGCTCCAGAGGGCGAGGAGATCTTCTGCTGACCCAACGTCTTCCCCCATCTCTCCAGGACAACGGCCTCCTCTTGCTTCTGCTCTGAGGAGCGGTGCACCATCTAGCACTGGCGGCTCTCCCACCTCTGCCTTGAACTGTGTTGTGGCGCCGTTGCCGCAGAAGCTCACCGGTGACCGGATGAGTTGCAGCCCGTTCTGAACTGCTGAATCTTGGTTTTCTGGATGTGTTCCTTTTTAAAAGGCGTCTAGAAGGATGGTAGAAGCAGGAAGGAAGGGCATCTCACGGGGAAGACTTTGTGTGTGACCAGACTGGGCGGGCTCAGTTCGGGTTACACGTGTTTTAAAAACACATCCTTTCCGTGTACAATGTTATCTGCCAAGGCTCACACGTAGACGATGCCTGTTTTCTCCCTTGCATCTCCAAAAATGGAGGGCGGGGGGAAATGTACCCTTGGGTTGTCTAGATCATCTCTTGTGGAGCACCACCAAAAAATGGAAAACCCTCTGTAGAAGCGGGAGGGTCTCTTGAAGCAGTGTTGGAACACTGATATATAGAGATGTACTATATATATTCTTATATATAAAGATATGCATATATAAAGACACGTAGCTGTATATCCATTAGGATATGCTTTAATTCTGTACAGAAAAGTTGGAGGAGCTTAGCTCTGCCCCAAAGGGTTAGCCGATACCTGATCAACCCATTCAGGGACTGTTGATACTACATATAGATCTCTTTACTTCTCCCTGTTCAGTTCCAACGCTTCTGCCACCAAACACCCTTCTTTGTATACCGTATGTTGGGGGGTAGGGGGTGGGTGGATTAAAAGCCAGATAGTGGCCCTTGAGACCCCCGCTTGTATGCAGAACAGTTCCCATGGATTTCCACACACACCCCTTTGCCTGGCTCACACAGGCAGCCATTCCGGGGACGACGTTATGACATTTATCCTTGACAAGAAAAGAGGGGGTGTGAAATGGATCTGAAAGGTTTCAAATCAGAATGGGGTAGGATAGAGCAACCTCCTTTCCTAGGATGCCTTCTTTCCCACCCTGCTTTTAAGTTGTGTTCTCTGGAAAGTTTCTAATGCACTATATGACCTGCTTGAAAGACGGTTGAGGAGTAATGGTCGTGGTTTTTTTCCCCAGTTTCAAGAGGGGGTGATGGAAATGATCAAATTCTCTGTTTCTCCTCCCTCAGCTTCTCCTCAGAGACCCTTCTATGTCTTTTTTTTTCCCCCTGCTTCTCTACACGGCTCCACAATGCCCTTCTAAACACCCTTGAGATGGTGCGAAGTTGGCTGTGGGTCAGCCCACAAGAAGCGTCTCGATGATGTCGGAATTCTGTTTTTCATTTAGAGGTCAGGAACCATTTTTTCCTGGCCGCCCTTAACTTGGTTCGTTTGGTAGGCTAGGCTTCTTGGTGGTGTGTAAGGGAAGAAGAATTGGACCCGCAGTTTTGGCCATTGCATTGTGTGGGTGCTCTCCACCGCTTCTGATGTGAAAGACCTGCGATGAAGTAGCATTTTGGTCAAATGGCTTCTTGCCCCATCTTGAAATGTGTTTTATTAGGAATGATTGGTTTTGCTTTAGCCCACGGCCACCATTTTGAAACACCCCCCTTTTCAACTTGAATGGTGAGGAGAGAAAGCCAATTTAAGGCCGATCTTCTCCAGCTTAAAAAAATGTTCTCTGGTGTGTGTTTTTTTTGGTTATGCCATGAAGTCGTGTTTTGAATGGCAGAATACAAAAATTGTGAGATCCTTTCCCTTTGCATGTTTTATTCTGCATTTAAAAACCCGTCTCCCTTCCTTGACGGGGGAGCCAACCTCTTCAAGCTCACAAACAGCAAAAAGCACTTACTCCGTGATTGACACGCATAGGAGTGATTCTCACATGGATAATAATATAATCCAGGCTTAGAAACATCCCATCTGTATGGGCTTCCCTCTGCCTGGATTGTAGGACAGGTTTCTACATTCCCCCAGCGGTGAAGAAGATGGCTTTTCATTTCTGGGCCCATTAAGGGTTCAACTGCATGCCCTGTTTACACTGGGAACCCTGGTTAGGGGTGTTGGCTCAGTCCAGATTGATGACTTTGGGTCGGTAAGCAAGGGTGATGCTTTGGGATGCTGATTCATCACAAAATTAGTGAGAGGCCAAAGGGAGCTAAAGATTACCAGTTGGGGGATCTCTCTCTCTCCCTGCCTCAGGTTTCCTCTTGAGTTCACCCGTGGCGGAGTAGTTAAGTAAGAAACAATGTGGGTCCCCTTTCGACCCCCCTCAAAACCTCTGGACGTTCTCTTTTCCCACCGCCTCCCTCTTTGCGTTTATTTCTCAAAGTAAAGTTTGCACTACTGTTGGCTATGCCTTCTTGTTTCGGAGCATCTCAGGAGCGATTTTCACGCAGTAGGCTGTGCAAAAATAATTTTTTAAAAAAGGACGCCGATGAATTCTCGCCCCAAACTTTTGGCGCTGGAACCGGGGCTGCGACAAACACCTTTGCCTTACCCACTAGTGGAAAACCAGCAGGAGCTCTGTCAAATTATTCCCCCTCTGAAAGCAAAGCAGGAGGCAGCTGTGGAGTTTGACCTTTTTTTTTTTTTTTGGTTAATATTATAATTATAATAATTATTATTTTTTTTGCTTGTTCGCAACGGCAAGCTGGGCTTGCGTTAAATCTTTCTGTTTGTTTGAAAGAAGTCTGGATTTTATTTTATTTTTTAAAAAAACGAGGAACGTTTACTTCGATTTTTTGTTTTGTTTTGTTTTATTTTTAAGCTAGGCTTGTAAAGCCCAATGTGTGTGTGGGGGGGGATTATTATTATTTTTTTATTGTGTAAATATTCGATGGATTACGGATGCGTCGTAATAATAAAAAAGGAGAAGTAGGAGAAAAGAAAAAAATAGATTTGAGCATTAAATGCAAGTGACCACTGCTTCGGAACAATCTCCAATGACTCTTAGCCAAAGTTAACGTGACCTGACGCAGACGAAGCCCTTCTCAGAGGAGTGAAAGTTTCTCAAGGTGTATGGGTTCTTCCCGCTTTCCCTGGTGCTAAATAAGATTTGCAGGTTTTACTCTTTCAAAAATGTGCTTGTTCTGAGGTGTCAGTGGTAGGAACTATGTGTGTAGCATAGAGAAAGTGAGGTCTTCCTTGAACAACTACTGGCCCTCTCAAAAAGTAGTCTCTCCACCTTTATTTAATCACACATATACTACCCCCCCCCCGCCCCGGTGCTTTGGGATTGCATTTTCTTCCACAGGAAAGCCACCGATCCATTATTTGCTGCGCTGGTTTCACTGCAGGCGCCCAAGGAGGACCACGGAACCATTTATAGGGCCACGTCTGTGGGTCGCTGTCTGTGTACGAGGAGATCCGAGAGGCAGCAGGAACAGAATGAATGCCGTGGCGTGGAATTTATTAGCCAAAAACACCCGCCACCTCTCTGCGGCCATCATCATTTTTCTCCCCAGAGAAAGGAGTTGCTATTTTGCATGGTTTTAAAGAAAGAGAGTTAAGGGAAGGGCTGTGTGTTTGCTGCTTCCATCTTGCCGACGACGCTTACGTGAAGGTACCTGTGGCATATTTTCTATTGAAACCTTATGTGTAAAGGAGAAGGGAAAAAAAACACATTAGAAATAAACCTGTGTAACAGCAGGGAGGGGTAAAGAAAAGAGAATGTTCATTTGTAATTATGTAAAAAGTTAGGTAGGTTACGGTTTGTAAAAAAAAAAATTGTAATTTTTTTCCCCTTGTGATTTGCAAGCAAGCAAAAACCCATCCGATTTTCATACCACCTTTTATTTATCTGCCTTTCTTGTTATGAGAAAACAACTTCTTGTAAAGTCATTCCCCCCCCCTTTCCCTCTAAATAAATTTTGATTTTGAGTCCAATGAAGTTGTGCCTCAGTGTGCCCGATGGGGAGATGGCGGAGACTTCTCCTCGTTGCGAACGAAAACGCTAACGTTGGGATGTGGAGGGCATGTTCCCTATTCTGCAGAGGGAGGGAGGGAAGGGGGGTACAACTGTACAAATGTACAGGGACTGGACAGATACTGCCTCAGAGCAGCACCCAGTATGGGAATTGGTATAGAAATGGGTTAGGGAACCGTGAGACGGGCTTTTAACTACCCTTTCCTTTCTCTCTCTCCTGCAGGAGTAATCTTCTCTGATCCAGAGCATGGTGTATTCTTCCTTTCCCTTCCTGGTGTTCTGCCAACCTATTAGGCTTCATTGTTCCTCTCCAGTGGGGGCCACAAGAATCATAGCAGGTGTAGAGAATCTCAGCTCCCGGGTCGGATCCTGATTCTCTTGAAGTCCGAATAGGATTATCTGGGCTTCCCAGGTGACTTCCCCCCCCCCCGGGCACCCCCTTTGTCTCTAATCTTGAAGGCTGAAAGGTCCTCTTCCATCTTCATTACTGGCAGTAAGGGCTTTAAACCAAAGACAGCCCTGTTCTTTTGACGTTGGTGCTGACTCAGCTCTGAGGTTGGAAGAGGTTCTTTACCTTGATTTTCTATTTCATTTTGCAGAAGAGCACCACTTTTGGGGTGAATGTCTTTCTTCCGGCATCAGATTCTGGGATTCCTGGGCCCTTCCCGTCCCCATCACCTCCCACAGCCTTTGAATGTGAATGGGATCCCTTCCACGTTCTCCCCTCTCTGTGTTTTCCTTCTTAATTCTGGATCTCAAGGGTTCTCCTGCTCAAGCTGCTGCCTTACACTGTCCAGTCCCCCTGCTTGCTCTTTCTTCTGTTCAAAAGGATTAATGCTGCTGTGTGCAGGCACGCAAGACTGGCCATTAATTAGAGATGAAAAGTTCCCAGTAGCTCTGTTCCCACTGCAAAGGGTGTCGTCTTAGTTGCTACATAAACACAAGTCAATGCTGGTCAGCAGTTCAGGCATCTGAACCCCCCCCCCCCATCAGCTTCAATTTGTTGCTTACTTGATGGGTAGGTAATGCATGCGTCTCTCCAAGTGTGACTTACCATATTTTTCCATGTATAAGACTATACTTTTGTCTAAAATCTTTAGGTTAAAAATTGAGGGTGTCTTATACACGGAAGTAAGCTGAGGAAAGAACAAAAACAAGTGGAGGGGAAAGCAGGGATCAAAGCGATCGTGCAGCGCTTTGATCCCTTTCCCCCTACACTTGCTAAGCCCCACTTAGATTTCCTAATTTTGGCTTAGAAAAGTGGGGGGGGGGGCGTCTTATACATGGGGGTGTCTTATACATGGAAAAATATGGTAAATAATTCAGAGCCACTTTTCAAAATGCCTTCTTTTGGGGGAACCGGCCAGAACTTCTCTTTTAATGTTGTCAAATAATTCAACTTTTTGGAAAAGGGACTGGGAAGAGCAACTATTTGCAGACGTACAGAATAGAGGCCGGCTCAGACGAGTTGTACTTTTTCTTCCCTCTACGATGAGGAATATGCTTTGCTCTGAAAAACAGACAACTTGCTTCCTGAGTGACAAAATGTTGCGTGCAAGTAAACCAAATTCTGGAGCAAGCCAAAGGGAGTTCCTGTGACCCACAAATATTTTATGTGTTCGTTTGGCTTTGTTTTTCCCCTGACCTGACTGTGCGTGTTAAAAGAAAGTGTGTTTTCCATCAGGATCAATCCCAGGGATCATCCATTTGAAGGTTTCCCAGGATGATGTGGGAAAGATGAGGAGCGACACATCCTGGAGAAGACCTATAGGTCAATGTTGGGATTTGCACAAGTCTACCCTTTAGGTCCGGTTTTAGGCAAAATCAAAAGCCGTTTTGATTGCAACTGTGTGTGAGAAATCTGGTCACAAGACCCAGAGGCCTGCTTGCGAGATTCCCATGGCTATTTTCACAAGCACATCAACGCTGTGCTTTTCTTCCTCTACGAGACATCAATGAAAGGGAGAAAACGAGCGTGGAAAATGCCATTCTGTTCCCTGCTTTTCCACATCATTCTTTCGCAGCCGATCTGAGCACAGCCTCAGCCGCCTGCGCTTTTCAAAACCCAGCACAGCAAACGTGGGGAGGGGGACATTTTTTGCGGCTCTTTCCCTAGTAATGAGAGATCTGGACGAAACCTACAAAGAATAGGCTTGTGATGATGCATTTTTGCTTGTCGTCATGCCTATGACGACGATGCACCAGGCAACCTCATGCTCTTTCCATCATTAGCCTTATCTTGGGCTGACATCATGTTTTGGCACCTCTGTGTTCAGCGATCACACAAGCATGCTGTGCTGTAGTAGTCAACGTTTTTCTTCTGCCATCTCCCAAAGCCATACCCACCTGCCCTTTGGGTATACTTGGGCTTCTTTTTTTCTGCACCCTGGAGCAACGGAGAACAAATCAGCCGTGTGGAGTTGTTTCAAGAATCTTTACCCATCTAGCCTAGTGTTGCCAGCCATTCTGCTGGAGTTAAGGGAAGAGTCTTTCCTAGCCTTACCTGGTGGTCGCTGCTTTTCCTAAGTAATTTCCCACCCATACAGGCACCGGGTCTGACCCTGCTTAGCTTCCAAAAGTGGACATGATCTGTGTGTGTTTGGGGTAGCATAGTTTACAGCATGGAATGGATTGGAGGGTGAAAGAAGGAACGTTCCCCGCCTCGCCCTGGGTTTCTGAAAGACAGGCTTGGAGAGTCCACATGTGGTGTGACAGCATTTCCTTGTTGATAGCATTGCCTTTCCTCATCACTACAGACAAAACGCCAACTGACCACTGTGCTTTGTGCTCCTGTGCCGGCTCTTCAGAGCACAAGCACTCAGTGACGTGACAATCTCCCATCAAGACAGAGACTGCTAATGCAAACCTTGAGCTCCCGATACTGATATAATTGTCTGTATATCCTGTGCAAATCCTAGCAGGCTGGTTCAAGGTGGCAAACCCTTCCAACTCAAGCTGTATTTCCATCATCTCCAGTGCCAGAGATTGGATTGGAAGGGGAGGGGGACACACCTGAAGAACCGCACTTGGAAATGAGAAAAGGGGAATGATTGACCTCAGAGAGGGACAGCTTCTTAACACTTTTTGAAATGTGCTTTGTTCTATCACTTGGGAGGAAAACGTTGGAATTAGTTTTTTGCAAGCAAGCATCCCTCTCTTCAGACCCCAGTTCCCTCACCAAACGTCCCCTCGGGCTGAACCTTATTATTCGGCTCTTGCTAATTCTCCTTTGTGCTCCTGGGGGGAGCCTTCCCCCTTAATCCCTTAGCAACCGACGGTGGTGCCCGTCAGAGCCAGTGGTGCCAACGGCCCCCCCTCCCCTCCATTCCTCTTTCAGGCCAATTAAACAGCAGAGTGAAGATGAAAGGAAGGAGAACAAAATGGACTGTCTTCCTTTTATGCAGCTCCACTAAAGCCCCACTATTCGCATCTCCCTCCCTCCTGTCTCCTCTCCAAGCAGGGCCTCTGTGTCGGTTTCTTTTCCCACCAGCAGGAGTTAGAAAAAAAATCTCTCCCACATCCACACACCCCACTGTTATGGACCTAAATCCTGGGTCCAGGAATGTCACACACGGTGCTCAGAATCCTGGGAATACCAGAATACCTTTCTGGAGCCGAGCAGGAAAGTCTGGGGAAAAAAGGAGAAAATCGAAATAAAAGATAAGTGCCTATCACTGCACTGATTCACCCAGTATTATATTTCTTATTTGACATCAGACACCAGAGGTGCCCCAAAAACCCATATGAGATGGTCACTCTTGTGCACCCATAGGAGTGGGAATCTTTTAAATCATCACACCCTCGGCTCTTTTCCATTGACTGTGCTGGATGGGGCCGATAAGCTGAAACATCTGGAGAGCATCTGGATTTGCCAACTGTTCTAGGCCTCCTGTGTTTTACAGGGACACGTGTGCGCCCAACTTGACCTTCCTGTTTGTTTTCCTCCATGAATCACGAGAATAATTTTGAACCGTGTAACCCAACTCCGACATGGGACTGGGTTTTGCAACTCTGCAGGCTGAAAGCCAGGAAAATCAACAGCGTCTTCGCGTTCGCCCCTTCGCAACCTGTTCTGATCCCTCCCATCCAGCGTACTTCAAAAAGAAAACTCCCATCCCTCGCAGACCACTTCCCAGACTTATTCCTTTCTTTCTTGTTTTTTTTTTAATTAAAACCAGTCAAAAACTCCAGGGAACATCAAACTAGAAACAACCGACGGCGTTTGAAAACCCTATAAACAAACGATAGCCCTTGTAAAGGTGCCTTGTGCTTCTTCGCTTGGCAACAGAGAATTCTGAAGTCCTTGAAGCTTCGTTGTTTTTGTCCGAAGTCCAGAGGGTGCCAAGATGGCACTCTGCGTGGGTGCCCAATCCTCTGTTCCCTCTTCAATGGAGGGAAGCCAGCGGGCTTGCTTGCTTGACCTCTTCACCCCCATCCCATTTGTATCTCTTCGTTTTTCGATGCCACCCGAGGGCCTTTCCCAACTGGGATAGGAAGGGATCTCATGGGAAGCAATTAGAAAGCCAAGCCAGATGTTTGTGCAGTGCTCCCATCCTGCCCGGTTAGGGCCGTGACGTTCAGCATCTACCGAGAGAAGAAAAACAGCTCGTTAAGACTCAAATCTATACTTAGCTTGTGGCTTTGCTAAAGGCTATCTAATAAACCACTGGCCTTCTGTACATTTATTTAATTTATATGTATTAGAACCCTCCAGATCTCCGAACCATCAGCCAGGCTGGCCACGGTCTTCCAGGAGCTTTAGAAAGTTACACATTCTCCACCCTACAATATAGGTTTGCATTGAGAGAAGCCGCTCTACTCCCTGGTCAAGTTATGGCAGAATAATTTGCAGGATAAGAGTCACCTCCTGGCAGCAAATCATTGGAATGTGTTGCCTCTCCCCATCTCTGTGTTTTAGCATGAAGTTTTCTGTAATCCCATAGATACATTGGTTGTTTGGGGCTTTACCCCTTCACACACAGAGAAACTTGTTTACAGAATATCATTACAGCACTACCTTCGTCAGTACTTTCTTGTTTACCACTGATTTGCTATAATGCATGTGCTTAGGGAGCCATTTGAACAGTTTTTCTCATTTATTTTTTTTATTATTTGTTTTATTTATAGCTCTGATCCCTGGCTTCTGCTATAGCCCACCTTTCTCCTGATAAGGGGGCCCAAAGTGGCTAATTCAGCACTCATTTGGTTAGCACTCCTCTCTCTTGGAAGGCATTCCTGAGCTCTAAGGGGGCTATTATCGTATCTCCCTCTTTCAGTTTAAATTCCTGTTGTAATTTCCATTTTTGAAAATCTAGGGAGCTTAGGACACTTGGTCTTTCTGAGATATTTTCCTCAGTCTCTAACTGTTCTCCTGGATTTAAAGGGTCTCCATTTCCATCCATTTCCTTAGGTACTAAACTTTGTGTCTCTTGAGACTCAGTTTACACTGTTACTTGTCTTTTAGTTCCTTTGGGAGGCATATTTATCTGAGTTACTTATTCTAGAGTGTGTTTCTACTGATTTTATAATGGACCTGTCTTTCTTCTTTTATTTCCGATCACTCAAATGATTTCTATTTCAAGCCTTGGCTTTCTCTTCTCTTCCCTCAGATCTTCTCTGACCCCTCACTTCTGCTTCTTCAACAAGCGCTCCCTAAACTCTTAGAGCCTTGAACCTTAAGCTAGCCCACTGGGTCTTCAAATCTTGAGGTACCGTTTTTCCATGTATAAGACGCCCCCCACTTTTCTAATCCAAAATTAACAAATCTAAATGGGGCTTAGCAAGTGTAGGGGGAAAGGAATCAAAGCACTGCAGAATCGCTTTGATCCCTGATTTCCCCTCCACTTGTTTTTGTTCTTTCTGTGTATAAGACGACCCTCAATTTTTAGTCTAAAGATTTTAGACAAAAGTATAGTCTTATACACGGAAAAATACAGTAAATACACAGGAATTTTCTCTCAGAGTCATTGCCTATCTTAGACCCCCCAGATCTGGGTTCAGAAGCCCCCACCACTAAGCTTTCCCCAAAAGCTCTAGTGAGGAACCAAACTTCTTCACCACAGACCTCTGACTAAAAGGTACCCTTGACTGAAGGAAAAGTGGTCAGTACCAGCAGTTACCATTCCGAGCTCTTTGAAAAGTTAACTGAATTACTTTCATGGCATGGGAAAGCAAAGAAGGGCTTTAGAGAAAACCGAACTCCAGTTGTAATCAGCTTCCTGGGGGAAGGTGGAGGAGCTGTGACTAGAACAGCCCTTCAGTTTTTAATTTTCCGAACTCCAGCTGGCGTTGATATCCGGTTGAGGTTTTTGAGCTGTGGCTCAGCTGGAACCCGGTTTGTGTGAACACCCTATTTCCAAAAGGCCGCCACTCCCACCTCGCTGGTCCTGATAAACAGGCTTCCAAGACGAACATCTGCTCAGCAAGAACCACCTGTCTGTTGCAGCCACCCTTCTCCCCACCCATATTATGTCCTCGTAGATGCCAATTAATTCCTCCCGTAAAGGACAAGATGCCTCGAGGAGGAATCTTGAAGGTTTTGGAGCAGCAGCAGCAGCTGAAAGCTGGGGTGACATTCATCGGCTGAGCGGATATAATTGTCCAAGAGAGGTTACGACAGGTGGAAGAGTGCCTTGTTTGTGCCACTTCTGTCCCACACGGTCTCCGACTGACACCGGATGAATACCACAGATTCTGCGCCCCATGGCATGGAAAAGCCAGGCTCTCGGGGGGGGGGGTAGGCACAAGTGGCTGGAAAAGCTAAGAGAAATGGGAAGCCAGGGGTGGAAATGCCAAAGCAAGGCCACGCTTTGCCTGCCCCTCCTCTAAACTAAGTTCTGCAGTCCTGTAGCTAGGACTTCACCTGTTTCCTTTGTTCTGGCAAGCTGTAAAATCAGGAGGTTTATCAAGACCCAGAAAATTCATTATAGGCGACCGAGGAACACACAGAGACCCAAATTGGTGGGCCACAAGTTCTATGTATCACAAGCTTCCGGTTCATCACCCATCCCCTCCTTTGGAGTCAAAGAGAGGCATTTAGGAATGAACCCTTGTCTGGCTCCTGATGATGTCATTCGTTTGCCTTCTGTGATGTCACAAAGGGGCACTTGGTGCTCTAGATGCGGTTCGGACCAAAATCATTTCTCTTATTTCCTCCTCTCTTAATGGGGGGACTTGAAGGCACATTCCCCAATCAAAGAAACCGTTCCATGATTTTTTTTTTTTTAAAAAAAGCTCTTCTCCTATTTCTAACTAAATGGCAGGGCCTTGGTGAGCAATGTTCTAGGTTGTGCCGTTACGGTCACACGGGGGGGGGGGGGGGGGAATCTTTTAAGAGGATTTTTTTTTTCATAAATGAAAGAGACCTTTGGAGCTGATCACCCCAGAGGCAAAGCAGAGATGTGAGCTAATATAAACTGAAGTCCATTTTTATGGGTCATTGGTCAGTTAAGGTCCAGAAAACTGGAGCGACGAGGTACGTGTGCAAAGATTAGTTTAGGGTTTTTTTTTTGTTTGCATTCAAGCTGTTAATCATTGTTAATCCCCAGAATAACCGCCTGTGCAATAAATTAGTGTCATGCGCCATTCCTGTCAAAGGAGGAGAATTTATCCTGAAAGGTGTATCAATTAAATTGATCACGAGGGGAAAATGCAACTCAGCCCACATTTCCTCTTATATCCAGCATTTAGACATTACAGGCCTACTGAGGAAAGAGGTTCAGTTCATTAACAGCATTAAGGAGAGTCTGTCCGGCCTTCCAGTATCTTTAAGAGAATATGTCCCGGGAGATCACACACTAAGCTTTAAGCTGCTAAAGGTTTGGCCTCGTTCTCAAAAAAGCAGTACAGCCTTCCCTGGACTGTATTTCAGCCTGCAAGAAAGGAAGGTGCAGCTGTGAATATACCCTGGTATGGGGAAATGTCTCATTGACAGAAATCTAGTGCACTATGGGAAAGACTAGCCTAAAATATATAACCATATGTGTGTGTGTGTGTTTTAAAAAGTATGGGTATTTTCAAACAAGGGCCTGGGCACAATTCAACCGACTTGTAGTTCCTGTCTGCTACTTATGCCTGGTTCTTCTCTTATGTGTGAACCCTAAAATGCTTTCTAATGTCCTCCTTAAATCTTTGGAAGGGCAGCCTGAAAAGTTAGGTATCCTTTGATGAACTGTCATTTAGAAGTCTTGAGTAGAGGTGGGCGCAAAGTACAGTGGTGCCTCGCGCAACGGTTGCTCCGTAGAGTGACGAATCCGCGCAACGATGCCGTTTTTGCGATCGCAAAACGGCACCTAGATAGGGGAAAATTCACAGAGCGAAGGTCGGTAAGCGGTTCGCTTACCGACCTTCGCTTTGCGACCCGCCGAACAGCTGTTCCGCGGCTTCAAAATCGCCGCCGGAACAGCCGAAATGGCCGCGCGCAGCGTTTTTGCGCCCTCCCCTCGCTTACCAAGGGCACGAAAACGCTGCAGCCGGCCATTTCGGCTGTTCCGGCGGCCATTTTGGACCCACCGGACAGCTGATCGCAGCATTTTTGCGCCCTTGTTCAGCAAGGGGAGGGCGCGAAAATGGCTGCCGGCCATCCTGGAACATCGCACAACGGTGTGTATTCGGCCGAATTGGAACGCTTTTTACTTTCCAATGGCTTTTTACTTTCTGTTGAGCGATGTTTCACACAGCGAGGGTTAATCCGGAACGGATTAACCTCGCTGTGCGAGGCACCACTGTACTGGTTTGGCAGTTTGTGCCAGTGCGTCCTTTAGATGCTAGGTGCTCAGAGGGATCCCCCAAAAGAAGCACGCTAGGGAAGCCAGGCCACTGCCTCGGAGCGGGCACCCACCAGAGAAGGCAGGGCTGGGAAGCCCGGAATCCATGTTTGCCCAAAAGGACAAACCGGCACGAACCACTGAACCAACTGTGCCCATCTCTAGGGGACATGGTGGTGCTGTAGGTTAAACCTCAGAAGCCTTTGTGTGCTGCACGGTCAGAAGACCAGCCGTCGTAAGATCGAATCCACGTGATGGAGGGAGCTCCCATCACTTGTCCCAGCTACTGCCAACCTAGCAGTTTGAAAGCATGTAAAAATGTGAGTAGATAAATAGGTACCACCTCAGTGGGAAGATCATGGCATTCCGTTCCTAAGTCGCACTGGCCACGTGACCACGGAAACTGTCTTCGGACAAATGCTGGCTCTACAGCTTGGAGACAGGGATGAGCACTGCGCCCTAGAGTCGGACATGACTGGACTAAATGTCAGGGGGAACCTTTACCTTTTAACCTAGTCTTGAGCTTTCTAAATTGAATGCCATTGTGGCTTGCCAAGTTTCACTTAGAACTGAACAAGACTTCTCCCTCAAAACAGAGAAGAAGGTGGAAGAAATACCTGCCACTTTGCCAAGTCCGCTTGTATACCCCCAAGACAAATTCTGGGGGAAACAGCACCCAAAGGGCGACACCACGGGCAAGCAAACACAAAGGTAGTTTGACAGATCCGGCTGTTTTTCAAATGGAATTTTTAATCTCTTTGCCCATTGTTTTACTCCTCGATTTCTCAGCATCTCTGGATAAGGTCTGGTCCTTAAATGGCAAACCACAGAGGAGGCTACTTAGCTCTCAACCTCCGGGGAGTTACTCTGTGACTCCCAAAGAGTAAAGCTGGTCATATCTTGAAATTTGGAGCCATAAAGGGCAGCAGGAGTAGCCAACATTGCGGTGTGTGTGTGTAACAACTCCCCAGAAATATATCTTGCCTTAATTAAGTCTCAGGAAATTACAAGTGCAACCGGGAAGAAATTTTACAAGCCAAGCTCAATCAAGAGTCCGAAGCCTCTTATTAATAACTGCTGAATTGTTAAAGCGGCTCTCCCGCTGGAAAGCCCCGGCTGTTGAGAAAGGCGAAGGCGTGGCCTTTAAGCAAATTAAGAAAAGTGGACCTAGCATGTGGTGTCCCCGATGGAGTTGGCTTTTCAGCTCTTGATACCCCCAGAGAGAGGTGTGAATCACATTAATTCTCAGCACCGGAGTAGCTTTTAGGCAAAGGATTGTAAGCTGAGCTGATAAACAAACTGGCCTCGGCAGAAACATTTAATAGACATGGGTCGGTTTATTTGATGCGCAATGTGCCGATGCAGCTGTCCGCCAGCATCTGGACAGCACCACTGCAGTACAGCAGGAAGCTAGAGAGGCGGCTTTAAATTAATATATGCTGGCATATGCAACAGGATTTCAGCCAGAACAAATGTTTTCTCTCTGGCTGCTAAATGAACTTTGATAGCTTTTTGCTAAGTTGCCCTCTCACTGAAGAGATCAGCCTTTTTTCCCCCACCTCCAGCACTCCTTGCCTCTTTGTTCTTTTGCCCGAAAACAAGGGTTCTGGGCAGATTTGCCATGTCTAAGCACCTAGTCCTTAGGAGGTCTTTGAGGTTCCTTCATCTGGACTTTTAGTGAATACGAGGCATGTGGCAATGAGAGAGAAACCCACCCACCCCAAAGGAGCTTGCTCATCAAGGAGACTGGCAAGATTCTTTCCGCCCAGGCTTTTTACTTCTTGTGTTTTTTTAATTCATGGTGGGATGGTTTTTGGGCTTGGGGGCGCTTTTTTTGCTCAGCTCTTCTGCACCGGCTGTTTCTCTCTCTCCCCCCCCCCAACATTGGATTACTTGCTTAATTGTGTTTTATAACTTGTAAGTTACCCTGAAATAAGGAGGTCCCGATCTATTTTTAAAAAATCAGTAAAATTCTTGTAGTACCAAAAAAATCATTAAAATCCACACTTCGATAGGTTTCTCAGATTTTCTGTATTTGTAACCCACTGAAATCTTTAAAAAAAAAATAGTGGATGAGCGATGAAAGGCTGACTTGGCCACCTCTCTCCAGAGATCTTACCTCCTTCCCGATGTGCAGACGGTCAAGCGGGCAAATGTTTCCATGTGCTAACAAAAGCGGTAGGGATCAGGGAGTAAGGCACCGTGGTGATACAGTTCCATGTGTCTGACATGGGGTCGTAGCAGTCCAAGGTTTTGCACCTCTGGGTCCCAAAGTAACCCCCAACCACGTAAAGTTTGTTTCCCGAAGCCAATGCGTGGCAGGACATCCGCTTGGCTGTCATGTCCCCGATCCGCGTCCACTGGTACGTCTCGCAATCAAAACGGTACGCGGAGGCTGCGGTGTATTCGGTGTCTCCCCCCATGATGAAAATCTGGCTGCCTAAGACGGCGGCGGCGGTGTAGCGCCACGGCTGGGGACACTGGGCTTTGATGGTCCACCGGTTTTCTGCCGGATCGTAGCACTGGACCTTCGACACCATATCCCGGTGGATGCTGGTGCCACCAAAAACGTAGAGCTTGAGCCGGGCGCTGACGACGGCGGCATTGCTGACCCCGTCCCTCAGGGGGGCCACCATGGTCCATTTGTTGGCCACGGGATCGTACTTCTCCACCTGCTTTAGAGAAACGGAAGGGGAAGCGGGGAAGACGCCGGCCACGGCGGTGTGGCCACCAACCACATAGAGGCAGTTTTCTAGTTCGGCCGAACCGTGCCCAAACCGAGCGATAAGCATGGGGGCCGCTTTGGACCACTCCTCGTTGACCGTGTCGTAGACCCACACGTCTTTGGATACTCCATTCTCCGAGCCTCTTCCTCCGGTGATGTACACTTTGCACCCAATCGCGCAGGCACTGAACTCTTTCCTTGGGCTGGGCAGGTCCGCTTTGGGGATGATCTCTTTCGCCTTGTGGTCCACTTGATAGACCTTGTCGCACATGAATGTCTGGCCCCCTAAGATGAGCAAAGTGTGCCCAGCTTTGCGAGGCCTGGCACAGGGGCTCACGACCACCCCGTCGTTTTGCAGGATCTTCTTTTTGCACCGGAGCGCCTCCTCCATGATTTGCTTGTTCGGCTCTTCGGCGTTGATCAGCTCCTCGTACGTCATGGCTTCCTTGAGGCTTTCGGAAGGCAGTAAGGCCAGCCGCACGTTCTTCAGCAACTCCGGAAGGAAGGGCTTCCTCTTGTCTAGGTCGTACTTCACCCACTGGACGACCGCCTTGAAGACCTTCTCTTCGTCCTCGATTTCCAGCTCGTCGCTGGAAATGAGGTCCATCAAGGTATCCTTGGAGAGGCTGTTGAACTCTTCGCTCCTGTGGACGGTCTCAAAATTAACCAGGCACATCCTCCAAGAAAGCTCATAGAGTCTTTTGCACTGGTGGGCGTCAGAGAGGACCATCATGCCCAAACAGTTGGAAGGGTAGAGGTTCTTCTCAAGGAACTCAGCGGCGGCGTCTCGGACATCGTGAAACTGCAACATGTCGCCAGCTTCTAGCAGAGACTCCGCGTTCTCCTCGTTGATGATGACCTTGGATGAGTAGGCGTAGTCGAGCAGCAACTCCAAGATCTCCGGGTGCAAACTGTCGTGGAAGTTCACCTCGTCGCCTAAGCTCTCCCGAAGGCCGTTGCTGAACATGGCTTCGAAATATCTGCTGGAGGCGGCCAACACAGCCCGGTGGCATGGAAAGGACTTCTTCCCAGCCCAGAGAGTTACATCGGTGAACATGCAGTGCTTCCTCATGGTGTTGAGATGAGAGAGGACACAGTCTGGGTGGGAGGCTTTGTGGAACAGCAAGATATTCATGGAACCAGTGCTCGTCCGGGATTTACGGTTTTCATGGACGCTGACTGACATGCCTACGAGAGGGGTACCTGGAGAGAAGGGAACAACAAAAATTAGAATCACAGATCAACAATGTTGGAAGGGCCCTCGAAGGCCATCCAGTCCAACCCCCTGCTCAAGGCAGGAATCCAAACCAAAGCCGATCGGACCGAGGGTGGTCCCATTTTCTCTTGAGTGTGTCCAGCAATGGAGCGCCCACCACCTCCTGAACTCATGGGCTCCACTGTCGTATTGCTCTAAAAATCCTTTCTTTCAGGAGACAAAACCTCTGACAAAATTATACCGTTTGGAAAGAAGTGTTACTCGCAATTGCTAAGTGCAACCTCCAGATTTAAAAAAAGTATTTTTCCAATTGCAGAGGGAAGACTGGGGAGAAAAACCTCGGTCACTGAATAAGGATGTCAAAAGTAATATCCTATTTAGGTTCCCTTTACTCTGTTCTAGAATAATTCAGAGATTTTTGTTTTATTTTTAAAAAACATACATTTTCATCATATTATGAAAAAAAATCACCATTCTCTTGAGGAGTAAGATTCATACAGTCTTCTGCACTGTAGTCAAATGATCAAAGCAGCTTGCAATACATTTAAAACCAAGTGTAGCAATACACCCATGCTGGCTTAAAAAAAAAAAACAAGCACGTACACAATTTTTAAAAAAACAAACACCGCATTAAAAATGATAAACACAACGAACACCAAAAATAGATTCAAAGCAACAAGGTGCCATAGTCCATTTAAAAAATCCCCTCCCAGACTGCCAGTCGTAAAGGGGAAAGCTTGTCTTAAGAAAAAGACTTACAGGCATTGTATAAATGTACTGTTTATTTGTTTCATTAATTGATACACACTGTCCCATTGAGTGCAATGTCCTAAAGGATGAAAACCCAATTAAACTCATCTCTTCCAAATCTGTATAGGAATTTGGTGCCATGTAGTGACTGTCTTTAGCGCAGGAACGCCACATGCATTTTGACAACACTGAACAAAGTAAAGCGATGTAACGCCAGATTTGCAAGGCTGGGGAAAATGTCGCCCTGACCTGCTTGCTGGAGAGCAGAAGGAATTTTGGCTGGCTTACTATTTACGTAGACCTGCCCGTTGACCCCCTTCCTTGCCTCTCCAAAGGGGCACATCTGTATTCCAAAAGCCTTCTACCATTTGTTTCCAAAAAAACCCTGCCAACATTATTTATCCCCTACAGAGCCTTCAGCCCCAGTCTGTTTTCTTGTTTTGTTTTCTTTTTGCTTCAAACGCCCGTCTCCCGCTGACTCTGTCATCTAGCTGGAGGGCCCAGACTTTCTTTCTCTCTTTGAAAGAGAGAGCAAGAAATGAAAATTACAAAGCTGGAATCCCAGAGGAATAATTGAAGGGTGTGTTTCTGTCTTTTCCCCCCAGACACCCCCAGCCCCACACACATTCCCAGGTGAGGAATAGGGAAAAACACCTGGAAAGGGGTTGAAATATAATTTAGTCCCTGTGAACGTCCCTAGGAAATAGAAAGAGACTCACAAACTCTGGGGAAGCTTCAAGAGTCAGTCAGGAAAAGCCTGTCAGGTGGAAAATAATGCTTTTCCACTACTATCTCTTTGCAGAAATCCTTTGGGTTCTAAAATATAGTTATTGCACACACCATGAACACTGAACACGCCAAAACTGGGCAACTGGTATGGATGCAAGGCCAATCAGATTTAAAAATCAAAGCAGTAATTACTGTTTTTGCCCCATTTCCTTTTTTAGAAAAGGAGGCTATCCCACAGGGGAAAAAACCATATATTTACGCACCCAGTTCTTCAGGCATGCTGGAATTAATAGGTGCTCACCCTTCTGTCGGTCGCTGCTCCCCACCCTGCACCAATTAAAATCTCAATAATTTAAGAGAAGTATAGGCTCTTGAACTGTCATGCTTTAAACCAGACACAACTAGAACCTGTGAATGAGTTTAAAAGTCTCCTCCCAAACCAACCAAAGCACCCTCTATTCCTTTTTTTTCTCCTCGAATATTGCAGTTATTTATATAACATGCAACTCATAATGTTTAAACGCTTTGTTTACTAAATTCGCAGCAAACAAATAAGCTAATCACATCGCTTTTGGTTTATGAAACAGATCCCGCACCATCAACACAAACCGTATAAGAAAGGTCAAAGTAAATGGAAAAGAGCACTCCTGTTTAGAGAGAGTTGGTGTATAGGATACAGGCTGAGGATGATGGGCCACCGTGGGGGGTGATGGAAGCTCTGTTCAGTCCATTCCTCTGAAATAACTGATTGTTGCCTAGCCAGATATTCCAACAAAACTACCATGACTTCTGTTTATTTTCTTTTTATATTATTCACTTTCAGTAGGCTGTTGAAAATGCAAGGCCCAGGGCCTTTCAGGGAGATATTAAACACTATGCTTTATTTATTCATTGGATTTAGAACCCATCTTTACCTCAGTGCTGAATGGTCACCATCTTGGGCGATAATATTCCCATTTAAATTATATCAATAATGTCTAACACTGATGATAGTTGCCCCTATAAGTTCGCATATGCACATTTAACGCAGAAGTGCCCTTTTTGTGTGAACACGTCCTCCTTTTTGATATTCATTCTCCTCTATGTTCTCCATTTGGTGACATCTGTTCTCTCTTTTGTAATGGATCCTAGTCGACCAAACCCGGACTTGAACCCGGGTCTCCTGAGACCTTCGTCTGATGCACTAGCCGCTGCAACATGCTGGCTCTCTAAATTATCTGGTCCCCAGCTGAGATCAAGCCAGGGAACTTTCTTTGTCTGAGCTTCTCCCTCTTGGGATTGAGTTGCATTTCTCGGACCTCATGGCTTAAAAATATTTGGCCAGATTTCTGGACTCCCTTTTCTGCCTCTTAAAAAAACCCAGCTAGAGTTCAAAGAAGAATTCTGCAGAACTCAAAAGCTTACATACTAGCGTTGTTGTTCCAACAAGAGATACTGACTGTCTCGTGGGCCTTTTCCCCTCTTGTTTAGTCCAATTAGTGGAATACCAAAATGGTGTCTGTGTGCCGGGAGGCGCGCTCAGCAGCCTTGCGGTTGAACACCCGCTCCCTTGCCGAAGGTTGACTTTGGGCCACCCCCAGAAGCTCATGGGATTTCCACCACAACTTTTTTTACGAAAGAGGCAGGGTCAGTAATAAGGTTCCCCCCCCCCCTTCATCCTGGGTGGCGTGAAGCAAGTTCTGCCTCTGGAAAAAAATAAGTGACTCAAAGGTGGGGGGGGGGTGGATCGCGGTCTGTAAATACGAGGCGCTATTTGCCAGAGATGATGAAGAGGTGGCGGTTTTGAGTCACTTGGATCCAGATTTGGGACACGATCCAACATCAGCAAGAAAGGCAGGCCGGGGAGCCGAGAGGGAAATTGCTGAGAAAGCGAGAGAGGAGATGGCAAATACAAACAAGCAAATAAAGCCTTCTGTCAGCACCGCCTTTAATTGCCAGCCTGCTGCGTCTGAGCTACACGTATAGGTATACAAGATGTGTATAGCGCGAGTCTCGCTTCTTGGTGTTCAGCTATTTTTAAGAAAAGAAAACTCTGTGCCGGCCCGGGGGCAGCTGGTCGGTGCAACGTGTGGTTTATAAACCTTATAATTCAGCAAATCTTTTGTATTTCTGTCTCAGGGTTGGAGGAATCCTTTGCTTTCCGGCTGTTTACCCGAAAAAATCCCCCTTGTTGGCAGGGCCAAGGAATTCTGTAGAAATGTGACCCTAACATCTGGAGGGCCCACAATTCCCCACACCTATAAAGGATGCACATGCCTGCGCACAAATGCGACCACACTCGGTCTGATTTCCACAAGCAACCATCCTCATTCTTGGTTGCTCGTGGAAATCCCCTCTTTTATCTCCTCAGCGTATGCATAGCAATGGATTGCAGCTTGCTGAAACGCTGAAACCCTATTAAAATACTGCAAAGCATTAAAAATGCAGAAACACACAGCACCCCCTCCGTTAAAAGCTCCCTTTTGAATACCCCATCAATTAGGGGAAAGCTGCCTGATCAAAAGATATTTTCCTGCTAGTAGAAGGTATTTTTCTCCCTAGGGAGGAAGTTTCCCCACCTCAAAGAGCCACCAAGGTGGCCGTTTATGTGGCACCAGCTCAGAGCCTGTGCAGGTTGGTGCGGAAAAAGACACTCCTTCCGAGAGCAAGAAAGGATTTTAACATTGCTGAGAGTTTCACGTCTCTCATGAGCAGGTCTTTTGTAAAGCCAATGGGTCTTGATTACACATCCACTATCAAGCCACTCCAAAGTAATTTTGCATTACAGCAGAAATATTGCTGCTAGGAAAATCCGTTACACCAGCACTACCCAACAGGTAAATTTGGAAGGAATAGGGAAGCCCCAATAAAGCGGTGATAAAGGAAGCTATTTCCCCTATCAATCAAAAAAAAAAAATTCAAGTGCTTCAATCCTGCAAGCTGTGGTTCTCCTCGCATACCATTCCTAGTTCTCAAACTTAGTCATTTGCGCATTTCCACAAGTGATTAAACAGGAATGCAGTCCTTCTAGATGCATAAAAAATCATAACTGGGAAGGGGATGAATTCTCTTATCTGAAACAAAGTCTTTGCTGATGTGTTTCTTAAGGTGTCACATCTCATTTTAATGGAACAAGATGCCTCTTTCCAGACAGGTCATTATTATTATTTTAATTTAAAGCAGCCTCAGTTTAACTGCTAACATTTCCCAGTATTGCACCAAGTATACATTGTAATTGTGTTTTGTATTTAATTCCTCCCTTTTAAAGTGTGTACTGGAATGTATAATGAATGACAAACATCTGTTCATAGCAAGCCAGGTGTAAATAGCCTGTGAAAAAAACAGGTTGTTCAAGGAAGACTTGCAGGAAGATATTTATTAGGGTCTAAATAAGATTTCCTTCTTAGAAACATGTGGCTAAAGACTGGTGGTATTGAGCGTGCCCACCGTGAGAGCCTTCCAGTGGTTTCCCAACCTTGGGTGTCCAGATGTTCTCAGACTACCACTCCCAAAAATCCTGGCCCAGCACAGCTAGTGGTGAAGGGTTTTGGGAGTTTGAGTCCAGGAACATCTGGGGACCCAAGATTGGAAACACCTATAAACCATGCCTTACGGCCTCTCCCTTCTTCTTCCCCGTCTTGCTTCCAAGCGGCACCTCCTGAACTAGCGCTCCCAGTTTAATACCAAAGCATAAGCACACACGCTCTCCATTATGAGTAACACAGCTTGCAAGAAGATTCAGTTACTGGGAAAAACAGTCCCTGCTCCACCACTGCGTTGAAATCATGCACTATATTTTGTAAGCAAGTGGGTTGCAAAGGCTCAGCACGCCCCCAACGAGAGGCGAGAGACCTCTCCAGCACCAGCCGGAGGTTCTCCCCCAGCCGGCCGGCGGCCCACTGAAGCTGCTCTCAACAGCCACAACGGGGATGTAAAGTTGATGAGCTGCAAGGACGGTGGCTAAAGGTCTTCCTGCTCAAGGCTTCCTAGCAAAGCTTTGCAACAGAAGGCACTCTGTTGAGCAACGCAGCCTGGGAGGAGGCAGGAGGAATTTCACCGATGGCCGGCCGGAGACAGGAATCAACCCAGCACTTGACATTTGTGTTCCTAACCCCTCGGCCCTTGTACAGCAGACAAAACACGGTGTGGCAACAGATGTTTTTAGAAGGCAGACTTTTTTCCCCCGTCTCCTCCGTTGGTGTCCAAGGACGCAAAGCTGGATATTCCTTTCTTTCTGTCCCTCTCGGGCTGTATTGCTCTCCCGCAAGCGCCGGTTCGGCTTGCCTGCCTACTTGCTTCCCCCCAGCACACAAGCGAGTGAGCGGAACTTTTCACTATTTCAAGCCCCTAAGGACTCAAAGTCCAGAAGCTGAGGCTGACCGCCAGAGGTGAGATCTTGGCAAGGCAAACCATGCCTTGTGAAATGTCAAAGAAGTGGCAAAAGACCCGCGGCCAAACTTTTAAAAAGTTTGTGTTGCTTCACATTTTTTGGAATGGGTGGGAAGAAATGAAGATGGGTTAGTACCCCCAAAGAGACAGAAGCTTTCCCCCCCTTCTGTTGAGGTCTAGGGTAAGAGGCTTGCTCCCAGATACCCCAATTTTCTCAGTAACCACCCTGTCCCGCTGCCTGCCATAGGTGCTGGAGTATGCTTACTGGGGATGATGTGATCTGGAATCCAACACATTGGAAGATCACCAGGTTAACACAAAGCTAGTGTAGAGCTAAGCTAATGAAAATAACTGACACCCTACCCCATGATGTTGTGAGGATGGCTGATGGTTGATTCCAAAGGATCTCCTGTATGGAGAATGAGTGCAGGGAAATCACCCCAAAGGGAGACCACAGCTGTGATCCAAGGAGATCTGCAAGTGGGACCTGGAGGCCTTAGGAACGGATCTCAACAGATGGGAAACCTTGACCTCTGAGCGTTCAGCCTGGAGGCAGGCGGCGCATTATGGCCTCTCCCAATTTGAAGAGACCCTTGTCCAGCAGGCCGAGGCCAAGAGGCAGTCCCAAAAGCAGCAAAATCAGGGAGCTGGACAGGGGACAGATTGTATTTCTCTTCAGTGTGGAAGGGATGGTCACTCTCGAATTGGCCTTCTCAGCCACACTAGACGCTGGTCCAAGACCTCCATTCAGAGCATGTTACCTCGTGACTGAAGGATGCCTACACAGCCCATGATGGATTGTTCCTAAGCAGATGCTTACCTTACCACTATTCTTTCGGTTAGAAGGTGGCAGAATTCGTCAAACCCTCAAAAATATGGGGGTTCCCGGATATTATCTTATTTTTAGTACAGTATTTAATTTTTTAGTATTTATCATTTGAATACATTTAAACATCCTGATTTTTCTCTTTGTAAATCACCACCTGACACCCGATCTAGCTAGAAACGGCAGCTGTGAAGGATAATGGGAGTGGCACTCGAAAAACATCCGGAGGGCATTTATGTATTTATTTAAAATATGTTTACTCCACCTTTCTCCTAAGAACCGAGGCAGCTGACATCATTGAAAGACAACACTGAAGCTCAAAACAGCAAGTCATTCAAATATTAAATTAATTGATTACGCTATCAAGAATGTTAAGTAAAAAAAGCACTATTGAAACGGATTGAGAAGCAACAAAATGAAAACATTCTCATTTTAAAACCTCTCTAGATGGTAAGCCACTCAGGGAAAGCAGGCCTGAAGAAAAAGGTCTTTGCCTGCTTGAGGAAGGACAGCCAAGATGGGGCCAGGTGGGCCTCCAGTGGGAGGGAGTTCCAAAGTCTGGGAGCAGCCACAGAGAAGGGCCTCTCCTGTATCCCCATTAAGTGCACCTGAGAGGGTTGTTTGCCCGAGATAAAAGCCTCCTCTGATTATCAACACCTAGGCAGGATCATAAACACAAATCCTCCTGTTTTTTAAATAGACTATGGATTGTAACATGATCAGGTTTTATCCAAACTACCAAACTTACATTTTTTTCTGGGTTGCTTTTTTAACAAAGTACTATATTGTGTTCCATGATATTTCCTTCATCATAGGCTATATCCTCATATTGGGTGTGCTCCAGTCCATCTTGTTCCACCTGCTCATGACTCTATGGCTTCAGAAACCGATGAAACAGCAAATTGCTTTGGAATGATGGAGAGGAGGCGCCCAACGAGTGCTTTAATCAGTCCAAACGAAGCACCTACTGAGGGAGAAGGGTTACCTGAGATGATTTTTATGCCTCCAAACTCTTCATAAGGGCACATGGCAAGGGGAGAAGGAGAGCATCTTTCAGCCTTCAACAAGGTCGTTTGGGAATAATAATGCTAGCTATCTTGGAGAGAACACGGTAAGGCAGCCCAGTGTTTTTGGAGACAGCCAGAGTGATGTGGGGGTTTAGAGTGAGTGATCAAGACTCAGGACATCTGGGTTCAAATCCCCACTCAGCTGGAACACACAAGCATGGCCTCCCTCAGAGGGTTGTTGTAAACTGGGGAGAAAAAAATGTCCATCCTGCTTTGAGCTCACAGGAAGAAAACGCAGATTATAGACTACAGTATAGACCTACAAACATACCAAATCATAGGATGGTGAAGAGGCTGCCTCAAATTTGCTCCCAGGGCTGGGAGGCTCCTCTCCGAGTAGGCCTTGGTTGGGTGCTTTCCCATTTCATCCTGGCTATGCCTCAATCTGACTTCCCCCCCTCCTCCCTGTGAGATGCAAGGTCTGTCTGGTCCTTTTTGATGCTCCTTACCCCAATCTACTCTTGCATAAAAAAAACCTATCTCATTGCTATGCATTGGAGAGTTCTGGGATTTAGATCTCTGGCTATGGAGCCAGAGGTTGGGAGTTCGATTCCCCACCTGGGCCTTCTTGACAGGGGCTGGATTTGATGATCTAAAGCAGTGGTCCCCAACCTTGGGCCTCCAGATGTTCTTGGGCTACAACTCCCAGAAGCCTTCACCACCACCTCTTTTGGCCAGGATTTCTGGGAGTTGAAGTCCAAGAGCATCTGGAGGCCCAAGGTTGGGGACCACTGCTCCAAAGGGCCCCTTCCAGCTCTGCAGTTCTAAGATTATTATATTCTATAATTGTGCTCCACTTTTGGGAGAAGGTTACACCTGGTGTTACAGAACTTCTGCTCTCCAATCTGGCTATCAAGTTGGAAGGAAAGTCAAGGATAGCCGGCCATTTCCTTGTCAACTAGGACTCAGCGTTACAGGGCCAAACCCGACAAGGCAAAACACCCCACCCTAAAACACCCACTCAGATCCATATTTAGATTTTAGTGCACTCCGGGAGGCAAGGGGGGGGGTTGTCCGTATGGAAGAGCAGCACATGGTTTTGACAAGGGAAGAACTTGGAAAAACACAGTTTTTTGGCTTGACAGCTAAATCCACCCACAAGTTGATGGCTCCCAATGAGGGCAGAGGTGGGATTTTCATAATAAGCCTCTTATTAGAGACATACCAACACATCTGGATGAGAGGAATCACTGTAGAAAACATTTTTTTAAAAAAAGAAGTGCACCACTGAAACCAACACTCTCCCCTTCCCCCCCTATAAAAGAAGCAAAGTTAAGATAATTTACAAATAATGCTGTGTAATATTATTTTTTGGAAACAATAGTATTCCCCCCCAAATGGTCTAAAGGTGACACAATGACTTGATTTTAGGGTGTACATGTGTGTGTGAACATCACGGCTGGAAATAAGCAGGCTAATGCACAACCCTGAAAAGGACAGCCGAAAAAGCCAGCAATTTCATCCCAGTCAGCTGGAGTCAGCTGCTTCTCCTAGGGATGATAAAGAAACAGAAGAGGTTCGCGCCCCCCCCCAAAAAAAGCCAGTTCTCGCAGTTCATTATTCTATCAGCCTGGTCTTTGAAGCATAACCCATTGTTTGCCGCTGAATTTTAAGGAGAGGACTCTGTGATGCTGGGTCTTGTGGGGGGGGGGGAAGAATGGGTTGGGGAGAGGGAAAAGTTTTATTGTTGTTGTTGTCTAGTTGCAAGTCCTGTCCGAGTCTTTATGACCCCATGGACCAGAGCACACCAGACCCTCCTGTCTTCCACTGCCTCCCAGAGTTGGGTCAATATATATAAAGCCAGTGAGATGTTAATTTAAGGTTTGTAATAAAACTATCTCTATCTCTATCTATCTACAGTATCTAGTTTTATTACAAACCTTAACATCTCACTGCCTTTATATATATTGACCAAACTCCGGGAGCTCAAAAGCTCACTATTTTGTGTTTGTGTACACGTGTACACACACACACACACACACACACAGAGTGAGCTTTTGAAAATAAACCATCCTCTTCAAGGCTGTGCATCAAGTTCTTGTAGGCAGTTCCAAACTCATGTGCCGTTCATAATGTCCCAAATTCACACAGCTAACCTTAAATTCACATGGGGCACTAAAAAAAAAGGCACATAAGTTGGGAGTTGCCCATGAGCCCCGAATGCACAACCTTGAAAGAGAGGGTTTAGCATCGAAAGTTTGCTGTTTGTTTTTTGTTTGGGGTTTTATATATATATTTGTTTGGGGTTTTATTTATACCCCTTCCACAGGGGTCATTCAAGGTTTCCCCTCCTCTCTCTCTTTGTTTTATCTCCAAGGATTTAGGGCCACCAATCAAAGCACTGGGTCCTGGGTTCGAAAGCTTTGTCTGAGCACTGCAGACAAAGGAGGCAAACACACTCTTGGGGGGGGTATCATATCACACCATCAAATGACCAACTAGGTATTTATTACCGGGAAGGAGGGATCCATGATCCTAATTAAGATTGCTCTGGGTGTGTGAAGGGTATTCCCAAGGCCAGATGAGCGCTCTGCCCTTTGACACCTTCTAAAACCATTTCCTAAGAAAAGCTGCCTTCTCATTATCACAACCGTACAAGGAAAAAAAAATCAGGGACAGGCTGCATGGCGGTGGAAACAATACAAACGCAAGAACAAGGGGATGTCATTAAGAATACAGAACAGAAAATAAAACAACGCGTTTTAGATGATAAAACATCATCTTCGAGGCTCTGAAGTCCCACGCTGCTTTTCCCAGCCGACCCACGCTGGTTTTCCCTGTTCACAAATATTTATTTTAACCATTTTAGCCCTGTTTATTTAAATTTGCTCGAGTAAGCTTGCTCCAGCAAGCGAGAACTCAAAAGCCTTGTGGGACTGTGATAACAAGATCGCCCATAATAATAATAATAATAATAATAATAATAATAATAATAATAATAATAATAATAATAATAATAATAATAGGCCAGGATCAAAAGAGGGGGCAGGATGTTGCTGTTGGAGAAGGAAAGCTGAGATGTTATTAAGTAACACATATAGGTGGAAAAACATCCTTGGGGTATAAACCTCGCATAATGATACATAAAAACAGGACCTAGATGAGAAGTTAGGCAGGGAAGCGGGGGAATCAGCCTGCAGTTTTGAAACTTTTAAAGAGCCGATGCGCTCAGCTTCGTTCCCGCGGATAGAGATTGCAGTGGGTTTTTTTTTTGGAAAGGATGTTTAAAAAGAGAGGAAAGCTCCAGTTCTTCCTCGCAGTTGCGAACTGCCCCAAGGATGGCAAGGGGGCGATGGGCAAAAGCCCTCCCCCCCCCAAAAAAAACACACCTCTGGGTAAACGGGTCCTCCTGGCTTTTCAGAGCAAAAATCTAAATAAATAAATTATTTTAATTATTTATTTAGGAGTAAATAAAATAACCCCTAGGGATTTTATTTACTCCGGGAGGGAAAAAGGGGGTCAACGCACCAGCATCCCTCCCCGCACCAGTCTTTCCAAGCCAGAGTCTCTCCCCCCACCCCCCCGGCTGTGGACGGATCCTGCCCTCAAAACCTTCGCCAAGCTCCGTCTTTTTTTAAAACTTCTCCCTGGGTTCCCAATGGAACAAACGAAAAAGCAGATTACGAGAAGGAAACATTGAGGTTGGGGAGGAAAATGACATTTTTTTAGAGAAGCCTTCGCGAATACATTTTTTTTTAGAGACTCACCTCTTCGTTCCGGTGCAAGACGGCTCGCGTCGGCAATGCCGATCCCCCGCGGGTCCCTCCTCGCGCCCTCTTTCCGCGCCCCCCCTTCCTCCCCTCCCGCCTTGCAATAAAGGTAACGACTGGCTCACATGATACAATGTAACGAAGGGGCTTCCGAGGAATTCGTTTCCCCCCCCCAAGCTCGGAGGCGGAGCCCCAGCGCCGACCAGGCAAGGCCGCTGGCCAATCGAGAAGAAGGGGGCCATTGTGACGCTCGAGGCGGGGAAGCCAATGGCAAGGTCTCTCTGGGAGAAGCGGGGCGGGGCTCCCGGCGAGATGGGCCAATCCGAGGGCAGAATAGGATTCGTGGGCGGGGCTTTCGGGTGGAGTAGAAGTCTCTGGAAGGGTGGGGGGCAGAAGAGAGGAGCGGCTGTTTTTTTTAAAGGTATACGAGGCTCAAAATTGGAATTTAATTTTCAGTGTATGCATGGGATGCGCACCTCCAGTTCAAAATAATTCCCAAACACGTTTAGCTGCATTCCTTTACACATCTATTCTCAGAAAACACCTGTATTTCCCTCTCTTTCTCTCCACCCATTGGGATTTGATTGTAAGCTCCTTGGGGCAGGGCACGTGGTTATTTTCACAGTTTTCGTTGCCACCCCTCTAGATATAGAACTCTCCCCAATACAGGATAGATACCTGTGTGAACGCTCTGCTGTCTAAAACAGTGGTCCCCAACCTTGGGTTCCCAGATGTTCTTGGACTCAAACTCCCAGAAGCCTTCACCACTTGCTGTGCTGGCCAAGATTTCTGGGAGTTGTAGTCCAAGAACGTCTGGGGACCCAAAGTTGGGACACCACTGTGCTCCTGCATTATCTAAACCAGTGGCTCCCAGGCCGGGATCTCCAGATGGTGTTGGGTGTTATTGGTCATGCCTGGACAGGATTCTGGGCGTTGTAGTCCAAGCACATCTGGGGACCCAAGGTTAGAAACCCCTGGTGTAAAAGAACAGCATCAAACAGAATTAAGGATTTTGGCAGCACAATCCGAGTAAATGGATACACAAAGCTGCTAAAATTCAAAATTAGTAGACCATTCATATATATTTACTGTCTCTAGGATCTCAATGGAAAGAGGATAAAGGGAGATGCGATAACTGGCGCCAAGACCATCTTTACTCTCCCTCTGCCAACTGCTGCTTGATAAAACTCTCCTTATTTCATCCCTATGTCTGCCTTTTGTCGATGCCATGTTACAATCTGGTAGAGCACCTCTGCTTGCTCACCGTCTGCCCGCACCGGATCTTGGGAACATGGCGTCTTTTTCACACGGCCAAAAAAAGAAGGAGAGAGAAAGCATCTACCCAAAACAAATAAATGGAGGAAACAGATCGACATGAAACATAATAGCCACAGATCTGTCTGTTTAGAAACATTTGGGTTGTTGACAGAGAAACACAGCCTAGCTCTGAGCTTTAAAGGGCCCCTATGAAGATCGCACCCAGCCAAGTGATCCTTTCCGGCATGATCTGATATGGTCGTCTGATCCCACTCTAAGAATGAAACAATACGTGTTCAAAAAAGGGTCTAGATTGGGCACGGGGCAGGGTTGGGTTGGTTCAAGACTTCCTCGATGCTATTTGGTCACTGGAAGATGCCCTAGGTCAAGCTGAAAAGCAAGCCAGATTGCCTCCTGATTATACCCTTATTATCTTGACATCCTGTTTTTCCTCTAGGAAGCTCAGGGCAAAATTCATAATTTCCTCCTTCTCGGCTGTATCCTCACAAGGATCCTGTTGAATTGAAAGGGAGACAAAGAGACACAGAGACTGGCCTTAGGTGATCAGTGGGCACTTGAACTGGAATCTCCTACATCCCAAACCTACCACTCTAACCCTTAGACTACACTGCCTGAGTTTATTGCGGGGTGGTGGTGTCTGAGATCCCGGGAAACACTTTGGAGGACTGTATACGACTTGGAAGCGACAGGATTCCCCACCTCTAATACAGAGAATTCTCCGGCCCTCTGTCTAATTTGGAGAAAATGGCTATCAGATAGGCTCAGAAGACAGCCGGATCCTTTTTTAAAAAAAAGCCCATTAAGCCCATGTTTCAGCCACGCCAGATGCGACAAAGTGCGGGACGTGCCAACTTTAAATGGCCTTTGCGCTCTCCACTGGCTGAAAGGCTCACCATGTGTTGCCATTAAATATAGAACAGGGGAGCCCCACGTTTGCATGCAGATGATGGGAGGAAATAACAGATGGCCTCCTAGGCCATGAGGGACGACCACATCTGTTCCCTGTGTTTTTTTAAAAAATGCTAATAGGGAGCTAATTAGGTATTCAGTGCAAACCAGGTTCCTTTTATTTTGGAAGGAGGAGAATTGAGAAGGGCCCGTGTCTACTATTAGGATTTCATTTAAATAAATAAATAAATAAATAAATAAATAAATAAATAAATAAATAAATAAATAAATAAATAAATAAATGAATGAATAAATAAATACATACATACATACATACATACATACATACATACATACATACATACATACATACATACATACATACATACATACATAAAGCACTGAATGCCTAATTTAGATAGATTAGATAGATAGATAGATAGATAGATAGATTAGATAGATAGATAGATAGATAGATAGATAGATAGATAGATAGATAGATAGATAGATAGACAGACAGACAGACAGACAGACAGACAGATAGATAGATAGATCGACAGACAGACAGACAGACAGACAGACAGACAGACAGACAGACAGACAGACAGACAGATAGATAGATAGATAGATAGATAGACAGACAGACAGACAGACAGACAGACAGACAGACAGACAGACAGATAGATAGATAGATAGATAGATAGATAGATAGATAGATAGATAGATAGATAGATAGATAGATAGATAGATAGATAGATAGATAGATAGATGGCTGTATGTTCCTGCATGCTGGGCATGGGAGTCGATGGCTGGTAGAGCCTGGGGGCAAAGTTGGGCATTCATTTACACAGGGTGGTGAGGGGAGTGAAGCACACAAGGAAGTTTTCCTCTATATACACATCTAGGAAAAACACACCTGAGGCCCCAATCCTCTGCCATTTCTGAGGGTGCTCCTCAGAGGTGCCCTCACCTGCCCCCTCTTTGTATTTTCCTGAGGAAATATGTACCTTAAAAACACACACCTCCCACTGGGACCATTAAAAACATGACTTACTGGGCGAGGGACCCATTTCTGAGGGTGCTCCTCAGAGGTGACCTCACCTGCCCCCTCTTTCTACTGCTCCAGCATTTGGGTCTTTTAACAGCTCTGGGTGAACAACGGCCATGACAGGAAACCTTAGGGAGTGGAGTGTGGAAACATTAAGAGTTTTGGATGACAAAAAACCCCTTTTCCCCAGCCAGAATGGCCTGTTCCCTAGGGGATAATGGGAGCCGTTGTCCTCCAAGCCATATTTCCAAGCCTTAGCAGGGGAACCCTCGTCTGGGCTTCAGATGGGGAGCTCTTTGCCTGCGGTTTTGCAGCATAAAGAGAAGGCTGAACACCCACTCCAAAAGTTGAGACAATCTGGAGCTCCAGGGGGCAGATGGAATGAGATCGATGAAAGGACCCACCCCAAAAAATATGTGGGGGCGTGAAGGTTGCAGGGCTGGAGTTAGAAGATGAAGGAGAAGGGTCAGCTCCTAACCCCACAGAGTGGCCATATCTAAAGATGCCGGTCAATATTATATTTTAATAAAAATATTGTATGATATTTTTGTTATAATTTTCTGTTTTCCCATCTTGAGCGCTACTAATTACTATTGTTTTGAATTGTTTGCAACTGTTTTAGTTTACAACCTTTGATGGAACCCGCCCGGAGTAGACTTTGTCTAAAAAGGTGGGGGTAGAAAATAAATAAATAAATAAATAAATAAATAAATAAATAAATAAATAAATAAATAAATAAATAAATAAATAAATAAATAAATAAATAAATAAATAAATAAATAAATAAATAAATAGGGTTCTCCAGTGTGAAGGAATGCCTGCTTGCATGGAAAGTCTCCTCGGGAGTAAATGACTTCTCGTGAGCAAGGCCCTCCTCGTGAGCAGGGCTTCAGCCTGAGGGTTCTCTAATGACTTGCAGCTGAGTTCTGGGTGGGGTCCTGGGGACCCAAGGTTATATAAGCCTCAGTCTGCAAAAGCAGCAGTTTGCTAGAGCCGAGTTTGTGTGTGTGTGTGTGTCTGCTGGAGGGGGTGAGTTGTGATCTTCTTGACCTGTTGTATACTATTTTTATTGTTATATTTTGAATTGAAACATGAACTGCCTCAGGAATCTGCCCCACCTGGAAGTCCTTTACCTCTTTTGAATCCTCTGGCTTTGTCTCCAGAGCCAACCTTTCCCTCACTTTATTCCCCTTAAAACTTATGAGGTACAAGAAAAATAAGCTTGGTGGATTGTGGAGCAGATCCCTACATTAATTTTATCCACAGTATACCTAAAATGGATAGGGCTCTATGTGAAATCTTTCTGTTGTACCTTGTTTCTCTCGTATCTGGTCCTGATGCACAAAACCAGTGAGTTTGGAACTCTTTCTTGGACCAATTTCTTGGCTACAATTCTGTAGATTGGGCCTTCAAGAGTTTTCTTTTTTCTTTTATAAGATGAGGAGCAGGGTTATATCTGCCTGAGGGAGCCCTCTAGCGAAAGCTGAAAAGAAAATTTAAATTTATTGATTTTTTTCCCTATTGGTATTCTAGGAAGGCTAAAGAGCCCCAGTCTGGTTATTACTTTATTTGGATATTATAATCATTTCTGTCTTTGCAATTTTTGCATGATAGTCATGCGCCTCCAAATTGATTCCCATTGAGGATGATCTTCCTAAAGTTTTCTAGACATGTAGTTCTCAGAAGTAGTTTATCAAGTGTCTCTTTTCTGGTTCCATTTGATTATCCAGGAATCAAAGCAGCTCACAGGGGGGCCTTGTCCCAAATAAGTGAATAGAGAATTACAGTGTGGAATATATGCAGATGGTAGTGCAGGATATAAATAAGAGGGGGGAAACCCAACTGAAACAAATAGACAAGGCAGCATTTTGATTGGGTCACTTGATATGGATGTTTATCATTTATTTACTATTTATTTTTATCTGTTTTTCTTAAAAAGGACCCAAGGTGGCTGTTACACACAGAGACATATTTGCTCTAGGGTGGCCACTTTAATGATAATGATAATGATATTTATTTATTTATTTATTTATTTATTTATTTATTTATTTATTTATTTATTGGATTTTTTACCCCACCCCTCTAGACCATGTCTACTCGGGGCGGCTATAATAATGATGATGGCAAATGATGATGATGGCAAGCCAGTTCTGAGTATACCCCACCTGGAAAACCCTGGAAAAAGTCACCATAAGTTTGAATTGACTTGATGGATCAATAGTAATAGTGATCAATCAAGTCAGTTCTAACTTACAGTGACCCTTTCCAGGGATTTCCAGGTGGAGGATGTACAGATGTGCGTTACACATCCCTTCCTCTAGGGGCACCCTGGGACTGTGCAGCTGGCCCAAGGCCCCCCAGGCTGGCTCTTTTCCTCCTGAGCTATCCAGCCTGTTTCCCTAAAGAAGAGCTAAATGCAAAAGGCTGGCTTTGTATGGAACGTACACAGTTTGTGTGTACACATGCTGATTCTGAAATTAATGTAATTTAAACAAAAGCCCAGTGCACCTTTAGTGGTTGTGGTGCAATGTATGAGCAGAGGGCATGGACACTGAGTGACACAGGAATCAGGATCCACAGGGCTGGAGTTCAGGTCCTCCAAAGGTGAACCCATGGCCCTTTCTAGGGAGAATAGTCCTCTATTTGAAGGCTGGGGGGGGGCACAGAGAATATTTTTTCTTTATGAATGCCCTCCCCATTGGAGGGGCCATCCAGCCGGAGTTTGATTTAAAGGAAAAGATCCAGAAAAAGAGAGATCACAGACCCTGACATTTCCCATCTGCCTTGGTGAGCATCACCTGGATGGTTGATTCAATAGGAGGCATGCAGGTTGAGGGATTACAGTCTTCTTTGTTTTAGCAGAGTTGCGTTCCAATTCTGATTAAATTAGAACCATTGTTTCTCATTTTTCATCTGCATCTTTAAATTGGCGTAACTGCTTTCCTGCAAACCAGCATCTTTTTTTGTTTTGTTTGGGCCTCTCCTTTGATGCTTCACAAAGGGACCATCTTGCGCCACCGGACTGCTTTTCTTCCTGACTTGCTCAGCCTGTCTTTGCCTTTAGAAGCTCCTACGGCTTTCTTCTCCTTCCTCCCTGGCACATATCTAATGGATCACCTTGGTTGGCCATTAATTTCAAGGTCCTCCCTCCTCCAGTCGGCTACCCGTGGAGAGGGAGCTCCTGAAAATGGGTGGATAATGAACTCCAGTCATGCATTAGCAGCTTTGATTTGCAAAGATATTGTTACTGAACACAAAGGGAGCTCAACGGTTAATGGTGCCACAGCGGAGAGTACTTGTGTGAAGGGCTCCGGAGAAACAGGAAAGGTGGGATTGGGTCATATATAAAAGGATGGGCAGGAGTTAATTATTTATATCCAGATATTTAAAATATTTACATCCTGTGTTCTGGGTTGCAAATAATTACCCCTTCTGCTCACCCCACACGAGAGAGGAGAAAGGGTATACTTTACTGAAGTCCCCAGTTTTGAGACTCCATGACCATATCAGGGGGAAGCCCTTTTTGGTGCCATGGAGTTGAAGCAGGCAATGTTTGGGAGGGAAGCCGGCGCTGAGGGAACTGGTGACTGGTCCAAAGTCACCCAGTGATGAGAGGTAGCAAAGACCTGGAGCTCTTAAATCCAACCATACTGAGTAACCGTTATACCATGCTACCATTTTAGAGAGAGCAGTGATTGTGCCTTTTGAACCCGGGGCTTGGCCACCATTTTGTTTAGGCTTGGCTTGTGGGCGGTTGCCTTATGTGGGAGAGTGGAAGGTGTGAGCTTGAAGCATGCAGTGGCCATGTAGGTTTTACAGGAAGCTTGCCTGTTTTTTAAAAACTTCCTTCTTACTGCAGGGTTGGCTGGATAGTTGAGTAATTAAAGGTGTTTTGTTCTAGAGTCAGAAGTTGGATTCCCCACTGTTCCTCCTGTGGGAAGAGCCAGCCTGGGTGGCCTTGGGCAAGCTGCACAGTCCCAGGGCATCCTCAGAAGGAGCGAAAGGTCAACCACATCTGTAGGTTCCCTCCCTATAAAACCCCGAAAAGGGTTGCTGTAAGTCGGAATTGATGGCATGTTGTTGTGACTGAGGAGTAGTAGCTGGAGAAAGTTTACACACTGTGGTTTGTATTGCTCTTGCAACAAATTACAAATCCTCTCTTGACAAGGATAATTCGTTCTGTTGAAATCACTGTTAAGTGAAATCCTCATCAAGCGAAATGAAAAAGCCCATTGAAATGCATTGAAAATTGGTTCAGTGCGTTCCAGCAAGCTAAATACCTCAGCGTCCAGCGAAGATCCTTCATGGGGTGGCCATTTTCGGTGCCTGTAAAGTGAGGAATCCATCCTAAAGCACAGCGGGGAGCCATTTTGCACAGCAGGCGGCTATTTTAGAGCCGCCGATCAGCTGTTTTAAAATCATCGTCTAGTGAAAAATCGGTTCCCGAAGCAGGGAACCGATCATCATCAAGCGACACTTCCCTATCTAAACATCGTTTTGCGATCACTATTGCAAAAACTTCATCGTAAAGCGGGTTTGTCGTTAAGCGAGGCACCACTGTATTATCTTCCCGAAATTTTGGCACTCAGGACGAAAGCTTCAGGTGCCTTACTCTACTGATGGTTCAGTACCCTGTGCATGAACTTTATTCAGTGAATGACTCCATCCTTAAGCCACTTTATTATTTTTATTTTATTTGCATCTGGTGGATCTTAGGCCTGCAGTGAAAATAAATAATAGGTCCTTTAGATGGGTGATTTGCTTCCCTCTCTTGCATATAAAACAAAATAGGGCATACGGCCCACCCTTATGTCTCTCTCTATAAAGCAAGATGCATGAGAACAGGGGAGGGGGAAAAGATGGCCAGCCCAATTGTGCTGTTTATAGACTGCCCCATCATGTTGAAAGCGCTCTCTGGGCGGTTCCCAGTTGGATTAATGTAGGCTACCGACATGCCGGGTGGTTAAAAGCTTCGAGGTTTGGCCCATCTTGTGATTTATTGAGTCCAATACCTCTTCCCAGCTATATTAGTCAGGAATTCAATAAATCCATTTAGCCTGAGCCTGCAAAAAAAAAAAAAAAATGACATTAAAAAGAGATGCTGGATAAGTGTGTTAATGTATGGATGTTTGCTAGGCAGTGGTGTTTAATGTTATTTGGGCAGCAATTTTTGTTTTTAAATTGAGGCAGGCCTTTGGCATCTAAGCCAGTCTGCTGTTGGCTGACTGCTTACCTTATTTTTTTTTTATTTCTGTATTTTTAAAATTTCTTTGTTTACATGTTGTTGAAATGTGTTTTTAAGTGGCATTTTATTCTTGTTGCTTGCCTTCAGGAGCTTTATTTTATTTTTTGGCATCAAGGCAGCGTACAAATTTAACAAATATTTCCTGGTCCTTTGTGATTTTAAACTTCTTTTGGAGCTGAGATGTACAGAAAACGCCCACTTGGAACCAAATGCAGATATTTAACAAAGTACCCTTTCCTGGGCTTGAAAAGTCTGGAACCAAACCACCACAATTTGATGGCCTACATTCTATATAATCTAAGATGGGAGGGAAATATTAATTCTCCAGCATCTCTCCGGTCATTAATTTTGTTTCTGAGCCACTTATTCATAAACGTTAAATAACATTTATGGTAAATAAAAGATAAAATAAAGGTAAATAAAATATAAGAACAAAGAAAAAAGACAAAAAGGTGATGGTACCTTAAAGACTTAACTGTTATAATGTATATAACTTTGATATACATTATCAAAGTTCTTTAGGGCACAAGCTCCAGTGGAATGCCCCTGTATATCAAAGAGGCTATCACCTCGTTGTTAAATACCTATTGACTTTCTTACCAACCAGCCCTAATCTGTGCATTTTGATGACACATATAAATATTTGCTGTGTTATTTCTCTCTCTCTCTCTCTCTCTCATGTCTGAGGAAGTGGACTTGTCCCCAAAAGCTCACATTAAAATATAACAGTCTTTAAGCTGCCACCATCTTTTTGTCTTTTTAAATTTATGTTTATTTCTTGATTTTGTTTTTAACCTATAAAACTTGCGCAGACTAACGCAGCTACCTCTTCTACAACTACTCATAAATGGTAATTCCACCCCCCCAATTTTTTTTCTATTGCTGTTTTCTGGGCTGGCCTGTAGGTGTCGCTGCAGCCCTGTGGTACTGGCTCAGGAAAGCCAGTCCTGCTGTTCCCATGGTAACAGGGTTTACTGATGGAAGGCTGGAGGATGCTCTATTTGGGACGAGGGCCCTTCTCCTCCCCTCCCTGTTCCTCCCCCCCTCCATTTCTTTTTCATGACTCAATTAAGGTGCCTGATTCCCAGAACAAAGATCTGTTGATGATGAACTGTGAGGAACATGGGCCTCGACTCGTGCCCATGTGACAAGAGACTTCATAGGGCAGAAAATCAAGATTTTTAAATATATATATATATCTGCTGCCTTGAACACAGCAACAGATGTTTCTCTGATGTTCCAGATGTGGTCAGGCCAAGATTACAATAGTGTCAGGATAAAATAACGTGCAGCGTCACGCTTCCCCTGTGGCTTGTGGCGAATTTGCTACCCAGAGATCTAAGGCATGCCTGGCTGCCTTTTTTCCCCAAATCTCCGAGCATCCCAAGTGGACATGCGTGCACAGTTTGCCTTTCGCAGGAAGCGCCACAGAAAAAAGCGAGCATGCGCCTGCTATCCAATTAGAGAAATCTCACTCAATTCATCGGAGGAGTTTTAATCGATTCACTGATTAATTAATGGATTAAATTTTTCCTTTGACAGTAAACAGTTCAAGGCAGAGAGAGATGTTGTAAAAGACCCCCATGGAGTTTCAGAGGCCAATACTGCCGGCGCAGAAATTGCTCATATACCACAAAATGTCATTCCTAAGTGCACCACAATATAGCTATGATGTGTGTGTGTGTGTGTTTTTTGTTCCCATCCAGTGTGGTCAAAAGAGAAGAACATATTTTTTTAAAAATAGGGTGTGCCGTACTCTGTGCTTCTATAGCCATGCATTTTCAAAACTATAAAAACATAACTGAACACCCTCCCTGGTTAATCATCTTTTTTATTATTATTATTCCTCTTCGGTGCTTTATTAGCTCATGACAACGTGCCGCGGTGAATTATGCACTTTAATTTACATGTGGGTAAATCACCAAGAAGATTCTGGCTGTAATGGGGATGTAATTTTTATTCGGTGATTTGTGACGTTTTTACACACATACTTACTTACCGTTTCCTCGCGCATTAAGTGGTATGCCGTGGCAAACACTGCGAGGTGGGTTTAGAATGAGAGAGGAAATATAAATTCAACTTTAATCCAGAAATGGGGGAGAGGTTGTTGGTGGAAACAGAGAAAGTTATCAATTTGATCCAAGTATTACAACCACCTGAATTACAGCATTTGTGCTTTGGAATTTTTTTACAGAGAGGTGCATGAGAGCTAGAAGTGTATGTTTGTTTTGTTGTGTTGCTGTTTCTTCAAGCAGTGACATAAACACAGCGGTTTCATCCAGACTAGGCTACTGCAATGCACTCCACATAGGGCTGCCTTCCGGTCTGGGGTCTCCAAGTGGTTTTGCGTCCAGTTCCTAGAGCATGTGCAGAAACCAGGCCTATAACACAAATTTTGTGCCACCTATGAGGGTTACCTGTTTCCTTCCTATCTTAAGTCAAAGTGCTGTGTTTTAGTTTTTAAAGGGTTGAGACCAGTGCATTTCAGACAAAGGTCTTTGAACAACCACCCAGAAATTCTGGAGACCCCTGGGTGCTGTAAGGTAGACCACATTGTAGATGAGCTGTTGAGCCTGAGTAAAAACAAAACACCAACAACTTGAGGCTGTCTAGCCCACTTATGGTAGAAACAAAATTTCAAAGCAGCAGCTGTATCTTCATAACACAGCCTCCCAGCCGTGATGCTACACAATGCCTGGTTTTTCAAAACGACAACCGGTTTCTCACAGGGACAATTGGAGTGAAAAAGATGTCATGCTTGGCCGTATGTAAAAACCACTTATCCCAAGAAGTACCCCGTGTACAATTGTAGGAGCAGGCTGCCCTGACTGCATGAGGAGTAAAGCTGATAGGAACAGAAAATTGAGAATATTATTTAGCAAGTTTCCCCTCCAGTGTGTGTGTGTTTTATTGGTTCTTTTGAGAAGGTTTAAACCCTGAGCTGTAAGAAAGCAAGTTGGACAAAACCAACGCTGTGGGACTGAATCTAGAGCCAACAAAAGTTAGACTTAAAGTTTCCAGAATCTGCCAGTTATTGTGATCACCGGTCATGCTTCTTGAAGGGACTGGGGTTCTAATCAAGTATTTATTTTTAACTTTGGGCTCTGAGTGACTGGGTTTTACTGCAAGTTAGTAGTTGTCTTGGAAGGAAATATAATTCTCAAATGGTAATTTCTTTATGGCCATCCTTACACATTTCTGTACCCTTGATGAAGCAGTATTGTCCAACCTCTAGATCTCATGTTACCAGCCTGCTTGGTGGCTTTACTATCTTTTAAGCATAATAGGTTGGGGTGCCCAACACCACTAGAAGGAATTATTCAGAGCTAGCATTATCCTTTTAACCCTCTATCATCAGTAGGTTTTATCATCATCAATATCTCAGAACTGCAGAGCTGGAAGGAATCTTATGGGTCACTTACTCCAGCTCTATCAAGGAGGCACAGTGGGGAGTCAAACCCTCAACCTCCAGCTCCCCAGCCAGAGATCTAAACCCACTGAGCTATCCAGCAGTTCTCATTGTATCTTTCGAGAGTGGAGGACTATTTAGTGTGCCACTGAAAAAGGCATTGCAAAAAAAAAAAAAAGTAGAATAACATAAAAATAGGAAAAACATAGAGGAGAAAAGCTGGTGCAGGTTTGCTTTAAAATTGGAATAGGCTGAACCATATTTACAGGATTCAGTGTTAAAACCGTGATCAGAATTAGGAGAGAAATACAACCCATTTCCCCCAGGTGGGGAAAATTGTAGACCAGGAACTTCTGTACCTGCTGAGGCATTTGCCTAGGTAATGCAGTCCAACAACATACTTTGTGGAGGATTGCAATGCCTCCTAATCTTGAAACGGAAGACTTTCAAATAGAGAATGGTTCTCTGACCTTCTTCCAAACCAAGAACTTTGTTGTTGTTTAGTCGTGTCCAACACTTCATGACCCCATGGACCAGAGCACGCCAGGCCCTCCTGTCTTCCACTGCCTCCCAGAGTTGGGTCAAATTCATGTTGGTAGATTTGATGACACTGTCCATCCATCTCATCCTCTGACGTCCCCTTCTCCTCTTGTCTTCACACTTTCCCAACATCAGGGTCTTTTCCAGGGAGTCTTCTCTTCTCATGAGATGGCCAAAGTATTGGAGCCTCAGCTTCAGGATCTGTCCTTCCAGTGAGCACTCAGGGTTGATTTCCTTCAAAATAAATAGGTTTGTTCTCCTTGCAGTCCAGGGGACTCTCAAGAGCCTCCTCCAGCACCTCAATTCAAAAGCATTAATTCTTTGGTGGTCAGCCTTCTTTATGATCCAGCTCTCACTTCCATACATTGCTACTGGAAAAACCACAGCTTTGACTATTCTGACTTTTGTCGGCAAGGTGATGTCTCTGCTTTTTAAGATGCTGTCAAGGTTTGTCATGGCTTTCCTCCCAAGAAGCAGGCGTCTTTTAATTTCATGGCTGCTGTCCCCATCTGCAGTGATCATGGAGCCCACGAAAGTAAAATCTGTCACTGCCTCCATATCTTCCCCTTCTATTTGCCAGGAGGTGATGGGACCAGTGGCCATGATCTTAGTTCCATCAAGGGTCCAGAAACCGAGGACTATCCTCTGTAAATTAACAAAAATGGGCAGTAGCCATGAGATCCATGAATAGGAACTCACTTCAGAGTTGCATAATGCCTTTGTAGAATAGAAGTCAGAAACATAATGAGTTCTTGGTAAATAAGACATGTGAAAATGGTTGTATAGCCTCGTGGCACAGTGGTTAAAACGCTGTACTGCAGCTAAAACTGTGCTCACGACCTGGGGTTCAAATCCCAGGTAGCCGGCTCAAGGTTGACTCAGCCTTCCATCCTTCCGAGGTTGGTAAAATGAGTACCCAGCTTGCTGGGGGGGGCAATGTGTAGCCTGTATAATTAAAATTGTAAACCGCCCGGAGAGTGCTTGTAGCGCTATGGGGCGGTATATAAGTCCAATAAATAAATAAAATAAATAAATAGCACCCATTCCTGGGTCGAATTATACAATAAAGAAAAACGTGTATTTTCTGCTGTCATCTTCCAGGCATGCCGTCTCTTCAAACCTGTATGCCTGAGCAGTTAGAGTTGCTTCTGCCGAAGACCAAATGCAAAGGAAAAGCAAGCTGATACGTACTATGCAAGGTGATGAACAGAGGTCGTTTCCTTTTAAAGGAAGCTCCGCTTCTAATGACGTGGGAACTGGATTGCCTTGTTTGACCCTGAGTCTCCTGACAGCACTTTTATGGAATGCATCTTAAAGACCAAACAAGAGGTGAGTGGGATCAATTGACTCATCCATGCATTTAGCTTACATACCCCCAAGAGTGTGATAGGCATTTTCTGGGAGGTTGACAACCAATGTTGATGTATTTCTTCGTTCACCTCTGCCTTAATCCTGGTAAACCCAATCTGCATTGAGCGAGGTCTATGTTATGAGATCCATCCTCTCTTTCTTTCCCAAGCCATTATCATAATCATGGCCTTCTTGCTTCTATTCCTGTATTACTGAATAGTCTCTCTGCCCTCACGCCTCTGACCCTCAGGGACCCTGGGCATCTCTGCTCACACTCCGGCTGTGTTGCTGCCGAGACACAATCAACAGCTTGAACTCCTTGGGGTGTTGGGTTCCTTTTATTATGCTTGCTGTCCTCTGTTCTAAATTAAAAGCAGAGCCATCGCTTTACCCCTTGAAGCCTGGATTTTACTCTCTTGTTCCTTGCTTCTTGGGCTCTAGAGGAAGCCTCTAATTCTGCCTGAAGGCACGCTTTTATTTTCTCGTTAATTGCCAGCAGGAAATTCTTCTTGCATGGTGCCTGGGGTTAAATTAATTAGAGGCTGTTTTTTTCTATTTTCATTAAAAAAAATTTTTTTTAGAAGGCAACAGGCTGAGTTGAGAAGTGGGGGAAAAATAGCGGGCAACCGTCTTGCTTATTAGAATAAGCTGTGCTCCTTAGAAGTATGTGGTGGATTAGTTCTTGCAATAAACAGATGGATAATTGCATTCTGGTTTGGATGAGGCGTTTATGGTAAGCAGGGTGACGAGATCACTGCCATCTTACTCCCTGAAATTTCAGAACCAAAGGCTAAAACCTAGAGGTGAGCTATTTTGATGTCACAGGAAACAGACTCTTGAGACATCAGAAAGGATGATTACAAGGCAGTGCATGTGTGCAGGCGTCGCACAGTAAGGACTATGTGATGAATTTAAAGGTGAGAGGAGCTACAGCACCAGAACACAACATTTAGAGTTGCTCGGTTGGCAATATTCTGTTCCCTAGATGTCGGGTCCAAAGCTTCAGGTTCAGAGAAAAGACCCAGAAGTATCTTAAACCAGAGATCTGATGATCCTAACATCAGAAGGGACTGTGTATCATTTTGGGCTATTACATCTCCCTGATGCCATTGGTCATGTTAGCTGGGGGATTCTGAGAATTGTCAAAAATAACTTTTCCAAGCTGGGATATACACAAAGCACCATTCTGGGTGGGTTTATAACATAATAAATCTGGAAAATTCATCTGGATGTGGAGTGAGTGGAAAGAAAAGGGAGCTCTGCACAGCCTTCCTGCTGTAGCAGGAAAGCCTGAAGCTTAAGCCTAGAACTTTTGGTTGTTGTTTAGTTGTTAAGTCATGTCCGACTCTTCGTGATCCCATGGACCAGAGCACGCCAGGCCCTCCTGTCTTCCACTGCCTCCCGGAGTTGGGTCAAAGTCATGTTGGTAGCTTTGGTGACCCTGTCCATCCATCTCATCCTCTGCCATCCCCTTCTCCTCTTCCCTTCACATTTTCCCAACATCAGGGTCTTTTCCAGGGAGTCTTCTCTTCTCTTGACGTGGCCAAAGTATTGGAGCCTCAGCTTCAGGATCTGTCCTTCCAGTGAGAACTCGGGGTTGATTTCCTTCAGAACGGATAGGTTTGTTCTATTTGCAGTGGACTCTCAAGAATCTCCTCCAGCACCACAATTCAAAGCCTATAACCTTAGTTTTAACTTTAAAAAAGGGGGGAGTAAAGATTGCCAAGTTGCTGAATGCAAGAACAGATTGCAGATTTTGGGTTTCCTGGCAGAGAGGAAAATGTGGAATAGACAGGTATGCAGCTATATCTTCTCCTCATTCATTGGTACAGTCCTCTCTACCTGCTGGTCTTTGCCTACATGAACATGGAAATCCCCTCTATCTCTTGTTTTCTGTTTCGCAAAAACACATACATGCTCATGTATCAAGAAAGCATGTTTGTTATCTCTTGGTGGCCAGATCTCCAGAGATGTCCACAACAGGTTCAGGGTATCTGTGCCAGCAGGAAAGAAAACAGTAGTCCCTCAGCCTTACAAATGCTGTCCGTCTTCATTGGCCAAGTTGAGCCGATCTTAATATATTAATCATTCCCAAGGGTGTCTGCTGATGTTGCTGCATTCCGTCAATTAATCTTCCTTCTACTGAAATATTTTTCCCCCTTGACAAGCCATGTGCAGAGATGAACGCCATCACCACTGCTCATTGAGGTTCAAAGCCAGGCCTACCTTGTTAATAGTCTGGGAGGGGCAGGTGTCTTTCCCCCAACTTCATTCAACAGTGCTGTAGGCATGAGGGGGCTGTGTAAAAACTCTTTCCGGAGATTAAAGACGGCTCTCTGCCAAAGAAGACTCAAATGTCTTCATGACATCCTAAATTTACAAAGAATATATGTATATATATATTTGAAAATCAGTTTCTTTTCTTTTTTGAATGACAATGGAAAGGGTTGTCATAAAAAGGACTGAGCCAGTTGTGAACTTTACCAAATTAAGTCTCTAATGCAAAATTCATGCCGAGGCGGTCGCCAGTGAATGGCGGTTTAATAATTCCGACTCAGGCGGAGCGGCTGTGTAGCAGGAATGGAACACGGCTTGTGTTTTGGATGAGAGTTTCCTCGTCCCCATGGGCTTCCTGCTCAGCAGCTGTCTGCTCCTCTGTGATAAGGGGGCTCACAAAACCTTGCGCACCTCCACAAGGCAGCTGCCACGCCAGCCAGCATCTCCCCTTCCGACACAGTTCGGTATACATTCCATGCAGAGTGAAAACGTGGAGCGTGATGTTGCTTCGCTCCCCCCTCCTCTCAGCGATCAGAGGGTGACACTGAGATAAGTGAGTGTTGCTCTCCGTTGGCGTGCCAGACATTAAGCTGAAAGCAAATCTTTTTTTCCTTCAGCACCATTTGCCCATTTCCAGACTTGCTCTTCTCGTTTCACCACCCGGCCCTAATATTTGGTAGGGACTGTTGCAGAGTTTTGTTAAATTTCTCTTTTGTGACACACTAGAAGTACAGAGATCTACAGAGGAGAATATCTGGCGGTTCCCCAGAGTCCTCCTCTTTCTCATCAACTGGCTCTTACAGTCTCAATAACTCCGTCGGAGACATGAGTAAGAGAAAGAATAAAACATTTGCTTACTGTCACTTGAAATTACAGGCTTGCGTATAATGTTTTATTTACTGAACACATACTAGTAAGAGTAGGATAGAACAGCAGAGCAGTGGGATGTAAAATTGTGATTAAGGCTCTATTTGATTTGTTTGGTAAACTGACTTTTCTGTGTCCGGTTTTACAGCATCTTGAAGCGGGCCTGCCAGTTGAACTTTTCAGTTAAATTCTTTGTGCCTTTCTGTAAGTGCTTCCCCTTATCACCAAGAGGTTGGAAGCAGCCTGTAGCTAGTCTGTAACTGGTCATTGGTGTTTGGAACAAAGAAGGCATAAACTGAGTTGCATTTTAAAAGTAGCAAAATAAGAATAAAATTATGTTACTGATACAATGAGTAACATTTTCTGATTATGTTCAAAGTACAGCATACTTTTAAGGGGCATTTTAAGGCACATGAGATTAGTTTTAACAGCCATTCTTTTATCAATCTTTTGTTTTTTTTTTTTTTAAAAGTAACAGAAAGCAATGTCTAAGTAACAAATTCTGTTGTAACTTAACTAATTATTTTTCAACCAAACATGGTAACAATGAGTAATGGGAGAGAACTACTTTTAAGAAGTTACTTTCCAAGCTCTGCTTTCCATAGATTGGAACCTCAAAAGAGGAAATATCCTTTCCCCCCATTGCTGGTGTAGTTCACAGGGATGGGCTAGCTTAAGAAATTAGGGTACTATCCTGAGCAGCTATTATGGGATACTGCTATAGGTCATCTCCAAGGCAGCAGCTATAAACAGAAAAGGTACAGAAGATGGTGAACAGAGTCCATTACAGGGAAACAAGAGACTGGGTTCTGAAGAACAGAGGAAAGCATCAGAATCTGGCCATCTTTCAGAAGCCCATTGCTTGAGTTTCTAATTGGTGAGCCATTTCTAAGACAACAATTGAGCAAGGTCTCTTCCAGAGCTGCAGATTCCCTGATTGGCTTGCGCCAACAAGCTGCCGTACAGCCCCATTGCCATTTTCGGGATGGGGCTGTAGAGCATCAGATACAAGACCAATGAAGGGTTTCCTCTTGTCTCCACCTGACTGTCCCCAGGGAATGAAGGACCAGAAGTGTGTGAGCTGAGAGACTGGCTCGTTCAAACGAGCCGGTCTCTGTGCGTAGGTATGCACAATGTTGTATACAGAGAGTGACTTTACTGACTGCTACTTTATGAGAGAGCAGGAGAGAAGGTATTAAATTAATTGGAGGGTTCCCTAAGGGAGCAGGTCTCGGGGGCAAAATACATATCGAGAGAGATGTTCGAATGATGGGCCTTTGATGTGAGTCTACCATTTGTGCATCTTACTTAGAAGAGCGCTTTTTATAGGGCGGACATTTGGCTCTGGACCGAAGAGTAATTACAGCTAAACAACCCATAAAAGAGAGACGTGTAATTTCTACAGGGAGCTACTTGGCCATGGCCTTTAATTTAGGACTGCCAAAATACAGTCAGTGGTAGACTCCAGGCTGGTTTGGTCACAGAAAGAAGCAGGATTTGCAACACGTTGGTTAGACCAAAGAGTCAATGCCCGTGAGCACCGTCTGTGCTCTTTGGGGGGTTTGCCTAGCAGTTGGGTGGCAGTCCTTGCCAACAACCTTTAGAATCACAGAATTGTAGAGGTGGATGCTCAAGAGTCATCTAACACGACTGTGAGAATCTATATAGCTAAATAATTCCATCCGACTTGTGTTCAAAAACATCAAGGAAAATCTACCACGTTGCATGGTAGCCCGTTCCACTGTTTGATAGCGCTTGATTACAAGACGTTTTCCAATTGCTTAGTTCAAATCTTTTGCAACTGCCTTCATGGATTCAGCTGCTGCCCTCTGAAGCAAGAGGGGAAAAAAAAGTCCACTCCATCTCCTGTAGAACAGCTCTTGAGATATTTTCCGTTGGGTTGCTCACAGGTCTTGGTCACCCTCCTCTGGACACTTTCCAACTGGTCCATATCCTCCTTAAACCTGGACCAACTGATCTAGGGGAGGTCTGCCCAAAGCGAAAGAGTGGTGCTATTACTTCCCTTGATCTGGAGACTGTGGCCAGAATCCTAGTGAACTGTATATTTCTGTTGGGGTTAGCACCAGTGGCATAACTTTCAGTGGCCTATTGCACACCACGTCACATTGCTCTTGTGAGACAGGAAATGTTTAGATTGATTCCCTTAAATTGTCACAATTCCCTGCCTAAAGTTATGCTGCTGGTGTTATGTTGAGGATTGTAACTAAGAATGTTCCAGCCTATGCTTCTGTTGATTGGCAACCTACCGTTGGCAAACACTTTCTTGGCTGCTGCGCCACGCTCTTGACTCCTCCTATGCTGCCATTCCTTCCCCTTTTACTGCATTTTCATAGTTTTCTCTAGATTTACTCCCAATCTGTCACAAGATGGCAGTAGCAATTAAATTATTGCTCATGTTGACAGCTTCTTGCTTGCATTCCATTCTAGATGAGTGCAATCTTGACTTTTGGTGGCACACTTCACTATGAAAAAAAAAAAAAAAAAAAAAAGGAGCTTCTGTTCAGAATCTGGGGCTTTGTGTTCAAATCAGAAGCAATTTCTTCCCGAGCCAAAGAAAGTATATTCTTCTTCGGGGAACATACTGGAGCCTTCGTAGAGGCTGGAGTTATGTATAGATGTTGGATCCATTTCGTTCCTCTGCGACACCTATCTGATTTGTATTGTCTGTATTATTGTCTTGCTGCACATTAATTGCAGGTTTTAGCACAATGCTGTGGATGCTTTCTTGGCAGTAAATGCCGCACTGTTAAGTAGAGTTTATAACCAGGCAAGTGTTCGTAAGATTCTTGCCATTTGGGATGAGATTTTTTTGGATTGTTTGGATAACAAATTCTATACTGTTCTCTTCTGGGAGTTCTACGTGCCAGAGAATTTGCAGATACATGAAAGGAGGAGAGGAAGACTTGAACTGGAAGGCTTTGAGACTTAGCTAGGCCTAACACCACCAAAGCATCCTATCCTTTCTCTGGTGCTAACTGGAAGCTTTCTTTCTGAGCAGGAAACTAAGTGGAGCTAGGCCTAGCAAGGGATCAGAACCTTCCTGTTTAGGCCTTTCTTCCAGTTGAGCCACATTTAGATGTCTATAAATTGTTTGTCTGTCACATAGAAACCCCAGAATAGAGAACTATCTGCAATCAAAACGACTCAAAAGTCCCATAACATCTTGAAAGGAATGCCATCCAATTCACTCACTCTCACTCCAAAAGGCATTGGAAAAGTATAGTAGTGTTGCATCTAGAAACCACCAGATGCAAGACATATCATTCCTAAACAGGGAAAGACTTTAGTATCAGCTGCCAGAGTGCATGCCTTCCTTCCTTCCTTCCTTCCTTCCTTCCTTCCTTCCTTCCTTCCTTCCTTCCTTCCTTCCACATGGTTGTATTTGCTACCACAAATCAAAGCTCATGACACATTCACCATCTTCATTTCCCAGAAAGAGACATTTTTTTGCTTTGATGTCTGGGAATTTGAGGAGCAGTAGATTTTTTTTGAAAAAAAGGATATATGTTGAGCTCTTTTAAAAACTGTATACCAATGTTTTCAAGGTAATTGACAAACGATGTAATTCAAAGCCTGTACAATGAACGGAACAGAACGTTGTGATAGAAAATCCACAGTCTTGCAGCTCCCTTGGGAACTTCCTCATGTCCCCTTTATGAGGGTGGACTCCCTTCCCTAGTTTTGAAAAATGTGCCCTGTTGTGACATACTGTTGTACCATGGCAGTTTTGTCTGGGTGGTGGCCATAGTTGCTAATGAGGAGGGTAGTTCTGTTGGATCAAACAGCCTTCCAGTTGTTTTTTGCCATTGAGTTTACTCTGAGTCTGTTCAGGCATACAGCTGTTTCTTTCATGCTTTTCCTTCCTCTGTTAAACTTTCAAAATGGCGCTCTACATTCTTCTGTCTCTGCTGGAAAGGATGTCAAAGACTTTTTTTTCCTTTTGAGGGAATTGCCTCCCCCCTTTCCCATTCTCTCCTCCCCAAAAAAAATCTCAGTGGATGTCCTAGTTGAATGTGCAGACAAGCAATTTTTGGTTGAATTGCATTAACGTTAAAAATCTGACTAGCTCATGCTTAAAACAGTACCGCTTAGGGAGTGATGATAGATTTTTTTTTAAAGGAGTTGATGGAATTGGTTCCAAAGAAACAATGGGATTTTTTCCACCTTGAAGACAAAGGAATCTCTTCTCTGAACCTGCTCCTCTATGGAGAGGGATTAAAAAGACCAAAAAACCCTACAAAACTTAACTTTGTCCATCAAAGTAGAATGAAATACACTAAAGATGGAGTGAAATGGTAATAGGTCTTCTGCCAGCTATATAAAACATGGTTTTCTAGGGGGTTTTCTTACCAGATGATTGCATGATGCCAGATGTTATTCTGATTCTAACTGCTCAGGTGAAGTGAACTTGTGGCTTCTGCAGAAAACAGGGAAGCTACTTACCTGTTGCATCCCTGCCCCCCCAAAAAAGACAAAGGCACACATTTGTTGACATAAAACTGTGCAAGCCTATTCAGGGCTGGTCCAGCCATCAGCTAGGATAAGGTGGAGCTACCACCATTACCACTCAGAGCTGTTTGAATGGACTACTGCTGAGACTTTGATCTTCCATTACATGCCATTTCCCTTATGCTTGTGCTTCTGAGTGACGCCTGGCTTGGGGGCACACGCAAGAGCCATGGTGTTATGGTATGGTTGCCTGCCCCCTTTCCAGGGTCATACGTTATTCAAATAGGCAAACCCTGCTATGGAAGAGCTGAGCCACTTCCTTCTATGAGACTGGAGCGGAATGGACAGATAGCACTTGTTTCCCCACCTCTGGCAGGGAGAGCGTGTGGGCTGGTCCTGTGCACCTTTATATGGACTGTGGCAAAATCAGAATGCTATGCCACTGGCTGGATAGCTCAGTGATGTAGCCAGATGTTGGGAGTTCAGTTCTCCACTGGATGCCTCCTGGGAGAAAAGCCAGCCTGGGTAACCTTGGGCAAGCTGCACAGTCCCACAGTGCCCCTAGTGGAAGGGAATGGTAATACACTTCTGAGTACACCTAGAAAACTAAAAAGAGCCACCATAACTCAGAACTGACAGGATGGCACAGGATGATTATTAAGTGGAATGCCACTGTCACGCTTCTCATCCACATGCCTATGGAGCCTGTCATCCACATTTTGCTGGTTGAGAATGGGCAACATCCAGCCCTTTATCTTCCTCCTTAGAGTTTATCTTTCAGCCAGACTTCGACCGGATCGCTTTTCAAAGAGGACTTGAAAAATGGATATTAAAGATGAGACCTATCCTTTACGAGCCCTTCAAATAGAGAACTAAGCTACCCCTACCAGAATGAAATTCTTGAATTCAAGAATGCGGCCTCTCTCTAAAAGGGAGGAAACAAGAAGAAATGAATGAGGGCATGCCCTCTGAGAGAGAAGGAAGGAAGGAAGCCTGAGAGTACCATTGTAGATCTAGAAAAGTCAAAAGCACCCATTGACTTATTTATCTGTCTGCTTCCTTTGCTCACTTCCCTTTTTGCCTGGTTGCCTGCTCAGTTCAATAACATTTCCTTCAGGAGTTGAAGTCCCATCGGGCTTCTGAACTTTCAAAAGTCCTTGATCGCTCCATGGAAGAAATGTCCAGGGCATCATTTTACCTGGACAAGTTCCAAGCCAGGGAAGAGGCAAGACTCCGGGGTGGTGAGTAAGCACATTGTGTTAATATCAATTATTAATGCCACCATCGCAGTCCTACGGGTAGGAATGCAACCGACATAATTGGAAGCTGCGGGAAATGGGTGTAAGGGAAAGAATGGCAATAACTGAGAGATATAGCTAACAAACACTAGTGGTTTTTTTTAAAAAACTGGCTTGCATTTCTCTGAAATGAATTATCTAAGAGAGAAAGTGAAAAAAGCAGGCAAGCTTTTCACAACACGGAGAGCCAGGGAGTCCATTATCACCTCTGGATGCATATACACTACAAGTGTTGCTTTTTAAAAAAAAGCAACAACAACACAACACTTGCCAACAAAGCAGCAAGGGGACTAGTTCTTCCATATTAACAACAGCTTGCTATCCAAGAACGGAGGGGAGAAAAGTTTTCCCCACTGTTTTATTTCCATGCCAAGAAAAACCACACCTGCTAGATTTCTGCAATTCACTTTATGGATGTAAAAGACTGAGTCTCGGAAGGGCAGTAATGAAAGAATTAGAAAAGATCATCCAGTGTAAGGATGTGTCACTGGAGACCAAGGCCAAGATCATCCGCACTCTTGTATTTCTGATCATCATGTACGGGTGTGAAAGCTGGAGAGCTAAGATGGCTGGATTTAAAAAAAAAATTATTTGAAATGTGATGCTGGAGGAGAGTTTTGCAGATAGCCTGGACTGCTAGAAAGACCCAGAAGTGGGTCCTTGAGCAAATCAAGCCTGAACTCTCTCTGGGTGTAAAAATGATGAAACCGAAGCTATCCTACTTTGGCCACATCATTAGAAGGCAAGATGCTCTGGAAAAAAGACAATCACGGTGGGAAAGGTGCAAGGCAGGAGGAAAAGAGGAAGACCAAATACAAGATGGAATGACTCCCTAAAGGGAAGCCACAGGCTTGCATCTGCAAGAGCTGAGCTGGGCTGTTGAGGAGAGGACACTTTGGAGAGCGCTCAGTCATAAGGTCGCCATGATTCGGAGGTGACTCGATGGTGCATAACAACATCATCACATTTCTGTCCTGCCTTTCAGCGTAACTAACATACTGTCTTGCTGGGAAATAATGCATGGATCACAATATTGTTGATGTTCTAGGAAAACGCATTAGTGGAACAACTGCTTCAGAATCAAAATACGTTTAAGGCACCAGGAGCCTATTAATCGCTTTGGCACCGGGTGGCTTTACCTTTGATGGGATGGCCAAGCACTGCACACGGATGCTGGACGAAAGTGTTTCTGCACCATGGGCCTGTGGTCTGAGCAAGTTTTGCTGAAAGCGTACCATTTCTTTTCTTTTTTTTTAAATTCTAGATATATCAAACTTTTCCCAACACTGAAAGCCAAAGCTGCTTGCAAAATGGTTCAAACATGGATATGACTGACTAAAACTGTAATTTTGAAGCTCAGACATGATTGCATTAAAATACAAGTTAAAGCAGTTTGAAACAGTGGGGGGCATAACCCACTCGGTGTCTTCGTTCTTGTCTTTCCTGATTCACAACTTGTTGAGTTACCGATTTCTACACTCAAGCTTTTCTATCTCCTCCAAAGTCAGTTTTGTTATTGTTCTTTCTAGTTAGAGAGAGGTAGGCCATGGGTCTCTTTCATGATGGCTAATACATGTCTGTTTGTATGGCAACCAGCACTGGGGTTTTTTGTAACTGAGTTTAGGGATCCTTTCCCCTGCACTATTTCTGAATGGATTTCTTGAAGAAACAAAGGGAAGTTTTTCATCTTGACATCATTAAGTCTCCAGAGTAATTATTTTTGTTTCGTAGACATAGGCTCAGCAATAACCTGAGAGGGTGGTCACATAGACTTCACAGCACATTGTGATGATGATGATGATAATGTTTTTCCAGATGGGCTTCAGTTTTCGCATCTCTTTTATGCCTGATGTCAATGTGGAATCTTGGTTTTCCATAAAAGCACTCGATGCTTTTAAAAAATGACTGTAGGTCACTTTAAAATCTCCAGGTACAAAAATATATATAGAAAGTTAAGCATCATGGCTCTACACACCAATTATACCTACTATCCAAGATTCAGTGTTATTCAGTGGAGTGGGACACTACAATTTAAATTTGGAAGCATCTTTCAAATAGCATTTAATATTCCCTCCCGGGTGTCATATTCTTCCCATTGATAATACCTTTGCATACTCTGAAGTAAACAGCTTTAAAACCTGATTAAATGGAACCCGGTGTTCTTTTCTTTCACCAAAAGAGATAATAGCATTGATTGGTTTTGTGTCACTCTGTTGCAAGTAAAATTCACTTTCTTTTTTCCGTCCTGTCATCACGGCTGTATTCAAAAAGCTCAGACACGTATCAGCAACTGTGAGCAAACGACAGTCGTTAACAAAGCGGATTTTATCTTAAATCTGATTTATCAATTGATTAATTAAAATTCATTGTTCCTAGAATTGCTTTTTTTTTGGCGATACTGAAGGAAGTATGAGTAACTTAGGTTACAATGTTGTGACCCTTACTTGGAAGTAAGTTGCATAGAAAGTAGTGGATGTACTCCTGAGGAGGAGGAGGAGTAATAATTGTGTGTCCGTCAAGTCAATTCTGATTTCTCTTGCCAGAAGTGGCTGTCTATTCCCTTCTTCTGGTGGCAATTGGGAATTGTGCAGCTTGCCCCAGGCTGCACAGGCTGGCTTTTCTAATAAGAGGCACAGCTTCCATACCTATATATATATATATAATTATGCTTTTATAGATGATGTCAATAGGAGAAGGAGGTGTTCTTGATAGAACAAGGTGAACTTCTCAGGAGGGTCTATAGTCCCTCTTGCTTTATCTGTATACATTTTTTTGACATCCCAAACATCTGGAATCAGCTGGGTTTCTCTAGGCAGCAGAATTTGGCTGTTTCTTTTCAGTTCTGTTCCCCAAATGGAGATACTGGTGCATCTACCTGATAAAGCGATGGTTCAGCTCCTGGAGTCGTATAGCAAACAAGTAAATAGCCTGGTCTGAAGTACTTATTAACCTTGCGGTCGAGGGACAGCAACGCTGAATGGATTTGATAAAGGGCTGCACAGTCCATGATGCTTCACTTACAAACTAAGTGGGCAATTGTGGCATCCGGAATTAGTCACTTTGATATCTCTGAGAAGCCAGCCAGCCTCCCAAGCCTATGCCAGGTATTGGGTCCAAGGTACCTTGAGGATCAGGTCTCCCTTGATCAGCCTGTCCGGGTGTTAAGATCATCAGGGGAAGTCTTTGCCTCGGTGCCACTGGTTCCCAGACTTTGGAACTCCCTCCCACTGGAGGCCAGACTGGTTGCCTCTTTGCTGTCTTTCCGCAAGCAGGCAAAGACTTTTCAGGCAGGTTTCCCCTCCAAATGGATTGTTTTACCTTGTTGCTTGTGGTGTTGATTTTATTTACTGCTTTATTACATTTTTTTGGTAATATTTTTCTACCCACTCTTTTGAACTTTTAAATGCTGTCTTCTACTGAAGTAAACCACCTTGGGTCCTTCTTAAGGATGAATGGGGGGGGGGAACTATTTTAAGAAAGACCATACGTTTGCCGACAGTGTGTGGTGCAGACAATATGAAACTATGATGAATCTATCAAGCTACCTGTGAAAACGCATAAGCCAGCATCCTTACTGGTGTTTGCTGAAGGGCTTCATGTAGCTAACCGATGAGGCAGAAGTAGGTGTGTTGGTTGAGTGCCTGGTCACACACCTTATTGCACACACAAGGTGCACCCTGGCCCCTCATCAATTAGGTGTAGCAACTTCTGCAAGCCTTAGATGAACACCAGGGGATTTGGGCCAGGGGTGAAGCAGAAGCTACCTATAAAAACAATGGCGAACCCATGCAACCGGTGCTCATCCCAGTTCTGGGAGATGTAGTTAGAAAAAGGAACTTTTCCAAGCTTTGCCTTGCACTAAAGCCAGAATGTGGATATCTCAGTGGTTTAGGTATCAAGCTTGAAAGCCAGAGTTTGGGATTTTGGTTCCCCGCTGCTCTTCCTGCAAAGTAGAACCAGTCTGTACGATGCTTCTCTACCAGTCAGATATGTGCCACCTCTGGTACCCAGAAGCAGTTTAGGTGTGACAAAGGTTTTCACAACAGTTTCTGAGAATTCATTCTTTTTCAATCCCCAGTGTTCTCCTGGAAGGATGAAGAGCTGTTTTTATTTATGATGGTTCTATGTCACAGCTACTCTAGCTGTAAAATTTATACCCAACAGTACTGCAGTTTTGAAATGACTGATGGAATAATTATTTCTGTTTGTTAGCATTCGCTCTCCACAAAGCTGCTGCAATTTTATTCCCCCCCCCCCCCCCCGTCCTTAAACTCTATTGAAAATGATAAATGTAATCAGAGTATAGCCACGGTAGGCCGGTAAACATCTCAATGTTCTCTTGGAAACAAAGTGAGAGGGCTGGTTTTTTTTGGGCTGTATTATTTCTTGTTCTTTTTAGTAGAGCGCTATAGCAAAACATTGCAGCAGACCCCCGCTCTGCAGGAGAGTGTTCTTTATTCCATGAGTTGTCTGCTAAAATTCGGACTTAAAATAAACAACTGTAATGGAAAGTGATCAAGGACTTGAAGCTGCCGGCCAAAACTTCGCACCTGGACAGAAGTTGGAACAGGCCAGCTAGACACAACTTTTCTTTCTATGGCGAGATGTATTTCTGTTTAGGTTATAATGCTTTTTACTTCCTATATAACAGTTCAGCACAGCATTTTTGATAGCAAAAAAAAAACACAGTTTTTTTCTTGCACAATTGCTTTCCATAGTTATAGGCCATCAAGTCAGAACCAACTTGGAGTGCTCGCTTTGGCGCACATATACTAAAATTGAAACGACACAGAGAAGATTAGCATGGCCCTTGCGCAAGGATGACACACAAATTAGTGAAGCGTTCCATATTTTTAATATTTTTCATGCTATTTGGGGTAGATTTGTTGAATTGGTATTAGTGAAAGGAAAGGGGGAAAGCCTCTAAACAGCAGTCTATACAATTTTGGAAAGGAAATCTGTAATAAAAATTGTTCAATGGGGTCCCGTGGGTATGGGGTGCACGTTAGAATGTAGTCTAAAACAGCACTATTATTTCTATTTTTGTTGTAATTGTTTCTGTTTTAAAATTAATAATAATAAAAAAGAACGAACTTGGAGTCATCCTGATAGGGCTTTCAAGATAAATGAGATATTTAAGAAGTGGTTTTACGCGTCCCTCTCCCCTAGTGAGTTTCCACAGCTGAGGGAGGATTCGAACCCTGCTCTCCAAAGTCCTAGCCCATCACTCTATCCACGACACCACTAGTAGGTGATTATCTAAAAAGGAAGTGTCAGCAAAAGAGCTCTTCTCAGACTCCCCCAATGTGAAACATAATTTTCTTTTCTCGAGCCTTGTTAAGCCTCCTGTTAAATGTCCCCCAGGAGTAGCCTCTTCGCATTTGAAGTATTTAAATAGTAGGAAACCAGGCGATTTGGGAAGCTGAAGTGTCACTCTAGCAAAGTGGAGGGCGTTAATCCCTGGGGGATTATGAATATGAGAGAAACTTGACCTGGGGAGAAGCAGCGTTTGAGGCTAAACCTCGCTTCAGGTAGCTTGTCTGGCCTGTGGCCCTCCTGGGGAAGCTTTACAACAACACAAGCGACTGACAAAGAAAGGCAGGATCAGGGGAGTCCCCGTTAATCTTGCAAACTGCAGTTTTGCCACGAGTGTTTCTCGCCTGCTCTCCCGAAAGTTTAAGAGCTGCATCCGGGGCGAGCGCAAAAGGGGCCAAAGAGTTTGCTGGCTGTTATGGCAGGGGACCAGGCTGAGAAGAAACGAGAGCTCACGAGAGACGAGAGTTAGCGATCCACCTGAGGATGCAGCTCGTCAAACATGGAATCTGTGCGCTGTCTGGCGGATGTTATTAGCGCCGGAAAGGAGGGGATGGTTCCACAGTGCATTTGCACAATGATGTGTGTATAGGAGTTTACACCAGTGCAGTAATGCTTGGTCTCCTCAGATGTTCTTGGCCTACAACTCCAAGCATCTGCCCATCCCACCTGTACCTTATACACTGGGATGCTGTGGGTGGCGACCCTGAGGGGGACCTGAAAATCTGCCACTCGAAACGGGGTCTTCTCAGTGGTCACGCCATCACTTTGGAACTTGCTCCCACCTGAGGTATGACAAACCCCCATCCCTCCTTGGTTTCAGGAAACAAGTTCAAACCTGGCTCTTTTCACAAGTCTTTTATGGCCTTACCCCCGAGTAATTTTGCAGATGATGGGGCTTTCACCCTCCTTTGTTATGTACCTCACCTCTTTTTGCTACCTTCATTGTATTTCATATTTCTAATATTTCACAATCTTTTTTTTGCTAGTTGTTTTGCTTCTTGTTTACCAATTATGTGGATGTTGTTGGGGTTGTTTGTACTGTGTTATGATTTGTTTGCTACCCAGAGTAGTGGCAATGCTATTAACTGGGTGGGATAAAAATATAAATAAATAAAACTCCCCCAATGCCTTCACTACTAGCTGTGCTGGCCAGGATTTCTGGGCATTGTAGTCCAAGAACATCTGTGGACCCCAGTTTGGGAACAATTGCACCTGACATCTAAAAAGGAAACAGAAACGGTAGCTAGTGGAGGATAAAACTGATATTTGTTCAAAGTGGTTGGTACTAAAGGGGAATAAAATCAGCAAATGGTATGCACCAACTTTGGTCTGAAAACCAAACCTAGGGAATATATCTGGTGCAATCTTATGACCACCGCCCCTGGCCTCCATCTGCTTCGGAATATCATGCGAGTAAGGGCCAAACTAGATGACACAGTTCACACGCCATTAGAATCGGAGATCCCTTAAGATGAAAAGACTTCTGGTTTGGTTTAAAAGAGGTCTGCTTCAACCTGCATTTGACAAATTAGCTGGCTTTTGTTTTGCAATTGGTAGACGGAGAGGTCTATATGCCTGGATGGATAAGAGGAAGAAACAGATTTCCCACGGTAAAGCATTTTACTCCAATGCATGTCTCCGATGATGAAAAATATATCTGTATATTTCTAGTGTCCTCCCGTAAACACTAATATTTACCAAGGAGGTTCCTTTATCTACCCTACTGTCGGTCTCAACAAAATCTACTTCAGAAAGGCTTGTTTGACCAAATTTACTGTCAGGGCATTGAGACATATCTGAAAAAGCCCTAGCTGTGTCTTCTCTTAAATAGCTCTGCCTTCTTGTCTCTGAGGTAGTCGGATGTGAGTGGAATGGAACCGATGAACGGCTCCTTCAAATCAGTCGAGCACTTTTGAATGCTCCATGATGAAGAGGGCTATAGAAATAGAAGTCATTATCACCATCCCTTCTTATCAACTCCACAATATCGGCTCATCTCCTTATTTTTGCTACCTTGCTGTTCTCCCTGAGACCACTTTCAAATAGACTGAAGTTGGAGTTGACGTTTTATGCTTTCTGGGAGGTTAGAGCTTTCTTAGACAAACGTAAAGTATGGCATACTTCAAAATTTGCGAGGAAAATGGGTCTTTATGAAGTCAGATAAAAAGTTCGCTCTCTCAAGCTGCCACTGGAGTCCAAGGAAACATCAACGGTCTTTAAAAAAGAGAGAGAGAGAGACATCACTTTATTTAATTGCAAATTAGAAAACATAAGCTATCTTAAGCGGGGAGCTAATGCCGCATCAAATCAAAACAGTAATTGTGTGGGAGCCATTGTCGAGGAGGTGCGTCGCGTACAACACCTGGCAGGCAAAAATAAAGCACCCGTCGGAGCCATAGGCTGTTCGTATTGTGTGTGAGAGAACTGGATTGAATGAACACATTTTCTGCTCTGTGACTGACTGGGTTCCTTCATTACCTGTGATAAATGTAATAAAAAAGTAGATTGTGAGGCAGAGATAGAAATGTTGTTAATGGCTCCTTTTGTGCCGGCAGATTTTTAGTAAGGGCGAAATCACCGGAATTATAGTGAACGGCGAGCAAGAGATTTTAATCTCATGAAAAAACCTTTTGTTCTTCTTGATGAGATTGAAGTCATAGGTGCTGGGGTTCAAATTTTACTTGAATTGCGAGGGTTTAGGGCCAGCTACTGAGGGGGGTGGGCTTTTGAGAGCTTCTATCCAGAGATCACAAAAGTGCTGCACCTACTTTTTAAGGAGTAAGGCTGGGTTAACATATTTTAAATAAATATTAATGCTGCCTGGGCATTTCCGAGGTTGTGTGGTCCATGAACATCGTCATCTCTGAATGTCTCCTACATCGGTGGATTGACAGCTAACAGAGCATCCAGGTGGCTCCTTTGATGTTCTCAACAATGTCTGCTGTGATGCTGCCCCAGAGGCATTGTGGGAAATTCAACATGGCAGCTTGTAGACTTGAATGTCCATTGTGGGAGCTCCAGTCAAACATCCCGGCAGTTGTTTGGGGTTGCCGGACATTGATGCTGGGCCTGCAACGGGCAAATCTTAGCGTTATAACTGCTACTCTTTCACATCCACCTCTTAGGTCGTCCACCCAATGAGCCAGTCATGTGGGGATGCTGTTTCTGGGCTGTTTCCTCTTCAAATTGGAAGTGAAAGAAAACATGCAGAGAGGCTTTCTCAAAGTGAGGAATCCCCTGTATATAGGAACTATATGTGACATGAGGTAGGTTAGTTTTCTCCTTAATGAGGAGAATGATACTGTGATTGCTATTATTTGCATATATGACTCCATCCCAGCTTTCTGCCGAAAGAATGCTACTCAGGGCAGCTGACCAACATAACCAAAATAGAGTAAAAACAGATCAGAGCACAGAAATTGCAAACAAAAAACACAACTAAAAGCGTGGTGCCAGTCCATCGAAAATTGCCCATAGGAACCACTGTTTTGCAAAGCTCAATGGCGATCGCAAAAACTTATCGTCATGCAAATTTGTTGTTTTGCGAGGTCATTGTCTAGCGGGGCACCACTGTATCTTTGTTTCCCTCATTCCCTCTGTTTGAACTGAACAATCGCAGCACCAGCTTGTATGTGGCAATGAGTTTTTTTCAATGACAAACTCAAAATATCACTAGTTTCCTTCAGTTATATAGAAGAGGAAACAGAGCTGAAGATGGGAGAAATCAGAGAGGACATCTTCCCCCCTACTTGCCACGCAAGCTGTTATTTTTAAAAATAGAAAAATCTAGGGCACCAAAATAATCCAGTTTCTCCACAGCTGCCTCAAGAAAGGAGCCTCTATATTCTGGAACCAAGTCTTGCAAAAGTTGTCAGATATTTACTCATTGTATCTCTCCTGCTAAAGAGGTAGTGGGGGAGGCACATGACAGATTTTCTTTCTCAGGAGACAGAATAATATGACTTGGGTATTGTGTACCTTGACCTGGGGTGTGTGTGTGTGTGTGAGAGAGAAAGAAAGAAAGAAAGAAAGAAAGAAAGAAAGAAAGAGATTTGCTTTTTTTGCCTCAAGTAGTGCCTACCTGGACACACACACACAAATTAAAAAAGAGAGAAAAAACTGCTATGAAAATAGATTGATTAAGGTGAAGAAATATTATCTAGCAAGAAACCTGTCCATCCTCTCAAAACACCACATGCCACTAGAACCTCAGAAGTTGGCAAAAAGCTTTAAACCCTTGTCTTTCAATCCCCTTGGTGTTTTTCTTGGCGCTGCACGACACTAGCACTTGATTTGTCTGACACTCGAGAGGCATGAAAAGGGAGATGTCAGCCAGCTCCCTTTCTCCCCTGGTTATGTAATAGGAAAGATACCGACTATATGAAGAAGTGTCTGCCGGCAAAAATATACTGGGAGATCAGATGCTAAAACTGTCACCAGGGCTCCGGCAGACGAGTGCCTCAAACATGCGAGGTACACTAAAGCTTCTGAGAGAACCACGTCATCTTTCATTTACGTTCCTGGCAAGAGTGGGTGAAAGAAGAGCTCTTTCGGATTGGCAGCTGATATCTTAGAAACAGAGAAATTTGTATTTCCCCTTATTGCATTGGGGGTTTCTTACAAGTAGGAGGTGAAATATTCATTCTACCCAAAATTATTATTTTTTTGTGTTATGGTGTGTGCATCTACCCTATACATTGTACTTTGGCAGGAAAACTCAGAAGAATGGATCTAGGAATAAGGGAAAGCTGGTTTGGAAGCATGCTATTCTAGGGTTTAGCAACAAACGTATAGGGAGGTAATAAAAATCTACAGTGGTGCCTCGCTTAACGAGCGCACCGTATAACGATGAAATCGCATAGTGATCCATTTTTTCGGATCGCTAATGCGATCGCTGAATGTTTTTTTAATGGGGAAAAATTCGCTTTGCGAAGACCGGTAAGCGTTTCGCTTACCGATCTTCGCAAAACGAACCCCGACGATCAGCTGTTCGGCGGCCAAAATGGCCGCCGGAAGCCGGGAAATGGCCCAAAATGGCCGCGCGCAGCGTTTTCGCGCCCTCGTTAAGCGGGGCGAGGGCGCGAAAATGGCTGCCGGCCATCCTGAAGCTTCGCTGAACGGTGAGTATTTGGCCTATTTGGAACGCATTAAACGATGTTTAATGCGTTCCAATGGAAATCGCTGCCCCGTTCAGCGATGCTTCAGCATAGTGAAGGTTAATCCGGAATGGATTAACCTCGCTATGCGAGGCACCACTGTATTCTACTTTCATCGGACCTCACCTAGAGTGCTGTGCCCAGTTTTGGGCACCACAGTTTAAGAAGGATGTTGAGAAGCTGAAACAGGTCTGTTGTTGTTTAGTCAAGTCATGTCCAACTGGTTGTTGTGGGTTTTTCGGGCTCTTAGCCCGTGTTCTGAAGGTTGTTCTTCCTAATGTTTCGCCAGTTTCTGTGGCTGGCATCTTCAGAGGACAGCACTCTGTGCTCAGAGCTGTCCTCTGAAGATGCCGGCCACAGAGACTGGTGAAACGTTAGGAAGAACAACCTTCAGAACACAGCCAAAGAGCCCGAAAAACCCACAACAACCATTAGATCCTGGCCATGAAAGCCTTCGCAAATATCATGTCCAACTCTTCGTGACCCCACGGACCATGCCAGGCCCTCCTGTCTTCCACTTGGTCAAATTCATGCTGGTGGCTTCGATGACACTGTCCAACCATCTCATCCTCTGTTGTCGCCTTCTCCTCTTGTCCTAACACTTTCCCAACATCAGTGTCTTTTCCAAGGAGTCTTCTGTTCTCATGAAATGGCCAAAGTATTGGAGCCTCGGCTTCAGGATTTGTCCTTCCAGTGAGCACTCAGGGTTGATTTCCTTCAGAATGGATAGGTTTGTTCTCTTTGCAGTCTCCTCCAGCACCACAATTCAAAGAAACAGGTCTAGAGGAGAGCAACTACAGAATAGTAAGAGGTTTGGAAACCAAGCCCTAGGAAAAAAGGTTGAGGGAACCTTGCGTGTTGTCCTTGGAGAAGAGAAGACCGAAAGGCAATATGATGGCCATCCAGAAGTATCTCAAGGGTTATAATGTGGAGCAAGTCTGTTTTTTTTTGCAGCTCAAGATGATGGGGCCAGAAGTAATGGATTCAAGTTACAAGAAAGGAGATTTTGACTAAACATCAGGCAGAACTTCCCAACAGGAGGGAGTGGTCTCAGAGGGTGGTGGACACTCTTTTGCCATAGATTTTTAAGCAGAGGCTGGACGGCTGCCTATCAGGTCTGCTTTAGCGGTGGATTTCCTGCAGTGGCGAGAAGCTGGATTCCATGACCTTTGCAATCCTTACCCATTTCTGTGATTCTACAGTTATCTCAGTTTATTTCCATCCGTGGAATCTTGGGACCTCTAGTTTGTACTTCGAAGTCTCTCCTGAGGTACAGAGGATTATAACACAGAGAAACCCCCCGTCTCCCACTAAACTACAACCCCCAGGATTCCACAGGCAGTTAAAGGGGAATTAGACGGCTGTAATTGTGGTCTAGATCACTGGTTCTTAACCTTTGTTACTCGGATGCTTTTAAACTGCAACTCCCAGAAACCCCAGTTAGGACAGCTGGTGGTGAAGGCTTCTGGGAGTTGCAGTCCAAAACTCCTGAGTAACCCAAGGTTAAGAACCAGTGGTCTAGATGTACATGGTATGCATATTCTCAGTCCTGGAAAAGGATGCTGTGTAGTTGACTGGAAAGGGAGAGAGTGAGAAGATGCATGTGTCCCACACTCTTTTTAGTCAAAGGAGCTGACCTTGAGCATCTCATCTCCCTATTTCTGATACTCTGGGCTGGTGTAATATGGGCTAGTGACCAAAGATGTCTGGGTAGCTAATTCAGATCAGACTGTTTTACCCCTGACTTGCTTGCCTCCTTCCTTCCTCTGACAGCCCCCCCCCCTTTCTTGCTCTGTTTTATTTTTTTTTAGTAGTTCTGGCTGTTGAAAACTTTTGGAAAGTTAAAAAAAATAAAAGCTGCCCTGTTTGTCAATGCCCTCCTGCTGACACCTTTCACTCTGGGAAGCAAGAATGTTATTGAACATTCCGTGACATCACAGCTGCCCATTCAGCCCTTGGAGGAAGGGTTTAGACAGTTTAGACAAACAGCCATAGGGTTTGTAGCCTCTTGCAAGTATAATCTCTTGCTAGGTTAAGCAATGGCAAAATTGGAATGAAATCGAGGAACCGATAGGCATTTCTCTCCGCTCCTTTTCCAAGAGTTAAAAAGGCTGATAGCAGATGCTGGGCATTAGCATTATTTAGACATTAAGAGAGGCCTCTAATTGAAGACGGAACATGTGTCCTCATCATAGTTGACCTTGTTTATGGAGGGAACTGACATCTGAATGTCAAATTTGCATGCATGGCTTTCCTTCTGCTAATAACCACTTTAATATGCAAATACGGCCAAGGGTTGCAAGAAAGAAAGGGAAGAATAAAGATAAATAAAACAGCTACTTTGATCATCTCTGGGAAAGATTTGTGTTTGCCTATTGGATGGCAGCGACTGGAACGAAGATTAGATCCTGTCACTTAATGAGCATAAAATTGAAGGAGATACGAATTCTGAATGGTAAGCAGTCTGGCGCAAAACCGGAGTGTGGCAGGAAGCTAATATCACTGGAGGCTCCATATGTCGCCCGAAACAGGGGGCACTAATAAAATCAAGCTGGGTTAGGGAAAAACATTGTTTGGAGCACTCCTATGGATTTGAAGAAGGGACTAGTAGTCAGGTGGGGTGGGGTGGGCCATGGTGACCATGGGGGGGGGGGCTTCTTTAAACTTTTAGGGGAGAGGTGTCCCAACCTGCCTTTGGAGATGGGGATAGTCAGCTTCACAATAAAATTGACATCCAAGCTTGAAAGTGTTACTTTTATTGCTAATGGTGGCGTAAAGATTCTAGCTATTTTTTCTGAGCTCTAGCCAGATTTTGTTAGATTAAAAGAATCTGGATCGCACATCTGGATAGAAAGGAGATAGATCCCATCTCTGCATTGTATAGGCAGGGAGTGGCCTGCATGGTTCAGGCCACTGAGCCTTGTGGGACAGTGGCTGAACTGCAGTACTGCAGCCAAAACTCTGCTCCTCCCCTGGGTTCAATTCCAGGTAGCCCGCTCAAGGTTCATTCAGCCTGCCAGTCTTCCAAGGTTGGTAAATGGGTGGGGTTGCAATGTTTAACCTGCACAATTAAATTGCAAACCACCCAGAGAGTGCTTTACGTGCTGTAGGGTGGCAAATGCTATAGCGTGGTCTATACACTTTGCTTTGGTTTCTTAGCCCCATAGCCAATGATGGAGTGGAGTGAGGGCTTTCTAGAAGCAGGGAGGGTGACATCATCTACCCCTTCTTTCATGTCGCTGTTCCTTCTGAGCTTAGCTTACAATCATCACAGTTAAAAGGGTATGGGTCTGTGAATATTCTACCTAGAATGCAAAATACACTGTCGGTAGCAGTTTGTCAAATAGCCAGTCAGGAGCCATTAGCCTTACAGAAACCCTGCTCATTTGTTTATACAGGCGAATCAAGTAATCTGCATTTTTTGAACTCTCTTGGGGTGAGTCAATTGCTAGTGTCTGTCGTGATGAGCCCCCCAACTTCCACATTCAGGAATAACTATAGGCACTGAAATGGCAAGAAAGCAGATTGTCTGTCTGTCTGTCTGTCTGTCTGTCTGTCTGTCTGTCTGTCTGTCTGTCTGTCTGTCTGTCTGTCTGTCTATCTATCTATCTATCTATCTATCTATCTATCTATCTATCTATCTATCTATCTATCTATCTATCTATCTATCTATCTATCTATCTATCATCTCTCTCTCTCTCTAACTTATATGCCGCCCACACTACTCAAAGGTCTCTGGGTGGCTTAAAATATTTAAAATACAACAAGAAGACAAAACAATTAAAATGCAATTAAAATATATACTCTAAAAATTGCCATCAGGACTCACAGCTGATATTAGAGCCAGGGGTTTGGAATTCAAATCCTCCTGGGTGGGTGGGGCTCAGTGGAGACCCCCTGAAGTGTGTGTGGCTGATGGGTTTACATGCCCTGCCACCTGTGTGGCCGCTGGTCAACCACTTCAGAGTACAGTGGTGCCTCGCATAGTGACGATAATCAGTGCAGCAAAAATCGCTGCAAAGAGATTTCGTCGCTATGTGATATTAAAAAGCCCATAGGAATGCATTGAAACGCCTTCAATGCATTCCTATGGGCTTCAGACTCACCTTTAAGTGAAAATCCTCCATATGGCAGCCATTTTCGCTGCCTGGCAAGCGAGGAATCCATCCCAGAAAACAGCGGGTGGCCATTTTTTTAACCTGGCGGCCATTTTGGAACCGCTGATCAGCTGTTAAAAAATCATCGCTTTGTGATGATCGGTAAGCAAAATGGTACCGATAATCGCAAAGCGATTTTACCCCATTTAAAACATCGCAATGCGATCTCAAAAGCGATCGCAAAAAGTTAATTGCTATGCGATTTCGTTGTTAAATGGGGCGCCCGTTAAGCGAGGCACCACTGTACTTTATACCAGAAAACCCTGGGGAGGGTTGCCATAAATTGGAATCAACTTGACAGCACATAATTGTGATTGATGGGTTTTCTACGCTTATACATTCGCTTTCCATCTTTCGTGCTTCAGCTCTGTATCACTTTGTTAATTCAGACCCATAAATCCCGCATCATTTGCAAAGAAAATTTATTCCCCCTTGGCTACAGGTTTGAGATCCTTTCTTGGCTTTGATGTCCTGCCACTTGGCCCAGCAGCAAAAGCAAAACTCAGCTGCCCGATACATCAGTGGCACACTTTTCTTTTCGCTGTCTCTCTCGCACACACATCCCGCCACCGCCCATAAAAGTCTAGGAATTGAAAATATAATGGGCTATTCATCAAAAACACTAAGAGCTGTTAAATCAGTGAACTGTGTGAATATACATTTGTTCTTATTAGGTGCTGAAATGCAGGAACCTTGCGTACAGCTGCTGCACGGAACATAGTTCATTCAACACATAATGGCCCGGAGGCTCTGCAGCCCGGCTGTATATCTCTCTATTGGAATCTGTATCAGCTTATCCACGTCTTAATCTATACATACAGCTTTATCTTAATTTGCGCTTGTATATATTGGAAAACTCCCTCAGGCTGTCTCAAAAGGCTTTTTATTTTTATTATTGAGGAGCTGAACTCTATTATTTGCTGAGGAACAGGCCACTGTATGTCGGATTGTTTCTAGAGATGAGGCTGTAGAGGGGAAGCGGATGGTTTCACCGTGTGTAGGTGCCCCCGTCCTGTGATGGCCACTGCATGGTCAGTTTTCTTGTTGAGACCTGGGGAAAAATGGTCACTTGTGTCGGAGCATCTGGCTGTCGAGGTTGGGGTCTGGACTTTGACTTCTGTGGTGGCTGGTAGGCAAAGGAACAGCCTGTATGGTGGTGGGCATGCTACATGGCTCTTCCAGAAGGGAAGTTCCCCCCCCCAACAATGGGATTTATTCAAGGATACATACTGTACCTCAGCATTCAGATGTCCAAACTCATCTTGTGTTTACCTTCTAGTGACGGGTCAGGAAACAAAGCATACATAGGTGTTGAAAGTCTCATGCCATGGCAAACAGATATTTTTCACCCCTTGGGGGAGCACCTCTGCAAAAAACATAATGAAATCATCATCTACTGCAGCGGTCTCCAACCTTGGGCCTCCAGATGTTCTTGGACTTCAACTCCCAGAAATCCTGGCCAGCAGAGGTGGTGGTGAGGGCTTCTGGGAGTTGTAGTCCAAGAACATCTGGAAGCCCAAGGTTGGGGACCACTGATCTAGTGGAACCCTTTGGGGTCTTGTAAAATGGCTGACATTATGACAGGCGGTGTGTTTGTGTGTTGAATGAGGGGCAGAGGCTTCCTGTGTTTCGAGGGGAAGGTTTCCATGCAATACATTCCATTTGGAGATACATTAAATTCTGTCGTAGGCTCTTTCGTTAGTGGCATCTAGGCCATCCCAGTACTGGGAGGACGCCAGGTTTCTTAAAAGATCATGCCTCATTTTTTTTCCCGACATGGCATTCATTCATTGATATGGAAGAAAGTGGACAGACGGATTCATTCTGTCAGTACTAGAGATGGGCACGAACCGGTTCGTCCCAGTTCGTAAAGGTGGCAGCACACGTGCTTCTGCTCCCCTCCCCGACCACCTTTGGCTCAATCAACCAATCACCAGGCCCAGCGTGGTCGCTTCTGGCACCTCCCCAGCAGATCTTCCAGTCTTGGCAACAGCTCAGGCACTCTGTGCCCCGCCCACTTGGCTGATCTGCCACTCAGAGAAAAGGGCGGGGCAGAGAACTCTTGTGCTCTTGCTCGTGACTGGGAGATGAGCCGAGGAGGTGGGAAAAGCAAGCAAGCTGCAGCTGGTGATTGGCTGTCTGAGCCAGAGGAGATGGGGTGGGTAGCAGAAGCACCTATACTGGGACAAACTGATACATGCCCATCTCTTGTTGTTGTTTAGTCGTTAAGTCGCGTCCGACTCTTCGTGACCCCCTCCTGTCTTCCACTGCCTCTCAGAGTCGGGTCAAATTCATGTTGGTCGCTTCAATGACCCTGTCCATCCATCTCATCCTCTGTCGTCCCCTTCTCCTCTTGCCTTCACACTTTCCCAACATTAGGGTCTTTTCCATCTCTAGTCAATAAATATATAAATTCAACCATACATTGAAAACGGTGACCATTCCAGAAAGAAGCTTCTGTGTCTCTTTTCCTGTCAAGTCGGAAGTATAGGCATTGACTGTCTTGTGCGGTGGTGAGCATTTGGTTGCAACGAAATCTCCCTTAAATCTGATCTGGGGTCTTGAAGGATGTTCTGGAGTGGGTTTGGAGGCACATAATAAGTATCCTTATGCATGGTTCACACAAAAGCAGGAGGCTTGTTTTCATCACTCATCTTAATCCTTGGGTCCCCCAACTGCTGCTGCTTGATTTTTTTGGGGGGGGTGCAACCACAGTAACGGAACTGGACTGTTTCACATATTTTCTTCCACTTTAGACTTGAATCTATTCCCTTTGCCCATGAAGTCTGAAATTATTCTTGTGTTTGTGGGCATGCAAATGAACAGGCCCCTGGAAGTTTTCCAACCCTAATAAACACGCACTCTTGTTTATTGTCTGCCTGTTGATTGGCAGGTGCTTGGCTGACAGATGAGTAATTGGAAAGGTGCTCCAGCGAAGGACTTCATACTCTTGCAGTGGAGATGCCCCTGGGATTAGAAATAGTTCATGCAATGTAATATAATAAAGCTGTTACATTTTCTTTTGACAGCTGGAACTGGCGCTTTCGTGTCCATTTAATAAACACACGAAAGCTGGAGATTTCAGAACTTTAAATAACAGCAGCAATAACCACTTGGAGGGTGTATTGAACTTAAATTTGAACCTGGATTCAAAGTGGGTTGTTTTGGATAATAAGGATTGTTCCAAAATGAAGCAAAAGTCTTTGGAAATGGCCCAAGCCTTGGCGGTTCTAAAACTTGTGAGAATAGTTTAGAGGCAACCATTTGGTCAAAGGAGACAGGGCACCCAACTCAAAGGTAAAATCTGGTCCCCTGAAGTGGCAAGGACTCCTGTCCTACCGCAAGATTGTATGGTGTGGCCATCGCTTTTGGTAGGGCTGTGTGAAACAGAAAAGCCAAATAGAATGATAACTACAGAAAGGTAGGGTGTGTTGAGCCTCCAGATTTGACATAATATAATAGGGGATGTTACTTTATCATAAGAGGTTTGTTCAGGAAACAAAACAGATAATCTGCTTGGTGGCCTCACATGGTATGTATGTATTTTATTTTATTTATTCACTTTGCTTTTAGAAGCCTGACTGGCAAGTTCTTTCTTTCTTTCTTTCTTTCTTTCTTTCTTTCTTTCTTTCTTTCTTTCTTTCTTTCTTTCTTTCTTTCTTTCTTTCTTTCTTTCTTTCTTTCTTTCTTTCTTTCTTTCTTTCTCTCTCTCTTTCTCTCTCTCTTTCTCTCTTTCTCTCTTTCTTTCTTTCTTTCTTTCTTTCTTTCTTTCTTTCTTTCTTTCTTTCTTTCTTTCTTTCTTTCTTTCTTTCTTTCTCTCTTTCTCTCTTTCTCTCTTCCTTCCTTCCTTCCTTCCTTCCTTCCTTCCTTCCTTCCTTCCTTCCTTCCTTCCTTCGCTCTGCTTTTAGAAGCTTGACTGACACCAATGTTATCACTATTTGCTGGATATTTTAAATCTCTGCACTTTTGAAATGTTTGGTTCCTTTCCTACGTCTCTGGCTTTTTTGTTTTGTTAATTTAGATGTTTTGTGGGTGTCTTACACTATTTGACCCCCCTTTTTTCTGCTTCTCGTACACTGCCCTAATCGCCTGGGACATAAAAAGAAGCATAAAGATGAATAAATAAGAATAATCGTAACTATTACCAGGCTATAAGAATGGCTAGGGATGGGGAAAAAATCACCACCCTTTTCAAACGACACTTGGCCTGGACAATCTATGAAGATGAATATGGCACAGCATTATGATGCATAGAAGGGTTGCTATTATCTTCAAATCGTAAGATTTCTTAGATGTCCAAAACTGAGCCAGTATTTCAGGTCTCTCTCAAGCCTTATTAGTAATACATCCCTAGGAAATTCAGGCATACCCAGAAAGCAGTTCAAACTTGCATTTAAAACCACATTATTGCAGAACACCTGGATGTAACTCATTAACTGCTGGCTAGTTCGGTGATTTAAGCAACTGGCTGCAGAGCCATAGGTTGGGAGTTCGAATTCTCCCACTGAGCCTACTGCAGTTCTAAGAAGACGATGGTATAACATAACTCATTCCCCCCCCCCCGGATTCTTCTTGTGAAAAATTGGAAAAAAACCTTTATAGTTAATTTTATTCCATTTTTAATTGATAAAACCCCAGATCTTTTTGTGCGCATGCAGTCCCTGTTCTAGAAGGGAAACAAATCCAGGAGATGGATGGTTCATCGTAAAAAACCGGCCCTTGTTTATAAATTGCTTGAGATTGATTAAGCCATAAAAATGCTTTTAAGACAGAGGGGTAAATCTGCCAGCTAATTGCTTAGTGCTTTACATTATAACCTTGTTACGATGTCATTCCCTGTTCTGCAACTGGACAACCGAATGATCTGGATCTCACGGAAAATGCGCGTTGGTGGTAGAAAAGGAACCACCTTGGTATCTTGTGAAGATGTTGCCCTGGGTTGCCAAAATGGCTGCTTACGACTCTCATCTTCTGTGGGGCAGAGCAGAAATAAGCATTCAGACTTTAAATCTGTCTATTCACGAAGGCTTTCACGGCCAGGATCTAATGGCTGTTGTGGGTTTTTCGGGCTCTTTGGCCATGTTCTGAAGGTTGTTCTTCCTAACGTTTCGCCAGTCTCTGTGGCCGGCATCTTCAGAGGACAGGAGTCGGAACTCTGCTCTGGTGCAGTTTGTTTGGGAGTTGATTATTTATGGCTGTGAGATCAGCTTTTGTCCTTTTTCAGGAGATGGGTGATTAGTGTGTCTTGTTTTGGGTGTATTGTTGTGATAAGAAGGAGAGATTATCTGTCACTGTGATTGATGGGTGTCATTAGCTGGTCTTTTGTGTGTAGTGATCCCCGGTCCTTGTAGCTGGTAGAGTTCATTAGTGTGTGAACTGGATTTTAACACTCTCTGTGGTTAGGTTCTTCTGCTGTTTATGTTTTGCTCATCAGTTGTGTCATGGCATTGTCTTGAAAACTTGGAGAATGAGTCCTTTGGTGCAAAGGGTTTAACTTTAGTTCCATTCCCTAGAAATTACTGACTTTCCATCTGAAGGATGACTTAGAGATGACAGAGAGCCCATTGTTAGACGAAGGAATTCCTTAGCTGTTGAAAAGATGTCTGATTGTCACAGGACCAATTTTCTCACACACACCCTAGCTTACTTTATTTTGTTGAATGATCATTGGAAAGAGAAAAAAAATAACAAAAGCTCTATCCGAACCACATTGCTGGAAGGCAGTGCATTTACTTTGTGAGAGCATAGCGTGGAAATGTTTGTTAAAAGTCTGTAAAAGTCTCATTGTAGGAAGAAAATACAGGGAGCGTTAAAAGCAGGCATGTTTCTTGCCACTTTACATGGAATATGAACACCCTCTGTGCTGTATATCTTGTTGCATTATAAAGTTCATCTATTTGCCAGATAATTAAAAAGGGGCTCAAGATAGACAGGGATACAGAATCCTCTGGTTTGGCTTGAAAAGTGGGGGGAAGCAGGAAAAGCAGCCTGTAAGTTTGCCTCGGGTGATCAGGTTTTTATTGCTTCTGATCTCATGAGTTCTGTAGCTCGAGAAACCGGTATGTAATTCTACAGCTGTAGAACTCAGTGTCCAAGGCCTGTAAAATATTCATTCCTTATTCTTCAGAGATGGGTTGCTTTATAAATATCACTGAAACAGATTTTAAAACAAAAACAAACCATCCCATTTAAGAACCCCACTTGGGTGCCCAGTCACCGAGGGGAAACTTGTCTGAAGAGAAAGGTCTTTGCCTGCTTGTGGAAAGACAGCAAAAATGGGGCCAGGCGGGCCTCCAGTGGGAGGGAGTTCCAAAGTCTGGGAGCAGCAGCAAAGAAATGATTGGCCAAGACTTCCCTGCTGGATGTGTGATCTTTTTTCGGGGGGACTTTAAGAGGGTGCTTTTTTAAAAAAAACCCTTTTACATAGGGCAGCATCCCCAAAATCTCACCCTTGGTCTGCAGTGGTCCAACCTGGTCCAACCTTTTTCGAATTTTACCACCACCTTCCTGTTCATGCGCAGCCCAAGCTTTTTAAACTTGCAAAGCGGACAAAAGCAGCTTTTGCTTCTCATCTTTTTGTTTGCTAGCCAAGTAACCAGAACTTAAAAAGGGAAGGGAACTCAGACGCTCTAAAATAAAGCCACATCTCTTAGTCCCATCTCCTGAATCGAGGCGCCTGGCTCAGAACTGAGAGGCCGAGGGGCTTAAATATTTACTTTGGCAGCAGGCAGCCTTACAAAGTGGCTGACAGGCAGCCAGCTATGGCTAAAGATGAGTCTCACTTTTTAAAATATTATTTTTCTCTACCCAGAGGCCAGAAATTGCTCAGAGTGTCCTGCAGTCACCAAGAGTTAAAATAGCCCCATCTCTGGCTTTCTATTATTAGGTGAGATGACATGGTTGTGTCAACTGGTGGATACTGGGTGTTTATTATTTGGCTTGTTCCCCATATGTCTCCTATGACTTGGGCTTAAGGCAGCTGATGACAAGACTTAAAAACAGGTTTGGACAGAAGCAGATAGAACTTACAATGCTAACAAAAATGCAATGAAATGGATTGCAACATTGAAATGTCATGAGCTCAAAGAAGCCATTTTAAAACCTATCAATCGGGAGGGGGGACTATTGCACCAAGCGCACCTTCAACTGCCAGTTCAGTGCCCAAAGCTTGCTTAAATATATGTATTTTGAAAATGCCAGCGGAAGGGACACCAGGGGGTTCAGCCTACCCTAAATGGAAAGGAAGTTCCACAATCTGGAAGCAGCCATCAAGAGAAAGACCTTCTTCTGCATCCCTGCCAGATGTGCCAGATGTTGGGTGGTGAGATGGACTTTCCCCCAAAGATTTAGACAGCAAGGTTGGCTTGTAGTCGACCAGGGACTGAAGGGACTTCGAGCTGGTGGCACAGAAGAGATTGCATGGCTGAAAGAAGAGGAAACGGACAGTCCCACCAGGTTGTGTGTGAGCGACTGTGTTGGAAGGCAGCCATCTTGTCTGTGTCTTTCAGGCTGCAAACTGTCTTACGGCCGCAAAGCAAGAGTTTTTGGACAGCTTTCCTCCTAGCTGGATTCCTGTCCTTTTAAACAACTGCATAACAAGAGCAGATTAAAGCTGTTCAGATTTCCCCAGCAGGCTGTGGGGAATGGACAGTTGGTATCTGTTGAATTTTCTAGCTGCAGAAGGGGAATGGCAAGCCTAGTTAGAAAAAAAAAAGAGGCAGAAAACATTTCAATCACCCCAGCGACTCACTAAGCAGATACTTGATTTCTCTCTCCGTCTCTGTCTCTGCCATCTAATCTTCAGGAAATTGGGTTTCTAGAAATAACTTTTGCAATAACAATTGGAGACCGTACAGGTTTTCTGTTCCTGCCTTCCGTGGGATCCCGCACATCTTTCCCTGACAAAAAGCCAAACCAAAACAGTGGCTTAACTTGTTTGGACGGAGAATGGCTTAAAGTTTTGGCCACTGGCTTGGTAGCAATTTCACAGGAGAACTCAGCCTTTTCAAAGGTATCAATGGATCCCCAAGATGTACTTCAGTTATGTTATTGATGACAGAATGGGGAGCAGGTCCTTTTCTTCCCTAAAAGCAGCAACATTTTAAGGCTGAAAGTTGTGCAGAAAACCCCAAAATGTCATGCTTGCTCCACTCGGAATGCTTTTCACTATATGCAACTGCATGCATGTAACTGGAGTTAACAGAAATTAGTTACTTGATGTGACTAAGTTACATTTTGTAAATAATGCAACTACATGAGTTTAGTGTGAAAAGTAACTCTTTCTAGCTATTTTCAGCTGTTAGTTTGAAGGACATTACAGGGTATTTCTAGTGGAATGTTAAGGTTCTGTTATCAAATCTTTATGGCAAGGGCTGTTTTACTTTGTGTGTGTTCTGTGCCATCAAGTTGAAACTGACTTATAGTGACTCTAATAGGGCTTTGAAGGTGAGTGAGATACTTAAGATTTTATCAGTTTCCCTCCCCATGGCCAAGTGAGGGATTCAAACCCTGTTCTAGTCTGTCACTCCATCCAGAACACCACACTCAGAATCCCGTTACTTTGTTTAGCCTCTTGTACTGTATTTTCTAATTGCAATGTCAAGACTGGCCATTAGGAGGAGCCAGAGAGCATTTCTCTGCACATTGGCACAGTGATAGCAACCAAGGTGTCCAAGGGCCATTGCAAATGGAGTAAGGATAAAAATAAAGGCAGCGTGGCTGTTTGAAAGTAATGGATAATGCAACAAGATCCTTATCTGTGTGTGTGGGGGGGAGCATTCCAAGCTTTGTGTTGAGCTGCAGCTTGAACTTGGGGAATGAAAAGGTGATGAAACTTCTTGCAGTGTGGCGATAGGCTTTTCACCCAATAATGACAAGCTGTTGTTGAGAAGCTGTCTCCACTCTTGGTCTTCGGTCAAGAATGTTAACGGGCAGAATTCCATGGAAGATGGAAACTGTTTTCTATAAACAACAACTAACAGAGGTGAACCCATGTCCTAGATTATCCTCAAAGGTCAAATAGCTAACAACTAGCAGCAAGGATGAAGAATATCACACAAGACTGCCATTGTTTCGCTTGGCTTTGCTTTTGTGCCTTAGCAAATGAAACTCCCGCCCCCCCCCCCCCTTATATGGAGAGCCATAAAACTCTTGATTCACCAGATGAATCAGTAGAAATAACCAATCTCTGGCTCTGCATCCAGCTGCTTAAATCACTGAGCTATCCAGCCATTTCTTTGGCAGCAACAATGTAAGGGTCCTGTTATGTTTCACTCCAGCCCATAGGCTTCCGCTTGGCCGTTATGGAGGACAGGTGGCTCTTTGGTGCGGTCCACCTAAGCTCCTCTTATGTCAGGGTTTGCCAACCTTGGGTTCCCAGATGTTCCTGGACTAAAACTTCCAGAAACTTTCACTACCAGCTGTGCTGGCCAACATTTCTGGGAGTTGTAGTCAAAGAACATCTGAGGCTCAACGGTGGGGACTAGAGATGGTGATGAACTGCCAAAAATGGTGGCTTGCCTTGGTTCGTCAAGGTTGATGACCACACATTTCTACTGAGAAACCACAAATCGGTTCACTGGTGCTTGTTGGTTTTTTTAGACAGCTCATAGCTTTCTAGGGGGGAAAAGCTGAGCCCCTCCAACCCCACAGTCTGCCTCCACCCCCTTCCCACTGCCTCCCTACATTGTCCTGCCACCTCCTCCACCTTTGCTGCCACCACTGTCATCTCCATTATTGCTGTCTTTACCGTCACCTTTGTGCTGCTGTTTCCACTGCCATCTTTGCAGATGATGGTGGCTGCTTTCCTTCTGGCAGCCTAGCCCTTCCCTCTCTGCTTATGCACCCACTGAACAGGTGATAGGCAAGCGGCCTGAAAAAAACAGGAAATATTTCGTATTTGTCGGGATGTCCAAAATTGACAAATACAAAGCGAACATATGATGAACCAGTGACTTTTATTATGAATGTGAAATCTGTTTTTTTAATTTGCCCCCATGTCTAGTGGGAATCCCCGTCTTATGTTCTTCCTTTAAAATAACCAGAAGAACGGCGAATAAAACCTTTTTGGGGGTGGTTCATCACTACTGGGAAGAAAAGAGGCTTCTAACTGTTAACATTGTCGGTGTGCTATGGCAACGGGCCTCAGGAATTAATTGATTTATAATACCATAATTGTAATCAGATTGGGAGGAGAACAGGGAAGAAGATAAACTAAAAAGAAATTAAAAGTGGCATTGTTCATCGTATTTATGTATGTAATCCGAACAAGGCTTCAGATTACTTGATTGCTTTAATTGGCTTTATGTGGAAATAATGTTGTTCTCAAAACACGCCGAAAAAGCATCCTGTAAGCCATTAAGTGTAATTTTCCCTCACTTCATAGCTAATCATATGGCAGCGCTCTTGGAAAGTGGCCATTGTTTTTTAAAAAAATTATGCTGGATGGAGCATCTGTAATGCATGCTAGGAGTGGCGAAAATACTGTACCAATTCAGGACATGTAGTGCTCATACCTTTTTAAAAAGCGGGGTTGCTTAAGTCTAAATGATTCCTCAGTGGGAGGCTGCTCGGAGGTCCTGTGTTTATGACTCTGTGTTCCATGTCAGGAGATCAATGTTTTTTTAAGTAACAAATATTGTAGGCAAATTAGTTGCTTTTCCAGAGATGTTTGAAAATTAAGCAAAATAAATTTATTTATTGCCAAATTTCAGTGAACTGTGATCCAAAGTTATATGAGCGGATTATGTCTCAATCATAAATAATAACCACGTCCCGTCAAGTCATGGTGACTCCTCCTGGGATTTTCTAGGTAGAGAAGACTCAGAAGTGGTTTAATACTCCCTTCCTCTGGGCGAGCCCTGGGGCTGTGCAGCTTGGCCAAGGCCAGAGAGGCTGGGTAAACCCACAAGGAGGCACAGTGGGGGATCGAACCCCCAACCTTGGGCTCTGCCGCCAAATATCCAACCGACCCAATGCTGCAATAGGATGCGAATAACACCCAGAGAATCTGCACGTGCAGGAGGGCTAAGGAAATACTGCGGTGAAGTTTGGTTCTTCTAAACTATAATTATTCCCTTCTGTAAAAAGCAGGAGTTTCGTCCTTCAAAATTTGGTTGCTTCTGCTTTGGGAGATGGCCATGTTTCAAGCCAGCTTGCACCTAACCCCCAAATTAGGTGCATAATAGAAAGAGTCTATGCAAACTTACGCATCATAGACCAAAATGGTTTAGACCATTGTTTGGAAAAAAACAATAGGAAGGCTTGGATTAAAGAAATGCAGATTGACAAGATTTCTCCCCACCCTTAATTTAGCAGGATTTGTCTTCAGCAGCTTTCCCCTCAAGTCTAGCTGTGGGTTATGTTTTACAAACCATCCAGCCATCGTCTCTCCTCATACTGGGAATGCTGATTCCGAGCACTAGCTAGATTGCTTTCTGCTCTTCTTAGTGTGACTAACCTTTAGGGATTTGCTTGGCGAGTGGCAAAGTTGACTTAAGCGGGAAAGACCTGGCCTCTGATGTTGATGAGCACCTCTAAATTAACTGGAATTTGCAGCAAGGCGGAGAAGGGAGCCGACGAACGGGGTGTTTTATTTAGCGCCTATAATAAAAGTGTCGATTTTAATAAAAATCAATGGAGACTTAAAATACACAGTAAGCACAACCCCGTTAATAAAACATGCTACACATTAAATCTGAGTTTACCATTCCATTCGAGCTGCTGTTTACAGCCCACCTTCCCAGCCTTGATCGTGCTTCCAGCCGAGAGTGAAACAGTCTAAAACAGATGTCAGAGGGAACAAAATTAATATGGTTGCACTACAAATAAAAGGCAGCCGAATCCTGATGGGAAGGCCTCCTTCCGAGCACTGAATCTGTGGCGAGGCAGAACGAGCATGAAAGCATTGGCTTTGACTCGGCGGTTCTAATTAAATTTCTCGCGCCATCCTTGCAAGGCTGAAAGATAAAGCGACCTCCACTGAGATCAGCCCCTCGGTAGGCAGGTTCCCCCCACATACCCTTCTTTACTTCTCTTGCCTCAATGTCCCTTTGACCATTCGGGAAGCTTCTCCTACCTCTTACCTCGCTGCTCGGAAAAGTTTCGTGACAGACATTTCACAGACGAGGAGTTGACATATGCTTTAAAACACCTTTGCTTTCATGACTGATCGCTCTCCTCGGTTTCTTCTATTATTAAAGATTCTGTAGGGCCTGCTGTGTTCGTAGACCTGCCTCGGCGGCTGACGCCTCACCACCAATGACTTCTCCGCTGGGCTCCCCATTTTTTGTTTTTCCAGCCCCGATGCTAGGTGGGTGCTGGGCAAAATGGAAAGCCAACGGAAGTGGCTGGTTGTTTCAGCAGCCGCTCTTGAAATGAGCTAGAGCTGTCGTGTCAACACAAGAAACGCTCCAGCCGAGGGAATTCTGTTCAGGATCCTCTTAAACCTGTAATCATCCTTGTGCATTCGTTGACTTCACAGTAGGAAATGAGTGTTGGGAAAGCAAAGCTGATACTTCCTCTCTTGGTCACAGATGACATTAGGAAAATATAACTGTCTGCCTACGTACCTTTGTGAAGAGTTCACAATATGTATAACTCAGGAGGTGCTGCAATGGCGGATTGTGGACAGAGAATAGAATCATAAAATAAGTTGGAAGGGGCCTATAAGGCCATCAAGTCCAGGTCAATGCAAGAATACAAACCAAAGGATATCTAGGTGGTGGGTTTTTGTTTGTACACCCTACCCAGAGTAGTGTGAATTCATTAATTGGGCAGTATTAAAATAAATATGGAGTACCTGTAATTAGAACTGAAAACATGCTAGTGTTGGAGAGATGTAATTCAGGCAGGCTGTTGTGTTTGAGAAATTTGATCTCAAAGGAATCTCATGCTTTTTAATCCTAGAGGCCCAGAACAAAATGAAGCAGGGGGCAACTGATAGGCATACCCTCCTTGAATTTGCCCGTTGCCTCTTTATAGCCAGCCAGCAAGACTGTATTCTGCTCAGCTGTATGAACGGTGCAGATCACACATCTTTTATTCCAAAATGCCCAGTTTTGTGTAAAATTTGTGCAAAATGTACGTAGTTCTTGCTGATGAGAGAACGGCAAAGGTCTTTCCGGCGTTCTTGCGAGAAAAAGAGAAGCGTGGATTTGCATCTATATGTGTGAATGGAGAAATGCATGACTGGAAAGATAGCACAAGGGTGTGTGTGTCAATTTGTATAAAAAGGTGTGTGTCACTTTATGTGTACAAATGCAAGATCAGAAATGGTTCCCTCAGTTTAAGCAGAATGGCAATACGTCTTGCCAGGGGAAGGAAGGGTGTGTCAAGATAATTTGTGTGGTTTGTTGAATTTGCTGCCCAGGTGTTGCTTGCAGGCGATGGGCTGCTTCAAATTCTCTGCTTTCTGTCCTTATAGTATTTTTTTTTTTGCTTTAAATCAAAACAACCCATCCAATGAGAGAGAGCATCTTTCTCTGTAAAAGAGAATTGTGTACAACTTAGCCAGGGCCTTTTCTGTGTTGACCCCTGGTTTTACGGAATTGCCCTCGTTTGGGAGGTATGTTTAGCTTCCCATTTTCTTTTAGTAGGTCCTAAAGATTTTGTTTTTAATGGGTTACTTTTAAAAAGGACAAGGGACATGGTGGTGCTGCGGGTTAAACCGCAGAAGCCTCTGGGCTGCAAGGTCAGAAGACCAGCCGTCGTAAGATCGAATCCACACGACGGAGTGATCCCCGTCGCTTGTCCCAGCTCCTGCCAACCTAGCAGTTCGAAAGCATGTAAAAATGTGAGTAGGTAAATAGGTACCACCTCGGTGGGAAGGTCATGATGTTCCATGTCTAATCGCGCTGGCCACGTGACCACGGAAACTGTCTTCGGACAAATGCTGGCTATACGGCTTGGAAATGGGGATGAGCACTGCGCCCTAGAGTCAGACACGACTGGACTAAATGTCAAGGGGAACCTTTACCTTTACCTGTAACAAGGACATTAGATTTGCTGTTTCTGTGATTACTGGTTCAGTTTTTAAACAGAACAGCTGGCTAAAACCATACTTCTCTGCCTTTTTATTTATTAATTTTGTTTCTGCCTTTCAGCGTAGAGGTATGCTTGTTCCTGACTTGCACACACATTTTGTGCACTGCTGGGAAACCGTCATAAAAGATGCCTTTCCAAATTCACCCCTTGAAGAAACAAAACTGAGACTGGTGAAAGAGGTTAACCTTTAATGCAGTGGCTTCCATAAACATACTTTCCCCTTCCTCCTGGCAACTTTTTTTTTTTTTGGCAGAAGCAGCTTCCAAGATAGAGCTGCTCTGTCACATTTAGCCTTCCTCTTTGCTCTGTGATTTTCAAGACCACAGCACAAGTCTTGATGTTAAATGACCATGACAAATAAATGAATATTTGCAATCAACACACAACAGGACTTCGGCAGTTTTTAGATGTTTCCAGCAGAGGGCAGTAGTAAACAGGGTTTCCCTTACAGGATCCCTGATAGTTTGTCTGTTTGGGACCAAAAATGTCAATTCTGTTGTTTTAGGTATGGTTTGTATAAACATGGGTAGTTTAACATTACAACTACACAGCCCTTGCAGACTGGGTGTGTAGAAAATGCTCCACTTGGCTAGGGCTATTTCATGGCTGGGCTGTATTGTTCATAAACCAGGATGTGGAATCTTACAGAAACGTCTGATGCAGGCTGGTCCATTTCAAATCAGGGTGAAAAGCAACCTGTCTTATTAATCAGGACAGCAAAGCAGAGTTTGGGATGTTACTTGTAAACAAACAAAACAAAACTGCTTCATTGATGTTACAAATCCAAGCCCCCCCCCCAAGCAGTTAGTTATCACTGTAAAATTTAAAAAACACAATTCTTTCCTTTTTTGAAAGTAACTAAGCAGTTATCGGTTTAGATGACTCAGAATCAAAGCTAGTGGCTTATGATATGACCACACACACGCAGCCAAGTCGCTTTTGCAACTATAAAAGGAACCTCAAGCCAACAAAACCGGTACCTTTGGAAAAGTTCCTTTTCTGACTAAAGATCTTAGAATACCTCCAGCCAGTACAAACAACAAAAAAGTGTGAATAATGCAGCAACCACCCTCTTTGGGATAATTTGGAAGTTAGAGTAAAAAAGAAAAGTAACTGTGCCCAACTCTTAAATAAATAGATGTAATTTATTCAAGTTACACCAGAAAAGGAGCAAAGTTATATCTTGTTACAATACATTGCAATCCAAAAGCAATTTAATTGTGCATTAACCATTGGGAGAAGGAACCAGCTACGAATTATTTGCACCCAGTGAATTCCAAGCTCTACTATAGATTGATGATGATTAGCCATCATCTGCCCCGCTTAAGGCCTCTGCTGGACAGTTGCGACCCCCACAGGAGCTGCTTACTTAGGCAGGGTAGAAAGTTGTAGACAGAGTGGAAAAAACTGGCGAAGTTCGGTCAGCAGAATTCTGGATTTAGACTCCATGGTTAACACAAAAGAAATTTATAGTTTATGGTGTAAAGGGTGAAATTATTAGGTAGCCCGTTATTCACCTTGTATGCCTTATCCAAAATCTTTTATTTTATTTTTCCAAAGTACTGCAGTTTTATCTAGGAACAGTGTCTTACAAGCTGATAGATGTCCTAAGAAACTAACGGGGCTGGGAATTAATTTTGTCCTGCATAATGTTTCAAGCCCCCTTCCCCAAACCCTGGCGAGATATACGCTTTCCTGTTCTCTGCCGTGAAAGGTGATCTGCCAAAGCCATCCATCTTCTTTTTATGATTCCTCTTAAAAATTTTATGTTTTCAAATATGCTCTGGTTATGAGTTAACAATACTGGGAAGATCAATACTAGATGCCGACGAGGAGAACCCAGGACAAAAAAAACCTGGTGTTCATAAAAGGGAATGTCGTTGTAAAACGATTATGGGCCTCCATGAGCTCTCTTGCGCGCTCCCTGCCCCACCTTTCTGTGCTCCCTGATTTGCACATGAGGTTATTGCTTATGCCTTGAGAGCACTTTGGAGTCTTTATACCTCTACATATTGTGGTGGCTTTATCGCTCTTTAGGGCATGAGTATATGTTTTCACCTGGCCCCTCGCCAAGCACCAGCTTGTACTCAAGGAACGTTTAATCGTGCTTGGAGTAGATCAAAAATGGGAAACACAAGGAGTCATTAGAGATAATACCTTTCTCTGTCTGTGTGTATACAGTATATAAAATGTCAACGAAATGACTGTCACACTTTATTTTAGGCTTGAAAATGCTTGGTCTACCTGGCACGTAAGGGACGTGCTGGCGCTGTGGGTTAAACCGCAGAAGCTTCTGTGCTGCAAGGTCAGAAGACCAGCAGTCGTAAGATTGAATCCATGCAACAGAGTGAGCCCCCATCGCTTGTCCCAGCTCCTGCTAACCTAGCTGTTCGAAAATATGTAAAATGCAAGTAGATAAATAGGTACCACCTTGGTGGGAAGGTCATGGCGTTCCGTGTCTAGTCGCGCTGGCCACGTGACCGCAGAAACTGTCTTCAGACAAACGCTGGCTCTACGGCTTGGAGATGGGGATGAACACCGTGCCCTAGAGTCGGACACGACTGGACTAAATGTCAAGGGGAACCATTACCTTACCTAGCAAGCAGTAGCCAAGGATTTGCATGAAGATTAGGGATGGGCAGAAACTGGAAAAGACAACGAATTGGAATGGTTCATGACCATCCCTAATCGCCTGGCTTAGATCTTGCAAAATCAAGACCGTGGTTTTTGAATCCATCTGTCTGTTAGGTTGTCCTCCTTTCCTGTTGCTTTCCACTTTTCCTACCCTTATTGTCTTTTCCAGTGAGGTTCTTGTTTTCATAGTGTGCCCAAAATACAACAGCTTCAGTCCACCATGACTTTGAGCCACAGAAACCTTGCAACTCTTTCAGGTGCTATAAGAGTGCGTATTTTTTTCTGAATTAACTGAAACAGTCCTCTGTTTACTTGTCCAAACTGAACTTTGCAGTAATGAACACAGTAGACGAAATTATCATCTCCTAACAACCGAAATGGGAGAAGTTACATTTTTGGACTAGATCTCCTAAGAAAGCATAAGCCGCCGGCCATGTGATGGGAGATGTAGTCCAAAAAAATAACATCCCCCAGTTCTGCTGAATTGTATTCATCCACGCAGACTTTTTTAAACAAAAGGAAGATCTGTATATTAAAAAGAGACAAGTGGCCGTCTGAGCAGAAAGAAAAGGAAGACAACCATTTTTCAGAAACCTGGGTTGAGTTAAAATCCTTAATTTGTAATTTGAAAGACCTGGCAAGAAATTCCATCTGTCCTTTTGTTTTCCCCTCAAGCTTTTAATCAGTTCTACTTCAGTTACAAGACCTTCAAGGGACACAGGCTCATTTGTTTAATTTAAAGCAGCTTCTAATCAAACTTGAACTGTTGGGTCTTAAAGCTTAGGATAAAGACAATTATATATAGTGTAATTGTATATAGTATATACACACACACACTAGGGCAGGGAGATCCGTAAACACACACATACGCACACAGAGGATTTATGATGACACCCACCAGGTCTTTCTTCTGCACAATGAAATGAATAGGATCTCCAGGAAAAAGCACACACATTTAATTTTTTAAAAAAGAAATATTTATGCAAAGCATTTATATCTTGATCTTCAGCAAAAACAAAGAAGGCTCCCAGGATATGTTATAAAGAAAAAATGAGGAGGTCTGTGGCTCAGTGTTATATTAAGACCGTTTTAATTTTGGGTGGGGGGACACTATCTTGCTTCTGCTGTTATCGTTATGGGCTGTCGAGTCAGAACCGACTTATAGCAACCCTAATAGGGCTTTCGAGGTAAGTGAGATATTTAAGGAGTGGCTTTGTCAGTTCTACCTCCTTGGTGAGTTTCCGTGGCTGAGTGGGGATTCGAACACAGGTTTCTTGAGTCCCAATCCATTATTCTATTGACTATTACAGCAGTCCCCTACCTTTTTAGCCCTGGCTGGGGAAGGTATGCCACCCCCCCCGCGCTCATGCGCATGCACGAAGGAATGCTCTCTTGTGCGCAGGCACAAACAGGCTGTGCGAGGGGGGGTTTCTCTCCATGGCCTGGTCCGGCTCAGGCCACAGACCAGCACCGGGCCACAGACCAGGGGTTGAGGACCTCTGGACTGCACCACGCTGGCCATCCTTGTCTTTTTTTATTTAAGTACCAAATTTCAGAGAATTGGTCCATCCCTAACAGACTATACAATGGGTATACAATATGCAGTATATATATGTTATAGTCTAAGAACTGTAGAGCTGGAAGGGACCCTGTGGATCATTGAGCCCAGCCCCTTTCAAAGAGGCCCAACTCCCAACCTCTGGCTCCACAGTCAGAGACCTAAACCACTGAGCTGTCCAGCAGTTGATTATATACATCTATTCACAAGGTATACCTCTTAGTCTATAACTATGGCAGAAGCCAAGGACACAATGCTAATCACACAGGTGATTCCTCCACTTTGCCAGGGTGCCCATGGGTCTCGTGACTGGCTGCATAACCAGTAGATGACCAGTTACATGATGGACAACCTGGCAAAGAGGTCTCTTGGGGGGGGAAACTGTTTGCATGATTATCATTGCACTTACGTTTCTTCCCAAAAGGACCAAAGGCCTATGGTTTTAAAATTATTTTTAATCTATAAAAGAAGTTGCTAATGTAACTGAAATGGATTAAAAACTAAAAATATCTATTGTGATAATTTAATTTGAAATACAATTGATGGTAAGTTGCTGAACATCTTTCTTTCTATGCTGCAAATTCATTGTTGTCATCATTTGACACCCCTTTACTGTGTACTGAAAATGAAGGCCGTACGAATAAATATATAACTTTGGAGTTGGTGTTTGCTAGTAAGGGTTTGGTGGCTGGCACAACAGTTAGAAAAGGGTTCATGTTAGAGAGAAACCGTTGGAGATAGGGTTGGGGAAAGACAGCCCTACAGCCCAGCTTGTCTTTGCTAGCTGGCTGTGTGGGTCACAAAACAGAACATAGAGTGAATCTTGGTAATAAAACAATAAAACGTGTTTGCTTTCAAAAGCAGAGAACCATTAACACACACAGTATATGTGCAAAGTGGGCCTCACCAAATAATCAGACATTTACTCTTTTATACCTCTAAGTGGAAAAATCCAAAGTAAAAAACTGACCATCAGCAGGAATGCATAAAGTAAAAACAACTGCTGAAAAGAAAGTACAACAACGACAGCTTTCTCCAATAGGCTGCTTATATGATATGATCAGGAAATGTTTTATTTTCAATAACACCTGTGTTTGACCTGACCCAAACTTCCGAAGCCAATGCCCAGTTATGCACACTTTATAATTTCTGCATTCCACATGTTCTCTCTCTTCCCCGTCAGTAGCAAGTCTCATTATTTCTTTGATTTGATGATGAGAGTTTTTCCGCCATGACATCTCAGATACACCAATTGAGCCCTTGTTTAGCCAGTGCAAGGTTGGATATTGGAGCAGTGGGAGGCTGTGTATGTTAGGAAGAATGCAAGGTATTTTATTTGTCAGAGAGTGTTTTGCTCACCTCCTAAAGCAGACATATTAGAGATTCCACATGGAAGGATCGTCTCCTACCTGGAGATGCACAGCATGTTTGATAGCATGGCAAGCCTTCTGCTTGGAGTTCCACAGCAATAAATCAGTTAAATAAATGCAATTCGTTTCCAAGGTTGTCTGCCTATGTTTTGTTTTGTTTCTTAAAAAAAAAAAGGAAAGAAAACCAATATCAGCTTATCATAAAAAGGATGTGAACAAGAATCTAACTGTAACTATTTCAGAAATCACACAGCAGTCAGTCAGGGTTGAAAGAGAACAAATTGGTCACAGCTTTTTTTAAAAAAGAAAGTTTATTTGGAATTGTCAATGCAAACTTCTGGCCTCTGTTGCTTGCAGGCATACCACCGAACGGGGGAACATACCTGTCAGTTTTGGTGGGAGATTAGAGCTTGGTATTTCTCCAGGTTATTTCTGAATTCTAATTCTAGGGAAGGCTCCAGAAATTATTGCCAATTAGTGAAACTGTAGATCTGATACCCAACAGGGGATCTGTACTTGCCCCAGATGTTTCGTCAGGCGAGCTTTCATCTTTAAAGAAAAATCATAGAAATCACAGAATGGTGGAGTGGGAAGGGGCCTCTAAGGCCATCAAGTCCAACCCCCTGTTAAGGCAGGAATCCAACTCAAAGGCGATCGGACAGAGGATTGTCTAGCTTTCCCTTGATTCTGTGGAGTGGGATGATAAACAGAGGGGGATATATCTCTAGACGGAGAAATGAAGGCTTCAGTACCTGCCACCTGGTTGTTTGGAAGACTGCCTGTTACTCATATATCCCCTGAGATGGTGTCAATGGTTGTTCTTTCTGCCTTTTACTAATTATGCTCAGATTGATGAAGGCCTGGGCAACTGAAAATGTTGGCGATGGTTGTGCAGTAATGGGATCCTACCTCTAGTGAACTTCTGCTTCTTCTCCGTATTAGGCATGCTTTGAAACTCTCCAGTTAGATGAGCATTTAGCAATTTTTTAAAAAAATTTCCTCTTTGCTATCAGGTGATATCAGTCAATGATGTGTGAAGTTGTGTAAGAGTTAACTAGTCTTTTCTGCCCGCCCTCCTTGTCTTCCTTGACATATTTAAAGGCAGACATGCCTCAAGTAAGTTCCAAACTGTAGGGGTATCAAGGGGTGGTTTGTGGGTGTTTAACAATTGCTTAATAACGAAGCAAATACAATGTAGGTTGGCCCCTGAATATACATGGCTAATCTGGATCAACCCTCCTCAAAGTCAACATTCTTATTATCCAGCCGTCACAATGCTAGACCTGCATCCAATATTCTCTAAATCTGATATTTGTCTCAAAAGTTCCGTTCTCTGTAGCTGCAGATATTACTGGGGAAGGGAGCAGAAGGGACCCCACCTGCTGAAAGATGTATACTGGTTTGATGCTGTCTTTCCCTTGCTTCCTCCCACCCCCGGCTGCTATTTTGTGAGCCAGCATCCTGTAGGAATCATGCTGCATAAATTAGGAGTCACCTAAGTAACATGTGCCATCTTGCCATCTGTCTTTAGCATGCCTGGATGTGTCCGGGGGAATGCACCCGGATGCACGAGAGGTGGACAGAAAAATGTAAACTCTGATTGTGCGGAATTTCTCTTCCATGCATGTGATTTGCCATAGAGTTCTACTCCGTTTTGCCCATACCGCTACTGTTTGAGGGCATCTGTGCCGCCATTGTACAGTGCCCTGACATCTCTCAAATAAACCGTAGTCCCAACAGGCAGTGAAATTACAGGACCACGTGTCAAAATAGGGATAGGAGAGAAAGAAACGTGATGCAGAAACGTTTAAATCAAGGAGAACCTGCTCTCCATGAGCGCCAAGCTTTATAAATGGGAGATGCTTTCCAGCAACCATGGAAATGAACATAGCACAAGGCTGCATGCGTGCATGCTTTCTTCTCCTCTCCAAAGTCTCTGGCAGTCTAGTTTGGTCCTGTGCATCCAGCTGCTCGATATTACCTACATCCATATGCGGATCAACCTTTATTGCAGGAGCACCCCGCTCAGTTTGGAAAATGGTAGATTTTTTCAGGCGCGTTGGGAGATATGCCGGATTCTGACAACAGGGGGCCCAGATAACTCGCTTTCGCCCAAATGAACCAGAGTTCAATGCCTTACTTCTGAAGCTGTTAGAAAAGCCTGTGATTAGAGATGGGTGTGAACTGAACCACGAAGCAGAAAAAAACGACAAAATGGGGCTTATTCGTGGTTCAGTTTGCGACCCCCACGTCAGGGGGATCATGTTTCACTGAAGCGAACGAACCACCGAACTTTCTCTCCCCCTCTTCATTGGGCAGAATGGATGCCAGCTTGCCCCTGTCACCTCTCTACGTGGTCCTGCCGCCCCGGCCATCCTTTCTACCTTCATCAGAGACAGCAGGCAGGCTTCCCATCCAGGGAAGGGCCAGCGGTCTCTGTGTGCATGTCCGCCGCCCAGTAGGTGGTGGCAGCAGCTGTGGTGGTGACAGCGGCAGGATCTGATAGGGAGGGAGGGGGCAGTGGGGAATGGGGCAGGCGGGCGGGCGGTCCCCTTCTGATAAGAAACCCCCAAAATGAATTGCAACCCAGTTTGCTGGGCCACGAACCACAAACCACCAGTTTTCTGGTTCACACCTGACTCTACCTGTGATATATGCAAGCCATACTGTTCAGCCTGCTTTGGTTAAAAGAAAAGAAAAACAAGAAGAAAGCATTAAAAGTCCTGCAGAAATTGATAGTTTCACTCTGCTTTTCTGACAGGTACAATTATCATTAGAAACAGAACAGGGGGAGGGGGGAAATAACTAGGAAGCCAGGAAACAAAACAGTTTCTTTAAGCTGTCTTTAATTAGCTCCAAAATCATTTTCCGCCAGCGCACTAATCACTTCTTCATGCTGAGTGCCAGCCAGGCTTATAAATGTGCTTTCAAAGGGGTTTGGTCCACCTTCGGTCCCTTTGCTCATCCCCAAGTGTGATTTCTTGCTTATCCCGGGGTTATTGTTGCATCAAATTCTTTTGTTAGACCTGGCGGGCCCTGTCAGGGTGAAAGCAAAGTCTCCGAGCTGGATCTTGGAAGGGTAGTTGACAGCTGCGTCCATTTCTCTAAGGAAGACAGGGCAGAGTGCTGTATTTTTAGGAGAACTTGTTTAAAAACGTTCTGGTTTAATAGGAAGCATAGAAGCAGCCAAAGCTGTGGGAGTCATGGCAGGATGATAATGGGTAGCCCATCCCATAGCCGAAAGGGTCGTTCGCCAAAGGCTGATTACAGAGGAGAAGGATGGAAAAGCTCGCTCTTTTTGTTCCATGTTTTTGACCATACATTTCTTTGTTGTTGTTAAGTCATTGAGTCATGCCCGATTCTTCGTGAGCCCATGGACCAGAGCACGCCAGGCCCTCCTGTCTTCCACTGCCTCCCAGAGTCGGGTCAAATTCATGTTGGTCACTTCGATGACACTGTCCAACCATCTCGTCCTCTCTCGTCCCCTTTCTCCTCTTGCCTTCACACTTTCCCAACACCAGGGTCTTTTCCAGGGAGTCTTCTCTTCTCATGAGATGGCCACATTTCTACCCTTCTGCATTTTGGCACGTGTTTGGAAATGCTTCCCAAAATCTTGCAACAGAACTGCTATAGCCCATGGAGACAGCCACTGTGCTGGCACAACTTATGGCACCTCTATGAATGAGCCAACTCCAGAATGTCCTGTCATGGACCATCCTGCTGAGCTCTTGCAAACCTCAGGCTGTGGCTTCCTTTCTGGAGCCAAGCCATCACCTATCTGGCCTTCCTCTTTTCCTGCTGCCTTTGACTTTTATTGTCTTTTCCATCAAGTCTTCTCTTCTCGTGATGCACCCAAAGTAGAGAAGCTTCTGTTTGCATCATTTTTGTTCCTATAGATTGTTCAGGCTCTGTTTGATCTCGGAGGACCCATTTGTTTGTTTTGAGCCCTCCGTGGTATTTACAAAACTCTCCTCTCACTGTTTCAAACAGATTCCCCCCCCCCCAGTGGGTTGGCGTAGTCCAGAGTTATTTCCAGAATTGCTGGGCTGAGAAGGGTGTGTATTCAGCAACATTTCAAGCTGGCCAAATGTTGGCTTACCCGGCTCTTGGACATCCTGACTAATCAAGATTGCACTGTTATCCCTTAAGCTAGAAGGAAGTGGTATTGATCATGATGATTCTTATAGATCCAGGCTTGGCAAGAAGTCCCTCGGATGTTCTCAGAACAAAGACTTTGAGAACAAAGTGAAGAACAAAAGATGGAAAGAAAAACGCCCCACAGGACATGGAGTCTGTTACAAACAGAGGGAGGACACAGACAGTAGGAAGTACAGCAGAATACAAAACAGTCAAAAAGATGGTTTGCTAGGCATCGGCGTGGGCTCAGCTCCTGATTGCCCTGATTTTCCAGGTCCTGGGCGTTTTATCAGTTATATTGATAAGTTGCCTTTCTTTGATGGTGAGGGTGGCTGTCGAACCTCAGTTCAACGCTTGCACTGGGGCAGGAAAAGGCAACTTGGGCAGCCTTAAGCCTATGCCTCAAGAACCTTCTAGTTGAGCCCTTCCTCCCAGGTGACCCACATTTACACGCCTGTCTGTCAGGTGGAACACTGAGAATGGAGAATTATGGGATTTGTTGTCCAGAAATAATATAATAATCCAAAATTCCCATCCCTAGGGTCTATCTCACTAGCCAGAAGTGGCTCCAGAGGGTGAGGAGATCTTCTGCTGACCCAACGTCTCCCCCGTCTCTCCAGGACAATGGCCTCCTCTTGCTTCTACTCTGAGGAGCGATGCACTATCTAGCACTGGCGGCTCTCCCACCTCTGCCTTGAACTGTGTTGTGGCGCTGTTGCCGTGAAGCTCACCAGTGACCGGATGAGTTGCAGCCCGTTCTGAACTGCTGAATCTTGGTTTTCTGGATGTGTTCCTTTTTCAAAAGGCATCTAGATGGACAGTAGAAGCAGGAAGGAAGGGCGTCTCATGGGGAAGACTTTGCGTGTGACCAGACTGGGCGGGCTCAGTTTGGGTTACACGTGTTTTAAAAACACACCCTTTTTGTGTGACTGTATGTGTCTCCTCATTAATCTATACACTGCCTTGAAACAGCTGCATATGGAACTCTTTCTGGGTCCTACCTGAGTGTCGACCCAGGTTCTCCTGCATGTAAAGCAAGTTCACTGTCACTCAGATACAGCCCCTTTCCAACTTAATATAAATTAGATTATACAGGAGAAGAGAACTGAATGGGAGGTGTCCAATCAGCATTCTTCTGTTCACTTTTTCCATTGCATTTTTTTTGAACAGCAAAGTTCACTACAACTATTGCAACAGGTTGCTCCTTGGACCAAGAAGGTTCCGTTCCATGGGTGTGCTGAAACTGTTGATGGTTTGGTTAGGGACTTCACAAAAGAGAGAAGTCAGCAAAGGTTATTAGGTGACAATTAGATTTTTTAAAAAAAAGTTACTAAAAATAAGGGCAATGAGATTTATTGAAGTCACTGTTGAATATATTAACAAATTAGGGAGCATGGATCAGTTACCGACAGAGATGGGCACGGACCGAACTACGAACCAGAAAAACTGACGAATCAGGTGGGTTCGTGGTTCGGTTCATGGCCTAAATTCAGGGATCCTATTTTGTTGTAGTGGTGGGGGTGACAGCCGGACAACAGCAGCGTGGCGGTGGTGTCGTCAGCAGAACAAGAGCAAGTAGCGTCTTCCGCCAAGCATGAGCTGAAATTTCCAGTTGGCTGGTGGTGGTTCGTGGCTACCCACGAACCACCACAAACCACCGTTCTCCAGGTTTGTCTCCATCTCTAGTTGCAATGAATTATTTCCAAGAGATCTACCAATTCACCTAGAGGATGGACCAAAACTTTTCTTTCACACAAAACATGCTTGGTGTCCTGCCTGTAGGAAAGGGGAAACATTCATGTCAGTTCAGTTTCTAAATCAGATTTTTCGAAAATTGAAAATGACTATATCTGTAATGGAGGCAACTTCGGGACGGAAAAGAAAAGGAAGTTGAATCAAGGAAATACCCCAACTGCCAGACTCATCAATCTAGACTCAGGGCATTGAGTGTTTCCCTTCAAAAAAATCAGGGTTTGAATCATGCCTTCAAGCGATAGTGCCGAATTTGGCTTGCCAATTACTTTTTTTTCCTCGGATGCTCCTGAGAGTATGGCAGGCAGATACAACACGGTTCTCCTGGAGACTAGAACGAGGAACGCTTTTTGAATTGGGCCAGTGCCCATAGGGGGAAAAAAACCCAAAGAAACTCTAGTTTCGTTTCGTTGGTGAAGAATTCTGCAGCATTCGTAAACTGCAAATCTCTGGTTTGAAATGGAAAGAAGATGAAAAGAAACAAACACCAGACTTCAGGGGAAGGTGAAGCTGACCCCCTTTCCCTCTTCTCTGTTCATGTGCAAGACAAGGCTCCAGATGACAAAAATGGTCAGGGATCCTGTAAAGAAGCCCTCTTCTCGGTGTCTGTTATATTGGTCTTGTTGGGCTCTCCTGGCTGCCGGCTGGGGCTTCTGTCTCCAGTTTCACTAGGAGGGACGTTGGCAAGGGCCGAGCGGCCTCCCACAGCCCCCTGGAAGCCTTCAGCGGGTCAGCTGAGAATGTCTGTCAAGCCGCCAGGCTTTGCTCTGTCTGCCCCCTCCTTTCCCCCTCGTAAGCTTTGCCCAGAGGATCTGAAGTTCTGCCTCTCTTAGCTGTTCCCTCTCTCGGCCATCACCGCCTCTCGCTGTGCACTGAACACCCAGACCTTTCGCAGGACGCTTTGCTTAATCCCTCGGATTTTTAATCTCTCCGTCCCAGTGGGAGAGCATCAGGAGGACAGGGGAGAGGGTTGGGCAGGGTCTCCGTACATGTGTATGTGTGTGTGTGTGTCCATTTATCTCTTGCGTGGAAAGTCTAGAGTTGCATTGCTTTGATGTTTACTCTCTCCTGCCCGGGGGTTTAGCTCCCTTGCTTTCTGAACTGGGACAGGGACGGTGCCACAGTGGAAAGCTTTCTAGTGGAGTTACGTGGTCGGTTGCGACTTAGAGAGGGAGCGAGTGGGCATGGCTGAGCCAGAGAATAGTGGCTTACAGGTTCTCCTTTCCACCCTGCAGGTAAGAGGACTTCAGATCAGTGAGAGACCTCTTTTTCCTTCCTTCCTACCTTCCTTCCTTCCTTCCTTCCTTCCTTCCTTCCCATCCCTCCACCATCCAAAATCAGGGTAGATCGGGTTGTTGTGATCACACTGGATGCTTAAAACAGAGCTGCCCCACAAACCAGGAACTCTGGTTTCAAAACCGCTCTCTGCTGTGAACATATCAGGTGGTTAGTTTAGGGAAGCGCATGTCTCTCTCGGCTGGCAAACTGTAATGTAGGCATAAGGAGGCTCCCTATCGACTTAGGGCTTTTGTCATATTTCCTCTGAGAATCTGAGGCACTATGTAAAGATCAAGTCACATTTTTATTACCCTGTATCTTTTTTTCCGGAGTGGGGGGGAACAACCTTTATTTCTTTTTAAGTCTGTTGCAAGCACCGGAATCTTTCTCAGGCTTCAAAGCAGAAGAATAAAATGAATCCCTGTGATTAAAATTTCATGCCTCTTGTCTTTTAATATTTTTTAAATTAAGCACCCCGTTACCTGGGTGTTAGGTCTGGATTTGGAACTGCAGAGGATAATTTCTATTAGGTACTGTTCCACATTCCTGGAGCTAGGAAAGGTATCTGTGTATTCTGAGAGCTTGCAACATATAATAATAATAATAATAATAATAATAATAATAATAATAATAATAATAATAATAATAATAATAATAATAATAATAATAATAATAATAATAATAATAATAATAATAATAATAATAATAATAATAATAATAATAATAATAATAATAATGAATAAATGGCACAGGAACAGCATACATAGTGCGCCGATATTTAATAGATACATAGGTTTTTTTGGTTAAAATTTGTATCTGTTACATAATACCAGTCAATGTTTTTATAATTTTGATTGAGTGTGCCTGGTGTTTTTGGATAATCATCATCATCATCATCGACGACAGCATTTCTCTATTGTTGCAGAAAAGGTAGCCGCGTGAGTCTGTACAAGCATCATAGGTAAACGCAAAACAGAAATAAAAGGTAAAAATAGATAAAAACATGGCAACACCTTAAAGACAAACTTTTGTAATTTTTTTAATGCAAACTTAATTGTATGTCCCTAAAATGTAGACATTAATAGAATGTTATACATGCAACAGAAGATGGGATTTGGTGCTCGAGGGGGGGGGGTTAAGCATCATGGCTCCTATATTTTGGTTCTTCTTGCTACACTTGTTGGCATCCTACCTCTAGTAAATTCCTGCAGCTGCTATTGAGTGAAAGATGCATTTAAAGAGATGTAAGAAGATTGTTATTTGAGAAGGGAGAAGGCTTCTTAGAATGTTAGATATGGCTGAAATGATGAGAGGAAGAATCTCCCCGGTTTTCAACTGAGTCAGGGCTGAGTCGAACGACGAGAGGCTCATTTTTGCCCAGACTGAAAACCTGTGAAGTCAGGTACTGAAAACCAAGGATTGTCCAGTGTTTGTCTCCCTTTTCTTGCCATCTAGTGGACAACAAATTGATATGCTCTTGGAATTGGTGTGTGTTGCTCCATAAGGATATGGCGCAGCAAACCTGAAGCGATGTAACATCATGCTTTCCCATCACACAGTGTTAGCATAGTGTCAACCGGTATGATTCTTGGAAGTTTTAATTAGCTGTGGGCATGGAGGAGATAGAAATAGTGGCTTTTGCGTAAATTTTCACCCCTCTTCATTTGGATAGCTCAGTGCTTTAGGTCTCGATGATCCATAGGGGTCCCTTCCAGTTTTGCATTTGAAAGGTTATCATCATCATCCTGATGGCTGATGTGCCCTGTGGTGAATCCTGTGGTTGGCCATGCAGGTAGGCAGAAGTGACCCCCCCCCACTTCACAATCTGGGATCTCCAGGGAAGGCTTGGAAATATGTCTAACTAAAACCAGGTGGGTCACTGCCAATCCATTGTAGACCAGTGGTTCCCAACCTAAGATCCCCGGAAGTTCTTGGACTAAAACACTCAGAAGCCTTCACCACAAGCTTTGCTGGCCAGGATTTCTAGGAGTTGTAGTCCAAGAACATTTGGGGACCCCAGGTTGGGAACCACAGGTGGAGACACCACTGACTAAGATTAGGTAAAGGTAGAGGCTCCCCTTGACATTTAGTGCAGTCATGTCCAACTCTAGGGCGCAGTGCTCATTCCCGTCTCCAAGCCAGTGCAACTAGACATGGAATGCCATGACCTTCCCACCAAGGTGGCACCTATTTATCTACTTGCATTTTTACCTGCTTCCGTATTGCTAGTTTGGCAGGAGCTGGGACAAGCGACGGGAGCTCACTCCATCGCGTGGATTTGATCTTACGGCGGCTGGTCTTCTGACCTTGCAGCACAGAGGCTTCTGCAGTTTAACCAAACTTGAGAAGGAGGCAAGTCCAGGACAGAGAAGACTCCTGTCACTTCCCTCTTCCCCAAGCCTGGTCTGTTCTCCATCTATCCAATCTATCATCCCTTCCATCTGTCTATTATTTTACCCATCTCTCCCCCTTTTTAGCCTTCCTTCTGTTCGTCTTTCCACCTTTTCTCTTCCTCCTCATGTATCCATCCTGTTCTCCGTCCTCCTACCCACATTTCTGTCACACTGATCACCCCCATAATGTCCCAGGATAGCTTACAACAGCAAAAATGGGACCATCTCTGCCAGATTTTAATCCCACTTGGAAAAAAAAATTGTATCTTTTTCCAGGTCCTTTTTGCCGAAACCCAATTGCTCATGCACTTCAAAAGAAAAGAAAGGAAAGAGACAAGGGGAAAGGTAGCAATTTCCCTACTGCAGTAAAATGACTTAAGAGGCTCAAGGTACCCGTAAGACCAACAGATATGTGATAGAAGGTGCATTTATGGATATGCACCCCACTGCAATTACTCATTTTAAGAGGGGTATCTGTTCTTAATGTTAGTTAGTTAGGCATCCTTAAGTCTCGAGAGACTATGGTAACATGCTCTGTATGAAGGACTTGGAACAGCGTCTAGTGTGGCTGAGAAGGCCAATTCGAGAGTGACCGTCCCTTCCACACTGAAGACAAATACAATCTGTCCCCTGTCCAGCTCCCTGATTTTGTTGCTTTCGTGACTGCCTCTTTGCCTCGGCCTGACACACGCAACCATTGTGGTGTGCACCAAGCAGGCACATTAACTGGAATCTTGTTCGTGTCCCCCCCCCACTTCAAAACTAAGCATTATTGCTTAAGACAAACCTGTATCTTTTCAGTGTCTGTAGTTCTGCTGTGTTTATCAGATAATAGAGTACCCGGCTACAAAATACGTTTAGTGCTTTTTAAAAGAGGTGTTTGATGAATTGTAAAAGACTTCAGTTGTTCATTGCATGTGATTTTCTTCACCTCTGTATCTTGCATTTGGCCATTTGTTGTTTTCTGATAGGTAAATTAGAAGGTAAACAGTGGCTTGCTTTTAAAGCCTGATTGCAAGAGGTGCATCATCAACAAAGAAATTGCATTACAGAGTGAAAATGGGTTTACCTGTAGGAAAAATACATTCCTATTAAGCTTTAGTTTCATAAGATTAGGGAACCATGGTTTAAATTCCCATTTATTGAGTGATCATGGGGATAGTTACATCTCTCAGGTGAAACTATGACATAAAACTCTTGCTACAAAGCACAGAAAATGAGTACCATGATGATCAGGGGGCTGGAAACCAAGCCCTATGAGGAGAGACGGAAAGAACTGGGCATGTTTAGCTTTGAGAAAAGAAGACAGGGGGTGATAGGATAACACTTTTCAAATACTTGAGGGACTGTCATACAGAGGAGGGGCAGGATCCGTTCTTGATCAACCCACAGTACAAGACCCACAACAATGGGCTCATATTACAGGAAGTCAGATTTTGGTTGAAAATCATGAAAAACTTCCTAACTGTTGGAGCAGTATGACAATGGGACCCATGGCCTCAGGGGGAGGTGGTGAGTGCTCCAACCCTGGAGGCATTCAAGAGAAATTCAGACAACCACCTGGCAGATCTGCTTTGACTTGTATTCCTGCATTGAGTGGGTGGGGGTGGACTTGATGGCCTTATAGGCCCCTTCCAACTTTCACTGTTCTTTAATTCTATGTTTCTATGATGGAAGAGCAGGATAATCATACAGTATATATATATATATTGAATGTTAATATTGTAGTTCCCTTGATTTTTACTTTGCATCAGTTATATTACAATTGTGTTAGAAGAAAGGAGAACGGAACACGTTTGGGAAGTAAAGAAATTTTAGTGTCTTTGGGGAAAAGCGTTCAGTGGTGCAGCCAGGCAATGCCTCTTTTTAAAGACAGGGAGAAGCTATTAAGCTGTGTTATGCCACCTCATAAGCTGCGGAAATGCAGATGGCACGGAAAGAAAAGGACTCTGTGCTTCAAAGGAGAACGGTATAGAGATGTCACAGTGGCAGACGTGTCCTTTCGGATTGTTTTCTTGCCCTGAATAGCTCAGCAGAAAGGATTTATGCTGTCATTGCAAAAACACGGATGTAACTGGGGGATTTTCCCATTAAGTTTTCTTGCAAGGGTGTGTGAGAATGTTTTGATTCTCTCTCTCCCCCCCCCCAGTTCTATTTGAGGATTGCTCTGAAACCTAAAAGCATGATTTGACTTCTGTTCCTTTAATGGAAATTTTTATTCTTGTTTCATGTTTCCTTTGTTGGCTCATTTTTCATGCTCTTTTGCAATATCCCCCCCCCATTTCTTTTTCTTTCTTTTTTCTTTGGCACTACATTTTGGTGCAGTGACCACAATGGTGTTGTCAAATGCCCGTTCCTTAATATCAATTTTGCTTCAGAATATGTCCAGATTTTGGCTCATAGAGATTTTGCTTTGGTCCATTTTAGAGAGGCAGTTTCCATTCCTCCCTAAATTCCTCGGGATTATGTTTCATGGGGATATTTTGTGGCAGGGAGTGTGACTGGTACTGTTAACCTCTCCATCACAACTGGTGGTGGACAAGGTGCCCCAAATCTGAAGATGTCCAAAAAGGGGTGAAAAATTTTTTATGGGTGATCTCGGAGAAGTGAGAGGGAGGAAATGTCTAAATGATATTTTAGGGGAAAAATTAGCCGGGGTCGCTTTCTCCACTAGCTGCCTATGGTACTTGAACTGGATATGATTTGCTATTAGAGATGGACACAAATCAGAAAAATAGCCATTTGTTTTGATTCGTGATTCGTCAAGTTCAAAGAATACAATCCCTGAAAGCTTGGTGAAGTTTGGATTTTGGATGTCTGAGTTAGACAGCCACAAGGCGAGCCACCCCTAGAATGTTCCTCCCAGACACCTAGACACACCAAAATCATAGAGCAGCTTCTGCTGACTCTCCTCTACAATCCCGCTAAGTTTGGTGAAGATTGGGTTTTAGACATCCAAGTTATACACCCACAGAGAGGGTCCCCCCAGGAAAGCGCTCTTTAGCAGCTGGCTTGGGGAAACCCAATGTTCACCAAATTTCGAGGGACTGTAGAGTTAGTAGAAGGTTCTCTGAATGTTGGTGTCTATAGGTGCCTGGGGAGAACTTTCCTGGGGGGGGTCCCTCTTTGTGGGTGCGTAACATGGACATCCAAAACCCAATCTTCATCAAACCTGGCAGGATTTTAGAGAAGAGTTGGGGGAAAGTCCACCAAATCAATGAATCTAAAATCACTGAAAATTCATCAGTTGGTATTCATCAGGTGCATTGATTTGGATGAATACAAATGACGAATTAGTGATTTTTGATGAATCTGGCAATTTATTTTTTGAGTTCGTGCTCATCTCTATAATGCTACATGATCGTCTATTTCAAACAGCCTTCCTCAGATGGTTGGTTTATTTAAAACAGAAGATTATTTGGCCAAAATCCTGATGTGACTTTCCATACATTTAAGTATTCCCTTTAACACCGTTTAAATCAGGCCGTTACCTAACACTGAGGCTGAGTTAAGGTGAGATTTGGATGAGATTTGTTTTAAAAGTTTCAACAATAAATCTCTGTCCTTCCTGAAAAAACTCAATCAAGTCTGTGCTTTGAAACAAAAACAGAGTGATTAAAAGTACTGGTAATGAACCAGACAATTAGACTTGATGGCCTTCCAACTTCACTGTTCTATGATTCTATGAATTATGGATTCAAGTTACTCTCTTAGCATCCACGCAGCCTGTGACTCCTCATGGCCGTTTGCCTGAACCGTCCAGGTTTTAGAAGAATGTTCTTTAGTGCAATGCAGGCTTGAACCTTTAGGTACTGAGAAGAAAATGCTTTCAGATATGGGAAGAGAAAAAATGGCTTCTTCTCTACGCTCAAGGTTTTTGTGGCTGAAGACGCTGGAATTTATTTTTAATTTCATGGTTGTTCCCATGTGCTGTTGTGTTTTGCACTGTAGCCTATTTGCCTTTAAAAAAATTGGTACTTTAAAAAAAGAACAGAATTTCCACTACAGGATAGAAATAAGGGAACACTATCCCAAAGAAACAGAAGTAGAATTGAATAACTGTTTGGATGATTGCCTTTTGTCCCTCCGAAGGATATGTGCTTAGCTGGGGGTGTCTACTCAGCCGTCCTCTTCCATGGTGTATGTTGACACTTCACGGAGGCATTTTGGCATTCGTTCCTAGCTTCAAAATGGCATACATGTTTCCTGAGGCCCTCAGCCTCTGGTTGTGGATTGTGTTCATTCAGAGTTGGCACCCTCTGGGGCAGCTGGCATGTTTCAGCTTTGAACTTGGTCCCAGTGTGCTGGATGGCGATGTTGACAACCAGCTACAATTCAAAAAAAGAAGAGGTGAAAATGACGTGCTGATGGGAACAGACATGCTAAGATGGGGGCTAGATTCCTTTCTTCACAATACCGGGACCTGATGTGAAACAAGACACAGAAAGTTCCTGTTTGCCAGCCAATAGCTGTCTCCCACTCCTTTCCTTCTGCTCTATTGTTATACCGGACTCAAGGTGCGATGCCATCGGTGGAAATGCTGCATGGTTGGGATTGTCTGATTTGCAGTTTCTTTTCCTGTCGACCACATGATGTAAAAGTCAATGCGAATCAACCTGGATTTTCCCTCTGCTCCTGGGGCTTTTACTTTGTTTAATAGTAAATCCATTTGCATGGATTCGGATGGCTGATTGCTTGATCCAATGCAGAAAAGTCTGTGTAGGGATACTGGTGGTTGGCAGGATGGTGCAGGAGCCTGGGTGGGCTGGATCTTTGCAAATAATGCCTTTCATTTTCTTTTTTAAACAAGGCTTGGTGCCAACACTGTTGTGCTATGGTACCTAAATATCAAAAAGGAAAGGTACAGGGATTCACAGAGCACAATACCTTCACGTTCCCCAGACTAGTCCAGCCCATTTCTCATCAGCCGGCACTTACAGTCTCAATACCTTACTCTGAGACATTAGTAGAATAAAAGGTTTCATTATTTATGATTGAACAAATCAACAGCATACATGCAAACATGACTGTTTTCAACAGACTAAAGAAAAGAAACGTAGATCAGAGAGGTGGGTCTCCCTCTGAATTCAGAGGCAGGGAAGAAATGATTGGTTAGCGCTGGATAGATTGATGGTCACCCCAGCCAAGAAGGATCCCTTCCAGACAAACCTACTAAAGACAGCATGCGAGTTTGTAAAAACTCCAACACTTTCAGTGAAGCTAAGGCTGTTTTTGCCAGACAACTGCAGGTCAGTTCATCCCAGCTTGGTCACTTGCTAAACGCAGCCGCTACTTTAATCGTCGAGCTTCTCATGGAGAATTTGGCAACCGAAACATCAAAGGGTTCCACTTCAAAGCAGAGATTGTGAAAGGACAAGAGGCTCCTGGCTTCATCTTAGTGATAATATTCATCTCGAATACAGGGCCAGCCTAACCCTCAAAGACCAAACAGGCAGTTGTCTGGGTATGTATTTTATTTATGTTACCTTGAAGCAGACTCCAGAGTCTAAGTGGAACCCTCCATGTCCCATGTTCAGATTTTGTTTCAGGAACAAAATGAACATTAGCTTCAAGTCCCCCCCCCCCACCTATTTACTCTCATCAACTAGCACTCATGGCCTCAATAGCACACTCTGAGACATTAGTAAGAGACATTTACTCACAGTTGAATAGGTAAAACCAGCATACTGTACAGAAATGACTGCTTATGGACTTTCAATGATAGGTCTCAATGGATTCAGGCTCCTGCAGACTACATTCTAGCAGCAAACTCACTGCCAACAGACGAATAGGGAGAGAGGCGTGACTCTCTTCAAAATCAGAGGCAGGGAAGAAACAATGGCTTACTGTTGGATTGATTGCCAATCACCCCAGCTCACAAAACTCCCTCCCAGCCAAACTTTTCCAAGGCAGCATACGAGGTTGGAGTAACACCAATAAGGACAATGGGTATATTCCTTCAACAAATGGGAGGATCTACCTTTGGGCCCTCCCTCAAAGTCCCCAAATACTCATGCATGCGTGGCCACTGGAATGCTGGCTGTGCCATTCCAGGAGCTAAGGATCTTTCTTTGTCTCTGGAAGGACCTCTCTGTCCACCTTCCAAGCTTTTCTTTCACTTGCAGCTCAGGAGAAAGCAGCTGTGATGAAGGAGGATGACTGAGGATGGGAAGGGAAATGCCACTTCATGCATCTGTTTCCATTTTGGGGAAGCCATAGCTTCAGGCTTGTTCTACTCATGCCTTTCTAAGACCCAGACTTTCTAACCCCGGGCTGCATTCTTTGCCTCCAACCCACGGTTGATTCTTCACTTGTCTCATCGGAAGGGCTTGTCTCATGGAGAGGCTATGCGCACCTGTCCTCGCTGAGGATCTGGTGGGCTACAGAATGGAGGGGTGGATGAAAAGCTGCCCTGAGTGCCAGGGAGGGTTTTACTTGGCAGATGAGGGAGCAGGGAATATGTGTGCGGTGGATGACGCATGAGACAGAGGGTCCTCCCCACATTCTCCTGCAAGTTCCCTGTGGATGTTTATTTATTTTCTTTGAAATATCTGTATCCCGCCTTTCTCCTCAAAAAGGACCAATGGATACTTACCACAATGAAAGACAATACTCAAAAGTCGAAAACTATTACACAAGAGTGGTTAACAATACATCATTAAAAGACAGTGTTTAAAATTACGAACAATGAATAAGGAGGCATCTTGCATCAGTTACATGTTAGGACCAGCCTTGTTTGCGTGTCTTAAAATCCCAGCTCCAAAGTCATTCTCTAACAAAAACTGATTGTCTATATAGTAGCGTGACATGATGCTCTCTCTGCTTTGATTCCTGATTGGTTGGGATTATCCTGTGTGACTAATGCAGAAAGGATAGCGAAACGGTTGTCCAAGGGAGCAAAATGGGGGTACCAAAGCAGGACCAGACAGAGAAAAAAATATACCAAATAAATTAAGAGACAAAGGAGTTTGTTGATATAGTTTCAGGAAATATTTCAGTTCTGCTTCAATGGGTGTTTGGACCTGGAAATTGGAAGGAGATGTTATTTAAAGCATACCCAGCATTTAATATCTGGCAGTGTTTGCAATGGGAAGCGGCTTCTGGTCTTCAGCTGGTCTTGGTATCCCACACCGGAAGAAGCCGTAACTCTTCTGTTTCATACTATTTTAACTGAAGACATGGTGTGTTTGTATGTGTGTGTGGTCGGGGGGGGGGGAGAAACTGTGGGAAGAACATATGCTGCTGCCATGGTATCTCAGCTGCCATCTGTCTACACCGCAGATGGACAGAAGGACATCAGCAGGGAAGGGACAGGTGGAACATTTGACCTCCGGTGCTTAAAATACTCAATAGCTGAAGTCATAGAAGCCCAGTGAGCTGGGGCTGCCATTCTTCATTCTTTTTGTATACATCATTCTTCTATTATGGAGAGAAACACACGGACCAGGCCCTTAAAAAGATAAAGGGAGGAGAAACGGATTTATTGGAGAGTCATCCACATTCTGCACGGGGAAGGGGCAAAGGTGTTGAGAAAGTCAATGTTCAAGTGAGTTAATAAGGGACGCCTGCAGGTTGGGCCAACCTTGGTGAGCCTGATCTCTGCTCACTCATCGCTCCTCATTTCTTTTCTGATGATGCTTCCCCTTCCGTTTTTGCTGCTGTGGATCTTTGCTTCACGTTTCGGAGGGGGAAAGCTGGTGCCGGGTGCCCATTTGATCAGAATAGGGTTTTGAGTACCACTTTGATGGATAAGGCTACAGTATTTCACTTGAAAGATAAGTGGGAAGAAGAAATCAAATGAGGAATAAAAAGACAAGCATTTCAAATTACTGTGTCTTCTCTCTAACGTCGAAGAAGGAATATTTCTGGTGGCATCATTTAAAAGGCTGTATTTTTTTAAACCCTAAGTCCTTATGGGTATTGAGATGTGTGTAAGACAACAATGATTCTGTGATTTGAAACAGTTGGGATGTTTATTGTAAGACAACGTGATCTAGGCCAGCTGCATTATCTCTGTTGACCACAGAATCATAGAGTTCGGTGGGATTGTAGAGGTCATCTAGTCTGTCCCTGATAAGTGAAGCTGCACAATGCAAGTGACGTGATTCCCGCAGAGCTTTGTGTCTTTCAGATTACAATGTCCATGTTTGCCTCCTGATAATTGGTCATAAAACAAAACTGAGCTAGGTTGGAAATGCAGAGCTGAGAAAGCTCATGCCAACAATCAGACATGTTTTAATCATTTCATGGAGCATGTTGAAAAATGTTGCTCGTGATTTAAGTAGAAATAGGATCTGTCTCAACACAGTATGGAAGACTGAGAGCAGGAGACCTGTATCCACTCAGTTCATGGTCTACTTGCTGGTAATGGTTACTGACAAGCAGTTTCCAGGACGTGGATCTCTTCGCTAATAGTATTCCAGTCTTCTTATGCTGGACTTGAACTACATAAACCCCCTGTAAAGAGGATGTGCTTGAATACAGGCACAGTATTGTTCTTTGATCCCGCAGCTGCTGGATCCTGGAAGATGATGGGCAAAAAAAGGAACTTTTAATATCTTCCTTGTTTGAAAGGGGAAAGACATGATGTTCTTGACCAAGCTGTATTCTCAAGGAGGACTTGTCATCTATGCAAATCTAATTAAAGGGATTCACAGTGTGTTAAAATGATTGAATCAAAGCCATGTGAATAATGAGTTTGCGTTGGGTCGACCTACCTCAATATATCGCTGTTGTGAAGAAAAGGCCCCCCAATCGCATTTAACGATCCTGGTTAAGTCGAAAAAGCCACTTGCAAAGTATCAGGTGTTTTGATTTCTTTCAGATTTCCTTGATTCTCTCAATATTCCAGCTTGATGAGAGGCTTTTTAAAGGTGGCACAACAATATGTTCTGTGACAAGTTCCCCAGAATATAATAACTGCCTGATTAGAAATGCATTAGCGGTGGGAAAGATACGGGTGGAAAGAAATGGCGCAAAGCAGGAGGTGTTAGGAGAAACTTTTACAAAAAGGCTGATTTGTTTAAACCTATACATCCAAGGGAGAGAAGACTTTAAAAAAGAAGATGCAATTAGTGTTTCCTAAAAAGAATCAGCAGCTTTGCAACAACGGAGGTGAATTTCCATGGTTTTCCAAGGTGGAGCAAAGGGACTGGTGCCATTGTTTTCCAAATACCGGTCTAGGAAGCGAGTATAGCATCCATCATCCCAAGTCTGGAGGGGGAGGGCTTAAAGGTACAGGCCTAAGCAGCAGTGATGGTTGGGGGGGGGTCAACTGAGCCCACCCTGAACCATCTGAGGCTGTCCTGAATCCAACTCAACTCCTAGACTAGATTGCTTAGGATAGCCTCGATCTGTCCTAACTTTGATCCCACGTAGTGGCTGCAAATGTGGGCAGAAGGTGGTGGTGGATCAAGTCCCTTTTTTTTGGGGGGGGTGCTCTTTTACCAATTGATTTCAGCTAATCTCTGTGCCAGTCAATCGGAGACCAGCTGGTATAAGGGTGGTGGTTGTGGCACAAGAGGCTTCTGCCCGTTCCAGACCAACTGCGAGATCTTCTGAGTGTGGACTGCAGTAGAAATCTAATTGTTAGTTCTACGTAGAATAACAGATCCTTTACATCAGGGGTTTTAAACTCAATTTACCTGGGGGCCGCTAGAGGCAGAGTCTGGGTGAGAGGCTGGGCCGCATCAGATTTTCTGCCAAGCGGAGCAAGAGCCCGAGGAAGCTGCCCAGGAGTTTCCTTAGCCGACAGACAGGTGGGCTGGCTAGCAGGCTGCAGTTCTGGATGGAGGGTGCAAGAGGTGCTATCTTGGGTGAGACCCCTGCTTTACATCATTGGGGTTTGCACAACTGCTGCCTTGTGGCTCAGCAGTTGATTCAACAGATCTCCTCTAGCTGGGCCATCGGATTTCGGTTGAGGAGTCCTTGCCTGCTCGTGGGCAAGCAGAGATGAAGGAGAACATTGTCAGGACCACATCTGTGTATGGATTAAACCTCTGTCGAGTCTATAAATGGACTGGAATGCACTCGAGCCTTGAAATTTGCACTTTTCTCTGTGTTGGCAAGCTTTAAAAAAGCACAAAAAGACCAATATTACGGAAAGGGTTGTGAACATGTGCCAGCCTCATGTCAGTCTATGGATTGTAGAACAAGTGTAACAGTTCTTTCTCTGCCTCCTTTTGTGGCTTTTCTGCTGTAGGTTTAAGGCAGCAGAAAATTCTGCAGGCAGATCTCAGAAATCAGCTAGCATAAGGAATTTCTGTTAGTATAAAGGTATTTTTGTTAGCATATGAAGCTTCTACCCATCCCAGTTTTTTTACACCTGCTCTCTCTCTCTCTCTCTCTCTCTCTCTCTGTGTGTGTGTGTGTGTGTGTGTGTGTGTTAGTGTTAGGACTGCACTGTAAGTTCCAGGCCAGGTCAAACCCAGGAAATGGATTCTTGTGTGAATGGACTGTGGATCCAATTCATGTGTTCCTCTGCCAACCACATTCCCAGAGACACTTTGTTCTTCCATTCTTGAGAGCACATTCACTCCCTGGAGCCGCTCTTGGCATTCTGGGGAGGAAAAGAGGAAGTCAATGCCACATGTCAGAAGTCTGCCTAAAGGCATCGCTTGCAATTCTCCCCGGAACTCGGGAAGTGCCATACCTACTTTGGTTTGGGCACCTGTTAAAAAGCTGCCTCTCGACTCAGGCATGTGTTAACTAGTAATGCTGCCAACCCTACGAAAGATGTTGTGAAATTCTGTTTTGAAATACATTAGCGGGCACTTAATTTTTGGATGTTAGTGTTTATTTTAGTTCTTTTAAATGGTTTTCATTTCTTCTGCGCTCCACTGCAGGGTTTTCAAAATGGCACGTGGTATTCTGTTGATCCTTTTTAGTATGCTGCTTGTTCGAACCTTTCTAGTATTTGCATACTTTAGCATTAAATGCTGTTGTTCTAAGTATGTAAGCTGCCTTGGGTCCGTTTTTAAGGAGAAAGGCAGGCTAAAACAAAACAAAACAAATTGACAAAGAGATTTCAGACGGTCTGTCATATCCCTAAAGCAGAATGGGCAACATTTAGGGGGCACGTGTTGGGGGGGGGTTCCCTAGGCCTTCCCTAGGATCTTGGAGGGCTGGCCTCCCAGTTTCCCCTAAAAGGGCACATCCCATCTGATCTGGCATTTTAATGCATTTTTGCCCCTTCCCCCTTTGTACCAGAAAAGTGGCTGGTCATGGATGTTTCGGAGGGATGTGGGGCAGGAAGATGGTGATGCGTTTAGTTGAAAAAAGGTAGCTCATGCCCCTTTGGACTCCTACTGGACCCAAAGGTGGGAGAGAAGATGTTGGAAGGAAGGACTCGGAAGGTGGGGTTCACTTTGGACCTTCCTGTGTTGGCTGGGTGCCAACTCCAACAACGGATGCGGTATTTGCTTGGAGGCAGCGTTTAGATCTTGAAACTCCCAGAGCACCCTGTTGATGAAAACAAGCCTTGGAGCCCCAAGATAACAGGTTAAACAGAGTCCCTTATCAGACAGCTTAAAATCCTCACTTCTAATAAGCAGAGTAAAGATGCGGAGGATTTAGGAAAAAACACAGAGTTTGATAAAAACCTATGACATAATATATTTAGACTTACTATATGATTTGTCAGCATATATCAGATATATATACATGGCATTATATACATAGCTTGTGCATAAATGTCTTAAAGCAACATAGACATTTAAAGAAGTAAAGGCCACCAGACTCGCTACTGTGTGGCAATGTGCTGTTCTTACTCTTTTGCTTATATAGTAAGAGCAGCCTGTCTCTCTACACAAAGCAGCTGAACGTAGTTAACCAGCACTACCTAAGTTGGTTCCAGCTGCATCTCATCGTCATCATCCATTTTACATTGACTTTTACAGGCATGACTTTGCATTTGTCATCCATTTGACATTCGCCCAACAATATTAAATTTAACCTCTTGTTCACTTGTTAGGAACAAATCCTGACATCCTGATCCGAACACAGTGCTGGATCTACAGTTCTACAGTATGGTGCCCCTCCCCCTCCAGCAGGCACCCAATGAAAGGCAGCACCCAGAAGGGGTGGGGCAGGGCAACCAGGGTGGTGCCCCCAAGCAGTCGTCCACCAGAGTGGGCAGGGCACCAATCCGTGCAACAGCTGTGTGGCCACTGGCTGAATTGGCTTCAACCGCCAAACAGGTGGTTCATGTCCATCTCTCATTGGATGTTCTGCCGTTTGTAATGGTCTCGGGAAGTTATGTCCGTGTGCAAGACCTTTCCCATCCTCCAAGTAAATGAGGGTTTGAGAGGGCCCTCTAGGACTGTATAAACACTGCTATATTCACTGGCTAACCACTCTATATATCAATCTCTTCATGGACAAGTTATGTCCCATTGGGTTGCTTCTGATATATGGCAGCCCTACTAGGTGGGAGGCTCATGGAAGGAGTGTCCAAGACCAAGTGAGGATCTGAATCCAACTGACCCGAGTCCAACTCTGACACTCTATCCCATGCACCCCACTGGTTCTCCTTTAGGTCCATTGGCACCCCCCCCAAAGAGAGGGATCCAGGCAGTGCCCTGTGCTAACATTTGGTAATGTGTGAAAAGACCCTCCATATATATCAAGCCTGATGACTCGAGAACAAGAGCTTGTCAATCATACGTCCTGTGCTGGAAAAACCTCTTTAGATGCACAATGTACAGTTTGAGGGTTACCCGATCCTCCTCAGCTGTGGTTACTTTTCTTGGAGGATTAAAGTTGTTACTTAATCTGTTGGTCCTGAGGTCTCAAGAGCCTCCTTTCACCACCTTTAAATAGTTTCCACTGCATTTGCTTGGCCTACTTTTGCCTGAGGTCTAAATTGATTCACCCGTGTGGTGTAGAAGCCCAGGGGCGTCCTTCTCCATTTCCGTACGTGACGCCACACATCAGAGTGATGATCAGCAGCGCTTAGGTCTGAACACTGGCATCCCCTGACACAGTTCACCCAATTTGGACAGGGTGGGGCAATAGGGAACCTGCACGACTCACCGTGGTCTTGGACTATAAATCCCATCAGTGCTGACCCTTGCCTACAATGCCTGGGGATGATGGAATTCTTGGGCAACAGCATCCAGAACAGAGATGTAAATCTTTGCTTAAATTTTTTTTGGGGGGTGCTAATGCTGTTGCTGATTTTTAAAGGTGCTTTTATCTTCGTTCCTATTTGAGGCATGAAAAAAAATTGCAGGGTCAAGCGGTTAAGGCTTTTGACTCAGTGCGTTTTCACTGAGGATAAGTGGACTGGCAAGGTTGTTTTTTTTTTAAATCTTAATGTGGTATTCCACTGAATAGTCACCTGTGTAGTGATAGCTTACTGAAAATTAGAAGTAGGTAACTCATAGCATTTTCCAGGGGATCTCTGAGTAACTCAACAGTCAACTAGACTGAAGCAAGATCCTGGTATGTGACGGCAGGCTCTCAGGGTAGGCAAGCAAGATGGGTGATATTGTCAAGGCGATATTGTGAATTCACAGTGGAAGGGGTTCGAGGTGGACGAGTGGGAAGGGGAAGCAGAGGAAGCGAGGGAGTTTGATGATGCTGGCTTGTGTATCAGACAAAGGAGCAAGGATGATAGGTAAACAACAAAGCGTTGGCTTGACTGACCCTTGCTGGAACAAGTCTATCTGGCCATGTTGTATTCCTGCTGATTAGGGTCCCTGCCTGTCCTATGGTTCTCATCCCCTGATGCTGCTGCTGCCTGAAGGATTCTAAAAGTTGCTTTTAACCACAAAACTATCCCCCCCCAAAAAAAACCCTCCAAAACCAAAGCAAAATAAATAAATAAATCCCAACACGATCTTCGAGTTCTTGCTCGTAGCACCTTCACCAGGGCAGGCCTATCAGGAGACTTCATATGGCTTATCCGTTACAGATGCTGGTATTGCTTGCATTCCCTTCTATGCCTTAGGACATTTCTAGAGCCCACCATTATGGCATAAAGGTCTGTCAACTAAAATAAAATCAGAAATGTCCGGGCCTCGTAGTTGCATAGTGCAGATTTTTATTCAGATTGTCCAACCTCCTCCCCTCTGGTTTATGAATGTGAGAAATTGTTCTTCTCGATCCATGATTTAAAAGGCCAGGAAATAGCCTGATATTGCTGCACAATATCAAGCCTGCAGTGACAGCAGGATAGAGACTACCCAATTTTATTTAGCAAAGGGCAGCCTAGAGGTTGATGACACCAATATCGGCAGTCAGAATGGTCTACAGGATACCTTCTTGTGCTTACTATCATTCAGAAAATGACACCAAGCAGGGGAAAAGCCCAGAACCTGATTCTTTTTTCATAAGTTAATTACTTCTCACCATTACAAAATTTTCTATGCTAATTCCCTGAAGATACATGGCAAAACGTTCCCCTTTCTGGAGAACTGTCGGTACATTGCTTTCTTGATAGCAACTTTTTTTAATTTTTAAAGAAAACATGTCTTTAAACTCTGCTTTTGTGACCTTTACCTGTCATGCAGCTCTCCAAATATCTCCTTCCCCAACTCATGAAGCTACAATGTATCCTTCCCAAAGCTCTTCCTGGCAAGCCTGTACTATGCATGCTCAGTCTTGTAACAAATGGCTGTTTATCCCATTTGAAGGGGTTTTTTTTTTGAGGATCAATATTTCAGCTTCTGCAACCTGAATCCTTTCTAGATAAAGAAAAATGGAAGTGGCCAACATTTTTCCCAGATGAGCAAGATAGTTTTTTCCCCTCAATTTATGTTACATATTTTAAATATGGGATACTTTGGGCTTGCTTATATCTGAATGGGATGTAATTTTAAAAACTTTTTTCAGAAAATCGTAACTCAAAAACCCTATGTTCAAACTTCCCCAAATTTGGTGCAGAGCAGGAACAAACTGCCAGATGTAACTGTGTCAAATTTGGTGCTGATCCAAATACCAATTTAAAATATAGATTCTTTTGTTTGGGATGTCCCTGTTTTTAGAATTGCTGCATAAAACATTGATATGCTCTCTTCAACTATGAATGTTGCGCTAGCAAATATTGAGATCTGGTACTCGTGAGCTGTGTATTGAGCTATTTAATTTTAGACAGTTTTGCACGTGCGAGGAATCAAAGAACATAATGGGAATTGCTGAAATCTCATGCTCTAAATATTTATAATTACATCATTATCAAAGAACACTAATCACAGCTGGTTTCACTTTGGCAACATGTTTGTTGTTTGAAAGGCTATAATTAATTCAAGATAAGAAACACATGTTAGCAAAAGGCGTATACAATAATACCTAATAACTGCTATGAGGAAGACGAGACTTTAAAGCACCAAGATAAGATAGGGGTGATGTTTAGCAACATTAATTAATTTGGGGGCTATAGGTATGCTTATGTAGAAATAATTTTTCATTTGTGCTGATTTACAGGAAACATGTTGAAAAGCAATGTATCTGTTGGCACACAACACCATCAAAAGTCAATGAACAAAAGCTCCTTTCTGTTTACCATGTTGTATTAAGGCCTTTAATATTCACACCAGGGAGTTGCAGATTTTAAGGGCAATAGTTTTAACACCCATTATATCAAATCATTGTCCAAAAGCCTGTGGCTTAGTGTAGTAGATAAGGATCAATGAGGATTTTGTGAGCCAACTCCTCTGTAGGTTCTGCTGAATCAAATGGGTCTACTCTAACTGAGGTTTGCAATGCTAAGATAGGTTGCAGTCATAGTAGGCCAATGTGAGTCAATTGAACTTATGGAGGGTTGGACTCTCCAAACCCCCACTGATTCAATGGGCCTCTTCTAGTGTGATTTAGTACACATGGAATTTTGGCTTGTGTCTTACGCAGACTTCAGTCCCAGCTCCGCCAGCTGTAAGGTAAAGGTTCCCCTTGACAATTTTTGTCCAGTCGTGTCCGACTCTAGAGGGCGGTGCTCATCCCCATTTCCAAACCATAGAGCCAGCATTTTGTCCAAAGACAATCTTCCGTGGTCACATGGCCAGTGCGACTTAGACACAGAATGCTGTTACCTTCCCACCGAGGTGGTCCCTATTTATCTACTTGCATTTGCCATTGAAGTGGTTATTCCTCATGACAAAGACCCGAGTGGCAAACAGTGTCACCTACACACAGCAATGGTGTTAGATGTGAAGTTGATATCACCCAGCCCAGTCTTTCCCCCAAAGCTGGGCTAGAATCAGTGGCAGACCTATGTTTTTGTGGCCCTGGGGCTTAAACGGTTATGATCCAGCCTTCACAACCAGCAATGAGGCCTGAGTAACCTCTGTTATCTTCTTCGGTGGAATTGTTCCTTGACAGGTCAACAAACATTTTTTTAAAAAAATGTGGATTAAAGTTGCTTCTGGGGTCCTACCAGAATAAGAAGCCCTGGAGCTTAAACTTCATTAGTTTCATAGTAGATCTGCCCCTGACTTAGAATAGGGAAGTCAACGTTCAACCTGTAGTCTACGTGTATGTAGACTCTAAAACCCTCCCAAGTTCCTTTGTACAAAGGAACCCCCAAACCAAACCAAGAAAGAGCTTTTATACTCCTAGAGGCCTCCGTGAATATCAGCTTTTGTCTCAGGGAGACATTTGTCTTAGGAAACCTATTAGCACAAGTTCAACTAGAGCTTCTTTGGGCTCTTCCAAGCAGACTATTCTCTTCTGTTGTGTTTTTTTTTGCTTTGCCGTTTCCATCCATTTTGGGAATCTGGTGTGGCCTATGGAGACTTTGGGGGTGCAGGTTTCTCCTGCAGCTCCCCAAAACTTTCCTGCTTTCTCTTGGGAGAGTGGCCACAACGCCGTAGCTTAAGAATGTAAATGTTAGTGCTAACGCAATATGGTGTAGTACCAGACTAATATCAAAAGGGAACGGGTCCATCCACCAAAGGCTGTAGGCAAGGAGAGACTTTAGTTCCAAGATGTAGAAATTATAGTATATACTTTATTCTGAAATAAAAGTCTGATGTGTTTCAGCTTGGTCTTTTCAGCCTTCTTCAAGGGCTATATCACATGAAATAGAAGAGAAGAAAACTCCTATTTTTAGCAATATTTTTCCCCTAGGGGACAGTATTTTAAATGTTTCGTATAGTTAAATTATCGTATTATACAGAAAACATGTTGCTATAAATATATTTTTTTCTGAGACTATAGTTTCTCCTTGCCTACAGTAGAATTGGACAAGTCAAAAGACTTACGTTCAGATTCCCACTTGGCCATGAAACTCACTGGATGACCTTAAACCAGGAGTTGTGTCCCCGCATGTCCACTTCTTAGGGGTGTTGTGAGGATAAATTAAGGAGAATGAGCTAAACCTGCGTTGAGGTTACCAAAGCAAAGCGTGCTGCTTATATACCGCCCCATAGTGCTTCAAGCACTCTCTGGGCGGTTTACAATTTAATTATACAGGCTACACATTGCCCCCCCCCCCCCGCGAGCTGGGTACTCATTTTACCAACCTCGGAAGGATAGAAGGCTGAGTCAACCTTGAGCCGGCTACCTGGGATTTGAACCCCAGGTCGTGAGCACAGTTTTAGCTGCAGTACAGCGGTTTAACCACTGCGCCACGAGGCTCTTTACCAGAGAAAAGCTGAGGAAGAAAGGTAATGGATGAATCCATGAAACCAAGTTTAGGAGAGTTATGGATATAGCATTTATCCTTAGTTGTCTTGCATTTCTCTCGTGCAAGGTTTTGATGGCTTTTGTAATCAAGCAAGGAGAAAATTATAGTAAGTTATCATTTCCCTATACTGTCAAATGAGCAAAACTGCCGAAAGAGAGAGAGAAAACGATAATGACTTACTTTTAAAATATGAGCTTTGGATTTCCCAAGTTATTGAGCTGTGTTTTGATGATACCCAAATTTAGTGAAGTGTGGTACGTTAGGGCTGAGGTTAGAGGATTTCATCCTCAATAACCTGTCTCAATAATGGAGTGTATTAATTGGAACAATAAAGATTGCCCATCAGAAGATGTTTTGTGTTTCTTTAATACAAACAGAATGCGGCTATATAATGATATTAATGTTAATAAAGTGATCAATTAAAAAAAGAAAATGAAATTGCTTGAAGGATGAGATCTGCTTAATTTACACACTCAAAAGAAAGCTGTTTTCTCCCCGACGTAATCTTGAAAAAGCGATTTCTCTCTCTCTGCCTCAAATACTGATAAATCCTGAGCTGAATAAATTAGAAGAAGCTTGTTTCATTTTTCCTCCCTGTCCACCTTTTCTTTAGAATCCATTTTTTTTTTTCAAAGATTAAATTAGGGACATGTCAACCGTATTTTGCTTAAGCAGGGCAGCTTTGGGTTGGCCCAGCAGTCTCCCAGGAGGAGACTCTTGAGAGTCCCCAGGACTGCAAAGAGAACAAACCAATCCATTTTGAAGGAAATCAACCCTGAGTGCTCATTGGAAGGACAGATCCTGAAGCTGAGGCTCCAATACTTTGACCATCTCCCTGGAAAAGACCCTGATGTTGGGAAAGTGTGAAGGCAAGATGAAAAGGAGACGACAGAGGACGAGATGGGTGGAGAGGGTCACCGTAGTGACCAACATGAATTTGACTCAACTCTGAGAGGCAGTGGAAGACAGGAGAGCCTGGCGTGCTCTGGTCCATGCAGTCACTAAGAGTCGAACACGACTAAACTACTAAACAACAACAGCAGTCATGTTCTCCATGCAAACATTCAAGAGAATGAGGTGATAGTGAATGCTGTTGCTTTTGAGGTTGGCATCCCCTCTGATGCTCCACTGATCGCTGTGTCCTCATCAGAATGTTGACAAGGAATAGGGAAGAAGCTTGCAAGACAGGTTAAAACCATACTGTTCAAAGAGGCCTTTGGAAAGATCTTACCCTCGTAACAACTTTGTGGCCCCTAAGTTGATCTTCATTTTGATTTGCTGTCCAGGTTTCCTTTTTAAAAAAGCATACTGTGGGTTTTTTAATGTTTTTTTTTTGTTCTCTGTTTATGTTTTTATGGGTGGTATTGGGTTATGGTGTTTTAACTGTGGTTAGCCACTCAGAGTAGTGCCCCAGCACTAGATGGGTGGGATAGAAATGGGATGGATGGATGGATGGATGGATGGATGGATGGATGGATGGATGGATGGATGGATGGATGGATGGATGGATGGATGGATGGATGGATGGATGGATGGATGGATGGATCATTCATACATACGTACGGACGGACGGACGGACAGACGGACGGATGGACCCTGGGGTACTGCAGTGGGAACCCCTGCTATCTTTTCTGACATTGGAAATAGCATAGATTCCCTTGCTGGCTTTCCCGCTCCTTCATCCTCCTTGCACCTGATTGAGGGGGAGTGGGAGAAGGAAAGCTCAGCTTCCTATGTGGACGGGGCAGCCATGTGTGTGCTGAAGAGACCCTTTCCAGAGGATGATCCAGAGCCTTAAGAGCCAGATTGCCCAGAAGAGCAGACCGCCTCTGAAGACAGGGTAGGACCGTTTCCTTGTCAGTGGCATGGCACCCAGATTTAGATTCAGAAGATGAGATGGGGCCTCCTCCCAGCTGAAGAATGGAACATGGTGTGAAGGAGCAAGCATGGAGGCGAACCTGCAAGGAAGGACTCCTTAGGAGGAAGGCCGTGATGACTCCCATTTCAAAGGGACATTTGAATCCACTCCAGGTTTTCACTTAAATTGTCTAGCAGCAATTTAAGTTGCCAGATCTCTTTTGAGCAAGCACTAGTTAAATAAATGCCACTGGTCTGCAATGATGGAAGGGTTTCTGCGGATGTACACTGACAGGGGAATACAATCTGGGCTCAGATAGAATAAATAAACATACTTGCCTTATCATATCTGGTCTCGACTGTGATGTTGACTACTGTACATGGGCAAAGCAACACAGTCTGTTGAGTGTCTCTGGGAATAAGATCACATTATGCTGGCAAACACGAGGTTCTCAAAAATGCAGGTGCTTTGGGGCTGACATGAAGGAATCAGGATGTTTCCTCTTGTGGCAACGCTTTCCTGTCCATGGTGCTGAATCTACCCTGGCCTACCTAAACTTGGCTGTTCTGAGTTTTTTTTTCTCCCTCCCCCTCCTCCCCTCCGTGTGTTTAAATCAGATGCAGGCAGGGTAGCCTTGACATCTGGCGTGCTCTGATCTGCTACGCACATTTGAATAGAGCACAAACACTCGAAGGGGGCCAGCCGTGTCAGAGCAGCGATTTCGACAAAGGGAATTATGTAGAAGGAGGTGCACGAAGGAGCAACTTCAAGGGCCACTTGAAGCCTTGGAACCAGGTGTTTGGGGATTTGGCCATGGCAATGAGTTCACCCTTTGTTGGCAGGCTGAAGGCATGCCTTGGTTTGCTAAGCTTGCTCGGCTTTATGTGTTCCTTCTCTTTCCTTTCCCATAAGCTTAGTCTGGTCAACACGGCCTTTGTGAGGTTCGCGGGGTAGAAAGGCCTAGGTTTCCAAGCCCGCGTTTGCTCAACAAAATAGGAGAAAGGGGTGATGCCAAGGCTGGCCTGTGGAGCATGATCTGAGGTGAGCCAGAAACTGGGAGGTGGTATCTGTGTGGGCAGAGGGTAGTTAGTCATGACCGAAGACTGAGGGGTGGCATGTATAACGCCTGAGGGGTGATAGCAGGTTGATACCACTTTCCTTCCCATGGCTCCATCCTATGGAGTCCAGAGAGCCATAGTTTGGTGAGATAACTCTGTGCTGCCATTCTACAGAGGAGGAGCAGGATCTGTTCTCGAGCATCCCAGAGTGCAGGACACATAATAACCAACTCAAGCTGCAGGAAGCCAGATTCAGACTGAATGTCAAGAAAAAAATTCTTAACTGTTAGAACAGTACAACAATGAAACCCATGACCATGGGAAGTGGGGGGCGCTCTCGAGGCATTAAGAGAAAATTGGACACCTCTCTGTCAGGTCTGCTTTCGTTTGGATTCATGCCTGGAACATGGGGTTGGACTCGATGGCCTTAGAGGCCCCCTTCAACTCCCTTATTCTATGATTCTAAGTCAGGGATGGCATGATTTACTTTCTAAGCAGATGAACCTGGATTGTATACTGAACTGAATTGAACTGAATTGAGTTTATTACAGTCAAAGGCCAGCTCCAAGCAAACGATATAGTACAAAACAGAACATGTCATGTAAAGGTTAAGGTTAAGGTTCCCCTTGACATTTAGTCCAGTCATGTTGGACTCTAGGACACGGTGCTCATCCCTGTCTCCGAGTTGTAGAGCCAGCGTTTATCTGAAGACAATATTCTGTGGTCACGTGGCCAGCGCGACTAGACATGGAATGCCATCACTTTCCCACCGAGGTGGTACCTATTTATCTTCTCACATTTTTACATGCTTTCGAACTGCTAGGTTGGCAGGAGGTGGGACAAGTGACGGGAGCTCACTCCATCGCGTGGATTCAATCTTACGACGGCTGGTCTTCTGACCTTGCAGCATAGAGGCCTCTGCGGTTTAACCCGCAGCACCACCATGTCCCCTATTAACATGTCATGTACCTTGTGCCAAATACCATATCCACAGTATGTAAAGCTTAGGTCAGAAGTATCCAAAACTACGGCCGATGGGGGTGGACATTGTGTTATCAGAAAGCTGTAGCAAGCTATAGCAGATGCACAAAATTTGGCCAGCCCTCCTCCCCAAAAGATGAGGGTGAAACTGATGGATTTTCCATTCAGCCTCATGGATTGAGATACTTAATCCTTAAATCATTCAGCCAGATTTAGACCAACTGAATTAAAGTTGCTGACTCTTTTTCCAGAGGGACCTCCTGTCTTTAACCAGTTTGATGCAGACATATGGGACACTATTCTCTCTATGATGGACTGACTGCAGCGTTTGAGTTGGGCTGGTGCAAATGAAGGCAAATATTATTTCAATTTGTTTCTTGAAGAACAGGTCAGAATTTGCAAATTCGTTCACAGCGGGAACACCCTTGCACTCCCTTTAAAAATGATCAGCGGGAGAGATCCTGAAACTTCACACATTTCCCCACTGATAGCACTTAGGCTTTTTGTTTTAAACAACTGTGAAATGTGGGCACATTTTCATGAGAATGGCCGCCCTGCAACCTGACCCTGAGGCAGTGGGCAAGATATTTCACGGAGCGCCTTTGGTTCTGTTTTGCTCTGTGTATGTGGAAAACTCTGCAAAACGAGACATGTCTTTCTGAAGCTTTTTTTCAAAGGCTTAGCATAATATTTCTGACCATTTCTGCTTCTTTGCAGACTTCCTGCGACAAGGACGTCATTCTGAATATCCTCAGTGTTCTCACAGACCTCCTTTCTGTTGGTAAGCGCAAAACGAAGCCTTGCTTGTATGGGGTGAAGACCGCAAAATCTACAGCTAGAAAGGAATCCCAAGTGACCTGTTTTCAGTGGTGAACTCTAGACTTAATGATCATAGAACTCTTCCCATCCTCAGAGACCATAGTCTCTTTATAATAATTGTGTGCTGTCAAGTCAATTCTGACTGATTGGAGACCTTTCACAAGGTTTTTCAGGTGTTGAGTACAGTGGTGCCTTGCTAGACAGTTACCCCGCATGACAGTTTTTTTTTGCTAGACATTGACTTTTTGTGATCGCTATAGCGATTTGCAAAACAGTGATTCCTATGGGGGAATTTTGCTGGACAATGTTTGGTCCCCGCTTCACAAACCAATTTTCGCTTGACAATGATTTTGTCAAGGGCTTCCTCCGCCCTCGCAAAACAGGTGTTTTTGGGACCTAAGCTTCACAAGACAGCGATTTAAACAGCTGATAGATGGTTCGCAAAGTGGCTTTCCTATGGCCAATCTTCACTAGACAACGACAATTCTTCCCCATTGGAACGCATTGAACAGGTTTCAGTGTATTCCAATGGGGAAATGCTTTTCGCTAGACGATGATTTTGCTAGACAATGATTTCGCTAAACAGCGATTTCAGTGGAACAGATTATCATCATCTAGCGAGGCACCACTGTTCTCAGAAGTGGTTTCCCATTCCCTTCTTCTGGGGTGCATCCTGGGACTGTGTAGCTTGCCCAAGGCCGCATAGGCTGGCTCTACTCACAGGAGGCACAGCGAGGAACTGAACTCTCACCCTCTGGCTCTGCAACCAGATGCCTAAACCACTGAGCTATCCATCCAACTCTAATCATGTGCCATCAAGTCAATTCTGACTTTTGGCAACCCTTTTCACAGTTTTCCAGGTAGAGAGTACTCAGAGGTGTACTACCATTTCCTTCCTCTAGGGGCACCCTGAGACTGTGCAACTTGCCCAAGGCACCCCAGGCTGGCTCTTCCGGTCTATTATTCCACTTCAAATTGTAGTAAACTAGTCCTGATGGGTGTGAGAACTTTCCTACTCAATCTATCCTTGGAAAATGAAAGGGTGAGAGTCTTTCAGCCTGGCCGGGAGACCGGTTGCCAGCCCGATGTTGCTGAGTTCCAATTCCCATCTTCCCCCAACTTGTTAGAAGTCTCCCCGTGGCCCGTCAGGATCCAGAAAGATGCCTTCTTTAATGGACCTTTCCCTTGCTTTCCCTTAGGGACTAACAGGAGGGTGCATTACATGATCAGCAAAGGAGGCAGCGAAGCTCTTCTGCAGACCACGCTAAACGCAGCGCAAGCCCCTCTGCCTGACTATGATGTCCTCTTACCTCTGTTCCGCCTGATGGCCAAGGTTGGCCAGAAAGGTACAGCTGCTCAACCGTGCGTGTATGTAGGCCAGTATGTCTGTCTTTGCTAGCCATTGCTTTGTTCTTTGGGTTCATATGTAGGCTGCCTTTGTCCTGCTTAGGACAGTCAAGGGGGGAGGGTGCACTGTTGAAACAAATCACACTAAAACCACAGTAAATTATAAGTCTAGATTAAAGGTTCCCCCTTGATATTTAGTCCAGTCGTGTCCAACTCTAGGGGATGGTGCTCATCCCCGTCTCCAAGCCGTAGAGCCAGCGTTTGTCCAAAGACAGTTTCCATGGTCACGTGGCCAGTGCGACTAGACACAGAACGCCATTACCTTCCCACCAAGGTGGTACCTATTTATCTACTCAAATGTGCATGCTTTGCAGGAGCTGTGACAAGCAATGGGAGCTCACTCCGTTGTGTGGATTCAATCTTATGACGGCTGGTCTTCTGACCTTGCAGCACAGAGGCTTCTGCGGTTTAACACGCAGTGCCACCATGTCCCTTATTACAAGTCTAAAGAACAATTTAAAATACGGTAGCAATGGGAAAGCCATGAATTAAGTATAGAATAATATTTTTTAAAACATATCAAAACTTTCAAAGCAGACCCAGAAGAACAAAAAACAATAACAGCCCATCACCAAGTTAATTATTAAAAGCCTGCCTGAAGAGGTAGGTCTTTAACTATCAGCAGATGGAGAATAGGGAGATGGTTCCACAATCTGGAAACAGCCACAGAGAAGGCCCTCTCTCATGTCCCTCTCAAATGTGCTTCTGATGGACCAAGACAAGGGCCTCCTCTGAAGGTCTTAAGGGGTCAGGAAGGCTCGTATGGGGAGATTTGGTCCTTCAGATAGCCTGGACCCAAACTGTATAGGGCTTTGTAAGTCATAACCCCACTTTGAATTGCATCTGGAACCCGATGGTCTATATTTTGAAGTGTGGGTGCACATTATAACTTCCCTTCCCGTAGCTGTGTCTCTTCAGAAGTAGCTGCATGAGGCACACCTACAACTGAGTTCTAACAGCTGTGGTTTCCCTCAGAAGCAGGTCTTTTGCAAAGCCAATGACTCTTAATTGCCCATTCAAGGCCAAAGCATCCTCCAACACACTGCACTAAAACAAGGATACATTGCAACAATATTCTGTCTTTAGGAAATTTCAGTTTCTTCCTGGGGCATTGCGATGGTTGTGCGAAACTGAAGTAGGAGTTCATGAACTGAGTTATGGCGGCATCCAGCTGTTGCCCTTGAGCGTGGCCAGCCGGAAATGCTAGGCATTTCCAGCTGACATGGAAAAAGATCTCAGGGAAACTAGAGCACACAAAAGCTCTGCGCGAGGGAACGGCTACCTGCACGGATATTTGAGAGATGGTTGAGATGCTTGGACTGAAGTGGAAACTATGGGGTATTTTTAGAACTGAAAGTGCTCTTTGCTCGGCTGATAAATCAAACAGGTAGCTTAATTGTGATTTTGTCCCTTCATCTTTTGCTGTCTCAGATAAGAAGTTTGGGCTGAAAGCTCAACGCCTGGGTGTACTTGATCTCACCCTTTCCTTGGCAAGGAAGAATGTAAATCATCACCAGAATTTCACCTACTGTCTTTGGGCACTACAGACTTATGCGTCTAGTGGTGAGTATCTTTCCATTCTTCCCCTGTTTGGGACGATTCATCATCTTTGCGCAAATGCCTGGGCATGCACATCCAGAAACATAACATTGGGGTCCAGAAATTAATCCAGGATGGGTAAGGAGAGAAATAGGGATGTAATGGCGCTGTGTTTCGGCAGCAAACTTTGTGTTGGTGCTGGGTGTGTGAACCATGGTTGACCGTTCCCTTCTTTTGGGGGCACCCGGGGACTCTGCCCAAGGCCACCCAGGCTGGCTCTTGTCCTGGGAGGCTCAGTGGGGGGGGGGAATCAAACTCCCAACCTCTGGCTCCGTGGCCAGAGACCAAAACCCCACTGAGCTATTCAGCCCAGCCACGAGAGACTTCGGCAAAGTTTTCACAGAAAATGTGACAACAGTCCTGATCAACTCAGCTGAAGATGTTTTGCAATGTGAAGCAGAGGTTCAGCGATACTCTTCCCAAGCTAATACTTTCCAGAGATGTCCTGCCATGACGTGGCCCTTGTTCCTGCCTACCTCTACCACCCCATGCCCCAAATCATACTACCTGAAGCCATGTTATTCACCTTCCTGCAAACCATCCACCACATGTCTCCAAGGGGTTCTTTGCATTAGCCGGTTGTCTTGAAACCAGCCAAGAGTCTGTGTGGCATCTTAAAGATGATTTCAGATTTATGAACCTATACATGATCCTTTTCTCATCAGCACATTCCTGGTGAGACCAGTCTTCCCTAGCTGCCCTCATGTTCCTCTTGACCTCTTCTGGCCTCGTCACTGCTTCCCCCCTGGGAGAACTCTAACCGGGTCAACCTCAGTCTTTGGCCCGGTGTCGCATGCTTAGCATTTCCAATCTCCCCTCTGAAGATTTAAGGCTATTGGCTTCTGGCCCTGTAGGTTTCCTATGTGTGTGCTCAGGAGCCCAGTGTCGTGCTACGGACCTTTCTGGGCAGGCAGCCAGCTCCGTGGGTCTTGAGCCCTGCTCCCTGAGATAAGCAATATTTGAAAGGGTGAATGTAACAGAGAGGGCTGTTGAAATGTATCTTGATTTAGGTTACCGGGGGCCACTTTTATGCCCCCGCTGCTTTTCACGTGGAGGGGGAGAGCCTTCTTTCAGGTCTTGTGCCCTGTCTCAGCTAATTCTCCCCACGCAGTGGAATGAGGTGCTAGAATCCTCAGTCACAGGGCGAGATTTAGGAGCTGGTGAAGCAGCCCGGGTCCTTTGGTGCATGAAGACATTTGGGTGCCTGAAGCAGAGAACAAGAGGCTGCCCCCCTCCTCTTTGCGTACAAAACCAGAGTGGATTGGCAGCTGGACCTTATTCCAACATGGACAAACTTCCTTCATGTCCCTTTAATACAGGGGGCTGGACAGTGTGTGGCTCTTCTGACTTAGGATGTGGCACTTCTAAACCATGGTTTGAAGTAGCTTCCAAGCCAGTATCTAATTTTTTTTTCAGATGAGTTCTGTCTGGTCCTGCATTTCTTTTCCATGGTGCATGTATGATCAGCTGTAGCCGTCTCCATGTTCTTGTACCCAAACGCAGCAGGATCTTTTATGGAACATAAGAGAAGTGCAATGGCTCTTCAACAGACAGGGACAGCTGAGGAGCATGGAAGAATAATGAAGGGGAAGGTCGGCCCCTTTGGGCCATGTGGTACTAAGTGCATATTTACTAAGAACGCAGCCATCCAATGGACAGTCGGGTGTTGTTTCGCCCTGACCAAGTTGCTCCCACCTTTCGTAGTGGGAATCAGGTTGGACCTTCAGGTGATCTCCAGGCCTCCTGAAGGTGTAATTAGTGAAAGCTGTGCTGCTTCTTGAAGACATGGATTGAAAACCCATGGCCTTAGAATCAATCTATGTATCACAACAACATGTCATTAAGAAGTGCCTTGGTGTTCCAGAAATGAGATACCTGCAGAAGATAATGCTGGAGCAAACAGACTTGCAAATGAAGCTTATATTTACCTCCCCTTGACCAATCGCAAAAGAGATCAAACTGGGAGGTATGAGAAAAGTTGACATAGTGACAATCTTTAAACGGCTAGGAATTTCTCCACCTGGCATGCTACCTGTATCACATAATTTGGTCCTGAAGGATAGGATGGTGGACCAAATGGATATGTACTTTCACCTGGGAGGTTTATTTGATCCTTGCACAGATTTCCTTTGCCCTCTGAGTGTCAAAAACGTTTGCTAACAACCCCTGAAACTGACTTCTGTTGCAATGCCAAAAATATACACTCACCCTTTCCTTTCTAAGCCTAATTGCCTCTTTTTTTCATTTTCTTAACCAGTTACAGTGGGAAGCATACTGGGTATGAATGGAGCTATGGAGCTGGTTTTCAACACAATCACGCCGTACACCAAAAAGCACACCAGAATGACAAGGTAGGTTGATATTTTTATTTGGTTAATGGGGGATGACACAAGTAAAGCTAAATAGCAATGAGGCTGTAGAATCATGTAATCATAGACTATTGGAGTTGGAAGGGGCTAGTAAGGCCATCAAGTCCAGCCCCTTCAATACAGGAATCCAAGCAGATCAGACAGAGATTGTCCAGTTTTCTCTTGAATGCCTCCAGCACTGGGATGTTCATCATCTCCTGAGGTCATGGGTTCCATTGTCGTACTGCTCTAACAGTTAAGATGTTTTTTCCTGATTCAGCCTAAATCTGGCTTCCTATAGCTTGAGCCCATTATTATGTGTCCTGCACTCTGGGATGATCGAGAGCAGATCCTGCCCTTCCTCTGAATGACAGCCTTTTAAGTCTTTGAAAAGTGCTATCCTATTTCCCTTCAATCTTCTTTTCACTAACGTACCAATCATGTCTTACAAATGTTCTTGATTCAGAGGAGAAACATCAATGTATAGTAAAGGGTCTATCCAAGGTGAGCATCAGTGTTATCCCAATTTGGTCTTTGGGTCTCATCATCAGCTGGAGGGTGCTGGATACGATAGTTACTATGGGGTATATAAAATTACCTGCATGATGTATCAGTGCTCAGGCCATTTCTTAGACACTCATTAGTTGGGATAAAGCTCCCTTTCCCAGTTAATAGGTATGTGTGTTCAGTGCCCATCAAGTTTTGTTCCTGTCTTATAGCAGCCCTAAAAGGGTTTTCAAAGTAAGTGAGATATTGAAGGGGTGGTTTTCTCAGTGTTACTCCTTTCTCCAGTGAGTTTCCATGGCTGAGTGAGGATTTGAACCCAGGTCTCCCACTACATCACTCCGAGGTAATATATCCAAAACAGATCATGTGAGAACTTTCCTTGCATATCTATCTTCTGATAAAGTCTCCCAGGTCAAACAGACCCTGTATTTATTTTTAAGTTCACTCTGCGTCTCCCTTCTCCACCAAGTCCAAAAAGCTGTTCAGGGGTCTCTGGAGTGAAGCTAAAATTAGTTATGCAGCTGTCTACTCCAGTCCTGTCCCCAGTCAGTTCTCGGAGCAAGATTTACAACGGGCGCAAGCCTTGTAAATGAGAAAGCACATGCTTGCTTGCTCTGATAGCTGAGCTGACCCTGCTTCTGCTCCTACTGTGCTGAAGAGAGCCAAGAAACAAGAGAAGAGAGGCAAAACTTAATGCAAGGGTGAACTTAAGGTGAAAAGATCTGGGCAAGAAGATAAGGCTGCCTAGTAGCAATGATATAACAAATTTGTCTCAACTCTGGAAAATATGGCTTTGTCCTAGGAAAGGCTCACTATGATCCTACCATGTGTTCTGTCCCTTTGCCATAATTGTCATCCAAGGCAGATAATCAGTGATGAATAAAAATGAGCTTGGGGTTGCTAACCACCTACCGTAAAGGTAGCTTTCCTCTGGAAAGATTTCCAAGCTCTAAAAGAAATAGAAGGGACAAACTCTATTATTACTGCATGGGAGTGCAGCAATAGCTATGATGCACCAAAACAAATCAGCATTCCATAAAGCAAATTAAAAAATGGGGGGCACCACAAACAATGTGGACAACACCAATGGCAGCAGTCAAGATGGTCTACAGCAGCCATTCTCAAGGCCCCCCCCCATATGTCCCTGTTGAAGGGGACCACAGACTGAAACCAGTTTGTTTGATAGAGGACCTGAGTCTGAGAAAATCTAAAAGGGCTATAGCTAAAAAAAGATTGAGAATTGGTGTACTGCACAATACCATCTTGTTACCATTCACCCTTGTTGAAAAACAGCCCTGGCAATTGCTTTGTGTTTGGGTGAGAAGATGATTACACTGATTTAAAAAAGGAGTCAGTTTCGGTGATTTTCCCTTGCGTGGTGTCACTTTATGAATGGTGGTGAGCACAAGAGGGTATCCTGTAGACCATCTAGATTGCTGCTATCAGTGTTGTCAATATTCAGGCTGCCCTTTGCTATGGAAAGGTTGGCATCCTTTTTTTTCTTGCTGATATTGTGCAGCAACGTCGGCATATTTCCTGGATTTTTAAAATCATGAGTATAGAAACACAATGTCCCACGTTCATAGATCAGAGCTTTTTATTTTGAAAAAATGGAATTAATGTTGTAATTCCGACTTCACAGATACATAATAAAATGCACGAAAACTGTCAGCAAAGATGGAGCAGTTCAAGCCATTTTGCCACCTTAGGCAGAGCATCACAGACTGTCCCGTGCTGACTCGAGACATGATATGTTGTATCCCAAAACTGTCCAAAATATTTTGGCAGGTGGGATAGAAAACAGAGTGAATATTTGGGTCTTGAACAAGGACCACCTACTTTTTATATATAAAAAAAGAGGAGAAATCTTGCTACTGGTGCCAGGTCCAGCTGGCAAAGGAAGAAGTGCGAGAACTGAGTGCAGAAACAGCACAAAGCAACTGGTTCCTCACGGTCTTGTTTACGTTTCTTCGTAAGTTCTCCATCACTTCTTGGTAGCCATCTGCTAACGTGACAAACAAACAGCTCGTTTGCTAAAAATGCAAAAACAGCCCCATCAGAGGCACAGCTTCCTGCAGCTGTCTCTTTAGCAGGACTCTGTTGGTTCTTAGGGGGGGGGGCGGACAGCATCCTTCTTGTTTCTTACAAATTGCTTTCTCTCTCAGTTTGACTTACCTTACAGGAAGGATGAGCAACCTGGCTGTGGCCCTACCCATTAGGTTCACTTAAGGGTGACTTAAGGGCACTGGAGGGTTGGCAAATGTTACGCCCTCTCTCCTGCTGCTTGGACCCACATGGCCTGCACTCCTCTGGAGAGCTGCTCTACGGGCAGGTGATTTTAAAGAAGTTGAAAGTTCCTCATTTAGATGTTGCAAGAGCCTTGAGCTATGGAAATGACATTGAGATGGGCACGGACTATCCGTTCTGTGGTTCGTGCCAGTTCGTTTAGCGGCCACTCAGGAGGTTGGCACTTCAATGCCCCACCTCCTCCAGCAGGTGCCAATTTGGAGGCAGTAAACAGAGGCAGCGGGGCAGAGAAGCTGGCACACTCACTCCAGGTGGATGCCCACTGGAGGAGGTAAGCCACTGAAATACCAAACGCTTGTTTGGCCCCCTATAGGGACGTGGTGGCACTGTGGGCTAAACCGCAGAAGCCTGTGCTGCAGGGTCAGAAGACCAAGTAGTCGTAAGTTCGAATCCACACGACGGAGTGAGCGCCCGTCGCTTGTCCCAGCTCCCGCCAACCTAGTGGTTCGAAAGCATGCAAATGCGAGTAGATAAATAGGGACCACTTCGGTGGGAAGGTAAACAGCGTTCCGTGTCTAAATCACACTGGCCGTGTGACCACGGAAATATTGTCTTCGGACAAAACGCTGGCTCTATGGCTTGAAGAGCGGGATGAGCGCCGCCCCCTAGAGTCGGACACGACTGGACAAAAATTGTCAAGGGGAACCTTTACCTTTACCTTTACCTTGTTTGGCCCCTACACAGTTCGTGTCCATCTTTACATTCAACAACCATCCTTTGTATCACTAGACTGGTGGAAGAGATTGGGATAATCTTTGATGGATCAAATCCTAGCAGGTCCCTTAATATCCTGAATATATCAGGCCTGTTTTCCCACAGTACACACACGGGTCTTGGTTGCAACATGTCCTGCGTGATGCTGATTCTGTGTTTGGTTATCTCCGCTGGATCTGGAGGCTTAGTGATAGTGTCGGGGGATTTAACTCCCATTGCTTCTCTCTGCAGCTCTTCTTTTGAGAGCTTCCCAGTTGTCCAGCACACGTTTCCAAGGCGCATGAGTGCTAGGGTGAGGTGTGGGTTGCAGAAGCTTCAGGATGCATTGGCAAATACACACACCTGTGGAAATCTCTTTTGGCTGAAGTTGTGTGCCTCTGTGCTGATTTGTGTTTTAATTATTTCCCCCTTTAAAGGTGGCTTTTAAAGAAAGACTTATAAATATTTTAATAACAAACAGGTCAATAAACAATAATGCTCATTAGGGTGAATTGCAATCTGTAAGAACCAAATAAAGGAAAGTCCAGTGTACTCCTAATTAATAAAAGCATAGAAGGTCCCTATAGCCAACCGTATGGGAAAAGTAACCTCAGATACAAGGTTTAAAAGGAAAAGAAAAAAAAATAAGGAAGAGTCTTAAGAAGAGACTACATAAAACTTCCACATAAAATAAAACTTTGTTTTTAACCTTTGGTTTTCAAAGTTTTGTCTCAAAGACAGCATTCACCATTGTGAAGGAATTTAATACCACACACTCATGTAATCGTTTCTGCTTTCAACTCATGTATAACCTTTCTTAGAATTCAAGATATTCTCATTAGTTATCTCCGGTCATAAGACTATTTTTCACATTATAACTTCCCTTAATGAAGACATCATTTCCACATCCATCTTCTTCTTCCCTCCATTCCTCCAGACGTCTGGAAAAGGCTTGCCGGGGTTTTATAAATTTGCCTCCTTCCGGTTTTAATAATTCAGTGGCTTCAAATGAATAGCCTTTCCCCAAACTGTGGAATTCCAGGCTGTCTTCTGGAAGAGTTTTTGTACAAGCTTCCTGATGCTCAGACAACATACACTGGGGTCACCAGGGTCAACATATTTAATCACATATATTTGCTCACTCATAGGAAGTGAATAAAAAGGCTGACAACATAAAAGAGATTATGACAGTCTTCTTCTCCAACACTTATTCTTTCTGTTTTATAATTTTCCTGTACAAATGGTTAATAATCAACTATTGTTATTACAATAGCCCGCTTCAATGAAACACAATGAACAGCCTGGTTTTCTTCTTCTTCCAAAAGAACAAAGAACTGAAAAGAGCAATTGCAAAGTAAATTAATTAGGGACTGAGTTGAAACAACTTCTTCCCTTCATCTTAATGGATGTTTTCCAAGCCATGCAGCAGGAAAATATACATCAGGGATGTGTAAATAAAGATGTGGACAATGGAAGAGGCTTTTTTAATGGGATATTCCCATGGGGGGGGGAGAACAGAATTTCACAACCAGCTACAAGCAGCAGGTGGCATAGGATATTTTTTTCCACATATCTAATTAGAGAGGACAGTCCTTCATTGTAAAGTTTGCTGGATGACAATTGGAAAGGGTCCTCCATTTAGAAATCCATCCAATCGCAAGACCACTTTAGCAAGATAGGACCTTAGGGAGCTTTAAGATCATGAGCTTTGGAGTTACTCATCCACAGGTGCGCATCTTCCCCACCCGGGTGAGATGGATTGTCATTGTATATAAAAGACATGCATGTATGTAATTCCCGGAGTGCCATCAAAGTGTTGCAAAGGCATGCATCTGGTTTCAATGGGAAGTGACCCTTCTGTCTGCTGGAAAATTGCTCTAAATTGGTGGCCTTACCAAAGGACTCAAAAAAGTCCAACTTGGACTCTGAGCGAGGTTGGGCTACAGTACAATCTCCTTTACGCTGCGTATTTGCTGGAAAACAGGTCACACTGGACCGTTCCATAAGTGGTCCAAAAAGTGACTTATTTCCCCATGAGATCACCCCTCCTTTTCGAAAAGTTGCATCTTTGTCTCTAAATTAGCATAGACAATTATATGTAGACCATTGCTCTCCGTCGGCTTCCATTTTGGCTGTGACCGAGTGGCTGCCCTCTTCCTGGTGTGGCCCTGCACTGTAAATAAATAGGAAGATCCTTTGGAGATCAAAGGTTGGTTCACATCATGATCTATCTGATCACATGGTTTTAATAACCTAAAACAATTTGAGCCTGGGAGAGCTCACCCTTCCTTTTAAAATAATGATAGCTTAAAGGAAATATCAGCAGCCAGTTCTTCTACAACCAAGGTTATGGGTTCTGGCTGTAGTCCACCGGATTTTCATTGCATGGTGGACGTCCATCCAGTTGAACATCTTGCTTCCTTGTAAGCATCTGGATGCATATTTTCCAGAAAATGCGTCGTGAGATGACTACTATTTAATATTCAAAGCGTAGAAACCACCCGTTCAATGAATGATACCCTGGAGTGTTTGAGACAACCAAAAACCATCCAAAGGAAATTTGTCTCTGATTTATGTGCTCTGGCTTTTAAAAGCCGGGTTCACTGAGGTCTGGGCGGGTGTCCGGTGGCGCAGAGCTTCCTACAAATCTCTGGACCTGGGAATTTGTCGGCTCCCAGGGTGTAGAGACCCAAGACAGTTCATCTACTAGAGATGTGATTGATGGGTTCCCGCTAACTGAGTAAGCAAATCCTGCTTGCCTTCCTCCCAGTCTGTCCCTTCTGCTGGATCATTGCCTGCGATTAGAATAGTGCTTAGCCAGAGAGGCACTTTACATCTCGGGAGAAGGATATATAAGGGCCCCCCAGACGTGCACCAGTGTGGTGAGATTATAGAGTTTGTCTGGAGGCTTGGGGTCTTTCCAGAAGTGCAGGTTTGATACTGGTGGGGAAAAATGAGAATCTGTTCTGGTTGAAAGCATTATTCAATATAAAACATTTGCAACCATAATGTCTCAAAAAAAAAAAAAAACTTTGTGAGGTTAGATTAAAATACCACTAAACTGATCTGGAGCCTCACTTACTCAGAAGCAGAGCTTGGAAAGTTTCATTTTAAAAAGGCAGTTTATTGTTATTCCAAAGACTGATTAACATTATTGTTAGAATTGTAAAACCGTTATTCCTTGCTTTTTAAAAAAATATTATTAAGTAAGGGCAGAAGAATATTTACTTCCAGTTGCTTACGTATGATATCTGAAAGCTTTAAACTCCTGGATGGTCATTCAAGACACACCATTCTCCAGTATTTTTTTTGCCTCAGTGCTCTTAACGCAGCATAAAGGAAGAATACGAGGCACAACGTGAGGCAAGCTTTGAATTATGAGACATGTCTCCATCATTTAGTGAAACCCCATCCTTGTGACCATTAAAACAGCTAAAAACGTACTGTTACTCCACAAAAAGGGGGTGACATTATCCCTTGTTAAGTTACAACTTGGTTATGGTGCTCTCAGGGCAGAAAAGGAATTCAGTGTAAGTAATAATGTAACTAGTTGTTTGTAACCGGTTACTTCCAAGCTCTGCTTAAATGCAAGTCTTACAGGAATGTAAGGGGCTGATTTCGTGGGTAAATGGACATGTCGCTTTGACCAACGTTGGGTGCTACAGTACAATCATGAGCATTCTCACTCAAGGGGAAATCCCATTGTCTTTCATGGACCTTGCACCTTGGTAAATGTAGAATTGCTGCATACTCTTCCCTCCGGCAGTGTCCCATGGAGGAGGCCTGTTTCTGCCCAGTTAAGCCAAGGTCATTTTATGAGTCGGTCCAGCGCATCCCGGGGACAGGAGTTCTTTATTAAGCCAGCTATGGCATGTGGTAACAAGATACAGAAGGCTATTTATTTTAGTCGGTGTCAACTCCTGGGTTATTTAAATGGAGGCTTACTCATGCCCCCGTTGACCTTGTTCAGGAGGCGTGCCAACTGGCTCATTATTCTTTGTCTGGTTTGCTGTCTGGGATCAGACCCATGCAATTTCTTCTGACATCTCTAAAGTCACGTGATTCATAGGAACTGGTGGAAAAAAACCTGAGGATGGCAATTTTTCTAAGAAGTGCAAGCCCGTTTAGAGGACTTTTTGATTTGGTTCAGTGCATGATGAGGGTTGGGGAGACTGTAAGCTTTATGTTGTTTTTTATATCCAGATTGCCTAGTTATTTATGACAGGAATAAGTTAGAATCAGCTCTGCTTATTCTTCAAATGGTTAAAAAAAATCAGAGTTCTAGCAGTTCTTTTCCCTCTATGGTGCAAAGTGATTAAGACCATGTTAGGAAAGGCTTACATAAGCTTGACATGTGCGCTGTACATCTTTGCCAAAATATGCGTAGCAAGAAAAAGGAGTTGGGTCCAATTCATGTTGGTCGCTTCAATGACACTGTCCATCCATCTCGTCCTCTGTTGTCCCCTTCTCCTCTTGCCTTCACACTTTCCCAACATCAGGGTCTTTTCCAGAGAGTCTTTTCATGAGATGGCCAAAGTATTTGAGCCTCAGCTTCAGGATCTGTCCTTCCAGTGAGCACACAGGGTTGATTTCCTTCAGAATGGATAGGTTTGTTCTCTTTGCAGTCCAATGGACAAGAGCCTCCTCCAGCACCACATACTACACATTGATATTATCCTAGAATCGTCTTGTTTCTGTGAGCGACAGTGGCAGGAAGGTGGAGGAAAAGTAGCCATCTTCATCTTCAGCTGCTTACCTTCTGCGCTTTGTCATAAAAGCATTGATGCAAGTAGCTAGGAAAAGAGAAAGACCTCACATGAGTTGAATAGACTCAGTAAAGGAAGCCATTGCCCTTAATTTGCAAGACTCTTGTAGTCCTTTTAATGATGGGACTTAACACAGATATACTGTGACTTTCTGCCGGAATAAATAACTGATAGGATTCTGGCCAGTGATATTTAAAAGGTATATTTTGGGATACTTAAACAAGGAATGGAGAAACCTGCCAATGTTGATTTCTCTTTAGTTCTCATTTTTCCCCCAAACTGAATGCCAACGTTTCTGCCCCATTTCCTTGTCAGTCTCGGAGTGAAAATAAAATCAACCCAAACCCTTGTATGCATTCGAAAAATGGATTTAATACATACATTTAATATGCAATCCCCAGCTCTAAATACATTTTTTTTGCAAGCAGTTTCCCTTAATGTAATGTTGGTCCGCATAGATTTTTTTTCTGCGCCTATGTGCACTTTTGTGTATTTGCACAAAAATTTAAATTTTGTTGGGAAGATTGCATTGCATTATTGCGAGAAGTCCTAAGCCTGGTCTTTGATATATTGTCTCATGAGAGAAAGATGGCATCCCGTCTTACGGCATGTACGAAAGCCAGCTTGGACGGGGCAGTTGAATCGTCCTTCATCCGCGGTGATGGGTCTGAGCTCAGCCTTGTGTTTGAAGACAACGCATTGATCACAGGTCCAGAACTTGGAAATTACAGCTAGAATCCTATTAGCATTTGACCTTCCTTTAGCTGGAGAAGGAGCCAACGTATACATCTATGGAATAACCACCCGAAAGTGAGGTTTTCAGCATTATAATGTTGATTTAAAAAATTGGTTTCATTAATTTCTTCAGGCAGGCTTTTTCTTAGTGACTGGCTGTCTGAGACGGGTTTTTAAAACATGAATTGCTGTGCCTCGCTGCTTTGTATGGGCTTGTGGCGTTGATTTCATTTACCATTTTCACGTGGTATTTGTGTGGTTCTTCTGTAATGTTTGAATACTTTCTATCTTTAAGCTTCTAAATATTGTACTCGACTGATGTAAGCTGGCTTGGGTCTTTTTTTAAGGAGAAAGGCGGGGTAATAAACAAACAAAAGAGGCTGATTTTAAAATATTGGGGGCTGTTCTCCTATTTGATGCAAAAGCCTTAATGTGTCTAATCTAACCTTTTGCCCCCATGCTCTGCACTGAGCTTGCTGCTCATAATTCCCTCTGATGTTTTGTTCCTACATCTCTGCATCTGTTGGCTTAAGAGGTCACCTCACTTCTCCTAATATTAGGGCCGGCTCTGACAAATTCAAATTCTGAAGAGTAACACTGTTCCTGTTGATGGACGCCCTTGGGAAGTATGACTTGGGTAAGTCCTTATCCGAAAAGTGAACAGAACAGGATCACGGCCCCGATTCCTACTTTGAACCACTGAGAATTACGTGCAAAGGCAAAAAAATGTGGATCATAATTGGTAGCAGCAGTTTGTCGCGCATCTTAGTCCGAGAAGTACAGACCTGGTCATTTCATGTTGGATTGACTTCTTGAGGCATCTCTAGAGGGAAAAGGAAATCACTACAGCTATTTAGGAGAGCGGGAGACTTTTGGATGGATGAGATTGGCAGAGCAAGCTAACAAGCAAAGGTATGCTAGGAAATAAGGAGAAAAGCCAGGGTGGAGGAAGATCTTGAGAAGCTTTGAAGGCCATGCAATGGGACTTAGTTGTCCAGTTTTGATGGAGTTTCCCTCCTCCTGGCTGTCTTTGAGCAGTGCTCTACCTCCTAGCTTTAGATCTGCACTAGAGATGGGGGTATTTGTATAACGAATATTCCCACACAGATGCAGATAACAAGGGTCTGGCCCCATGGGGCTGGATGGTCCACTCTCTGATCCACTAATGCCACGGGGTCTGTGCTATCATTCAGGAGATCACGATCAGCGAGACACTCTTCGACCTCCTCTTTTGTTCCACTTCTTGCCAGGAGTGGCTTGCCGATCGTGACCTCCTGACCACGGCATTAGCAGATTGGTGAGTGATCTGCACCTGTGAGGGGATATTTTATTCATATATGAATATGAATACCCCAAATCTCTAGCTGCTCCTTGTACCTTCAATGTGATATATCTCAAGTGCAAGCAATGAACTCCGTGCACCAACATGCCGATCAGTTCCTTGGCAACACACAACGGCATCTGCCAGGACTGGTCCAATCTGAGGCATCGCCTGCAAACAGCTTTATACATATGTTTATCTGGCAACCGTTTTGGAGGTGAAGTGGGAGGCAAATCAGCTTTAATTCTCCTTGTTAGTTACTGATTTCTCATTAATTGTGCCAAGCTGCTCGGGTGTTTACTCAGATGTGAACATCCAATTCTGTTGGAATGCGGTCAAGACTTTGCTCTTGACTGCATTCAAGAGCAAATTCAGGCCTTAGCCTCCAGATAAGGCCCACTTATCTGGAGGCTACTGTTATGCTTTGCTATATCATGATGAAGATCTTGAGGACAGCTTTCAAAATATGTACTTTTGACTAGATTGTGGGCAGACCTGCAGGGCTGTTTCCCCCCCAAATCTGCTTGACAGATCTGGAATAGAAGACCCTGCTTACTGGTGGGAACACAGGAGAGAGCCTTCTCTGTTGCTATTCCCAGACTCTGGAACTCCCTCCCACTGGAGGCCAGACTGGCTCCATCTCTACTGTCCTTCTGCAAACAGGCAAAGACCTTTAACAGGCAAGCATCTGTGCAAAATCGAAGGCTTGCTATGCAAAGTACAGTATATTTGAATATTGACCCAGAGCTATTTTGTTTTTGTACTGTTTCCAGTAGTGAACATGCTGTTAACATTAATGTACCGATGCTAAAGCTACAAGAACAAGCTGTCCTTATCACTATGCTAAGTAGCCATTAAGTTCTCTGTCTATTTCGGATGACAGGGCCCATAGGGAGGTTGCCTCATTGGGATGAGTAAATAAAACACGCCGTTTGAGTTCTACGCAATGGGCCATATGACTGTAGAAGAAATGAGCTCTAAAGATATCTTCCTTTATAGGCCTCCACCTGCCTATCTGCGTTTACTGTCTATATCATTTCCATCCTCGAGCAAATTGCAATAAGCAATAAAGCCTGATTTCATTGCAGCGCTATGTCAGAAGTGCTACTTGGTGAACATATACGTTACACCCCCCCATATTGTGTGCTTTTGGTGCTGGAAGAGCAAAATAACAAGAAGTGGAGAGGAATGGGAAAATCCAAAAGCAAAATGACAGGAGGGGAATGGATGCTTTCCGAGGAGCATTGGAAAATAGACGGAAAGGCAGTAAGGAGGGAAGAGGCTGTTATAAAGGGATATTGCTCCAGATAAGTGCCAAAGTATCTCTGGCGCCATCTGTAGGGGGCCTCTTGCAGTACAAAGCTAACAGCCCTTCTCTCAGAGGACACAACAGAAGCTTCTCAGTCACTGCTTCCAGACTTTGGAACTCCCTCCCACTGGAGACCAGACTGGTCCCATCTTTACTGTCTTTCTGCAAACAGGGAAAGACAAACTTTCTCTTCAAGCAAACTTTCCCTGAGTGTCTGCCTGTCTGAGTGGGGTTTTTTAAAAATGGATTTCAATTCCTTATTGCTTTGAACGTATTTTGGTGTTGTGGTGGTGCTGCGGGCTAAACCGCAGAAGCCTGTGCTGCAGGGTCAGAAGACCAAGCAGTCGTAAGATCAAATCCACGGGACAGAGTGAGCGCCCGTCGCTTGTCCCAGCTCCCGCCAACCTAGCGGTTCAAAAGCATGCAAATGCGAGTAGATTAATAGGGACCTCTTTGGTGGGAAGGTAACAGTGTTCGGTGTCTAAGTCGCGCTGGCCATGCGACCACAGAAGATTGTCTTCAGACAAACACTGGCTCTATGGCTTGGAAACGGGGATGAGCACCACTCCCTAGAGTCGAACACGACTGGACAAAAATTGTCAAGTGGAACCTTTACCTTTACCTTTACCTTATGTTTTTTTGGAATGGTATATGTTTGATCCTTTTCAGTATTTGTATATGCGCTGTTGTTAGTTTTAATATTGTCTTTTAATGATGTAAGCTGCCTTGGGTCCTTTTTAAGGAGAAAGGCGGGATGCAAATATTTTAAAGAAATAAATCATTAAAAAGAGATTCCGTACCAAAAGCCATGTAAGGGTAATCATTTTGTTAAGGCAGCTGAAAAGGCACAACATGAAAGCTTTTGAGGTCAACAGTTCTCTTCTTCTGGAACGAAATTACAAAAAAGCAGATGGGGGCTGCTTAACGTAGTCTATGTGTTATCTTAAGCCTCAGTTAGGAAGTTGCCAACAATTAATTAGAGTTCATCAGCAGTTAACCTTTCGCTCAAGCTAGAATGATGGAAAAATAGTGAGTTTTTCTTGGTTTAACGTTTACACACACTTTTTGCGCATTTTCCAAGTGCGTGTCTCTTTAGTTAGGGGTGCAAATATTTGTTTCTTTCATTCTTGCAGGTGGGAATGAAAAATTCCAAAAGCTTTCTCACCAGCGGGCAAACCTGTGAGAATATCTTGTGCATTTTTTTACACTTTGTGTGTGTGAAGAATTCTGGAAAGTGCTTTTGTGAAAAAGGCATTTTGTGCAAGAATATGCCTTTTACACTAAACATTTGTATCTGTATGCAAAATGTTTGTATTCTATAGAAAATAAAGGGTTTTTTTGCACAGAAAACCATGTTTGTTTTTTTGCTAGTCCTGCTGCTGGTGAGAAAAGTACAGGAACAAAAATAGAAGAGTTCTTTAGTTCCTGTGTATGGCTAGGAAACCTTACAACTTCTTGAGGATGAGAAAATTTAGGGAAATTTGCTCATTTCCTCCACTGATTAGAGCAGTGGTTCCCAAACTTGGGTCCTCAAATGTGCTTGGACAAAAACTCCCAGAAGCCTTCCCCACGAGCTGTGCTGACCAGGTTTTCTGGGAGTCTTTTAATCCAGAAAAATCTGGGGACCCAAGGTTGGGAACCACTGGATTTGAGCATGGTTTTGCTAATTTCTCCCCAATGGCACGAATTTTTGTTATTCACATATTTTTCAAAGGCACATGGTTTTGAGCACCCTTCATTCCCACGAAATATCTCCTAAGTTTTGAAAATGTGTGAACAAACATGGGGATGTGCATTTCTTCTGCTGGAGGGAGGCTGGTGCTTTATGAAATAAAACATTACCGATCCGGGATTTTATTTGGTGCTGGTAGCACCATCCTAACTTTGTCAAAGTTGCCTCTGGAATTTGCTTCCTTTCCGAGCCTCTTTGAAAAGCCAAGGATGATGAGTTTTCTACAGCATGGCAGGCTGGTGACAGAGACAATGCACAGGTTTTGTGTCATGATAAACTTGTCAGGACCTTTCACATCACTCATAACTACTGGGCTGTGATTTGAGGGCAGCAGTGCCAAAGCTGACTTCTATAAACAAAGTCTGGAGTCGCTCCTGGCCACGCTCCAGGGAGTAGCTGAAATCTTGCAGTCCCGAAACATGCCAGCCAGCCAGGAAGGAACCAACAGCAGGCGCTCTTGATAAGGAAAGGCTCCCAAGGTGTAAATCCCAAATTTGAAAATCCACTCGTTGGGCAGATACATTTATTCATCGATTACCAGTCTTTTAATCCTGTACTTTTGGCCTTCAGAATGCTCTCCAAGGCAGCAGAGAACATCAAAACATCAGTTATGCAAAACGGTAAAATAAAATGCCGTGAAAGCCAGCCAAGAAACAAGAAGCGCAAACTGGAACTTCTCTGCACATGGGCAGAGACGTGGTTACTGTAGTGCTGTCACTCTCTGTGCGTAGAAAACACGGACGAAGAAGGGAAGGGCTTAGACTTTCTCTCCAAGCGTGTTGAGTGTAGCCACAGATATAATGCTTCAGTACTTCTCATGCCCATATGCCACTTGCTTTTCCTATATACACACTTCCTTTTTGTATGCTATTATTTTAACTGAAATTTTAATTTATCTTTAGCTGGCAAAATTGCGGAGGGTCAGTTTCTGTGGGTCCTTGCCAGTGGCCATGTTCCTGACCATCTGGCTTGTTTATCTTTTACACCTTTGCTGGAAAAAAGGATACACCTGGAATAGGCCTTTTTCTAGTGCCTCATCCAGGTTTGAGCGTTAGGCTGCTGAGCATGAAGGTGTTCACCAGGGGATCCATTATGCCTCTGTTATTGCCTTTCCTTTCTCTGTATTACAGAACTCCCTTCTGGCTCCTTTCTTGTAGCAGTGCCAGAGGGAGAAGAGCACAATGCTCTGGGATGTTTCTGTGCTGAGAAGGAGCCATAAAAGAATTACATTTTCTCCCCTCTTGGTGCTATTTTATTGTAGAAAATGGCAGCTGTTTCTAGAGGTTCTTCCATTGGTCCAGCGGCTCTTGGGAAAATCTCTCTCAGGTGTAGCATAACTCCCTTCTTCCCTTTATCCTCACAAGTGTGTGCGCAGTCTTCTTGCATAAGCAATGTTTGTGAAAGAAGGAGGGAGGTTTTTGGGCCAAAGACTTCCTCCTTATCTCCTGTAGCCTGCCCAGGTCATGAATAATCTGTTTCATTGCATGGAAGTGGTGGAAGCCAGGGGACGGAAGGAGGAAGTCTTCAGTCACTGTGATTCACTTACTGCTCCTAAGGAATGAAATGGATTACTTTTGACTTGGACAAGCCAGGAGAGAAAGGGAAAATCTTGAATCACCCCACATTTCCCCTTTCAGCGAAACCATCACCATTCTGCAGGCACAACTTGCACAAGACAATTTCAGCCTCTAAGTTGGACTTCATTTGGCTTGGAGGGGGACTGCAGCCTTGGCTTTCCAAAACACTGTCATCGCTGCACCAGATTGGTTATGGGAAGAGCACAACTGTGTTGATCCTCATGGGTTATGCTTTCTATTAATCCTTTCTAGAAGAAAACAGCAACCAACCTATCATATCACATATATCCCAGTCAGAGAACTTGGGTAGCTATCTGATTTTTCCATTGCTCTTTTTCAGTGATAACTTCGCCATTTCTGTGGATAAGGTGGGGGGAAAAATGAACTCATAAACACACGTGGTTTTCTGCTTATCTTCCTATAAATTGGTCTTTTTAAAGTTTGTTCCACCCCAGTTTTCTCCATCATTCAGTGTTCTCAAAATTAGTTTTGCTTCATTTTATCTCCTTTAAGATAAGTGTAAAAATGAGCTCCCATCTTATCTTCCATATATTGGTGCAATCCGCGAACACTCTGTATTGAGTTCCTTTTTTTAATGGTGGCATCTTTTAATCTCCAAAGTGCCTTAAAAACATAAAGTATGTGGAAGCTGCAGAGGTTGCATGAGGGGAAATGTCTAGTGACCGTCACATCTCAGGATGTGATGTTTTAAACCGGCTCAGCATTCACTAGATTCTTAGTGGGTCAGAAATTTGCCTAAAATCTAATTCTGGGAACCAAGGATATGACAGATTTTCTTGTTCTTTGAGATGCCACATAGACAAGCTGGACAACTGATGTGAAATTTTCCATTCATACTTTAGATTGAAAATATTGTCCTTTCCCCCCACTTCCATCAGCAATGGCATTCACAAAAACAAGTGTGATCCCCGCCGGGACATTTTGTTTCTTAGCATTGTGTTTACGTACATCCTAAGCTGCGATTTTGGTGGGTGAGATCTTGAGGGGCTGCTTTAAATCTTGCAAAATTCTGCATGGAAAGCACTTCCCCAGAGATGTTAGTGCTCAAACCACATCCATCCATCCATCCATCCATCCATCCATCCATCCATCCATCCATCCATCCATCCATCCATCCATCCATCCATCCATCCATCCATCCATCCATCCATCCATCCATCCATCCATCCATTAATCTCTCTTTCTCCATCCATCCATCCATCCATCCATCCATCCATCCATCCATCCATCCATCCATCCATCCATCCATCCATCCATCCATCCATCCATCCATCCATTAATCTCTCTTTCTCCATCCATCCATCCATCCATCCATCCATCCATCCATCCATCCATCCATCCATCCATCCATCCATCCATCCATCCATCCATCCTCTTTTTACTCCACCTTTCTCCTTAAAAGGACCCAAAGTGGCTTATTTCTACACAGGTGCATTTCCTCTCTGTGACCTGCTATGAAGAAATCCACACGCATGTGATTGTCAATGTGCATTTCCCCATCAATTAATTGCCTCCCCAGATCTCCTTTCAGTCGAGGGGCTTTGTAAAATCCAAAGTTTCCCTGGGCTTGACGACACACAGATGAAAGCTTGTTTTTGGTTTATCGCTGCGTTCTCTGTGCTTGTCTGGTCTTGCTAGATAATCCAATATTCCTTCAGCGTGGAGAACAATAGCAAGATTTCTCCCACTGTTATTCAGAGTTCATACATATTGCATGTGCGGGAAGCATTTGTCAATCTGTTCGCTTGTTTGCTCTCCAGCCTGCTGGTTTGGAGGTAGTTCAGAAGACAATGCTGTTCAGCACCGTTGGGTATGCAACCCGATCACTGCAGGTTCCCCTTCTCTCTTCCCCCTTGGCTTGCTTGAGGGCATGGTGATTAGAAGTCAACTCACATGAGCCATCTGTCAACCTGCGCCAGAATCTGTAGCTGCAACAGTTACCTGCCTTTCTACCCATTAGCAGGTTGGCTAATCAAGAAGATTGAAATTCCTCTGCATATCTTCAAGGCTTTCTTTGAGAAATCAGGAATATTTTGTGAATTAACTCATGAGCATGTATAGAGAACAAGAGCACATCCATGATGTGATACGGTACGATATCCAAGCCTATCTATATACCAAGTAGCTTGGCTTAGATGACATTATTTCAGGCTAATGAACCATGGTTTTTCCAGATTGAGAATAAGATGATACATTTTCTCATGATTCTGTCCAGGCTAAATCATGGTTTCCAATAGTGTTTAATTGTGAAAACTGATTCCTTTGGTCCCCGAATTGATAAACTCACTGCTTCTGGCCAAGATTTAGAACTAGCGTCTGAGGAGTAACTAGTGCTTTTGATTTGTGAGTAGACCCATATAAAATGGATTTTGTACTGTCTTGCCTCACACACTCATATCTGTGTCAGATTAGTGGGGTACTCAGGGGGAGATGGGCCTATATTTGATGTTTTGAACTTCCACCTTATATTTATTTCTGAGCCATCCAATTGTTCCCTTTTGTGAGTAGATAAAATTTTGTTGTTATTGTGCCACTTCTCTCTTCATCTTTGAGCATGGCATCGGTCCCTCCTTTGGTGACCCCCATCTCTCCTTTTATCCATGGTAGGCAGCATGAACTCTCTCTCTCTCTCTCTCTCTCTCTCTCTGTGTGTGTGATCCAATATTCTGTAAAAAAAGCTTTTTGCTTGATCTTAATGATCTTGGAAAGTAGAGCCAAAAAGGGACCATTTAGATCATCAAGTCCAACCCTGTTAAGGAGGCTCAGTGATGGAATCAAACTCCCAACCTCTGTCTCCACAGCTGGATCCCTAAACCACTGAATTAAAAGTTAATTAAAAGATCATGTGAAAACTACACAAAAGCTTTCACTCTGATGTACTCACTTAGGTTGTACAAGGAGCTGTTTATTTATTTATTTATTTAACTTACATGCTGCCCACACTACCCAAAGGTCTCTGGGTGGCTCACAACATTTAAAATACAATAAAAAGATAAAACAATTAAAATGCAATTAAAATAGATACTCTAAATATTGCCATCAGGACCCACAGCTGATATTATTTCAATTAAAAGCCTTCTGAATCAGAAAGGTTTTGACCTGGTGCCAAAATGTCATCAACGTCGGCGCCAAACGAATCTCAGTTGGGAGGGCGTTCCATAGTCTGGGGGCAGCTGCCAAAAAGGCCCTTTGTCTACAAGCCGTCTCTCTAATTTCCTTGAGGGAACAGCTCTTTCAAAGTTAGATCCTAACTGCCAGGTAGGTTCATATGGAAGGAGGCGGTCCTTTAAGCAATCGGAAAACCCAACATTGTTTCCTTGCTGTCTGATTTCTCTTAAACCTTTTAAAACTCGTTCCTCACGGTTGAAACTAGCAGAATCCAGAATTCCAGAGCTATCTGCCGGCTAGTTCTTCATCTTATGCGAACTGAATCCTAATTTATAACCAGTTTAGGAATATGCTAATGGAGGTACAAAGGACAGGGTCAACATTAGCTTTTGCAACTTCCGTTGTAGCAGCACATGAAAAAGAATCCAATAACTTCAAATTCCTCGTAAGGAAATTTGCTTTTTCCTGAATCCCCACTGTTAAGAAAATGCCTTTAGTGCTCATAATCATAAGAATCATGTGCTGTCCTTTCATTTTGTTCCAGGCAGAGAATTCTCCAAATGGGTTGTGTTTTAATTGTTGTAAGCCACCCGGAGACCTTTGGGAAGAGTGGGCGGCATATACGTTAAATAAAATAAAATATTGTAATGATTGCCTAGAGTGGTGGTCCCACTAAATCAAGTGATATATAAGTGTCAGTAATGAGTAAATGAAATAAATAAAATTATTCTGGGGTCACCGGGGATAGTGTATCTCACCCGAGGCCACCCAGGCCAATTCTTCTCCCAGAAGGCACAGTGGGGGAATCAAACTCCCAACCTCTCCAACTCGGTGAGCTATCCAGCCCATGGTTCCGCTCTTTACTCATTCATCTCCACAACACTCTTCCCTTACCTAGTGTTAGACTCCAGATTTATTAGAAAATGGCCTCTCTCAGCCTTCCCCAACACAGCTGACTCAATGCAAACAAGAGTCTTAACGCTGTGGAAATCTATATGATTTGTTGGAAAATATATTTGCGCCTCTCTCACACCCTGTTTCAACGGTGCTTTGAAAGAGATTAGAGTATATTTTCTCTCTTTCTGGTGGCAAACCTCAGCTTTTGCAGTGGGCCTATTGTCGAGATTTCTGCTGTGGCATATGCTCTCAACTGCTCACTCCTTGCTCTTCAGAGCCTCTTCAGTGCCTTTGCATTTCCTCTTTTTCCTCCACACACTCGTGTGTGTTTTTTATGATTGACTCCCCTTCCTTTTAAGGGACGTGGTGGCGCTGCAGGCTAAACCGCAGAAGCCTGTGCTGCGGGGTCAGAAGACCAAGCAGTTGTAAGATCGAATCCATGGGACGGAGTGAGCTCCCGTCGCTTGCCCCAGCTCCCGCCAACCTAAAGGTTCGAAAGCATGCAAATGCAAGTAGATAAATAGGGACCACTTCAGTGGGAAGGTAACAGCGTTCCGTGTCTAAGTCGCACTGGCCATGTGACCACGGAAGCTTGTCTTCGGACAAACGCTGGCTCTATGGCTTGGAAACGGGGATGAGCACCGCCCCCTAGAGTCGAACACGACTGGACAAAAATTGTCAAGGGGAACCTTTACCTTACCCCTTCCTTTTTGGTCATCTCATTATCTCCCTCTGATGCCGTAGGAGAGGGTGTTGCTTTGCCATACGGTGATGCCAGGTGGTCATGTTTACATCCCCATCCCCTGCTGTCTTAACTTGCTTTACCTATACCAATTAGCAGCAGTGGATTGGTCTGGTTGCTGGGTGGATCCCTCAAGGATCTGGCTTTTGAGTCTTCCATGGTGCTTTCCCCCTGTTCTCAGGGGAGCAGCCTTACAAGCTAACATGCTTGATATTGTGCTAGATGGAGTTGCCTTCTGCTTGAACAATGAGGTGTGCAGTTTGGATCCACTCCTGGATCCAGCACCGGATGCTGCTCAGATGTCCCTGATGGCCAGGAGTTCCTTTGCAAAGCTGAGACGAATGAGTCAACAGCACATTTAGGAAACGTTCTTGTTTGGCTCCCAGAATCCATGAGAAAGAAAGGTGTATGTGTGTCTAGAGTTATGAAAAGCACTCTGAAGCTTGAGATGATCCCAGATGTCAAGGCTGGCTTGTAGACTTGGTGATGGTTACAAGGGAGCATGCACGATTCATACCCAGGTGGCATGATGATACAGGGAACTGGCATGCATGACGCTGGCTACTGCTCAGCAACTTCCTGACTGTTGTCTAGAATTCCCCCTACCCTTCAGTACCTTTGATCTTGGCCTTGGTTTTCAATCTTCAGGCCGCTCCCACTGAAGGATCTGCCCCGCTAGCCTTTATGTGCAACTCGCTGCTTGTTCGTAAGGCTGTTTCGTGGCCTCGGATAAATTCATTTCGGGGGGTTGGAAGAGCATTATCGGCAAAGAAGGAGGCCAGCCTTATAAAAGAGAAAATGGCGGTTCATCTTGGTCTGTGTTTTGTCAAGATTGAGGAACCATAAATTTACCCCTGGTAAACTGATGAACCACGAATCGGTTTGTCGGTTGGTTGGGTCTTTTTTTTTTTTAGACAGCTCATGACAATCCTGCCCCCACAGCCTGCTCCGTCGCTTCCCTACCTTGTCCTCCTCTGGTGGAATGGAAGCTAGGCTACCGGAATGGCAGTTTCTGTTCTGGCAGCCTAGCTTCTGTTCCATTGAAAATGGTGGAAGGGAGGGGACATTCCCTTTGGGCAGCCAGGCGATTTGTCTATCTTTCTATGCCCCTGTGGATCAGCAGATCCATGGTGGCATAGAAAGATAAGGAAAGCCTGCCCAGATTCACTTCAGAGAGGTTGCCCTGTCTTGTCTATGCCCCACAGATAGGCTGATCCACAAGGGCATAGGCAGGGACCAGAAATGGGGACGGATTTCCCAGGTGAGAGGCCACGAAAGGGAATCTCTTCTACAGAACTGGCCAGCCTTCCTCCACCTGGTGTCTCTCCCGAGGTGATGAATGGGACTCGCCATAGACCTGTAACCGGTTGTCGGTGAGGTTGTGGGAGATCAGCAGATATGGAAGGTGTCAAGTTGAGGACAGCGTTGCTTGGGTGTGTGTTGGTGGGACAGACTCGGCGAATGCACCTTTTGTGGTCTTGCTGTCACGGGTACAATGTTCTAGGCTTAGAAATTATGGGAGGGAAATGACATTTCCCTTTTCTCTCTTTTCTTTCCCCAGGGCAGCAGTGGACACTCTGGCAGCGTTGTTGAAATCAAGTAAGCCTTTCTGCTTTCTCACCGCATCACTTTCTTTCATTTCTGTGCTCCCTATATAAGGGTTAGAAAGGTTGCTCCACCATCAAGGATATTGCTTGAAGTCTGCAGTAGGGCGCAGGAGACGGTGGCTGGAAAAAGCAAAGAGCAGATGCAATGTATGGGTAGCCTTTGTACCTTGCTATCACAGCATATTAAGGTTTCAAGAAAAGGGTTCCCTCTCTTCCCTCTGCTATTTCTAAAATGACAACATTCATATCTTACATTTGTTGATACAAAATTGTGGGGAAATTCAAGGGGCTTTCGCTGGCTCCTCCTGAACCCACAAGGCATAGCAATATTCCCTCCCCCACCCATCACTATTTCAATTTAAAACAAGGTGCACAGGAAGACTGTGCCTTGTTTTAAAGCATACATGTACCTCTCACAATACAAAACATTTCTAAAAGCAGGTGCACATTATCTGTGCAGGCAATCTGTAGATTAAATTTTAAATTGAAACTATAGGGATTTTTTTAAATCTTGTTTTTTTTGGGAGGGGAGGGGTTGGCTACAGTACCATCACTTCATCTGTACCCATGTGCGACCGCGGTGTTGGCTACCTTGCAATCAAAAGGTTAAAAGAAGATACCGAATGAGAAGGGCTCTGAATATTCCAAATTTGTAACAATTGCAAGATGAACCGAATCCCGAACTTCTCATTGAGCCGATGCCCCCATGCCAACTCTCCTGTCTTTTTTTGTTTAACTACAGCCCTCCATGGCAGAAGCCTAGCTTTGAGGGAATATCCGTATTCCACCCTTTTTTGTGCCGGAAGGAATGGCCCTGGTGTCCTTGGGAAATGAAGCTTTCCCGTAGGTTCCTTCAATGTCAACAGCTCTTTTTTTCCCATGGCCACCGAGAGGTGTCATTCTGGTGTGCTGCTACGCAGACCTCCAGGCGCCAACCGCAAGAGTTGTTCCCATCTCCCCTTCTTCTTTGGTCCAAGCAATGTCACCCCAAGCCCCTCTAGGCCAACGGGGATGCGAGGAACAAGTGTGTGCTGGTGACGTTCAGGGAACCACAAGGGTGGGGCTGATTTGCATTGATCCGGACAGAAGCGCTAATATTTTCTGAACTGGTTTTTGCAGAAGGGAGGGGAGCTTGGTTCATTCTGAAGCTTATCTGGTACATCGGGAGAGGGAAACGGGAATTAAACATCACTGCCAAACTCCGACTTTAGGTAATGCGGGACTGCGACAGTATGCATCTAACATTTCGAGTATCTGTCAGTAGGAAAGGCCTCTAATACAAGCCCACACGCACTCAGAATGAATGTTCTTGAAGCGAATGTTATACCCTATTATGCTTCTCTCCCATCTAAAAACACTTAGCCTTTTATTACTAGAATTTAATAAAGCTTTGATTAAGAAAGAGTGCTCCGCCATTGCAGACAATCTTTCTGACCATAAATCACAATTCCTTATTGTCCTTTCTCTCTGTCTCGCCCCTCTCCTCCCCCTCATTGCCTCAGTCTCCCTCCCTTACTCATATTCTCTCTTTTCCTCTGCTTTTCATGAGCATCGGGGAAATGAATACATTTGAGAAGAACTGGAGCCTCAAAAGCTGCACTTAAATGAGCCAGCTGAAGTTCTCAGATTCACAAATAATACTCTGGCATTAACCTCCGTGCCCAGACTTAAAGGTCAGATTATTGTAATAAGGAAGCACCTTCTGATTCGGTCTCTAAATCTTAATAACGTGTATGATCTGTCTTCAGAAGCGCTGCCTCCACCTTTAAAAAGAAAGAAAGAAAAAATTACGAGTAGAAAAAAGGAAGATTGGAGAAGGTGAACAATGAACTGAATGGAAAGAGGAAAGTGGTTTAGACCACACATGCTTTCCGTTGGTTCTCTTTTCTCCGGTCGTCTCTGGGATTTTGATGGCACCAAAGAAGCATAATTGCGGGAAACAGTATGGCTTGTGGAGAGGAAAAAAAAATCTCCCCCTTCTTTTCCTAGTGGTGTTTTTTTTGCCATTCCTTGAGGAAATAGTATTTGTTCACAACTACCAACATCTGGAAGCTGATTCCAGATGCAATCAGATGGTGATGTAGCTTGCATTTTGGACCACATATGGCACGGTCCAGTTGCAGCTATTTCCCACCAACCAGACCACGTGCAGTGGTGATTTACAACCCTGGGTCCCCAGATGTTCCTGGACTACAACTCCCAGAAATCCTGGTCAGCACTGCCAGTGGTGAAGGCTTCTGGGGGTTTGAGTCCAAGCACATCTGGGGAGCCAAGGTTGGGTAATGCTGAGGAGCAGGAAATCGCGAACCAGCCCAACCTTGTTCTGTGCTCCATCCAGATTTTTTTTTTGGGGGGGGGGGGGTCCAGTAGTAGAGCTATTCTTTTTGGGGGGGGGGGAGAGGTAGGCAGGCTTATTTATTTATTAGATTTATACCTTGCACCATCTGGCAGCCAGGCCATTCTGGGCAGCTAACAACAAGAAGACAAACAACACAATATTAAAACACAATAAGAATAGAATAATAAAAACATTCAACAGAATACAATAACTAGGAGGATAAATTAAAACAGATGGCGATAAAAATGGTAGAAAGGATGGTGAAAGGATGGCAGAAAGAATGATAAAAGGGAAGCAGAGATATCAGCCTGACGGAAGAGTCAAGTTTTCAATGCTCGTTTAAACCCGTCCAACGAGGGTGCCCGGCGTATCTCCATGGGCAGATTGTTCCACGGGCCGGGGTTGACCACCGAGAAGGCCCAGTTTCTTGTTCTTTCCCCCCATGCCTCCTTCAGGGTCAAGGCCCTCAACTGCCCTGCCTGTGAAGAACGGGTATTACAGACAGATCTGGCTGGAAGCAGGCAGTCTGCTAGATACTGAGGTCCTAAACTGTTTAGGGCTTTGGATGTTATCATCATAACCTTGAAGTTGATATGGAAATGAACTGGTAGCTAATGAAGGGCAGCCAGAATAGGGGAGATGTGCTGAAATTTCTTCATCCGAGTTATTAATCTGGCCGTCGAATTCTTAACCAGTTGTAGTCTCTGCATCAACCTCAAGGGTAGCCCCATGTAGAGAGCACTGCAGTAGTCTATCCTTGAGATTATGAGTGCATGAATCAAAGTTGTGATTGCCCCCACGTCTAGATAGGGACGCAGCTGGGCAATCCTCTGAAGATAGAAATGGGCTGCCTGGACCACAGATGTCACCTGAGTTTCCATGGTGAAATATGGATCCAGACAGATACCCAAGCTGTGAACCTCATTTTTCGTGCGAAGTGTCACTCCCCCAAAAGAAAAGGAGTTTCCCAACCCACTGACGCCAGGACCATCCCTCCATTCCTGTCATGGAATGGCCTCCCGGTTCTCCTTGTCTGGCTCCGACCCTCCCCGAACCCTGCAAAGTTGGCTATGCAACACCTCCACCAATAAAATATAATTAAAATAAAACAATAGCCTTGGATCCTTCCGGATCACTGTAACCAAATTAGGAATGCTGACAGCTGAATCCAACATTAATACAGCACAGTTTGAAGTCATGACTCGGATGCGGTACTATGTGGTGTGTATTGTATAATCACTGGTAGGTTGGCTGCAGTGTTGAAACAACATCTGGTGTGACATATGCTGCAGGAATAACTGTGATGGGGGAGTGTGCAGAAAATACTGAAAGTTGTTTTCCTCCCTGGTACTGGCGTTATGTGCACACAGCTTGATTGTCAGCAGCAAGAAGTGACATTACCGTTCGTGACCTGGAGGTCTAGTCAATATTAGCTTTGAAGTTTTGAGTTATGGCAAAAATATAAGTAAAGTTCAAAAGGAGGCAGAGGAGAGGGGTGTGTGTGTGTGTGTGTGTGTGTGTTTCTTTCTTTGTTGGGCATAAATGCTGCCGTAACAGTCTATAGAGTTTCTGGAGAAGCTTAATATTCCCAGAGGAAGGGAACGCTTAACAAGTAGAAGCGTGGGAAAGCTCCTTGCTTTCCCAAAGTACATTTTAGTTCCTCAGTCAACAAGGCAGAAAAGCGCTCTGATTCAGAAATGACACTAATAGGAGAATCGTATTGTGTCGCCATTTCTGCTTCGGAGTGCAGTTGAGTGATTATATATTTGCATACCCCTCCTGTCTGAAAAGGGAGCAACTTGAACAGGAAAATGGATGCATCGAGGAGCATGCCAGACTAGAACCAATCCACCCGTTCCTTTTTTTTAAATGTACAGAAAGCTTCTGGTAAACAAGAAGCGAAAACAGAGGAACCTTCACCTCCAGTCTGAGTTGATATCCATTCTATTCAAGTGTTCAGAAAAGGTCAACCTGAAAGCATGAGGAGGGGATATACAGAGATGTAGAATTCTCTCCCAGCTCATGTATTAGATTAACCCTTTTCTGAACTCCCCGGTAAGCCTCTTGCCCTTCAGGAAGTTCACCGTGTTATGTTCTTGCTCGCGCAGCGTAGGTTTTCATTCTTCTACCTGTAACTGTCTCTCTCTCCCTGCCAACAAACAAAAGGAAGGAAGGAGGTCTATTATTACCCGATGCGGAGACTTGCTTGCAATAGGTGTTGAGTAAACCAGCGAGGGAGAGGGTGTGAAGCCCACCCTCCACATTTTTGGCCGCTGTTTGAGATCTTCGCAACCTTTTCGTTCCAGGAGTTATTTATTTATTTACTGAACGTCCGTACCATCCGATTAGTGCAGGGCAGCTAGCAATGCAAGTGATGCAATACAACAATAACAATGGATATATAACAAAGTAAATCAAATCAATGGACATAAAAATAAACCAGTCAACATCAGACGGTAGATGGATGGAAAAACACAAGATGTGAATATGTGTGTTTTTTGTGTGTTACTGTTTCAAAAGCCTTGCAGAACTTTAATTCCATTATCTCCAGAATTCGTTTAATGGTTTGTCTCCTCCCTATCTTTTACACAGTGTTTTCTTCTCTTTTTTCCCCCCTTCTGGTCCATATTCTCTCCATGCCACACGGTGGCACTCTTACTATAACAATGCCAGCCTTCCGAAATCCTTAATCCAATATTTATTTTTAGTGAGTAATTTGTTTATCAGCTGGCTATTTTAATCCAATGTCGCTATTATTTGTCACTGCCGACGGGTTGGCTTCCCTCAGCCTGAGAGAGACTCGGGTGCATCTTTTTAGGGAAATCACCTCGCTGAAGTTGATCTTGGGCACTTTTTGCTTGGCGGTTGCCAAAGATTAAAAAAAAAAAAAAACGAGGTGAAACAAGATAAAATAAAGTGGTGCGAGGGGGGAAAAAAACACCCCCCCCCAACCATCAAACAGTTTAAAGAGGCTGGGGATGGCAGTCTTTTGAATGTTCCTCAAAGTGGAAATGAGAGTCTGGGAGGTGTCGTGAAGAAAGATCTTCAACGCAGGTGATCAAAATAAATAAATTTTTCAAAACCCCCCGGTCTGTTCTGAGCCAGCAAAGCTGTTGATCTGGGATTTTTATATTCAGCACAACAGGAAGCCAACACCTAAGAAGAGGAAATCTAGGGACACCTTTATGATGATTATGTTTTTCTCTTGTAATATGTGGGCTTTAAACTCATATTAGCATTCAGTGTGTACATACAGATGAGTTGCAGATGCCGCAGAAAGAGTGCCGTCCACAAGGGGCGCAAGACAAGAGTTTAATTCTCCTATTAATTTGGAATGAAACGGGTTTAATGGGTTTAAAACTAAGTCAGACGGTAATTCCTGTGATATCTGGGGGAGCTATTTCGTAAATCCTTTGTATGTTTGTTTCAGTACAGTTTAATGCCTGAGCAGTCATGCCTGCGAACAAAGCCTTGTTTACTTCCTCTGACCAATCAGAAAACGGAGCAAATGAATTTGCAAAGTGGGGGAGACGTGAACAGCTCCTCCTGTGACAATCCAACATCTCACTTGACCTTAAAGAATTCTTGCTTCTAATAAGGCACTATCTGTAATGTAGTTTAACCTGGAAAATAAAAGCTGGGGTTTCAGCAATGATTTGGCTCCAATCAGGAGATTATATGGGAACCGGAGAGAGCTCAACACCTTCCTCTCACCTGGGCCTTGATCCAGGCGGGTGCTGCTTCCACAAGCTTCCTCCTCCTCCTCCTCCGTAGACAGTCTCTAGATCATTGCTTCTCTAGAAGGGCTTGCATTGTTTTCCATCTGCTCTGCTCCTGTGGCCCTAGAGGTGAAGTCACACACACACACACACGCACACACACACACACACACACACACACACACACACACACACACACACACACACACACACACACACACACACACAAGTGCCTTGTGATTGTTTAAGACAGTGGTGTCCAACCTTGGCCCTCCAGATGTTCTTGGACTACAACTCCCAGAAGCCTTCACCACCACCTCTGCTGGCCAGGATTTCTGGGAGTTGAAGTCCAAGAACATCTGGAGGGCCAAGGTTGGGGACCACTGGTTTAAGACGTAGATGGGATTCTGGGCAGCCATCGGCACTGGCCTTGCAAATGGGCAGAAGGTGGCCGTGGCCTCAGGCTACTGGATCTTAAGTGGACTGAAGTGACTCTTGTTCCTACTGCATAGGCATTGTGAGAGTGTTATGAAATGCTGACACACTGGCAGTGTTCAAGTTTCAGCTCCTTTTTACATGGTACGGAAGGGGCAATGGCTTGTCCTTTTCTCAGGCCACAAAATGTCTTGCGGTGGTCCTGACAACCAACAAGGACATTGCTGGAGTCATGCCACGGGGATGTCTGGGTCCAAAGGATGACTCACAGTGCAGAGGCTGACTCCGAAGGGAGGTTTTCCAGCTCCTCTTTGCCTCTGAACTTTGTCATTTGTCTACAGCTAGCGGTGTGGTGCCAGAGGACACTCTTGAGAGTCCCCTGGACTGCAAAGAGTACAAACCTATCCGTTCTGAAGGGAATCAACCCTGAGTGCTCACTGGAGGGACAGATCCTGAAGTTGAGGCTCCAATACTTTGGCCATCTCATGAGAAGAGAAAACTCCTTGGAAAAGACCCTGATGTTGGGAAAGTGTGAAGGCAAGAGGAGAAGGGGACGACAGAGGATGAGATGGATGGACAGGGTCATTGAAGCGACCAACATGATTTTGACCCAACTCTGGGAGGCCGTGGAAGACAGGAGGGCCTGGCGTGCTCTGGTCCATGGGGTCACGAAGAGTCGGGCACGATTTAATGACTAAACAACAACAAAACAGTGTTTGACCTGTAGATGGTTTTGAATTTCTGGTTAAAATTCTTCTTTGCTACATAGTAAAAGTACTGAGAGTGGAATTGCTACAAGTTCTCCTGATAGTCCACCCTTTTCTCATTAACTGGTACTTAAGAGTCCCAATAACTCAGTCTGAGACACTAGCAGTAGAAAGAATGAAATGTTTCCCTACTTACATTTGTGAACAAATCAACAGCGAACTAACAGCAAACATAGCTGCTTCCAACAGACAAAAGAGAGATGGAAAGGAAACACTTAGCGGGGAGGCGGGTCTTTCTTTGACTTCAGAAGCAGGAAGGAACGATTGGTTAGTGCAGCATAGATTGACTGTCACCCCAGCCCAGAAAGGTGCCTCCCAGTTACTCAGACCGCAGGCAGCATGTGAGGTTGTAAAAACTTCAATAAAATGTCCCTCCTTTGAGTGAGCATTTGGTAACTGAGGCAGTCCACAAATTTCATCTTTCTGGTGGGGAAGGATTTCAGCCTTTTGGTGTGTAATATCTCGTTTCAAGGGCAATATAGATAGATCTTACTTACAACCATCTTATAACTGGGCAGTTTTGTACTGTCTAGATGCAGAGGGCAAGGGCACTCAAATGGCCCTTCAACTGGGAGGGTTCCCATCACATGCCTGTTCTTCCACTGGTTGTGAGATGCTTCAACTATTTTTCATGTGGTTGGTTGCCGATCAGAGTGTGACGGAATGCTTACACAATTGCTGTTACACCCCACAGTTTTAAGCAATAAGATGCTTGCCGCTATTTTTGGAAATTTGTTTCTTGAAAAGTCTCTAAAATGAGAAGTGGATTAGTTATACCTGGAAACTAGTTCCTCCAGAGAGCCAGCTGGAATGACTGATAATTAGTTTTTAGTAGAGCCAATTAAAAGATATTTACAAAGCTCTTCTATAAACCATCAACAAAAATGCTGTAACTAGAAGAGCTATTAACCAGATAGTTATAAATATTTTTGAAAGTATATTTGTTTGCTTTGAAAAGAGGTCCAAAATGGTAACAACTACGAATCCATAAATGTGCACAGATACCTACTCATTTTTCAGCTTAAGTATCTGGATTAGTGCTGTCTTCAAATTGGTTCCCTCAAAGCTCCAGCTGATCCCTCTGATAATTAACTTCTAATAGGCCCTCATCATAGGCATTTGGTGGATCCTTCTGTTCAGTGCTTTATATAAACAACATCAATGAAATCCTTTCCCTTTGAGGAATAAATGTGAAATAAATATCTCCAAACTTCTCAACAGAGAATTCCGTTTCCATGTTAGTGGAAATACCAATACAGAGAAAACAAAAACAAAAAAAATGGACCAGTATTGAAACACCACAACAAAAAAACCCAACCCAACAAAGTCAATGTCGACCCAGTGGAAGACAAGAAATGTCTAACCCAGTAGAAACTGGGTGGATTGACTGGTTTCCACTATACAACATGCCAGGGATTATTGGTGTTGTAAATGTCAGATTTTTAGCTAGTGTCAAGAACAACCTACCCTATTTCCCTCCTCCAGGTGAGTCTGAAGCTGCTGCTTTACATCTAAAACAATCAAGTAGTTGACTTCGGACTGAAGACAGCAACACACAAAGATTTGCATATCCCCTTGTTCTGCTAAGTAAGCACAAGTACGCTCATCACATTTCAGGCTGACCCTTATTTACTTATCTATTTGAAGCCCTTTGAGTCCACCTTTTGAGTTTGTAATTTCCAAGGTGCCTCTGATGAGAATTTTAAGAAGCGAATTAGCATAAAACGGGGGAAACGCCACATGTAACATCAAAATGTCAGAGCAGATAAAATAAGGTCCATAGCAGATAAAATAAATAGGGCAACATTAAAAGGAATTAATCATTTGAAGAGGTAGGGGCATAAATGAAAACAGTCTTTGCGTGGCACCTCAGTGCTAATAGATTAAGTACTAGTTGACCGTCTGTAGGGAAAACATGATGAAGAGGGCCTTCTACCATTAAAAAGACCCTCTCCGTCATCATGTCATACCTATGTTGGAAGGAAACATTCCTGAGGAGGAACCAAAATTTCCTGAAAAAGATGGCAAGAAGGAGCAAATTGTCTGTCTGTCTGTCTGTCTGTCTGTCTGTCTGTCTGTCTGTCAGTCAATCAATCAATCAATCAATCAATCAATCAACCAATCAATCAATCAATCACCCTATTAGGTTGCCACTCTTTGGGTGGTTTACCACAGGGGTCCCCAACCCCTGGTCCATGGCCCAGTGCTGGTCTGTGGAGACAGACCTCCCACCCCCCGCACACACTCCTCCCCACAGCCCCTTCGTGGATGCGCACGAGTGCCCCCAAGTGCCTCCGCCCTTCACGCATGCATATATATGAGTGAGCACCCCACTCATTCGCACATGCATGCAAGTGTGAGCATGCACCTGTCCCTTCGCGAATGCATGCGAGTGCGGGGGGCACCTCCCCCAACCGGTCCGCAGTGTTAAAAAGGTTGGGGACCACTGGTTTACTACCTGCAATTAAAAAAAGAACTCAATAGAACAAATGCAGTACAATACAATTACACCCTTTCACTAGCTGAAGCTTTTTTAAAAATAAAAATACATAAATTAAAACCCGTTTGAACATCTCAGGACAAATTTACACCAGCAGCAAGCTGTTTTGTAAAATTCGGCCTCAATCAGTTTCCTAAATTCAGAGAAAGATGATGCCTAGTGGACCTCTGTAGGAAACTTGATCCAGAGGAAAGGGGTGATGGCTGAGAATGCTGGATTCCTTTTGTTGGCTTCTCCTCCTCTTCCTCCTCCTCTTTTTGGCCTCCTTAAGTGTTAACAGTTCTTAACATCATTCCATGTCCATCTTAGCTCTGTTGGTTAAAAGGTTGCAAAATCTCCTGCCATAATCGTGGGGAGACCATGAGTTGGGAGAAAACACCATTGACTGAAATAAAAGGTCAGCCAAGACATTCAAGGAATGTCTTCCTGAAAAGACATATATTTTGCAAACTTTTTTTCCACCCATTTGCAAAATCATTCTGGAGCTCCGTGGTATCCTAAGAGACCAGCCCATGTATTATCATGTAACCAATCTCTCCAGGTGTAAGGAAAAAGTGGGCAGTTTAACACGTCTTCCAACAAGTTTGTTTTCTTTGTTGTACCTGACACAGTACAGTAACCCCCCCCCCCCCGGCCCCTGGAAATAATTTATTTCGACATAGGGCCCAGGTGCATTCTGGCATTTGGCCATCCGAAGTCTGCTACAGCGCTGCGTTACAGCGCTGAGGGTGGAAGTTGAATTAATAGTGACAAGAGGAGTAGCAAGGCACAGCGTATTGTGATGGAGCAGCTGTCCATATGGAGGGACCCAGAATATCAGAAAATCACCTCTTTCATCTTGGTCTGAGCTGGAGGTGTGGAATCTTGTGTGCGGCTTTAACATTCCTCTTGAGGTTCCTCATTCTGTTGAGATGGCCTCCTTGGTCCAGAATGAGAAATTCCGTGAGTTTTCTTTACATCCTCAATCGCAGGTAACTTGTGTTGCACACGATGGGTGAGTTGGCAAGCCCAGGTATCTGTCAGGGGCTGCTTTGATCACTATCTCAAAGGCTTGGAGCCGAGCAGACACAAAAACACTTAAACCCCCCCCCCCCCCAAAAGCTAGACAGTCTGAATGGCTCCCAGTGATTGCTATTCAAGCAAGTGCGCTGGCTGGGCTCTTTGATTACCAGGTTCCTGACAGCTTTTGATGAGTCTGACCTTTAAAAAAAATAAAGATCCTGATGACGTCTCCAGCCCCCGGTATCATCCTCATTGGCTAATGTAGGCCACATGGGTAGCCTGCCAATGCTGTCCATCAGAGCTGTTGATGTAAATTTATGCAACACAGAATTTCATAGTACAGCTCCTTTCAGAGAGGTGGGTTGTGCTTAGCAGAATCTGCATTGCTTTTGAGCCTCCAGGGGACAAAATAACATCACACCAAGCATTATATAGAAGTGCTGGATAGTTCAGTGGTTTGGGTGGGAGTTTGACAGGCACTCTTCCAGCTCAGCCGTTCTAAGATGGTTATTATTATCCTCGTCTTTCTTCTGATCTTTGTTCTTCCTGAAATATTTTACTTTTCCTTGCGGATTTTTTCCCTATAACCTTCTGTAACATCTCAGTAATCTTTTCCCATCATGAAGGATGTGGGTGTTTGGAAAGGAGTGGAGGTGAAAACAAGGCCATCCTAGTATCCGTATCCAAACCCACCTAAATTTCAAGCATTGTCTACCTCTACCATTTCCAGCTTCTGCCTTGGGAAAAGTTTCGTTGGCACCCAGAGGACACACAAAAAAAGTGCTTCCGGAACCCTTAGTGGCTTTTAATTGCTAGAATGTAGTGGCTGCAAAATATTCGGGCTATACTAGATGTCGAAATTTACTGTTTTCCATTGTGCAGTAGAATTGCCTGAAAGATATTTGTAAATTAAGCCCATGTTTGCTGTGACAAAAAGATGGCATTCAGTGCTGGAGGAGAGCACCTCTGCGAAAAATGTGCTAAACATAGTTCAGTTTGAATTCTCTTGGTAATGCATGCATGGCCTACTTATCAGTGATTCAGCCCCTTGCTGTTCATGCAAAGAAAAGGCTGCGCGTCCACAATTAAATACTTGCACCCCTTTCAGGCTACAAAACCCCTGGTGCACTTTTGTCTTGGCAAAGAAGGATTTAAATACAATTGGATTTAAATACAATTTCTGGTGGTGAAACCCACGCGACATTGTGAGATTTGATGGAGATCAAATGCATGCTGAAATTATGGAAAGTGGTAAGCGTCTAGTGTGAAATCTTAAAAACAAGGATCAAGGGAAGCCTGTGAAGGAAGTGACAAGCTTTAATGTTCGTGTCTCCTATGGCAAGGGGAATATCAAGTGCCTGTGGTGGATATTCGGTATCATCCATATTTACACCTCTCACATTGAGTGACAATGTATGCTTGTTGATAGGTGTCCATCCACCAGGCCATTTTTTCAGGACCTTTGGCACTTTCCCTTTCAGAGTCTAACAGCCGCCGAGCCATAAACCGAGGGTATGTATGTCAGCTGCTTCGGCTGTACCAAGACTGGCATCGCCACGACACCTCCAACAGCTGCATCCCCATCCGGAGGGGCCTTCTGCTCTGCCTCAAGCACCTCACCAACGTCTGGTCGGGTCGAGAAGGCTTCCTTCTTGCCCGTGGAATGGAGAGTCTTTTCGCAACGGCTCAGGTAACTGCGCCTTCCAGTGGAGGCACCACCGAAGCGGTGGGATGCAAAGGGTCGGATCCTCTCGTTGTCAAAAAGGAACAATGCGCAGGGGCACACAGGCACACAGACTGTTTAGGGGGCATATCAGGACATGTGGGTTCAGCGGGGGGGTGGGGGCCCAGTTGCACTCCCCTTGAAGACTCAGCTTTATAGCTTGAATGCCTTTCTAGATTCAGTCCTGGCTCTTGACGCCCCGGTTTCAGCGGTGCTCTGGAGGTGTTTTGCACCGTCAAAACTGGCATGCCAGCTGTGCCTGTTTCTATGAGCTGGCCACAGTGGCATATGCTTGATTTATGCTTCATCTGGATTGCTATCATCCTTTCCATGCACGGGCAGCGCTGTGGAAAGTGTTTGGACCATCCGGTAGATCCAAAATGGTGCAGTCAAGCTGTTAGCTGGAGCCAGTTACAATGAGAACAGACCTTCTTTCTAGAGTAACTTTGCTGGTATGATTCTTTTGGGCCCCAACTCAAAGTACTGGTGATGGTATTAAAAGCTCTATACAGCTTGGATCCTGGCTATCTGAAGCCAGCCTGGGTCTTAAGATAATCATGTGAGAACTTTATTTCAGTCCTACTGTATTCAGTGAGGATCGGAGACAAAGCCTTCTCAGTGGCTGCCCCTGGATTATGGAAATCCCGTCCAAGAGGGCTCTAGGCTGGCCCCCTCTTTTCTGCCCCTCCATCAGCAGGCAAAGGCATGTTGATTTAAACCAGCCATTTAGGGGCTTTTAATGGTGATTGTTGTTGTTCTAAAATTGTTTAGATTGGTTTTACATGGTTTTAAACTGCACTCCACTAGCCCCGTACGCAGTCTGAATCATGATCCTTCCCATTATGCCTCCCAAGAGAAGGGAAAATATGTGCTAAGATTCTGGCAACAGACTGTTGTAAGCTTGCAAGATTCATCAGAGGATTCCCTTGGCCTCCCTGCAAGACGCCTGCATAATCCTGCTGGATTTTGTGCCGGACTTCAGTCATTCAGGGGAGGGGAAAAAAAAAAAGAGAACAGCTGGAGTTTCACACTGGCATCTTCTTTCCCTCTTATTCCATATTTGCAAAACTCACCGTGCTTGAACATACCCAACCAGTGCATGAAAGAACTCTGTAGGTTCGTCATCCTACATACTTTCAAAGATGGCCATGCACATTTAGGACTAATTGCTTAATCTCTCCACTGATTGACCCCCCCTTTCCCCCTTGTTATTGGGGGGCTGCTCTGGTGAGGCACCCCCAGTGGACAGGAGGGCACCAAAAGAATAAAAACATTTCATTACTTACCGTTGTGAACAGAGTAACAGCAAAATAACACTGCTTCCAACAGAAAAAGGGAGAGAGAAAGGAAAACACTCAGCAGAGAGGCGTCCCTCTCTGAATTCAGAGTCCGGAAGGAACGATGGGTTAGCGCCGAATAGATCGATCATCACCCTGGCCTAGAAAAGTCCCTCCCAGCTATACTTACTAGAGGCAGCATGTGAGGTTGTTAAAAAACAGCAACCAACCTCTAGGGGTTTATTTGTTTGACAATATGACCGAGACCACTGCTGCAACATTTTGTTGTAGTTCCCAATGTGTAGCTGCACAGATATTCAGTAGTGCTGTCTTGGCGGGGCTCATCATGCTTTGTTTGTATTCTAGGCGGATGGGACGGCATTTTCTCAAGCCATTGGGAATGAGAAACCAATCACATTCTTATGTAGATGGGCATCGTGCAGCTTAACAGCCGCGATATATGATAGCTTTTCTGTTCTGTTCCCCTGTCTCTGGAGATTATTGTATGTGAGCGGTAGCAGCAAAGCCTTCAAGATTATGGAATAGTACACATTTTAAAATGGTTAAGATTCTGCCTTTGCTGCAGAGGTCATTTGGCTCTTGGGGCTGCGATATTTAATTTGTAAAGGAGAGGAATGGGGAGGCTGGCGCTTGAGTGACAACGGCGGAATCCAAACGCTTCCAGACTTCTGTTCATCTGGTTTTCTTCACAAAATGGTGGAGTGTTGAATTATGTGAGTTTGTTTCTGAAAGGGAACTAAGGCAGGACTATATCATTTTTTTTTTAAAAAAAAGAAAGAAATCTGAATTCTGTGTAGAATACTGCACACACACACCATTTTCTGTGGCATTTAGCAGTTGCCTTTTGTCATTCTTACCTCTTACTCGAATGCGTAGTCCTGTTCGGGCATTACAGCCTGCAGCCGGGATGTGAGAAGGTGTTCTTGTCCAATTTTCATCCCTAACCCCCCACTCCCCAGATTGTCAATTAAACCATCGTATCTTCAGACCCTTGAACTCTAAATGGGTTTGGCTGAATGAGGCCAGAGCGCCATCGTGATTGGAAGGCTGGCCGGCCGGGGCCCCTGATCACACAAGTACTGCAAACACATTCAGCACTTAAAGGTCCTTCTTTGGGGCTCTGTGTTGAATGTGTCAAAGTATGATTGACATCTGGACAGGGGAAAGATAACCTCTGACACAAAGTGCAGGTAAATAAAAAGCCATCCCCTGTAAACTTTAGTAGGAACGAAGAGTAACTGTCACATTGCAAAAGGAAGGAAAGAGTGACTACTTGTAAATGTTCTCTTCTGTTACACACAAGGGTGTCTCAAAATACTGAGCCATTCTTTATTGGGGGGAGGGGCCATAGAGCCTGGTGGCACAATGGTTAAACTGCGGTACTGCAGTGAAGACTCTGCGGTACTGCAGTGAAGACCTCCATCTGATCCTGATGAGCTCTGTCAGCCAGCTCAAGGTTGACTCAACCGTCCGTCTTTCTGAGACGGGTAAATTGAGTACCCAGCTTATGGGGGTGGGGCAACATGTAGCCTGCATAATTAAACTGTAGACAGCCCAAAATGATCTAAGGGCTATGGAATGGTATATAAGCAGCACACTTTCCTTTTTTTTTTTTTTTTTTTTTGCAACTGCGGCAAGATTTTTTTCCAGTTATATATATATATATATATTTATGAGAAGTTGTCTTTCTGCCTTAAAAAGAAATCAACATGGCAAAAGATAACAAGGTGAGAGTGGTTGTTCAACTAGATAGGTGGGATATAAATAAAATAAAATGAAATAAAATAAAATAAAATAAAAATAAATAAATAAATAAATAAATAAATAAATAAATAAATAAATAAATAAATAAATAAAAAAAATCAGAATTTTTGTTCAGAACTCTTGTTTTGCACTTTTTTTGGCAAAAACGTGCAAATGCACAAATATCTGTTCAGTCCCACTGAGATGGGAGAGGACTTTTGAAATGTTTGATTCTTATCTACAAAGGTGAAAAAGCAAATATCTACATCCTTGTGCAATAGTTAGTTTTGTAACTAATTGCTTCCAAGATCTGGGAATTGCTGATGGTTAGCTAAAGAAGTGAACATCGGAAAGAAACATTTGCCTTCTTTCATATCCAGGACTGTCTGATTAGCAAGAATCTGGATCCAATAGTAAATACAGTGACCCAAATCCTCAGGAAAACGTATCCCAAGATGGTGCTCCCACCAGCCGCTCTTAGCAGTTGTTATTCCTTTCCAGTCCCAGGAAGAAGGGACCCTTCACCTCTTAGGCTTGAAGGTAAATCACTGGAGTGCATGTGCTGGGAATGTAATCAATCAATCAATCGGTCAATGGCATCTGCTCTGTTTTTACCACCCCAGTTAGTCAATGTTGTTGCTTGCAAACAAATTAGATGCTTTTACTTTGAAAAATGCGCTTCTCAGCATGGAAACGCCGTGTGTCTCCGGTCTGTGTTGGAAACTGATGAATGTCTTTGTTCTGAATTAAGCTTATCCAAGCTTGCTCAAACATGGACCCAATATGCTTGCTTAAACATGGAGCTAATATGTGGGCCGGCTCTACCATTTGTTACAGTGAGACAGTTGCCTTCAGTGTCTGTTGCTGGAATGGGACCACCAGCGGCTCCCAGCTGTTCGTTTTGGGGCCTCTGGTTCTTCCCTCCTGTTGGAGACCAAGTCTGTGTTTCTACGCAACCTCTACACTAGCCTTGAGGCTTCTTTCATTGTGGAGGAGCCACCCTTGTTGTCAGGGCTGAAGTCAGGTTCAGCAGCCCCTCGGGTCAGATCCTGCATATAGTACAGAGGGTCATCTTGTCCTTTGCCTCAGGCAGCAATCTCTCTTGATAGACCATGTGCGGTTGGATCCTTGGCATGGTGGTAGAAATGCTTTACGAGAAAAGAAAGCCGGTTGACTATTAAAACACACGTCTTTTGCTGGAAGAGTAGGGCAATTGTTTGACTGGGTTGTATCAGCTAGTGTTTGCTACATACTGGCTGGAATCCTGCTGGTGTTTACATAAAGTTGTGTAACTTATCACAGCTAATTGCAGCTGATTGTTGCGCTGAGGCATGTATGAACCCTGATACCTTGTAGCAAGTTACACAACAGGATTCTAGCTATTACCTTGTGTTTTCAAGAATATGATTGTTTAATTAGTGCCGCTTCTTTTAAATGGTGGTAAAACTCCTTTCCACCCCATGCAGCTATTTATCCTCTATTTTCTTTATTTTCCTTGGCAACAGTAATATTTAAATGGCCCCTCCGCCAACTGCATGGCTGTTTTCCACTGTATCAGCATCTTTTCCACTGTACCAGAGCCCATTTAGGGCCAAATTTATGCGACACAGACAACACATCGTTAGAAGAGGGAATTCCTTAAGCTTGAAAACATCTGATGGTTACACCACTTTTCCCGACTTCTGTAGCTTGCAAATGATCTGGCTTCAATTTATCTCCATCAGGAGATAAGCACAAGTTTCATTTGCAGATCTGACTTCTCGGTCATAAAAGGTTGCTAGAATTGTGTCTTGAGAATGCTACCAAGTTTTGCCTTCAAAGAAAGTTCTGTGTATAATATATAATTTGATCTTCATAAACTTTGTGTGACCACATGTTGAATGTTGATGTGTAGTGAAACTTCTCTCATTTTTTTGGCTGGATAATATAAGCGGCTGATTGGAGTCTAGAGATCCTTGAGTATTTCTCCCCTCACTGGTGAGCCATCCAGTTCAGCCAAAGGTTTGAACTATTGTTTTTATTTATCACAGCCCATTGTGGAAACGATGCAGAAGAGGAAACAGAGAAAGATACAGATAACGAGGATGTGGATAATAAGGAAGAGGTAAGTATGTATTTTGGAAGCTTTTTAAAAAACCTACCTGATATATGTGAGGTAACCAGATGCCAAGAAAGTCAGGTACTCTGCCCCATTAACTAAGGGGAAGTCAGAATTCTGCTTCAGTTTAGTTTCCCTCAAAATTTATTATACGTCACAAAATTCCAATGTGGGAGGAAATAAATTTAAACGTTGCCCGTCCTTCCTTTCTGGAGGTGCGGCAAGAGGACATTTCAGGGTGTTTTTTTAAATACCTCTCCCATTCCCCTTTTTAAACTGAAAAAGCCAGCTTATGCAGTCTACGAGCCTTTGAAAATGTTAAACATTGTGTGGGGCCCCCGAAGGCCTGGGTGGGCCCCGGACTTAGCAAAATTGTCTGATGTTCTGAAGAAGGCATTTTATAAATTGAGAAAGGAGGTGTCTATTGCTCGTCATAGGATGAGACAAGAAAGCAATAAGGAGGACAGAGTTCCCTATCGTAATGTTCGTTGTGCTTTTCCGGGGGCACATCTAAGTCTGATCTGCTCTCTAGGCTGCAAGGATACATCCCAAGAGTTGGGGAGCGCTGGGTTAAAGTGTCAGGGTAAAAAAAATGCAGAGGGTTTTTTCCGAGCCACGAAGCTGACTAGGTGACCGCAGGTCAGTCGCCAGCTTTCACAGCAAGGAGAGCAGATCCTGTGAAATTCTATCATACTTAATCCCAGAGTAGAGGTTAAGTCAAACGTTTACTCATTTGCTTTAACTGTCTTTTGTTCCTTCTGTATGGCCGCGCTATGGATAATATTCCAAACCAGAGTCTGAGGGCTTGCGCTTGAATGCACGCCGCCTAAAATTACAAAAATCTATTGGTTTAGGGGTTAATTGTTGGTTTAGATGCTCCCTCACAAGAGCAGATGAATGCCCTCTTGAAGCCCAAACAGATGTGACACATGGAAGGTGTGTTTGTGTGTGTGTGAGAGAGAGTTGAGTGTTTCTTACTCACTAAGTAGTCCCCTGGGGAATTTCTCCCTTGGTGCATTATTATGTGAGTTGGGTGGGATTTGGAAAATTATGAAGCACTTTTCACAGAGGTGGTGGTGGTGGAAGGTTTAAAAGGGAGGGCTTCTCCTTGCATCTTCTATTTGGCTCTCTTTCGGATAGGATGATGACTTGGAAACAGATGTTGACAAGCTCATGTCAAAGCCGCCACTTGACCGGCCAGAGGTGGAGCTTGAACAATATGTGGCCTTGTGTCCAGAGCTGCATTGTGACTTTCTGGTGAGTCTATCCTGGAATTTGAGTTTTTCTGTAAATCCAAGGAAGGAGTGTTTGTTGACAGTAATTCATTTGTTTTGTTTTGTTTTGCTTTTTAATTTCTTTGTTTGCCACTAAAAGTTGTGAAAGGAGATACATACGCATTTTCACCTGAAACAGAGGTAGAAGGACAGTGGATGTGGGAGTAAGTGTACTGCAGTCAAAGTACAGAAAGATACATTTACTATCCATGCATATGCAGAGAGATAGTTAGCCTTCAATTTTTGCTACACATATTATTAATTTATTTCATTTTGGCAGAGAAATGTGTGTCATTATAAATCTTTCCAAAATCTCAATTGCGGTTGTAGAGAGTTGATGGATGCAGCATTGTTACAAGAATGGGCAATAAAGCGACACCACATTTCCATGCATGAGTCTGATTTTCCCCCCACCCCACCCCAGTCTTTCCTGCATTTTTGCTGAATAGAAATAATCTTTCCTGCAGTGACACCCCTTGGATTTTTTCCCCCAACCATTAATTCATTTCCCATTTTTGGCTCTTTCTAAACTGGCTTTCTTCTTTCTTCTCCTCTGCACTGCCAAGGAGTTGGACTCAGAGTCTGAAAGTGAGATACATTCTGAAGACGCTCCCGGGACCCTCACGCGTTCCTGCCTCCATGTCATTCCAGATGCCGCTCCCTCCGACCACCAGCCAAAGGGCAAAGAGAAGGACCAAATTGCTATGGGTGAAAAGCTGCCCAAAAGGACACCTCGTGTTATAGCGCACAGTCACTTGAGAAAAGAGAAACCTTTTCAAGAACCTAGAACCGTGGTTCATGATGAATCAAAGCCTTTGGTGGATTCCGTTGAAGAAGAGGGAACCACAGGTGCCACACACCCTCTTGCCACACAGAAACCACGGGCCAAACGAACTTCTCAGTCTCAGTATATAAACTCTTGCAGCCCTGGTGGCCAAGAGCCCGTGGAAGCTTCTGAGGTAGTGAAAAGGCTTCTGGAAAGACACCCAGGCAACATCCCTTTCCACAATCCAAGTTTCTACATGATAAGGGCTGCTGGCACCAGGTCCATTCCAGACTACAGAGTTCTGGCATTCCCGGATCTCTGGGGTCACCTACCTCCACCTTACAGCCAATCTTTACAACAGAGGAGGTACGGCATCCAAAGGTAGGTCTTTCTTCCCTCCTTAGGTTTTTCAAAACTAAGGATGTAGACAAACATGCAAACAGATAGCACGGGGTTGGATATGGCACTGAACCATCTAAAGAGAAACGAGGCAGGGAGCGTCAGCGCCTACGTAGCCGAAATGCGGGTCCCGGAGAGCACAGAGGAAAGAAGAGGGTGCTCACAGGAGTCCGGATATTTGCAGAAATGCAACAAATCTTTAGGACAATAAAGTAAGGAGGACAGGTTAAGTGTGTAAATCTCCACTTTTGTTTGTACAAGGGAGAATAAAAGTCTTCATAGGGGGCAGGATTATGAGAGTCCTTGTGCCTTTGTTTGTGAATGTCGGCTCCTTTTTTGCAGAAGAATTGTAGAAGTGCCTTTATGCCTTAACCATCTCCCCCTGTGTTTTGCTCGGATCACCATGCATTTTGTGCAAAATACCTCATCTTGCGCACAGAATGCCTTTTGAACCAAACAATTTTTTAAAGGAGTTTTAAGGTGCCCAAAGACTTCTTTCTGTTTTTGTTCTAGATGGATTTAATGCAGCCTTTCCTCTAAAAAATTGTTAGGCATTGGTTGAATGCAGAATTTCATTGCCAGTTTTACAGAGGCGTGTAATCCACAGAACATCTTTTTTTTTCCAGCCCAGTGCTAGGGTCAAACTCAATGCATGGGGTGAGAAGTTGAGTGCCTTTCTTTTGTCAGTTCCAGCACACACATTTCTTACCTTCCTCTTGTTGTGAACTAAGTTTTGATTTGTAAGTGACCAATGGGAGGTAAACAGAGGTTTCATTCGCCAGTTTGATTGCTCAGGCATGAAGCTTTGAAAAAATTACATTTAGTTTAGTTTAGTTTTGAAGCTCTGCACCTCATCTAGTTTAGTTTTGAAGCTTGGCACCTCATCTAGTTTAGCCCTCAGTCTGGGAAGTATGAATTAAATCAATTGCAGATGTAAAAAAAAGGAATTTCTGCACCACTGTTAGCGGGAAAAGGGTATATTAACAGCCTGATCATTCCCCAATGAAATATTTTATTTATTTATTTATTTTATTTTATTTTATTTTATTTTATTTTATTTTATTTTATTTTATTTTATTTTATTTTATTTATATGCCGCCCACACTACCCAAAGGTCTCTGGGTGGCTTACAACAATTACAATAATTACAACAATTTTGATGCAGCTGCCACCTGTTTTAAGGTTCTGTGAAGACAGGCAGTCATCTGAACAGTGGGAAAACATCTAAGATGTTTCCTTCTTCAAGTTCATCATCCAGCAGCTGAAACGTCATTTTAATCATTGCAGGGCCAAAATATTTGAAGACGTCCGCCGGGTTCTCTGGCCGGGGGATACAATCAACCGAGTAGCCTTTGACCTAGAAGGCTGCAGGTATGTTTTTTTCCCCTTCCTTTTAAAGGCAAACCCTGTTCAGTCATTCTCTAGTTGCATACATTCACCCTAGGGAGAAGCAAGCTGACTCTTTTCTCAGTTCTCTTGCTCCTCGGCATGTGGAGAGCAAGGAATCTAATGATGGGCAGCCTCCAAGGTCCATGGGGGGCTTCTCATATAACCCGAGGCTGATATTTTAGGGACCCTGCCTCACACGGAGAGGGCTCACTTTCCCCTCATTGGACTCATATATGCAAGAAAGGGATGAAACCAGAACGAGACGAAGCTGAGCTAGGCGTGTGCAATCAATTAGTGAACACCTGGATTATACTTACCATGTCAATGAGACCTGGAATAGGGCGACTTTACTTACTATTGCATTTATTTACCTTCCTACTCTCCTTTTACCTTGCTGTCTCGAGGTGTGGAGTAATCAGTGCAAAATAAAACATCTCATGGTTATCAGAAGACATTTGATAGGTTGTGCTAACGTTATTTCACCGTGGACTCCGACTCTCGATACTGAAAGTTGTCTTTGGCCACGGCCGAGGTACGCAGCCCTGAAGCCTGCCTTGTTTTCATGAGGCTGGCTTTCCGAATCATGGCTCAGCTCTGCACTTGCTTTTCGATAGGCATCTTGAAGCTGGGTTGTCTCAGTCCAAAACCAGATTGTGGTTTGCTTTTCAGTGCTGAATTAGACACGGTCAGTGTACGAACTGGTATCCGTTCGTCCTTGATATTTCTTCTTCTTCCCGAAGCAAAATATCACGGGGAACAGTGATAAGCAGAACAGGCCTGGCAGAGGGTTTCATAAGAATAATCTATAACTTTGGAGATGGAAGGGACCCTCTAGATCATCAAGTCCAGCTTGTCAAGGAGGCCCAGTGGGGAATCAAACTCCCAACCTCTGAACCAACGAGCTATCCAGCAGTCTTTGATGCCTTCCTTTACAAATTTTCCTCAGAGCTCCTCCCTCTGCTTCAGAACAGAGAAGGAGGAAGAGGAAGACAAGATTTACCATCAGGCTTTGGAGGACTCAAATATTCATCAGTTAACTGCCTCTCCTTCACTCCCAACAGCTCTCTGTAAATGTCCCTAGTGAGCACATGCTGTAGTGGCTGCTTTTTCTTTACTGATGTGCCCTGCCTTAATCCCCTTGCCTCTTGTTTTCAGCTCCATAAGCTCCGAGGCTCCAGACTGCCTGAAGTTCTTCTCCAAGTTTGAATCAGGCAACCTCCGCAAGGCCATCCAAGTGCGGGAGTAAGTTGTGGAAGCTGCCAACAGCAAGGGTGGGGCTTGCCCGATACACTTGGGGTGCTTAGTTTTCAATTTAGAATTCATTCTAATTTTCAGGATGTAATAGTAGGCATCCTTTAGTCTCGAGGGACTATGGTCACGTGCTCTGTACAGAGGACTTGGAACAGCGTCTAGTGTGGCTGAGAAGGCCAATTCGAGAGGGACAATTCCTCCCACACTGAAGACAAATACAATATTGTCCCCTGTCCAGATCCCTGATTTGGCTGGTTCTGGGACTGCCTCTTGGTCTCGGCCTGCTGGACAAGGGTCTCTTCAAATTGGGAGAGGCTGTGATGCACCGCCCGCCTCCAGGCTGAGCGCTCAGATGTAAGGGTTTCCCATCTGTTGAGGTTCATTCCTAAGGCCTTCAGATCCCGCTTACAGATAGCCTTGTATCACAGCTGTGGTCTCCCTCTGGGGCGATTTCCCTGCACTCATTCTCCATACAGGAGATCTTTTGGAATCCGACCATCAGCCATTCTCACGACACGCCCCAGCCAATGTAGAATAATTTTCAGGATGTCAGTTTAGAATTCATTCTTAATGGAAGTCACCCTCTGAATCCAGGTTTTTCCCTTCCCCTTTTCCATCTGATCTACCCCCTTTTATCTTGAGCTTCTTATTTTAACCATTGGATATTTTTTGCTGGGAAAGTGCAGTGGGCATGCCAATTGGTATTGGCTATGTAAATAATCTGCTCTTAGTTATATGAGAACCCATGGTCTCCGAGAATGGCAATAGGTTAAGCAGAATTGTGGCTAATTAGCAGATTCCAGTGTGCATTTCATTCCTGATTTCACACTGGATTGTGCAACCAAGATGTTCCCTGGCACCTTGCTAATTAGTTGCATTTAGCTGAGCCAGGTTATGCAAGACCCATGGACACCAATAGGACCCCATCTTAAATACAGAGGAATACACATAGTATATATATTTATTTATAAATATTGGAGTGGAGAATATATAGTCGTGGTGGCTAGTTGTCGTTTGTTGTCTTATCGGTCCGAGTCCCCTGTCAAGCCCATGGATCTGTCTAATCTGCGTTGAAAGCCTTCTAAGATGGTGGCCATCATCACCTCTTGAGGAAAGGAGTGCTATAATTTAATTATCATCTTCTCTGTGGAATAAGGCCTCCTTTTGTTTATCCTTTTTGTTTATCTCACCCTTCAGTTTCATAGGATGGCTATAGAATCTCTCTCTCACACTATCAGGATGAGCAGTTTGTATATTTTAGTTTTGCCTTTTCTCCTTGGCCTGGCCCAGTTTTCAGTAAGTTCTGAGAATGTCGGTGTTCTTGGGACTTCATGCGGTCTTTGCTGTTCTTGTGGTCCAGGTTCGAATACGACTTGATCCTGAACCCTGACATCAATAGCTCCCAATACCATCAGTGGTTCTACTTCGAGGTCAGTGCCATGAAGGCAGCTACTCCTTACCGCTTCAATGTCATCAACTGCGACAAGCCGAACAGCCAGTTTAATTTTGGTAAGACTCTTTCTGACGCCGGAGGGACACCTCTGTCCATGCTCATGGTTTGCCTGTATCTTGGGAAGATCATCTTTGAACTGCAGAGCTGAAAGGAACCCCATGGATCTCTGAGTCCAGCTCCTGTTAAGGAGGCCCGGGGGGGGGGGATCGAACTCCCAACCTCTGACTCTGCAGCCAGAGACCTAAGCCACTGAGGTGTCCAGCGATTCATACACATAGTGTCCTACCTACACCTGCAGAGGAGATGTTCCTGCGGCTCATGTTTAGGAGCCTGAGAAGGTTCTTACTGATGCAGAGAGCTTACACAGGAGGAGAACCCTCACCTCTGCAAATCTGTTGCTTTCGCTTTTCCATTTTGAGAAAGTAATTCAGTTACTTTCCCTCCCCATGCAGTGAAGTTAGGAACTTGGAAACTTCCTCTTCTTTGTAAATATTTGCCTTCAAGAAAATTAAGCAATCAAAATTAAGCAAATCAGGTTGGGTTGGGCAGCAGTAAAGCTCAAACAGCCACAGCTTAAAAATAGAACTTGTATCATGTATCCTTCAGACATGATGACATTCTGGCTTCCTTCCTCCTGGATGGATGGAGGGAGGGAGGGAAGGGATAGATAGTCAGTCAAACTCTTCTATGACATTCCCATTGTGCAATTAATCATATTACCTTTCCCCTGGTTTTTCTTGAACGGTCTTTGTTTTGTGTAGGTATGCAGCCAGTCATGTATTCGGTGAAGGAAGCTCTCCAAGGCAGACCTCACTGGATTCGTGTAGGACATGATATCTGTTACTACAAGTAAGTGTAGTCCAAAAGGCTGGCTTGAGCTCAACTTCTTCTCGTGCTAGTGATGGCTACTCCATTCATTCCTAACTCTTTGCAGTAGTTACATTTCTTTCTTTTTCTCTCCATTGTTCTCGTAACCATAAGAGCGATGCTAGCTGGATAGTTCCAGGAGTTTTCTTCCCAAAAAGTAATGTGTGTGTGTGTCAAAATCATACAATCTGTGATGGCCGTAGAGATCAGAGGCGGAACAGTTACTTTGAGAAGGTTACTGGGCTACAAGAACATAATTTTGGAGAGCTTCCAGTGTGTCCTAACCCTTAATGTTCAGAGTTCAGTCTTCAGAGTTCACAGTTTCACGTTCATACCATAGATACTTTCAAGTTCATGCCATAGATACCTTCGACTTTTCTGGTTAGCCTTGCCAAGGACAAATCTTGGAAAGAGTGGAATGATGACATTTCTAATCCACTTTGTACCCCTAAGCACAAAAGCTGCCATCTTTCAATGTTTCACAAGACCTAAGATCATAACATAAAAATTATGTCAGCTCCCAGATGATTAAGGAAATGTCAGCTTTTCTGCCTTTTAGAAGTTGGTTGAAACCCCGGCTTTTAGTCTGCAGGAGGTGTAGGCAAGTCCCCCCCACCCCACAATATTTGTTTACCTTTTAATTTGTATGAATTGAAGTCTAAAGAGCTTTGTGGATACCCCGGACTGCTGGAAAGATAAAGAAGTGGATCCTAGATCAAATCCAGCCTGAACTCTCTGGAGACAAAAAATGTTGAAACTGAGACTGTCCTACTTTGGGCACATCTCTGGTAAAGACAATCATGCTGGGAAAAGTGGAAGGCAGCAGGGAAAGAGGAAGACCAAATACGAGATTGACTGACTCTCTAAAAGAAGCCATAAGTTTGAATTTACAAGAGATGGGCAGAGCAATTGAGGACGGGATATTTTGGAGGCCAGCCATTCATAGAGTCACCATAAGTCAGAGGCAACTTGACAGCACACAACAACAACTACTACAGCAAGACGAAGTCTCTCTAAAGCTCTTGTCAGTAGTATTTACCAGCGAATGTTCATTGATCTGCAATGTATCCCTTCTCTTTCTGAGCCAACTGACGACCCACCCATCTAGATAGACCCCCTTCTCTCTGCCCCACCCCCTTTTCTTAATGGCTCTCTTCCTTCCCGCTTCTCCCAGTATGAATTGCTCTGGGTGTCCTGGCAGACTTGGAAGCTAGCAGATGTAAGGCTTATATAGGCCGATTATTGTCCTAATGGACCCTAATGCCATTAACAAGGCCGTTATTGTGTGGTGATTAAATAGCAGCTGACTGGCGCGATTAAACTGTGAAAGTGCAATTAAGTTCTTAATCATAATCTGGAAAGGGATAGGTTGCAGATGAGAGGATAGGTCTGGCTTATTTTCTGACCCGCCTCCAGCCCAGGGTGTGTGGAATGCGCTGGATTTTATGCTGACGCATCCCGAAAACAGTATCTCGTTCATCTTCTGTCATCTCATCTCTATGCATCTCTTAATCTAATGAGAAAAACAGCTGCTCCAGATTCTGCCTGTTCCTTCTGATCCACTTGTCCTCTCTGGGTGCCCTTGTTTGAGTCACTAAAATAGCACCTCTAGTATGTAAGGGGTGAATATGAGGAGTACCAGGGTGGGGGGCAAAAACCCCAGTTAACAGCAGGATGCTGAGCTTGGTGTGTCTGCTCCGGAGACGGGGCTTCTCAGCGTTTTGCTCCTCAGCAAAGTTGGGGTTTAGCCTTTGATGGCCAACCACAAAGTAAAACAAACTCATTCCCTAAAAGTGAAGGCGAGACAAAACTCATGCTTGGATAAACGGATAGCATTTATCATGGAAGGGCACTTTGCTTCTAAATGCGGTGGCAACCACTTCGTATAGCTGAAACCCTTACCTGTCTCATTTTTGCAGGCAAGTATAAAGAACTGTAGTGTGTCTCTTCCCAGTGGTAAGGAGGACACCTGATTTCCAGGGAATGATGTTTGTTCTATTCCGAAATTACTTTTCTTGTTGTTGTTAAAAAATATATGCACAATTCATTCCATTGGGCCAATTACGGCAGTTGTTCAAATCTAGGATTGTGGCTAATTCATTTTCAGAATCTGAAGCACGGAATAGGTTGCTGGCATCTTTCTCAACAATCAGGCGGTTCTTGTTTTGCTTATTTGTGTATGTGTATTTATGAATGCACACACTGAGCTTCCCGAAGGGGAGGGACATTAGAAACATATTGTGCAGGTAACATAAACTCTGTAGTGGTGTGGAGGTCTTGTTGCCTTGTTCTCCACCGGAGGCAGGACATCTAATGGGGCTTTAACATTCCTCAGTGTTGAGCTGAAGAATATACATTTTGGCAAAAGAAGTTTACAGTTAAGACCAGGTCAGCCACAGGGCCTTTATTCCCCTTATTCTCTCCACCCAACTTCAGGAAACAGTGAAGGGTGGAAAACCTGCTTTATATACGTATCATGTTTCTATCATAACAGAGATGTTTGGTAACACAGTATCCAAATGGTTTCCATGCACCCCTTTCTGACCCCTGTTTGGAGACAAATAGTTCATGCATGGATGTAATTCATAATCTTCAGAGTAACCTACTCTCTGGTGTTTCTGTATACAATGAAGCCAGACACCCTTTTGGGTGTTCAAGAGCATCTCCTGTTAAGTCTGGGAAAGACTGCTGTCTGGAGTTCAGACTAGGTGATACACTTATTCTGTATCTAGAGACAGTGCTCTCTTAATTAGTGAAAAACATTTGTTTGTCTTAGCACAAACTTTTCTTATTTTGGCATCCTGCATTCAAGGGATTTTTTACTTTGTAATTAATCAGTGGAAGTTAAACACAGTGTTAATCTTCCAGTTGAGTATTGAGGTTCTAACCCCTGGGGAAGTTATATAACTGGAGAAAAAATTGAGAATGCTCCTTTTTTTAAAAAAAAAATTCTGCTTTTCCTGATTTGATCATGAAACCTTGGAGAGTTGCTGCTATTATCCCCCTTTTCAGGATCTCAATTTTCAAAGGGTTTGGGGGCAAAGATCATGAGGCACTCAGTTGAATCACGGGACTAAATCAAGGTACATGAATCCAAATGTAATTCTTAATCAGTTTGGACATTTTACTTGGAAGACTTTTCAAGGCTACAGACCACAGCTCAAGTCTTCTGCAGTTCCTTCCGCACGCTTTCACAAGCCTCTTATTTCCAGTGGTTGATCAAAAACCATAGAAGGTGCGTGTCTGTGTTTTGGGACAAGTATCAGAACCCTCCAGTTGCTGTGGCTAGGAGTTATAATCTGAAAAACTCAAATACATATGCTTGTGATGGACGACGTGCTACAGCCATCGCTCTCTTGATCACCAAGGGAGGGCCCTTAATTATTCAATTACGACACGGCACACCACCATTTCTGCATCCCAGCTCACAGTTCATGAACATCATGACTGAGGTGAAGGACCACCGGAAAGGGAGCCATGCATGCCTGCGCATTTTCTGATCACCACGCACACCCTTCTTTCGCCGTGTGAGGAGGCTCAGGTGACTCACTCGCAAAGACAGATGTTGCGTCTCACGGCTCCTCCTCGTTTTCCCTTCCCGATCTCACGAGAGAGGTTTTGGGGAGAAGGCGTTATTGAGGTGATGAGAAACTCTTCTCTCCAAAAGGGCTCTCCCAGATGCGGTCGCTCTGCTTTATTGCCTGCCAAACGACAGTTAGAGACTTGCATGAAAAGGAAAAACAAAAAAACAAAGCCCAAATGACAGAAGACGATGTCACAGCAGCCGCGATCAAATGATCTAATTTGCCCCTTGTGGCCTTGGGAAACTGTTTGCATTTATGACATGCAAAGCAATAATGTACCTTTCCCATGGAATCTTTCAAGAGACACCTGGCAGGGCTCCCAACAGCATGCCTGTGAATTGTGTGTCTCACAGTTCGTTGATGGTTTGTTGCCGAACCTCACCTGCCCTAACTAAATGGTTAGAGATTTTGTATACCTTGTGAATTGTGGTGCTGGAGGAGGCCCTTGAGAGTCCCCTGGACTGCAAGGAGAACAAACCTATCCATTCTGAAGGAAATCAACCCTGAGCGCTCACTGGAAGGACAGATCCTGAAGCTGAGGCTCCAGTACTTTGGCCATCTCATGAGAAGACTCCCTGGAAAAGACCCTGATGTTGGGAAAGTGTGAAGGCAAGAGGAGAAGGGGACGACAGAGGAGGAGATGGATGGACAGGGTCATCGAAGTGACCAACATGACTTTGACCCAACTCTGGGAGGCAGTGGAAGACCGGAGGGCCTGGCGTGCTCTGGTCCATGGGGTCACGAAGAGTCGGACACAATGACTAAACAACAAAATACCTTGTTACCATTACTTAGAGATTTTGTAGACTGGTTCAGTTGCCAATCCAAATGCAGACTGTAGCCAAGAAATCAGAAGAAGGTGGAGCCTTGGACGGGCATCAAAGAAGGAATTAGAAAAGATCATTAAATGTAAGGATTTGTCCCTGGAGACCAAGACCAAGATCATCCGCACTCATGTATTCCTGATCAATATGGCTGTGAATGGGTGTAAATATTGGACAGTTAGGAAAACTGAGACCAGAAAAAAATGATTTATTTGAAATGTGGTGCTGGAGGAGAGCTTTGCAGATAGCTTGGATTTCCAGGAAGATGAACAAGTGCATCCGAGATCAAATCCAGCCTGGACTCTCTCTGGAGGCAAAAGTGTTGAAACTGAGACTGTTCTACTTTGGACGCATCCTGAGAAGGCAAGGATTCTCTGGAAAAGACAATGATGGTGGGAAAGGTGGAAGGCAGCAGGAGAAGAGGGACACCAAACTTGAGATGGGCGGAGTTCCTAAAGGAAGCCACCGGCTTGAGTTTACAAGAGCTGAGCAGGGCAGTTGAGGACAGGATATTTTGGAGGTTGGTCATTGATAGGGTCACCAAATTCGGAGGTGAGTAAAACATTAAAGCAACAGCAACAACAAAAACAACAATCTATACTGCTGCAAAGCCGGCTGACTCTGTGGCTGGGTCAGGTCAGGGGAGGCTGAGCATTGTGTTTCTAGATTCCAGGACTCAGGAATGGCATTTTAAAATGGAATTTATTTCCAATAAATGAGTTTATCCTCTGCTGTTACCAGCAGTATAAGCACAGGTTAATGATCTTTTTCCCCCATGATAAAAAGGCACTGGAATTCACGTTCCTTACTGGATAAACAACCCCCCTTTGCATCTATTTCTGCCAAAGTAATGCAGTTTAAATAGAGAACGAAAGGATATTTGTGAAAATACGACCATGCATTGGCAGTTTTTATCCTCAGTTCAAAGTTCTGGTGCAGCAGGATTGGAACATATCCTTTACATTTTTTTTTAAAATAAAGCCCTTTACATGCAATTATTTTTCCCATTGCAAAACATGTTCTCTTTTTTTGGGGGGGGGGGTCTATTATAGAAGACAACAATTTGGATGATGCCTGAAAGGCTGGCAAAACTTCATTTGGCATGGGTGTTCATGAACCGTGGCCTGCTACTGTATCTGAGCCCCTCATGCATCTGATGAAGTGAACGTTCAATCCAACGCTCTTTTGGAGGAGAAAACAGCAGTTACCGACTGGTGTCATTGGTCTTGCTGAGTGCTCGTGAATTTCACTGCCCTTCACCGCCATTTGCCAGGGGCGTTTGGCCCGGTTTTGCCTACCGCCCGCCCCACCGCCTGAAAGCTGAGCCAGATGTTCACAGAACCGTCGCTTTTCTCAGCTCCGCACCCCAAGGCTTGGAACCATGAGGTCCTTCCTTCGCCAGCTATGGCGATGAGATCTTTTTCGAACGTTAATAACAAGAGATTTTGCCTTGGAGGGGACTTTTTTTTTTGCGTGTGGAAATCGTGTAGTTGCATAAAACGGCAAAGTCTGTGGCTTTGTTTTGTGGACTTTTAAAAAAAGGAAGCCCAGGACCATTTTGTGGGAAACGTGGAGACCTTGATGAAAAGGGAGAATGGGGGTGGGGGGAGAACTCCTTGTTTAGGATCTCATCGCTGAGGTTTGACAATTTCTGATTGTTCTACTCTTTCTTATTGAGGCAGGCTACACCAGTGTGAACAAGGAAGTTAATGAGTATACACTCCCGCCTTCAATAACACCGGGTTTAGAGAGGCCAGACCTCCGTGTACTTCAAAATCCGTATATAACCCTTTGGCCCCCTGAAGATGTAATGTAACTGCAAAGCATAAACAGTTGATTCTTTCTTTCTTTCTTTCTTTCTTTCTTTCTTTCTTTCTTTCTTTCTTTCTTTCTTTCTTTCTTTCTTTCTTTCTTTCTTTCTTTCTTTCTCTCTCTCTCTCTCTCTCTCTCTCTCTCACACACACACACACACACACACACACACACACACACACACACACACCCCTCTCCCCCAACCTGCATCAGCCTTCAGACATGCCCCAGAACCCTCCCCGATCACCACGTGGAGCTGCCATGTCAGGAAAGGGGGGCTGGTTGGATCACCACCTGAGGGCTATTGCACTGGTAATAACAGGGTCCTCTGTAAGCCGAAGACTCATCCTTTCTCAGGCCACTTCCTGGAAAGACAGCAGCACAGTAGTTATTGAATATTTATTTATTGGTGGGGAAAAGCCATGTATAAATAAAACTACGTTGTTCAGACCCATGCAATTCGAGGGAGAAATGTGCTTCCCTTGAGCTGCAGTGGAGAGCCTTCAGCTCGCCAGCTCTGGGCACAAAAGCGCAGCTGTCGGGTCAGAAATGTACGGCAAGGCATGTCCCCCTCTGTAGCCGCCCCTCGCCCAAGATCAGGATGTGGATTTTGCTTTGCGAGCTTTTCATCTCGAGGCCTGCTTCTATGAGACCTGGATCCCCCGTAGCATGACTCTTTGCCTTTTGGTCGGAGCTAATTTGGCTGAAGACGGGAGAGATGAAGAATAATTCAATAACGTTTGGAAAGCACTTTGAACATGAAAAACAATGTCCCCAGTAAGTGATGATGATAGCAACAATAATAATTATGATGATTATTAATTAACTGGCCTTGCCAACTGTGCTGGAAGCAGCATGGAGCGTTTGAAGGAGAAATCACTAGCTTTAGGTTTTTGACTATTATAAAGTGACTCAAAAGCACGGTGAATGGAGTCTGCATGCTAATAGCGCTGCCATTCAGATTAATATGCCTAACCACTGGTCTCTCTCTCTCTCTCTCTGTGTCTTTACAAAGGCAATGGCAATCAGGAAGGGAAGTAAGGAAAAATGAAGTCTGTAGGTCTTATTAGGCAACCAGGCTGTGTTATACACCAGCCTCTTTACAATGAGAGACCTAGTGGACAGAAGCACGAAGAATCAAATTTTTCATCCAAGGTTTGATGAGGGTCCCCAGATGTTCTTGGACTACAACTCCCCAAAATCCTGACCAGCATAGCCAGTGGTGAAGACTTAGGCAGTTTTAGTCCAAGAACATCTGGAGACCTCAGTTTGGGAACCCGTGATCTAGAATATCTGTCTCCTTTCCTAGGCTGTCCATGAGATAGAGAGACGCTTCCATTTTCTCATACTGACAGACAGCTGTGACAGTGTGTCCCCCCCCCCCCCGTTTATGTACTTGAAAACTATGCATAGAAAAATACACACATTTGAAATGCAAAACATTGCTTCAGTATGTTTTAGTCAGTGGAGAGAATGAGTTCTTGCAGAGTGTACAGTTTATAATCTGTACAAATGTGCACCCAACCAGGGAATCTTGTTTTGTAATAAAACAATTGCTGATGTGGGAGCAGGGAATGGAGAACTATTTTTACTAGATAGCACTGTGGTTGAGGTCTTTGGCTGCAGAGCAAGAGGTTGGGAATTCAGTTCCCCCACGGCGCCTCCTGCAATAAGAGCCAGCCTGTGTGGCCTTGGGCAAACTGCGCAGCTCCAGGATTTCTCCAGAGGAAGAGAATAATTAGAGGTGGGCATGAACTGCCGGTTTGGTGATTCGTGCTGGTTCGTTTATTGGCCAAAAAAGGTGTTCACCACTTCAGAGCCCTGCCTCTGGCAGGTGCCCATTTGGAGTCAGTAATCTGGCTTCCCTGCCCTGCCTCCTCTGTTTGCTTCCCCTGAGTGGGCGCCTGCTGGAGGAGGCAGAGCTTTGAAGCGCCAAACATATGTTCAGCCAATAAATGAACTGGCATGAACCACTGAACCGGGGTTTGTGCTCATCTCTACACATAATTGTTATCATGTCATCCTTAACTGAGTCTGGTCATTGAATTGTTAAAGCATGAAACAGGGCTGTATGTTTCAACTCCCGATCAGCTACGTAGCTCACTGCACGGCCATGGGTCAGACACATATTATCTATGAGTTTTCCACAGAAATTGGGAGGAAGTAGGGGTAAAATTCTGTTGTGGGAGAATGTACAAAGTAATATTCCATGACATCTTGGCCTCAAGGCCCACATTCATTGTTCATGGACATGGCTTAAAACTTCCACATTAAGGAACAGAAGTTTCAAAAGAAAATAAAACCCGAAGCAAACACATTGTGATACCTTTATAATAAGCAAACTTGTTTCGATGTGAGCTTTTATGGATTGCAATCCTTTTCTTCAGAGAAGTTCCGGAGATGTCCGTGTGTGTGTGTATTATGTATTTCCAACAATTTCTTTCACTTTAAAAAAATAAATTGCTCCCGATCACTTTCGAAATAAGTAACAATCAATCCTTAGGACTCAGCAAGAATAATTATCATGAAGCTGCCCTCCCCGTGAATGAAACCTCACCACCGGAGATATAAACTAATGGTGTACATGTTAGTGGCTGAAATTGTGCTTTTTGCTCTCTTGCTGCATTTTGCATTTTAATGCAACACTGATGATAGCAGTTGTCAAAAAGCGGGGGGGGGAAAGAGGGGGTGTCACATGGCCCTTCAGAACATGATAGTCCAGCAAGGGTATCATTGGTACTAGATGGGGAAAATTATTGTCTGAAATGTAATTTGCTGAGATGTGCTTTTTCTGAAATGTACAAATTTGCTGTTCATCTTAGCAAAGTGGGAATCTTATATTAGCCTCCTCCAAGTTGCTTGCTTGCTTGCTGAATGAAAGCTTTCTCTTTCTTTCTTTCTTTCTTTCTTTCTTTCTTTCTTTCTTTCTTTCTTTCTTTCTTTCTTTCTTTCTTTCTTTCTTCCTTCCTTCCTTCCTTCCTTCCTTCCTTCCTTCCTTCCTTCCTTCCTTCCTTCCTTCCTTCCTTCCTTCCTTCCTTCCTTCCTTTCTTTCTTTCTTTCTTTCTTTCTTTCTTTCTTTCTTTCTTTCTTTCTTTTGAAAACAGCCAAAGAGCCAGATGAGACATAGATGGAAAGCTAAAGCTCAAGATTTGTTCTCTCTCTCTCTCTCTCTCTCTCTCTCTCTCTCTCTCTCTCTCTGTGTGTGTAAACAGAAGCAAAACAACCATGGCATTGCTGAATGAAGTATGGGGAAGTGGCATCTCAGGGTCAATTTACACAATTCCTTCTACATTTCAGTCATTGAAATGTGTGGAAATGGTGGCATCCCTGCTTTGTACCAGGGTTGGCTCCAGGACTGAGATGAACCCTTCTGTAGACTTTCTGTGCCAACCCACACCTGGCGGGACTCTCTGGGTCTGGAAAGCCGTGAGCTTTTGCTGAACGATGGCTTTTTCAAACACAACTCGCTGGACAGCTCAGTGGTTTAGGTATCTGGCTGTAGAACTAGAGGTTGGGAATTTGATTTCCCACGGTGCCCTGGCCAAGTTGCAAAGTGACAAGGTGCCTAGAGAAGCAGTAAATCATTTCTGAGTAGTTTCTCCCTGGAAAACCCTGAAAAGTGTAATCGTAGATAAGAATTGACTCGATGGCACATAATGATGATGGTGATTTCTCAGACATGGAGCCAGTCCTGATCCAAAGGTGCCCCTTCTTAAAAAAAAACATTCTTCAGGTACGTGCATACCAGAAGACAGAGAAAAGAAACAGTGGCTCAGCTAATCAATGGGGATGGGAAAATAATGAAAGTGTATTAGACTTGATGACCTTATTGGCCCCTTCTAGCTCAATAATTCTATAATTCTGTGATCCTACATGAAAAGCTAGAATGTCTTGGGTGGTATGGGATGCTGTGATCCTCCAGGTAAACTGAAGCTCCCAATACCCTTCACCCACCACACCTGGCTGGGTGTGATGGGAGGTGTAGACTAAAACCAAACCAAACCAAACCAAACCAGAATAAAACTGGTCACATTTGCCAACTCTGGTCTGGAGCATTGTGGGGGATAAACAAAATGGCACACATAGGCTGAATTGTTACCACCAGCCCAGCCCTTCGAGAGGGTAAGGCAAAAAATAATCTTGGCACATTCACCTTTGCTGTAGCTAAATGGTCCCTTATCTAAACTCTTATCGAAAACAAACTGAAATGGTATTCTCTTTCTTATGCAAAACCTTTTAAATCTAAGATGAGCACCCTCTTGAGCTTTTGCAGAACACAGGGCCCCACCAGCACGGTCTCGTGGGATTGTACCCCCTTGCTGAGATGCTGCTATTGTGCAAGCAGAGGGTAGCTGTTCTTCCTGCAGATCACAGATGTGCAATAACAATTGTACAAGTGGTGTGCACCAGATGTTCATGCATTCTGAGACTTTCTGCTCAGCAGATGCTCCATAGGATACGGGCCAAAGAGATTAACCATTAAAGGTCCAATTCTCTGGTTTTGAATGAGAAGATAAAAACGGAGTGGCGGCCGTCTCTCTTTCCTTTCTTTCCCATCAGGAACCATTTCCAAAACTCTGCAGTGGTTGCATCGACAGGAGGGGACCGAGGGAGATGGTGCTACACCCTCACCTTCACCGTTGTTTTCCCGCACAAGGAAGACGTCTGCTACCTGGCTTATCATTACCCTTACACCTACTCAGCCATGATGGTAAACCCATTTTTCCTCAAGACTTTCTGGGCAGGCCTGATGGGAGCAAACTGCTTTGGTGTACATAGGGTTTTTCAGGAGAATTGCAATTTTTTTCACCACTGCTCAGTTTACTGAAGTGTACGGAGAGAGAAAAGCCAGAAGAAAACTCTTAGTTGGTCATCCCAGGTAGAGGAGCATCATTGAATCAGTTGCTGACAGTGAGTTAACGCTCATGCAAATTCCATTGAGTCAACGGGTCTACTCAGTTTGGGAAGCTCAAGTAGCTTCATGCTATAAGCCAAGTGGCCTGTAGCCTGACTCTGGTTGATTTGTCATCACGTATTAATTTCATTGAGGCAGACATGATGTCAGCTCTTGCTTATCCTCTCACACAAAGCAGGACGGCAACATTCTTCTCTCTGTTGGTGAAGATAGTGAGGAATTTCCTGGCTTTTTCACTAGTGGTCTAGCAATTTTGAGCATAATTACTTGTGGTGCAGAAAGTAGCCCATTCTGTTAATTCATATAATTGCATAAACTATGCAAATGGCAGAGAATTGCTCCCTGCTTTATCTTAGCATTTGAAGCACTGAATGGGGTGCTTGTATCTGTTTTTAAAAATCAACCAATCCTTTTGTGCTTGTTATGTGTGTGTTCTTTGCTTGTCAAAGGGAAAGGACACTAGAGACATTTTGAAAGCTTACAGAGACCTGGAGTGGCTGAAAGTGCTATTTTTAAATCCTTTTCAATTGGAATAGGGAATTCCACAAGTTAGCAACAATGGCTACAGTTTCTGCTTCTACACAACAAGATCTTGATTTATCGCTATTGCCATCCACTAGCCTGCATTGGAGCCTTGTGTTAATATCATTCGTTGTTTTCCTTCCCTTGCAATTATATTTTGCGTTGTAATGCATGATGTCACTTGGAGGTAGATCAAATCAACCAAGAGTGATGGCAAATGTTTCCTCCTTTGTGAGCTCTCAGCCAATCAAGATCATGTAATGAATGGAACGATACTCTTATTCACTGTACCCAATCACATATAGTTCAAGAGTGGAAAATAAAGTTAACTAGGAGGTGGATGGAAATAAGATTGGTCATGGTAAATGAACATTTTTGGAAGCGTGGCCAAAAGTAAGGACAGTAATAAGAATAAAGGGAGTTATTTTGTGACATTACTGGAATGCACCAGAAAAAAGTAATAAACAGGGTTCTGCTTTACACTACATTTAAAGTGAATTAGGTTTATCTCCTGTGTACATTAAAATACGGAGAAGAGCTCATTTTTTTGTGGCTGGCCAAATCATGATTGCAATGGACATAATTTTCAATAAGTGCGAACAGGTCAGCTAAAATAACTCTCAACTTTCTCCTGGCATCTCTAATTTTTGTCAAGGGAAAACAATTCCATTTTTTTTTAAACAGGTTGGATGGTGAACAAAAATCCATCTCTCGAATGCACATCATTAGGTTTTATTTTTCAGCATATGTCTGTGCAGAATATATATAGGTTTCCCCCTCTTTCACCTTCTTTCCCTTCAGTCCGGTAATGAGTTCAAAGTGATTTAGCAACCCAAATTACCTGCAGGATGCATTTGAAAAGATGATAAAACCCCATATGGAAACGGTAACTTGGAAACACTGATGATAATCTAATGTACATTTAATAACTGCAGGCATATTTATTGCACAGCTAAGGACCTGGAACGAGGAGACCACACAAGGGTGCAGAATTCACTGCCATTCTTGCTTTGAGGAACAGGAGGAAAAAAGCATGCTTATTTCAGAATCACAAATAAAAATAGCTGTTGGTAGAGTATGGCAGCATCCTTGCCTACTTATGTGCACTGCGGGTATAAATGGTCCCGTTTTGGTTTCAAAAATAATGGAAACTAGATGGGACTGAGAGGTAGAATTTCAGGCAGGTCAAATGCTGCACCCCAGGGTTCATCAAATGTTGACCTTTGTCGTGCAGTCATTCAACGGTCTTCTCCTTTTGCACACATACGGAACAGGCACAGAAAGATTGGCGGGTTCATGTAGAGCAACCCATTCGATGCTTCTGATTTTTAATGGTCGATCCAACGGCACGGTAGCGGCCATATTTTTGGTGCAAATCATTCTTTCAGGAGCAAAGCGATCTTATAAGGATCTGCTGAAAATATCCTGCCATTCTGCAGACGAGAAGAACAAATGTACACCGTCTCGTTCCCACGGGTGAAAATGTGCCAAACAAATGTTTATAGCCCTACTTCCAAGTACCATTAAAGTCACTCACCTTCTTTAGGATGCAGGGAGATTGCGGTCATCAGGTGGGACTTTTCATCTGTTTCTTATGGGTTTGGGTTTTTTTTTTCTGAGTGTTTCTGTTTCTTCTTTTTCTTTTCAACAGTCTCACCTTGACATCCTAGAACAAACCAGGAACAAAAAGAAAATCTTCTTTAAGAGGCAAACCCTTTGCCATACCCTCGGAGGAAACCCGTGTCCTCTGCTCACCGTCACCGCCATGCCCGAGTCTGAAAGCGCTGATGACCTGGAGCAGTTCCGTAAGTTCATAAAGCCTTGAGCCTGTGTTCCTTTCACTGAGTCATTTCCCCCACCCCCCACCCCGCTCTTCCTGGAAACTCAGCCTCAGGGACCATGTCCACCTCAAGATCGTATGCAAGATCATGGTTGAATGGAGGGATGAGTTGAAGTGCACCAACGCCTGTTTGCTTCCTTAAGGCAGAGGCGGAAGCTGTGGGTCCTGCCACGTTCTAGGTTCACCCCAGTGGAGAAGGAGCAGTCTGAAAACGTGTGGAAGGCTAGACTTTCCTTGATCGCGTTATAAATAGGAATGTGAAGAATACTCGAAAACTTTCTCATTCTGTGCGTTTTTCCAAAGCCATAGTGTAACTTTTCATGGAGACTTCCCTCATCCTCAAGATTGCCTCAATTCTTACAAAAGTGAGGCCCCTGAATGTCATTTTTGGCTCATTTTTAATGCATCGAAATGTCAATGTCAGTGCAGCTTAGTTCCCTTTCTAGAGTATCATTCTAGAACATCTTCTCGATACCATTTTGCACAAGATTTGTAATAGTCTGCAGAGATTGGTGTTCCTCTAAGGAGGTGGTGGAGGACCATGAAACTTTTGAGAGATCCCACAAGATTTTATGGGAGGGCAGAGGAGAACTTTCCCAGACAAATCTTCCTGTGAAGAGAAAAGAAGGCCTCCTCCAATACCTGAGAGCAAGAAGGAGCCAAATCAACACCCTTAGTTTAAAGCCCTCAAGGAAAAGAGGCAGAATATGAAGCTGCTTGGTGTTTGCCTTTATTCCTTGATGAACGCCCAGGAGGGTCAGAGTTGTGGTTTACCCAAGGATGTTATCTGGAGCCTTGGGAATCAAACTGTGGAAGCATGAAGGAGACCTGACACTAGCTGTTCTGTTTTCACCGGACTGGAGTGACGACCAGCGGGCCGTATGGGGCCCTCTAGCCGCACTTTGCCCAGGTCTGTCCTAGAGGAAAGAAAGAGGCAAACTGATTGATTTATATATTTCCTAGATTTTTACTCCACCCCATTAGTGCTAAGCACTATTCTGGTTGTTTAACAATCAATAAATTAGACAATAAAACAACGAATCAAGAGTGACAAAGTAAAATGAAGCCCATTTAGCCAACTGAAGCAATAGAACACAAGGGTGCCATTGTGTTAACCCATTATAGGGCAGGCAAGGCAGAGGCAAATTTATGTAAGGTTGCTTTCAAAGACCTCTGGGAAAAAAAGCAGTATCTTGGTCAATGTGGGCCGGGATGGGGGTCAGGCACAACTCAACCAGGAGGTGACTCCATAGGGCTGGTGCCACAAGTGAGAAGGCCTGGCTTCCAGCCAGTGTTTTCCTGGCCTCCCTCTGTATGGCAACCCTGGAGCAGCATTGCTTGGGAGGGCCAATGGTGGAGCAGTCAATGTTCTTGGGACCCAGACGTTCTCTTGGAGAACCTCAACACTCTTTGTCCAGGCATCTCTTTGTGACCAGATGACCTAAATCGACAAAGGACTGGGCGTTGAGTGGCTATGACTCCCACCCCAGGTGATGGGTCTTTGCCCCGACCATCTGATGCTTCCCGCTCTTGGTGTTTTCTGTGATTCACAGTTCCTGTTGCTGAGCTCCTTGAGGTTGCTGGTAACCCTCCTGGGCTTCCACAACAATTGCTTATGACTTGTCCGTAAGAGAGCCTATAAAAGAGAAGGGGAAGGCGCTGCTCCGGTATTTGTCTTCTATGCGTGAACCTACGGCGACCGGCATGTTTTATACATCCCAACACCTGCCTCCTTTTCTCATTCTAGAGATAGGGATCAGCTGTTCAAGCTACTTGGACCTGCTTATTAAAATGTCATTCTATCTCGAGGAGAAGGTTACAGAATAAAGCGCCATCGCGGAGAGCGTCGGGGTGTTCCTTGTTTCTCAAATGATCCCTGTTCTTAAATAGGCTGAATTTTTGAGGGGAGCTAATGGGGTGGATTCTGGCCCCCTCACTTCTTAGCCCTGGTCTGCCCACCTCAACACCATTGGGAAGCCAAGCAAGGTTCATCCATTATTAACAAAAGGGAGGGTTCTACCTGGGACAACTCTGATACGACAAGTATCACCTTTTATTATGCATTGCGTTCCAAGTGCACTTTATATATAGCTTGGAAACTGCACCGCTGGGAGAAATTAAACTGTCAGAGAGTCAGGCATTTAATGCCCAAGTTAAGTCAAGATGCCAAAGTGGGTACCTGAGCTAGCCTGTGGGGTACGAGGCCATTGCCAGGCCAAGATAATTGTTTTTTGTGAATGCTTTTGAAAGCATCCATTTGTCCCCCTCCTCCTATCTTTTTTGGGTGATTTTTAAAACCACAAACCTTATTAATTCATGGTGCCCTTGCTTGCCCTCCTGCCTGCCTGCTCTTGCACATGCCTGGAGGGCTGTTAGGTTAGACATGGAAAAGTAATGACAGCGAAGGGAGCTCCATATGGTTCAATGGAAACACATTTAATCAGCAAAGCTGCCATGTCAGGAAAGTATCTCCTCGGTTTGTCTGTATCCATCCATCCATCTTCCCTCAATAGATACTGTGCCCCTGGCCACCCAGTTATCCCATGACTTAATACTGGAAGTCTCCAAGTGGTCTAGGTAAAGGTTCCCCTTGACATTTAGTCCAGTCATGTCTGACTCTAGGGGGCGGTGCTCATCCCTGTCTCCAAGCCGTACAGCCAGCGTTTGTCCGAAGACGGTTTCCGTGGTCACGTGGCCAGTGCGACTTAGGCATGGAATGCCATGACCTTCCCACTAAGGTGGTACCTATTGATCTAGTCACATTTTTACATACTTTTGAACTGCTAGGTTGGCAGGAGCTGGGACAAGCGACGGGAGCTCCCTCCATCACACGGATTCGATCTTACGACTGCTTGGTCTTCTGACCTTGCAGCACAGAGGCTTCAGCGGTTTAACCCGCAACGCCACCACATCCCAAGTGGTCTACCTGCTCCCAAATACTCACGACACATGGTTACTGTATGGAAAGGATTGTCAATGCTAGGGAAAAGAAGCTTGATAGAGAGAATAGATTCAGTGATCTCACAGAAGTGGAGTCAACAGCTTCCATAAGCTAAGTGGTGTTCAATACCATGTGGTAAATTTGTGGTAGAGTTTTTAATTTTTTGGTTAAATTTCCTTTCCTTGTGCTGCAGAAGTGCAGGGATTCATAGAGCCCAATAGCTGCCAAGTTCCCCGGATTAGCCCACCTCTTTTTTCATCAACTGGCACTTACAGTCTCAATAACTCATTTTGAGGCAATAGTAAAGACAATAAAGTGGTATCATTGCTTACAACCAAACAGGGAAAAAAACCCCAGCAATCTGACAAACATGACTGCTTTGCATAGCAGACATCAACAGACTGACTGACTGCTTCCCACAGACAACAGAAAGGGGGGGGGGGAAGAAAGCAGAGCAAAGAGGCATGTCTCTCTTTGAATTCAGAGACAGGAGGGAATTGTTGGTTAATACTGTTAGTGATCGGCAGAAAGCTCCGTCCCAGCCACCTACTAGAAGCGGCATGCGAGGTTGCAAAGAACTTCAACCGAATTTCCATTGCACGTTACCTCGTAAATTGCAATGGTTTCCTGATCCATACATAGGCATGCATGCATATATACATTTCAAGGAAGGCCCTGTCCCCTTAAATATAAATGCCATCCATTCCCAAAATTAAGACCAGTGAGCATGTGGACACTTTTGCAGTGTGTTGTGTGTGAACTAATGATCATGAGGGAAAATGTGCACAGTTTAATTAAGCACATTGATTAAATCAATACATTTCAAACAGCTTAGTGCTCCAATCAGCGTAATCTCATTAAATGTAATTCGGGCCTCGATAATTGATTAATAATGCATTATGGTTTATGAATTATTGACTCCCGAGTTATTATAACGGTGCCGCCTTGCTGCACGAGAGACGCAGCTGCATGTTAATTGCGACGAGCTCACAGTCTCTTCCCCTCTTTTCAATAATTTTTCAGGGGAAGATGATGACGTACCTGATAGTAAAAACGGGAACTTAATTAGATTAGGGCCTTGTCAGAGATGCCCTGCCCTGAAGACAAATGGTCCTGGATAGTTTGGGCTCAAGAGCTGAGGGAATAAAAGGAGTCTAGATTATCTGTGTGGCTGATCTAAGGCAAGTAGTACAGACAGGTAGGGGTTGTGTTATACCTAAAGCTTGTCACGAAGCCTCATGGGCTGGCCTATAGCCTGAGGTTAGATCTACATCACTCTTAGACTGCTGTCGTTTTTTAGAAGGTTGCTGTCTGACAGCTGGATTGGATAGCGATGTATCCAGCTTAACAAGGAGCTTTTTCCTTCTTCCCTACCTGGGTCTCTTATCCTTTCCCTCTGTTCTTTTCTTTCCCCCTTTTTTCTTTTTCACTTGTCTTTCTTCTCTTCCCTCCATCCTCATGTTTCCTGCTCCTTTCTTTTGCCCCGTTCATAAACCGTACAGTAGGGTCCGCCTCTCAGTCTCTCAACTGTTTGAAGAGTTTGGTAGCCCTGCGTACGGAAGCACCACATGGAGCTGCCTACATGCCCTCTGGAGAGGTGACCGTCCCACCCCTGACTACAGCTTTTTCTTGGGCGAAGGTCAGAAATACAGATGTGCATGAACTAGAAAAATGAATTGGGGTGGTTCACGAACCACAAACCCCAATAAAACGAATTGGTTCATGGTTTGTTTCTTTTCCTGGTTTGTGCCTGGAGGAGGGGAGACTGGTCCTGCCACACCTCTCTCCTTCGTCAGCCACTGCCATCTTTGCTGATGACAGCAAAGGGAAGCCAGGCTGGGTATCTCTAAAGATGGCAGCCATAGAGGGCGAATAGGACAAGGTGGCAGGACCACGTTAGGGAGGTGATGGGGGCATTTTGTTTTGCCGAAAATGAAGCTCTGCGTGGAAGAAAGTTTGGCACTTCTTTTTGTTTCAGCAAAATGGGACCTCTGGACCAAACAACGAAATGTTGCATGAACCAGCCTGGTTGGTGGGTTTTTGTGTTTTTTTTGGTTTGTAGTTTGGTTCATGCCCATCTCTAGTTAGAAAACTCTAATGGCTGAAGATGGTACTGCCATCTTCAGGCAGATAAGAGGCACAGGGACAGAATTTGATCTAATCGGATCTGTTTGTCCAGTTCCAAATCATGTTATTAACAGAGGTTCTTGCCTAACATTTGTCTTTCATGTTGTAATTCTGCATATGGCTTTCCATCAATTATCTGAAGTGAAATGAGCCAGGAGGAGTATATTGACCAGATTCCCCACCAATTCCAGGAATTAAGCTTGGGTGATTTTTCTCTATATAAACAGACCAGACATTTCCTGCATCTGAAAAAATACAGGGAGATGTTGCCATGGGTACAGGAGGAAAAAGCTGGTTGCGACCAGCAAGATAGCCATGTCACCCAGCTTTGGCGTTCTTTGTGTTACGCTTTGTGCTGTCAAATTGCATATGCCTTTTAGGCATATGTGAGATATTGCAGGAACAGTTTTACCTCTGCTGCCCCCACCAGTGAGTTTCCATGGCCAAGTGGGGATTTGAACCCACGTTTCTTGAGTCCCAGTTTATCACTCTGGCTACTGCAACACACTGGCAGTAGCCAGATATTCCCTAATTCTTCCGATGCATTTCTATTTTAAATAAATCTGTTCTGTTCAACAAGACTTAGTCTGAGGTTAGTTGCATAGCCTTGCAGCTTTATGCCAAATTATGAGTGGTCTATTTTCCAATTGGGTGGGTGTGGACTCATTGCAGAGCTGAAAGGAGTAAAGCCAAGAAAAGTGTGCTGCTTATATACTGTCCCAAAATGCCTAAAGTTCTCACTGGGTGGTTTAAATGTAAGTGATGCCTTGCCCCTCTTAGCAAGCTGGGTACTCAATGTACATACCAATCTTGAAAAGATGGAAGGTAGAGTCAACCTTGAACCAGCTACCTGGGCCCAGTATGAAACTCAGGTTATGAGCAGAGTCTTCACTACAGTTTAACCGTTGCACCATAAGACTCCATAGCAGTGGTTCCCAACCTTGAGTCCCCAGATGTTCTTGGCCTACAACTCCCAGAAATTCTGGCCAGTACAGCTAGTGGTGAAAAGGCTTCTGGGAGTTTGAGTCCAAGGACATCTGGGGACCCAAAGTTGGGTAACACTGCTCTGTAGGTATAGACTACTTACTTTGTTCCACACCAGCCCTAAAATGAAATAGCCAGGTGTGCTTTGTGGGGATTTGACATTCCTTATCATAGCTCTGGCTGGGCTTGCGTTTGTGCTTCACGGGATTAGTGGGAATGGTTCTGATTTCCTGGCCAGAATAGCCTTCGCATACGCTCCGCATGCTGTGATTCCAATAACCAATGTTTATCTGGCCAAGCGTTGAAATACCGCACTCGGGAGGCAGTGAAGGCCTTCTTTCCTGTTGGTTGTTATGGGTTTTTCAGGCTCTTTGGCCGTGTTCTGAAGGTTGTTCTTCCTAATGTTTCGCCAGTCTCTGTGGCCATGGGCATCTTCAGAGGACAGGAGTAGCACTCTGTGCTCTGGTGCGGTATGTTTGGAGTTGAGTATTTATGGCTGTGGGATCAGCTTTTGTTCTTATCAGGAGATGGGTGATTATGGTGATCAGCGTGTTTTTTGTTGTGGGTGTATTGTTGTGATAAGGAGGAGAGATTATCTGTCACTGTGACTGATAGCTGCCGTTAGCTGGTCTTTTGTGTGTAGTGATTCCCGGTCCTTCTTTCCTGTCTTCTAAATGGCAAAAGGGATCCTTGAGATGTTTCTGAACCTCTGATATCCAGCTCACACTGTGACATGTAGGGAGGGCAGGGAGAGAAAGCAAGAGGGAGAGAGAAAGCATATTTTGCCAAATACTGCATTTCCCCAGGGTTGGTAGTAAATTCTCTCCCATTGCTGTAGGGGCATACTTGAAAAGGTCAAATAGTGTGTGTTTAAATGAGTTAGCCAGGTGCTTGAGTGGAGCTAAATGGACTCTTCTTGTGCCTCCAAGCAGTCCTATTAAAGGACAGTTGCTGGATAGCTCAGTGAGTTAGTGAGGCTGGGAGTTCAATGCCTGGGAGAAAAACCAGCCTGGGTAGCCTTGGGCCAGCTGCACAGTCCCAGGGCGGCCCCTAAGCCTTATGTTTCCATCTTCAGTGTAATAATAATAACATTGTTCTACACCCTGTGGGTGCTGAAACACGCGGAAGCATCAAACGCTATAATAGGCATGGTCCTTAGCTCCTTCTAGTGGCTAGTTCTGGTAAATATACCCTGGAAATGCATATCAATACAGGCAACTGAGGTTTTTTATTTATTATTTTCAGGCAGTGGATAAATGACTCAGTGGATACTGATCCCGTAGATAGGGGAGTCCTACTGTAGTTAGACATTTGGCCTGGGCAAATCATGGGCTTGAAAATTCTCTTTGAATACCATTTTAGTCAAAATTTTCTTGGAAACTGGAATCTTCATAGCAATTGCTGTCAGCTGCCCCCTTTTTGGGCTGTTTTTTTCCCCCCTTCCCTTTTCACGAACAGTAATCTTCATGTTATGTCTTCTCAGATTGCAGCCTCAAAAGCTTCTAGTCTAGAATTGAGTACTTGATGAGTGTTTTTATTCTCGGCACAATACAGCGCTTCTCACCCAGAGAATGGGATCGGATATTCATCGCTCACCACATCATTATTATATTCCTATTATATTTCTGCAGAACACACACACACAGAGAGGAAAGGCAGCAAGAGAAAGGTATAATGGCTTGACTATTGTTTTCTAGTAACTGAACAAGGGGTTGTTTTGTTCCTTAATAGCTGGTACAAGAGCTTTCTGTTTCCTTCCCACCTAATCTTCCCTGAAACAAAATATTCATGTCAAAAGAGAGTAAAAATGGCTGAAACGGGAATGTAAGGGCTTTGGTTATTAATGCTGAAAATTATCTTGTGCAAAAGTGTGACATTTCTGCTCCCAAAATAAGCGATGATTGTCACAGCCCTCCGTAAAGTCATTCAGATCAGTCAAGACTTCCTCTTCCTGTATTTGAATAACAACAACATCATAGTTTTATAATACAACTTTCCTCCAGTGTTCTCAAGATGAGATACACATCTGCTCTCCCCCTTCCTTTATCTTTACAACAGGCCTATGAGGTAGGTCCGTCTTAAAGGGCAGAGCATATTTTGATTCCCCCCCCCCCAAGATTAAGGAAATAATAAGGATTTCATTAAAGAGTAACAACTGCATGCCATTGAATCAGTACTCACTTATAAGGACCTTTCCAGAGTTTTCTAGGTAAAGAACACTCCAAAATGGTTTGCCACTCCCTTCTTCTGAAGATGTACAGTTTGCCCCTTACTACACAGCCTGGCTCTTCCCCTAGGAGGCCCAGCGGGGAATCGAACCCCCAACCTTTGGCTGTACAGCCAGATACTTAAACTACTGAGCTCTCCAGTCAGAGCTATCTAGCCAGTTCTCACTGGGGACCTCATAAACAGCCTCGGGGCTCCATGTGGCTCATAGCTTGTCTTTGTGGTCTAACCAGGTGACCCATTTTAGGTTAACAGGCATTGTCTAAGTAGATGAAGCGGGGGGGGGGGGAGACTCCAGAGAGCTGTCCCAGTGATGGCCATGCTGAATTAGATAGGCCAGTGGTTCTCAAACGTGGGTCCCTAGATGTTCTTGTACTGCAGCTCCCAGAAATCCTGGCAAGCACAGAAAGTGGTGGAGGCTTCTGGGAATTGTAGTCCAAGAACACCTGGGTTACTCTAGTTTGCGAACCACTGAGATAGACCTATCATCTGCCTTTATATGCTTGGTTGAAGATGTTGCTAGCTTCTTAGAATTGAATCGTAGAACTACAGACCTCGAGAGAAGCCTAAAGGCTACTGGGTCTTGTTAATTGTTCAAAACACCGTATAGAGTGCAGAACACATGAATAAGAGAAGAGTAGGAGATTGTATGGTGTGTATACAGGAGGTTCCCAGTCCAGTCCTTAATGCAACTAGCTGGGCAAAGGGGAAGATTGTTCTTTGAGATCTTTGAAACTGTCTGCTGGTCAATGTAAATATGGAGAATACTGGCTGGAATCCAACTGAAGAATTACCACCATCTAACACCATTGGCAATACTGTTCAGTGGCCAATAGACATCTCTTGTCATGTGCCAAGTCATGTGGCTGGTTTGCGACACCAAATGCTTACAGCTACTTTTTGACTGGTCTTGATTTTCCATTGGGCGTTGCACTGATGGACTTAACGCTGTTGGGCATTAGTTATTAGATGTTGGCCCTTGGGCTTAATGGATCAAAGATTTTGATATGCTTCAGGGCAACTTTGTTTGTCCTTGATGTGTTGGCACACAATTGGGCAGAGAAGTCTTACTGATGGGCTATCATACAGCCCTGGAATGGTGTATGAAAAGCTTCTTCCAAAGAGGTTAATAAGATAGCATGGGCTTCCTTGTGGTAAGGAATTTGAGGGGATGACGTTTCTCCCTTCCCAAACACAGGGCCTGAATATCTAGTTAGGCTTATCCGGAGCCTTTGATTTTGATTTTTGTTCTGTCCTGCCCTTTCCCGGTTCTTAAATTTATGTTAACAAACTCTACATAATTGGATCGGTTCTCAGAACCGACAGGGTCCGTTCTGGATCTTAACTCCATTTTCCGGCGACAGCACTTTCTCAGTAACATTTTAAAAAATGATATCTATCAAGTCACCAGTGCATTTAGAATTTAATTTGCTCTATCAGTTGCAATTGTCATGCTACTTAGTTGTGGGGTGGGGGGGGGAAATATAATTTTTTTGATACTTCATCAGTTTTTCTCCCTTCCCCCCTTTTTTGACTTCAGTCTTTTTTGTATTTTTGGTTAACCATCTGTTGGAATAAGGACAGCCAACATAATCAAGGATCTTGCTGTGCCATTTTTTTTTTAAGTCAGACCATTAGACGCAGAAAATCTGGTTCCTGGCACACGGATTGGCTGAAGTTTTTACCATATTTACCATTACATCTCCTTTTAATAAAAACTGTGTGCAGTCAAGTCAGTTCTGACTTATGGCGAGCCATACGTTGGATCACCTTGACAGCTCACAACACACACAGGTTCAGAAGACAGGAGGAGAGAAGGAAGAGGCGCAAACAGAGACAAACCTTCTCCCTCTTTGTACACCAGGGCTGGAGTATGATAATTCTAGCAAAAAGGAAGATGGTACCATCTTCATTCCATGTTCAAAAGCTAATAGATGTGCTGAATGAGTCTAACCTGACCGCTAGCAATCTGGAAGGCTCCTCCAGCACGCCTTTGGACGACCACCTAGTGTAGAGGGTGTAAGATGGATTTTAGGGCATACACAACTCCTGGTCTCTAACAGAGGGAAATGACCAATGGATGCACGAGGAACAGCCTGGATAGAGAGCTACCATACTTGCATCTGCCACTGGTGGCCATTGTCTTACTTTGTCTCATGAAAGGGCTGGTCTTGTGCAACATGAAAAGGACAAGGTCCAGGATCAGCGGTAGGAAAAGATCCATGCCAATGCCCCATAATCTGCCTGTTAGATGCCAAGTGCGGAAATGGATGTAACAACACATGGTACTGCATTTTCTTTGCTTCCCTTTCTCTGCAAAAATAATACGAGTCCCAGGGAAAAAGAGAAGAAACCAAAACAATTCAATACCAAAGAAAACAAGATCTTACTCTTAACTCTGTTATCACATTTAAATATGCAGTCAAGTATTTGAGTGCAAGCAAAACAAAAGACATTTAAGGACAAATAGAATTAGAATAATAACCTGACGGAACAATATCCCTAAATAAACTCAGCGAATGGTAAACACGATCATTGATATGTATGTTGAATAATAAACCCATCTGCCAGATGCGTTGCATCCTTCCAGTCTTCATCAATGCAGTAATTTTTGCAAATGGTGGATTGGCGATCCGAGGGTCGGGTGTGACCATTCAAGCTTATAGAGATGAAGAGTTACACACTTAAGCTCAATAATGGCATGATGGAGTCCATAAACAATTCACACTCAACAGGCTGAAAATACCATGGATTGAAAGACATATAGTAACTTGCCATCTGTTTCTTCAGATAAATCCACTTATTATTTCACTCTCTTGATTTTCTAAACTTAGACCAAATGGCTCTAAATAGAAATCCAAATGGATAAAGATGAATCTGTAGGGTTTCGGTTGCAAAGGCGTATATAGATATGTGTTACGCTTAAATTGCTGTGCAATCTTTCCAGGCATTCCTGAAACTGTCCTGTTCTGAACATCAAACATGATGTCTTTTGCTAGTAAATGCAATCAAATGCCCAGTGTTTTTGACTGGGTCTACTCCTGTTCCTATCTGTTGCCTACAGCAGTGGTTCTTAACCTTTGTTACTCGGATGCTTTTGAACTGCAACTCCCAGAAACCCCAGTCAGGACAGCTGGTGGTGAAGGCTTCTGGGAGTTGCAGTCCAAAACTCCTGAGTAACCCAAGGTTAAGAACCAGTGACCTACAGGACAAAGGAGTCAAGAGTTCTAGGTAGCTTCCTGGTCTCCAGGACCATAGAAGCTAACTGTTAGGAGGAATAAAAGATGCAAGGCAAGCAATTCAACAATGTACACAGGGCTAAGAAGCCTTATGTGACCTTTTTGGCCATATCAACTAGAATCTCCCAACCAGCACACCCTTGACATGGTCTGCTGGTAGAGAGATACTCTGCTGCATTAAAAAGTGGCCCTTGGAGATAAATCCTTGTGTTCTGGGTTGACCGAGAACAGATCCTGCCCCTCCTTTGTATTTGCAAAGTACAATCCTATCTCCCCCCAGTCTTCTTTTCTCCAGGCTAAGCATCCCCACTTCTTTCAGCCTTTCCTCATAGGGCTTGGTTTTCTCTGATCATCCTGTTGCCCTTCTCTGAACTTGTTCCAATTCGTTGGCATCCTCCTTGAAGGGCGATGTCCAGAACTGGACATAGTGTTCTAGATTAGGTCTAACCAGTGCTTAATAGAGGGGGACCAGTGCCTCATGGGATTTGGAGACTATACTTCTGTTCATGCTTCCTAAAATAGCATTTGCCTTTTTTTGCAGCCAGATCATACTGTTGGCTCATATTCAGTTTGTGATCTGGATTCCTGATTTTGTTATGTTCTGCATTCTGATTTGATTTTCTTTACCTCGTCTCTTGATTTGCGGTCATGGTAGAACTTGGCTGGGTTTCCATCTCTGATTCAACAGCTTCTGTAAAGTCCAGCCCTGGCAGTGGAACAGCACTAAATAGCTTGTTTCAGGTAACAAGCATAAGGTGAAGGGTGTACCAAGAGAACCAGGGCTTAAGCCCCAGTGAGATGTCCAGTGTTATGGGAGTTGTACCACTTTTAGCTTCCGGTACAACAGGTAAGATGACTGGAGGTTCTTCCAAAAGAAAAGATGAAAAGCCCTTACATGTAAATCAGAATGAAACAAAATAAAATTGAAAACTTAGCTGTTAGAGGAAAGGTTCTAGATTCTTTTTCTCCAACTTGGTCAATATATAAGTGTCAAATTCCCCTCCATTTGTGTGTTGGGAAGAGGTTCAGTCACTAGCAAAGTGCACTTGCAGACGGAACTGGTACAATCCCCATACAGTTCTCAGTGGGAACAAGGCTGAATGGTTAGTTAGAGTTTTCAGGACCAAGGACAGCTCATAAGCCCTGAATTTTGCCCAGAATGAAAGCAAAGCCTGCTTTAGTGTCACTGGAAGTCTCTTGACCCGTAGGTGTTGTTGTTGTTTGTCTATTGTGATTCTGCTGCTGCTGTTGTAAGGTCAAGCTGTATGGCTCAGGCGTGCGCTTTGAAGCCAACTGGGAAAAGTCTGCTTTGTCAAAGTAGAGCCGAAACCTGCTCGTGAAATACCTTTGAGTAAAGCTGAGTCCATGGCAGCCTGAACTGTTCAGCTGTGTCTTCCACGTTAGGTCATGTCTTGCTGGTTGTGTCTCTTTGTTCCTTGCTTTGTGAAATAAGTAAATATATATAGAGAGAAGGACAGAAAACTTCAAAAAGGGTTGCAGATCCCAAGGAGCTATCAGGCCATTGCGCTTCACTGTGTCAAAACCTTCACTTTTCCTTTGATTTTCTATAAACTGTTAGTGATGGGAGTTTTGGACTTTTTGGGGACTAAAAAAAGCCATAATTCTTCATTCTGGGAATTCTACTTGACAGATAGACACCTTAATCTGGCTCGCCTGGGGGGAAAGGCCTAAAGTTGAAGGCTTTGGGGCTTAGCTAGGCCTAGCTCCACCTCAGCTAGGCCTAGTTCCCAACTAGCCCTGGGGCAGGAACAGGAAGCTTATGGGGAGCAGGATAATGAAAAAATCTGGTTGCATTTCATAATGGGTTTTAGATCCTGGTATAATTTTATGTGTTCCATCCCATCTCAGGGACACTTTAAAGTCAAACTGGAATTTGTTGTGTGGTGTAAGCATTGCTTTATATCCATGGAGTCTGGTTGTTGTTGTTGTTGTTGTTGTTGTTGTTGTTGTTGTGTGCTGTCAAGCAGCCTCTGACTCATGGGAACCCCATGAATGGACAATCTCCAAAATGACGTCCTCACCTGCTCTCCCCAGCAGTCAAGACTATGGCTTCCTTTATGAAATCAATACATCTCACATTTGGTCTTCCTCTTTTCCTGCTGCCTTCAACTTTTCCTAGCTTTATTGTCTTTTCCAGAGAACCCTGCCTTCTCATGATGTGCGCAAAGCAGGGCAGCCTTAATGTCATCATTTTTGCCTCTAGGAACAGTGCAAGCTTGATTTGATCTCTTGTTCATCTTTCTGGCAATCCACAAAGCTCTCCTCCAGCACCACATTTCAAACAAATCATTTTTATGAATAGGGGAAAAAAAAGCTTTTCCAAAGGGAAAGAAAGTGGGGGGGGGACACTCATATATGAACTTTATAGAAGGGGTGAACTATCCGTTTTGATTTAAATGAGTACACCTTTACTTAAATAAGTGATGCTTCTTTAAAAACAGTTATTGATATGTCCTGGCATAAATATGTAAAACTGAATGGCATTCCATTGGATATACACTGCATTCTGTCCTGCAGGGGTTGGCGTTTAGGGTTCACTTTATTATTATTATTATTATTATTATTATTATTATTATTATTATTATTATTATTATTATTATTATTATTATTATTATTATTATTATTATTATTATTTGTCCTACCAAATTCCTGAATTGAAAGAGGTTCCAGAGTGTTGTTTCTTGGGAGAGGGGAGCGAAAGAGGAGTGGAATTTCAAGGCTGAGGCCTGGACAGAGGAAAGAGATCTTGAGCCATGTGGGACCAAGAGAGTCAAATTTATGGTGGCATTATCTTTTCCTGATCGTAGTTCATTTCATCATGATGCCATTAAATAAGTCCTCTATTGGCATGCTGATTTATCCAAAGGAAGAGATTTTTAAAAAGAGCAACTTATTAAGCAAAATAATCGGGCGTTACCAGGGGTCTGTGGGAATTTATTTCAAGCCCCGCAATATATGATGAGATTATACTGACTGTGCACAGTGACGGTTACTCCAAAGAGTACTTACTGTCTTGTGTGCTGTCAAGTTGATTCTGACTCCTGGTGACCGTTTACAGGGTTTTTGAGGTAATGAGTATTCACAAGTAGTTCATCATTCCTTTCTTTTCTTGGGAGACACTGTGGTGAATCGAACTCCCAACCCTTTCTCTGCAGCCAGATATCTAAACCACTGAGCTATCCAGCCAGCCATTGATCAAAGTACAGCAGATTAAATCCAGTTGTTAATTCCAGCTAGAACAGATCCCTCAAATAAATGGGACTGGTTAAGTCGTCACTTATATATAAATCCCATGGATTAAATGGATTTTCTGTAGTTGAGACTAACGCTTGGATTTATCCCAACCTTTCTAGCTTTCCTGGGCTAATTTTAGTATCTGAAAAAAAGGGTAAGGGAATTTAAAAAAAAACCCTTGGACTTGATTGAGTCTTGGGCAAGTAAAATCAAATTTACAGATGAATTCTTGGCGTTTTGAGCTGCAACGAGACAACCCAAGTGAAATCTGCGGATGACCTTAACCTTAGAACTGCAGAACTGTAAGGGACCCTATGGATTATTAACCCCGGCCTTTGTGAAGGAGGCCCAGTGGGGAATCGAACTCTCAGCCTCTGGCTATGTAGCCAGAGACTTAAACCACTGAGCTTTTCCAGCGGTTTGGAGCATGTACATGGGAGAGATGGGAAAATGACTTCTGGCATATTCTGGAGACTCTCACCCACTACCTTCAAGTTGCAATGCTAGCCCCCCCCCTTACCTGGATCCAAAGGGATTTACTTCCAAGTAAACTTGGCCAATTTTGTCTCTCCTGCTAGTAATCACAAGCCTCGAAGCAAACAAGGAGAATGTACGTCCTGTAAAACAACATAATTAATTCTCAAGAAATAAACTCTGGATCATCCAAAAGGATTTGGCTGATATATAATGACCATTCCACTTCTCGGCAAGAAATCTGGAGTCCTCTACTTTTAATATTTTCAAATTGGATTACCTAATGCAAATTAAGCAGATGTTCATATATTTATAACTGCCACATATTTGGGATCAGATCACTAGGTGGAGACAAAGAGCCATATGTGATGGAGGTACAGAGATTCATGCTGTTACTAGTTAGATGTAGGCTTGGACTAACAGTTCTGTGAAGCATAATGCAGGATCTCAGGTCTTGTGGATGCTGCAGGTTCTCCTGAAAGTGAAAGAGGTTATTCAGAGATCTCTGGCTAACACATAGTGGACGTGATCCTAAAACATACCCTTTTCTACCACTGGTGATCTTCCATGCTTATTTGAAGGAAATGCAATTTCAATTTATTCGGGTTGCAGTTCTATAACGTGGGAGTTACTTGAGATCAAACCCCACTGAACGTAATGGGGGTTATTCATGTCCAATGAATGGGTATTCGTTTCCAAATAATAGTTTTTAGGGTGTTTTATCATCTGCGTATTAAAAAAAACAGATCTCCATGAGTGAGGTTGACCTGCTAGTGACTCTTGAGGGGACAGGATTTTTATTTTAACTTCATCAAAATCTGTAGATCATACTTGGGAGGGAATCTGGTTAGAAGAAGCCACCCTAGGCTGCACTGCCAAGGTTTCAAATGAATAAGGGCCTGGAAATCTACTTCTATTCCCTACTAGCTGGAGTGGACAACAGATATATTCTATCTATACGTGGTTGGAAATTGTCAGGAGCGTGTTTGGTTGAGATTTCAAGTCAAGGGTTCAAAAACTATGGCTCTCCAGATATTTTTAAACTCCATTTCTCATCAGCTGTGGCAGACGGATGGAGCAATATAGGTCTGTCACACACGTCAACAAGATGCTTGGGTGTATTGCCAAAGATCGTCCCGTCTCTCTTCATTGTGGCACAAGGGTTGGATTGTTGGCTGTGTGTAAGTTGTGCACATCAGCAAACAAGAGCGAAATTGGAGGTTGGTCTAGGAGATGATTCACCTGCTACTGGAAAATGTAGGGCGGTGCTTCCCATGTGGCCTCAGACAGCCAAATTGCTTGGTCCACCACGACTGCTGCTATTTATTTATCAAGACCTTGGGAACTGTGAGTTTTGATCTGATCTAACTAAAGAGATCAGGGATGGGCACAAATCATTTTTCTGAGATATCTCAGCCATCGGTGACACCATGTACAAAAGGGGGAAAAAACCCCCACAACTTTCCGCATTGCTATGACGGAGAACTGAAGATTATTCATGGCTCCGAATCCCTTCATCCCATCTCTTCTTCCCTCCCTCCCTGACAGCAAGACTGTTGTCATTTCCTAACATTGATGTCACCCTCGTAAATGCAGACAGTGTTAGATTGGAGTCACGGGGGCGGGAATATCCATCACACACCATTGGCATGAGATCTGCTTCAAAGCCTGCATTTGTTCAGTGGCAGGAGGTAATTTGGGATCTTCTTCAGCATTTTGCACTGATCGCTGACCTTCTTCTGGTGTGTTTTGAGAATGGGGGCTCGCGTGGGCAAGCCGTCTAACTGAGAGACAGATTGCAGCGCTGCAGACACAGAAGGGGAGGGCTCCTTCCCTTTGCTGAGCGTCACTTTCAAAATATATCAAACTGTGCTGGGATGCCTATGTGCATGCTCAGATGCCCACCTCCCATGACAGTGTGGGCAAGATAGTGCACTGTGATGCCCACGTACCCCTGTGACATATTATTTAGACCAGAAGGAGGAAATTGGTGTGCTTCTCATTGTTGTTGGACCCACACGGGAAGTGTATGAGAGTCTGTGGTCTCTGTCTTGCTAATCGAAAAGGAAGACACAACATGCAAGGAATAAGGGATGCGGAGGGAGGAGGAAGAGAGCAGTTAAATAGCCCTTGTCTCAGAGGGTGTAAAGAAAGGAGGTTTAGGAGATGACGGAATGTTGAGCCCAAATGTGATTTAAAGATGACAAAAAATAAAGTGACATAAAATAATAAAGCAGGAGAAGATCAGGGTTCCCAGGATTGCCCAACATCCACCATGAGCAGCTTTTAAACAGCAGGCTTGGCATTGCATGTGGGCTCATCCAGTCTTGAGTTTTCTCCACTTGCCTGGAAGAGGCCTTATAATTCTGTTCAAAGGATTTTAAAAAATTCCTTTTCAATCTGCACCTGTAAAAATATGCAGTTTCATGGACAGTGGTGTCCTGTTTTTCTGTGTGCATGCGATGTGTTAACTGGCCAGCCTAGGTGCCGGTGAGAAGCTGGCCACCTCCCGATTCACCGGTGCCCAAGAATGCAGGGTGCGAGCAGAAGCTTCTCCAGTTCCACAGGTTGAGCTCCATGCTTGTTCCCAAGGGGCTTTGTTTGTCCTTTGCTCTGCCATGGGTGGAGACTGTTACATACAGCACTGATGTTACCTGTCTGTCATGGGTTTGGAGGGAAAGTTCCATCCTATGGGGAGTGGAAGGCGGGACATCAGGAGGAGGGGCTGTACTGTATATATATGTGATGCGTGTGTGGAGAAGTAGAGACGCTGGGATGGGAAGCAGCAGCAGCTGGGAAGAAGAAGCTGGTGTGGGAGTCTGTGTGTCAGACAGGGTACTACTGTGTGTCAGTCAGTACCAACCTGATAGGTTCAGGTGTCTGTATGGTTAGCCAGAACTGATAGGTTCAGGGTCTGTGCTTCAAGTTAAGTGTTCTGTGTGAACCAAACTGTGTGTATGTATGATTGAGACTAAGCCACGTTACTGTATCTTATTCACCTGATCATTTTATTTTTCCCTGTGTGTTGTTTAAATAAACCTTGTTCTTTTATTTGTTAAAAATCCATCCCTGGTCTGTGTGACTTCTTATAGGGAATGGTTGGTGGCAGCTTAGTGAAACTGTGGCAGATCCCAGTAGGTCTGGGTTTGTCACATTGATTGGTGTCCAGCGTGTGGGATACGACTGGTCCAGTTGTCCAGTGGTCCAGCAAAGCCTTGGCAAGTGTGCCCAGAGCAAGGGGGGTCTAGTCAGGGACAATCTGAGAGCACGTAGGTAATCTTCTAGGTGTACCTCACGGGGAGGTGGGCTAGTAGAAGAACGTGTAACCTCAGATTGGGGACTAGATTAGGGAGCTCTGAGGCAGCCTGTTTTGGCGGGAAAAAAGCTGAGGCAAAACTGTGAAGTAGCAGTGATCTAGCCTGTCTGCTGAGAGGCCTAGCAGAGGGGGGTAGACTCTGGCTCGCAACTGTTGCAAATTAGTGCTGAAGAACAGCAGTAATCTATAGAAAGCTGGTTCTGAGGGAAAAAAAAAAAGTGGTCGCTTTATTCTGAGGCTTGACTTTTGAAAGCAGCCTGTTCTGGGGGGGGGGATTATGCCCTTGACTCGAAGCCAAATGGCAGAAATGGGTGAAGTGAAAGACCCACAGGTGGACCAAGGTTCTGAGGATGAATTTGGCTCAGTGCAGGATGAGAGCACAGGAGAACAGAACCCAGAACTTAGAAAAATACTCCTAGCCCAACAGCATGAACTGAGGGTGAGGGAAATGGAGGAAGTGAGAGAACCACAGGGAGACCTAAGAAACTTTAAGTTATCTCTAGAACATGAATTCAGAATGAAAGAACTAGAGAAGGAGGAACAAATTGAACAGCTTAAAATGAGAGGAAGAGAAAGAGCTGAAATCAGTCAGGCAGAGGCAGATGCCAAGGAAAGGGGAATGGCCATGAGGATAAAAGAGATGGAACTGAAACACAGAATTAGAATGGCACAATTAGAATTAACATTCCTCAATAAGAGAAATAACAATTTATCAGTTGAAGAAATTTTGGAAAAAGAAAAGTATGAGGCTCAGGCCAGACAAAGTGAGCAAGATCTTGAAAAATATAATCAGCAAAAAGACATTAAATTAAAGGAAATCAGAGATAAGACTGAAGAAAAAGTAAAAGAGATAAAAGCTAGGGCTGAGGAAGAAATTTTATAGATCAGGGCTGAGTTTGAGGCTAAGCGAAAGGAGCTGGATTTGAGAATAAAAGGGAAGAAATTGCAGCAAGGGGGAGGGGCCCATGGTGAAGGGAAGCCCTCAGACATGAAACCAAGACCTCAGATTTTGGAGGGAAAACTAAAACCAGAGGAGAAAGACTCCAAGTACAGCAGAAAATGTTATATCTGTCAGGGAAAGGGCCATCTAATCTCAGGGTGTGAGAAATGGAAGCAGATAAAGGGAAATGTGCCTCAGGATTCGAGTGGAACCAAGCCAAAAGCTGTGTTCTGTGTCCAGAAAGAGCAAAGCTCCTTGTCACTGAGGGAGCCTGTTGCCATGGCTACTCAATCTGGAACAGTTACATCTGCTGATCAGGCTGAGGAAAATGGTCCTCTTGTGGAGGTCAAGCGCTGCTTGCTCGTGAGAACAGATTCTCAGTTGTTTGAAACAGCAGGGGTGGACGTAGGAATACTTGACCATCAGTATAGGGGGCTGAGGGACACTTGTTCCCAGGTAACCCTGTGCCATCCAGATATTATTCCTAGGGAATATATAATCCCAAATGAGAGCATGAAGGTGGCAGGGATTGAGGGGCAGGTGATCTCACTGCCAGTAGCGGAGGTACCTGTGAACTTTCAAGGCTGGAGGGGAGTTTGGCGGCTAGCGATTTCATCGACTCTGCCAGCAGCCGTGCTCGTGGGAAATGACCTGGCTGAACATGTGAAATGGGTGCTAGTGATTACACGTTCACAAGCCACCACGGGGACAGTTCAGGGGGGTACTGATGAGCCCGAGACGGAAGCAGAGGGGAGTTCAGAAGCTGTGGTGGAAACCTTAACCACAGACAGCCGATTTGGCCAAGAGCAAAAGGCAGACGCCACTCTCCAAAAGTGTTTTGAACAGGTGACTGACGCCCAGCTAACACCTGAAACCCCAGTGAGATTTCTAGAGAAAAAGGGGATTTTGTATAGAGAGACCCTGAGGAATATCTCAAAAGGGGGAGATGGGATCCGAAGTCAGCTAGTGGTACCTGAAAAGTATCGCCCCATGATCTTACAAAGGGGGCAGTCTGACATGTTTGCTGCGCACTTAGGGGTGAACAAAACACAGCAGAGAATCACACAGAATTTTTACTGGCCTGACATAGGGAAGCAGATCAGGGAGTTCTGTAAACAATGTGATGTGTGTCAAAGGCAGGGGAATAACCGCGACAGGACCAAAGCAAAGTTGTGCCCTTTGCCTGTGATTGACACTCCGTTCAAATGCATAGGGGTGGATATTGTGGGACCTTTGCCCAAGGCCACAAAGAGGGGGAACAGGTTCATTCTCACCATTGTGGACCATGCCACAAGGTACCCTGAAGCCATTCCCTTGACTAACATTGAAACTAACACAGTGGCAGATGCCTTGGTGGGGTATATGTCCAGGATGGGATTTGCCTCAGAAATAATCACAGATTTGGGCGCATCGTTCACATCGAAGCTCATGAAATGCTTATGGCAAATCTGTGGAATTAAGCACAAGGAAACCACTGCCTATCATCCTGAAAGTAATGGGTTAACTGAGAAGTTCAATGGGACTCTAATGCGCATGATTAGGGCTTACTTGGCAGAGAATCCAAACAATTGGGACCAGAAGCTGCAATCCCTTTTGTTTGCTTATCGATCAGTGCCACAAGCCAGTACCGGGTTCAGTCCGTTTGAACTTTTATTTGGGAGAAGGGTGAAAGGGCCCCTTGATTTGATCAAACAAAATTGGGAGCAGATCACCCAGGATGACCCACAAGACGTGGTGACATATATAGACTCTTTAAGGAATGACCTAAAGAGAAACCTAGAGCTAGCAGCAGAGACCCTGCAAGCTCAAAAGGTCAGAAAGAAAACTTGGGATGACCAGGAAGGCAGGGAGAGGCACTTTGATCCAGGGGAGGAAGTGCTTTGGCCTAGGCCCTGCAAGGAGAACAAACTGCAGCTGGGTAACCCAGAAATAAAATACTTGGGTCACATGGTAGGGGGAGGAGTGATAAAACCCCTGGAGGCCAAAATAGAAGCTGTTCGTGATTGGCCCAGACCCAACACCAAGAAAAAAGTCAAATCATTTCTTGGGTTGGTGGGCTACTACAGAAAGTTCATCCCGAGGTTTAGCGAGATTGCGGCTCCGCTGACCAATCTGACGAGGAAGAAGGCTGATGACCGCATCCCGTGGACCAGCGACTGTGAGGAGGCGTTCCAGAGGTTGAAGCAGGCGCTAATCAACTATCCAGTGCTGCGTGCTCCAGACTTCGACCGGGAGTTCATCATCTACACCGATGCGTCTAACAGCGGGGTAGGAGCAGTTCTGTGCCAGGAGGATGAGAATGGTGACCAGCATCCAGTGTCCTACCTGAGTAGGAAACTTCAGAAAGGTGAGAGACATTTGGCAACCGTGGAGAAGGAGTGTTTGGCCATAGTCTACGCGATCCAGAAGGCCAAGCCTTACATCTGGGGAAGACATTTTGTTCTGTGCACTGACCATTCACCACTGCAATGGTTAAAGACAATGAAAACCCACAATAGCAAACTTATGAGGTGGGCTTTAAACCTGCAGGACTATGACTTTGAAGTGAAAGTGGTCAGAGGGTCAATGAACTGCGTTGCTGACGCCTTGTCAAGAAGACCTGAAGATTGAAGACGGCGAAAGAACATGGACTATGTGTATATATTGATGACAAAAAGTTAAATGTACCTATTTTTTGAATTTGGTTTGTAAGAATAAAGGTAAATTGATGTAATGTATATGGTAAATGTTTAAATGCCTAATTGCTATGGTTAACTTAGAATGTAAGTATAAGTAAGTATGATATGGTATGTATAACTGTTGTTGTGTGTTTTATCCAGGTTGTTTTTTGGGAAAAAGCACCTTAGCTTTCCCCCTACAAAACAACTTATAAAGAGGGGAGGTGTTACATACAGCACTGATGTTACCTGTCTGTCATGGGTTTGGAGGGAAAGTTCCATCCTATGGGGAGTGGAAGGCGGGACATCAGGAGGAGGGGCTGTACTGTATATATATGTGATGCGTGTGTGGAGAAGTAGAGACGCTGGGATGGGAAGCAGCAGCAGCTGGGAAGAAGAAGCTGGTGTGGGAGTCTGTGTCAGACAGGGTACTACTGTGTGTCAGTCAGTACCAACCTGATAGGTTCAGGTGTCTGTATGGTTAGCCAGAACTGATAGGTTCAGGGTCTGTGCTTCAAGTTAAGTGTTCTGTGTGAACCAAACTGTGTGTATGTATGATTGAGACTAAGCCACGTTACTGTATCTTATTCACCTGATCATTTTATTTTTCCCTGTGTGTTGTTTAAATAAACCCTGTTCTTTTATTTGTTAAAAATCCATCCCTGGTCTGTGTGACTTCTTATAGGGAATGGTTGGTGGCAGCTTAGTGAAACTGTGGCGCCCAAGAATGCAGGGTGCGAGCAGAAGCTTCTCCAGTTCCACAGGTTGAGCTCCATGCTTGTTCCCAAGGGGCTTTGTTTGTCCTTTGCTCTGCCATGGGTGGAGACGGTCCTCAAACCGACAAGCCGAACTGTTCATGCCAACCTTGGCCAGTGGGGTTGGCAAAGCGAAGCAAGGGGAAGGCGCCGTGTGCACCTGCCTGGGGGACGCTTCTCTTCTGAGGCCTCTTGTTCCACTGAGCGTCTCTCATTCAAAAGGTGAGAAAGCTGCCATCCAAGGCTGTTGCCTGGCAACGCCGCTCTCCTGAAGCAACCCCATCAGGATGGGGAAGTGGCAGAGGACCGGAGGGTTCATGGGCAAAGCGATGTAGCGTTTGCTGCGTTCTCCTTTGGCTGCAGGGAGCAATAGTAACCTGGCTGCTTGCCTATTGTGGGAGAAGGACGGGCGGTGGAATAATGCAGTAGGAAGAGAACTGCCCCCCCCTCCGGTCCCTCTGTGCTTTTGTTCAAGAAACGTGTCCCCATGTGGAGCTTTTTGGAAACAGGATAAGCAAGGAAAAAGAAGAGGGGAAAAACTGTCAGAAAGTGGGGGAAGGAAGAGGGAAGTAGAGGCAGCTGAAATTTAATGGTGGAAAGAAGCAGGAGCAAGTACCGGATTTAGAAACACATCCGTGTTCATTTCTCTGCTTTCTTTTCAAGCTGAGCTAAACATTTCTGTTCTACAAGGATGCTCAAAGCAAGGCTGTTTACCAAAGCCTTTGATAGCATCCGCTCTTAACTGTTGCATAGAGTGATCATTTTGATTATTCTCGCTTGCCATCGTTTTGGTTCTTCTTCCTCCATTTATTAGATGATTACTTTTACAGTACATTTGTGTATAAGTGGGGTTTATTTTTAAAAGATATTTGTTTGTGATTTATTTTTAAAAGATATTCATTCATTCATTCATTCATTCATTCATTCATTCATTCATTTTGTATCCCACTCCCATTAGTATCACAGCACTATTCTGGGTGGGTTACAATGCGTATAATTAAAAAAAATAGAGACATTAAAACCAACAGTTATTTGTGATTTACAGTATTTCATGTTTGTGTTACTTTTGATTATTCCCCAGCAGTAATTGATGTGGTATACATGGTGAGTGAGTGAGTGAGTGAGTGAGTGAGTGAGTGAGTGAGTGAGTGAGTAAGTAAGTAAGTAAGTAAGTAAGTAAGTAAGTAAGTAAGTAAGTAAGTAAGTAAGTAAGTAAGTAAGTAAGTAAGTAAGTAAGTAAGTAAGTAAGTAAGTAAGTAAGTAAGTAAGTAAGTAAGTATTATTTTACTCAACTTGCCCACCTGGAAAATATGGTCCACTTTACAGAAGCACCTTCAAATATTGCTAGAGATGGCAGGTCATTGGCTCTGGATGAAGCCTCAGAGAATCACTGTGCTGTGCCAGGTGTCCCAATAAGACAAATATCAAGATTTTGCAGTGGTGGAGAAGGAGAACTTTTGATTATAATGTCCATGGTAGCTTTAATGTTTGTGCGACACCTCCCTCCTCTCCCATGTCAAACCGGGTCAGTACACACGTGTTTGTATGCGTGTTGACCATGGGTTACTTTATGAGGTAGAGCAGGAAATCCACCTTGTTGGCCTGAACTGGACTGCGCAGGGAACTTGCAGAACTGTAGAAGCGTGATGGGATATTTCTATTCATCTCCTGGGGGAGACAAATATGAATATCACAACCACAGATGGCCAGGCTGATTGGACTCTTCCCCCACCCCCACCACCAGAACTGGGCCATCTACTTCTTGCTTGTAGCGTGGTGTTTGTAGCTGTTGTCGTTTGTGCTGCGCCAATCATGGAAGTAGCCTGGCCGGTGCGTTCCTGCCTCCCCGTACTGCTGGCCATTCAGCAGCTGAGGGGGCAGAGTCCTTATCTCGCCTCCTTGCTGGATGAATGCCATAAAGGCCTTCGGCGTTGGAGGGCTTACCATCTCCGAAGTCATGGGTTCCATTGTCGTACTGCTCTAACAGTTAACAAGTTTTTCCTGATGTTCAGCAACTTGCATAGACAAACCTACCCATTTTTGTTTCTTTTCCTCTCTAATTCTTTTTATTTAACCCCCCCCCCCCATTTCTCTGTATCGCAAAACATGACTCTAGTTGGCTGGATAGCTCAGTGGTTTAGATATCTTGCTTCAGAACCAGAGGTTGACAGTTTGATTCCCCTCTGCACCTTTGGCAGGTAGAGCCAACCTGTATGGCCTTGGGAAGATTGTGCAGTCCCAGGGCCACCCGTGGAGAAGGAAACCATCAACCAATGTTTGCATCCCAGAATTATGGAGACTGCCCTCCTTCTTCCAAGATTATTATTATTTCTTTAAGGGGTAAAGTCACCCCGTGGTGGCCTTCTTTATTCTCTCCTTGGTAGCTGTCAGATGCTCATGTCCCCTGTGTTATCCTCTGGGCAGGCCAGAACATAATGCAGTAGAACAAGATGTGATCTGTTGAATGAAACTTTATGTAGCGGAAAAAGGTTCCTATGTGTTCCCCGTTTTTATTATTTACATTCCTAGAGAAGGTTATGTGTCACATGAGGATTCCCCAGAGATAAATAGCTAACCTGAGCTTGCTGGCAGCTTCCCCAGAATACAGTAAGGACTCTGTTCAGCACGGCCACCTAAGGCTTTTAAAGAGCTGGACTTCAACGATAGCCTTGAAATGCCTCTGCTTGTTATGAAACCTTGTACAGCTTTCACGGGACCTGCATACAATCCCAGAAGGACCTAGGAGGGATTGGACTTGGTTAATGGATGGATGGATGGATGGATGGATGGATGGATGGATGGATGGATGGATGGATGGATGGATGGATGGATGGATGGATGGATGGATGGATGGATGATGGAGTGGTGGGCTGGCACTTTTGATCAAGAGGACCATCCCATGCTGTGAGGCTGTGGCTGGTGGATATGGCCTCACTCCAGGACAGGAGGGCCACCTGTCTCCCCTCTTGGGCAGTTCTCTATTTGATGGACTTAACAGCCTGCAGGTCTCTTTTGAAGATGCCTTCCAGGTCAGGTTAAAGAGAAAGCACCTAAGGGGAAGAAATTCAGGAACTGTGAGGTTGCCCTTCTATGGTTAGCAAGGCTTGGAAAAGAAACTCAGCAGGTGCATAAGTCACTCGGGTTACTTCCTTCCCTGCTCAGGCGAGATGCCTTTTAATTTTCTGCTTAAAGGATAAAAATCAATTTTAATTTAGCATCTGCATCTGTGGATTAGCACATGCAGTTTTTATGCAAACCCATGTCCTTTTCAGTCCTTTCCCTTTGGTGATGCATGTGCTCTGTTTTCCGGATGCATGTCCTCCGTCTGTATTACAGATGTGCTCACTGTGCCTCTGCGTGAGCCCAAGGGACTGGTTCAAAGCGAAGCAAACCATGCTGCTTATATACCACGCCATAGTGCTTAAACCACTCTCTGGACAGTTTGAATTAGACTGGCTGCACATTGTCATCCTCCCCCCCCCAAGCAAGCTGCGTACTCAATTTACCAGCCTTGGAAGGACAGAAGGCTGAGTGAACCTTGAACCAGCTTCCTGGGATTGATCCTGGGTTGTGAGCAGAGTTTTGACTGCAGTACTGCAGTTTAACTACTGCACTACAAGGCTGGTTGACATATGTACATCACATGATGACTATCGCTAAGCGATTTTAAAAAGCCCATAGAAACGCATTAAAACGTGTTTAATGCATTCCTATGGGCTTAAAAACTGACCTTATGCGAAGATCCTCCATAGGGGTGGCCATTTTCGGTGCCTCTAAAGCGAGGCAAAACAGCGGGTGGCCATTTTGTTCCGGCGGCCATTTTGGAACCGCCAATCAGCTGTCCAAAAAGGGTCACTTTGCCATGATCGCTTCCCTGCAATCATCGCAAAGCGATTTTTCCCCATAGGGCCCATCGCTAAGCAGTTGCTCTGGCAATGGCCAAAACCCCATCGCTAAGCGATTTCATCACTCAACGGAGCGATCGCTGAGTGAGGCACCACTGTACTAGAGATGGATGGATCCCCCCTTTATTGTTCTGTTGTTCTGTGGGTTCGCTCTGCCCTGATGGCACCATGTAGAGAGACTCAATAGTTATCAGAGGTCTTGCACCACCTCACTTCTACTGTCTCTCCAAGAGCTTAGAAAAGTTACTTTTTTTGGATTGCTACTCTCAGATTACCTCTGAGCTAACAGCTATGCTGAATGGGCACATTCTGGGAGATTTGGTTCTGTTCCCCCCCACCCCATAGTTTTCCATATGACTATGATTGTCTGCACAAGTGGAGAGAGAGTTCTTTTGGACCTTCTCAGTGGCAACTCTCTCTCTCTCTCTTGTCACAAATTTAAGAATTAGGACACTCCATAAACATCTGGAGTTGCCTATTGTTTCAGTAGGATACATTTGAGAAAGTGCTTAAATCTTGTGGACTTTAGAAATTGTTTCCATTTGAATTCCACCTCTCTTCCCTAGTGATGTGTGACTGGCTTGAACAGATTTTGAACTGGTTGCTTGAAAGCACATTTTGGACAGTGCCTCTGCATTGTGAGATAAATATTTATTCCTCCAACCCATGTTTACCTCTGGGGGAACCAGGGAGCAAGCGGCATTCAGAGAGTACAATAAGGCCTTTTCAATTAACACGATGTTCTCGCCACGTTGAGAACACATAGGAATTTTTAAGCTGCAGTCATCAATTGTTCAAAATAATACCAGTAATAAAAGTCAACGCATTGCATTCGGCTCTGTGCTATTTACAGCTATTGTCCATTAGAGGCCCTCAAGAGTCTAATTCCAAGCCACAACCACACATCGTCCCATAAGTTTCACTCTGTAGTGAGACCAGAGAGCAGCTCTAAATCATAGTGATGGGTGGAAAACAGAGTGAGGGAGCAGGACGGAGCCTCTGAATATATAGAATCAGGTAGTTTTTAAGGGTGTAGCAAATACGAGATTTGCACTCTCCATGAAAAGGGGGAGGAAATAATCAACTGTGGTGAGATTTTGGACTTGTGCATGGAATTGAAAAGGCCAGCACAAAAACTTCCGCGCAAAAAATGGATATTTTGCACAAAAGCTTTTTTTTGCTCAAAATATAAAATTTTTGTGCAAAATACAAAATCTTTGTGCAAAATGTGAAGTTTTTGCACAAAATCGCATTCTTGATTCCATCTCAACAAACAAATACTGGATAAATTGGCAAATATGCACAAAGAGTTTCTCACAATGTCACCCAGTGGGGAGCCGTTTTTTATATTTGTCATTCTTACCTTCAAGAACAAATTAGTGAGCAAATCACTAGTAATCTGACTTTTGACATGATCTTAACACCTGAGTTGGCTCATGAAGGGAGACCTGGTTCTTGAGATAGCTTGGACCCAGTTTGTTTAGGATTACATCTCCCAGATAAACAAGAGGAGGGGATGCTCAGCTTTTCCATCAGCTTTCCGTGTTACCATATTTTTTTCAGACAATTTTTACCTAAAAATTCCTGTTTAAGCAGGCTTTATTGTGAATTCTCATGCTGATCTTTCTCTCTCTCTTCCAAATGCAGCTGATTTTATGAGGAAATGCAATGCTAAAAACAGAATTAGTTCAATGGAACGGATATAGTGTGATTTACTCCTCCGCTTTGGCATTGATCAGATTTTAGGAAAGCACTGCGTGACTCTGCAGGAAAACCTTATTTGACAACAGGCACAAACAACTACGTGATCTGCAGTTGACAAATCCCGAAAAGGGGTTGTGGTGTGACTTAAATCACAGTCGCACCAATGGAATATATTGGTTATGTGACTTTTAGTCCTGTTCCTCTTGTGCTTTGAGGTCACGAGGTAATCCAGGATGCGCGTCCCAGTGTGTTTTGGGTTAACGAGTCATTTCCTTCCAGTTCCATTAGCACCTAGAACTTCTTCTTGAGACCATTTAATGGAAGCTAACCGATGCATCAACGCAAATGCTGTGGGGAAAATAAATTAAAAATAGTTTAAAAGGACATGCATGGTGACAGTAGTTCAAAAAAGCTGCGGTAAGACTGTTCACACATTCAGAAACAACTTTTTTTTTTAAAAGTGCATAACAAAAAAAGTAGAAGCCTCTGGCTGAGCGAGAAATGATTCGCAATTTGCACGCTTGGTGGGTCAATGATTTGCTAATGGCCATGTGTAATATGACCGCAAATTTAAATTGAGAAATCAAAAGAGAACTGGAAAATATTTTGTTGATGTGACCGTGGCCTTAAGGATGAATCTTTGGAACAGACACTTGCTACTTCATTTTTCCTCAAAGATGCCCACACCCTATCCTTCTTTGTTGGCCTTTTCTAAATCCAAATCTCTCTCTCTCTCTCTCTCTCTCTCACACACACACACACATACACACACACAAAACAATTGAAAGTGCTACATCTTTCGGAAGTGATGTGGTTGAGCTTGAGAAAACCATCTTAGAATGAGTGCGGCATGATCAATTGCTATATATTTTCCTTTTTTCTCCCTCCCCTCAGAAGAAAAGTGATTTCTCATTGCGTGTCACACCAAATCATATAATTGTCAGAAAGGCTGCCAGCTACAGATCAAAATTGTCAATGCTCATTATTTTCAGGAAAAAAGATATTTCATTCTGTTTTCATTCTTCCTAGCAAACGTTGAAAGGGGCTAGGAATTATAAGTGGCTGTTCATTACCTGAATGAGAGGCTCTATGTTTGCTATTTTGAGTAATGTCATTTAAAATGAGACGACAAATAAGGGCCAGCTCACTTCTTAATGAGGGATCCTGTCAGCTGAAGCCCTGTTTTACCTGTAGTAGCCTCCAGGTCTGATGGACAGGACAAGCAACTGCACTCGGAGAGGCTGTATTTTTAAGTGCCATACTATTTGGAAGATGAAAGGCCCTAAGTGACTAAAGAATAAATTTTTAAAAAGGCAAAGGCCATACAGGCTGCTGAATGAGATGCTGAAATGCTTCTGAGGTGGTAGAATGAATGGCGATGCCATGTTTTTGAATGCTAGATGATGGAAAGAACTCTTCTCGTAGCTAGATGGCTGAACCTGGCAGAACGCCTTCTCTCGGCAAGATCTGCCCGTCTTATACAATCTTCCCAAGCTGGGTGGTTGAGACCATTGACCCCTGAGAGAGGCCCAAAAAGAAAAGACTAGAAGCCAGGCCTTCTCAGCGGTCTCTCCCCACCTCTGGAGCTACCTCCTGCCTGAAATCTGCCAGGCCCCTTCACTGGGAACTTTTAAATGACTGTGAAAAGTATGGTTCTTTAGACAGACCTTTCCAGACCTTAGGGATGTGGTGGCGCTGCTGGTTAAACCGCAGAAGCCTCTGTGCTGCAAGGTCGGAAGACCAGCCGTCGTAAGATTGAATCCATGTGATGGAGTGAGCTCCCGTCGCTTGTCCCAGCTCCCGCCAACCTAGCCGTTCGAAAGCATGTAAAAATGCGAGTAGATAAATAGGCACCACCATGGTGGGAAGGTAACAGAGTTCTGTGTCTAGTTGCGCTGGCCACGTGACCACGGAAACTGTCTTCAGACAAACGCTGGCTCTATGGCTTAGAAACGGGGATGAGCACCGCGCCTAGAGTCGGACACGACTGGACTAAATGTCAAGGGGGAACCTTTACCTTTACCTTCCAGACCTTATAAAATCTCAATACAGTGGTTGTTTTAAAGTTTATATTATACGTCCCACTGCCTTGCCTCCATATCATTTTAATTATTTTCAGCTAAATTTGTTGGTGTATAATTTTGATTTTATAATTATTGTGTTTATTGTTTTAAATTGTGGTTTGATGTCATATTTGCTGAGCGTGTAAAACCGCCCAGTGTGGCCTTAGCAGCCAGATGGGCAGTATAAAAGTTGAATAAATATATCAAATAGATAGATAGATAGATAGATAGATAGATAGATAGATAGATAGATAGATAGATAGATAGATAGATAGATAGATAGATAGATAGATAGATAGATAGATAGATAGATAGATAGATAGATAGATAGATAGATAGATAGATAGATAGATAGATAGATAGATAGATAGATAGATAGATAGATAGATAGATAGATAGATAGATAGATAGATACCGAGGGGAAGGCTGCAGTGGCAAAACAGTTTGATATTTGGATCATGTTTGCTTTATGGTGTCCACACATGTTTTGACATAGAGTGATCCATTTTGACCCTTTTCAGTGTTGTCCTGCTCTTTTTTGACATAGGGGTAGGGCTACAGGTTTTGTGTATATGTACGCGTGCGCACGTGCAATTCAGAGCACTCCTAATTATCCCATTTTGCAACCTGTCTGGATGGTGAGTCCAGACCAAAACCCAAACGTTATGAACTCCTTCGTTAAGTTATTTTTGACTGCTCCAGATTTTACTCCTCGTACGTTCTGTCCTGCGAAACAGAGGCGGCAAGGAAGATACATCCTTCTTTCCTTTTGCAACATCCAACTACTTTGGTAAAAGATATTTGATTGCTTCTGCCAGGAAGAGGACCAGGGAAAAGCATTTCTTGCAAAAGCAACAATGAACCATTTTTGTTTTCTAGGCGAACGTCCTTATGTAGTGCTCGTGGCACGGGTCCACCCTGGCGAGAGCAACTCCAGCTGGGTGATGAAAGGGACACTTGAGTTTCTCCTTGGTAGCGACCCCATTGCAGATCTGCTGAGACACTGCTTCATCTTCAAGATCATCCCTATGCTGAACCCAGATGGAGTCATCAACGGCAAGTGAGTTGTGTGGCTAGGTTCACGGTCGCTCTGAGGGCAGTTAGCCTCTACCGCAGTTTATATCCCATTGAATTGTGCATTTTGAGGGAGATGTTCGGAAACGGGCATTTACTTCAGCAGACCCTTTAAAAGTCACTGATCAGTCATAATGAAAGAAATCGAGCATTAGTTTTGGGCTGTCGCCTGTTTTCTAGCCCTGACAGCCACTGTCTGTGTCACTGTGAAGTCACAGAATGTGCAGAAATATTCTAAGTGCTTTCTGGGGAAGAAGGAGGGGCCCAATATATTTTTAGCTCAAACAAGATTGCCATCCATTTGCAAACTCTCGAACTAATTGGCTGTGTCGTCACATTGTTACGGAATGTTCAGTGGTATTCTGACTTCTGGCAGGGAAGGGAAAGTTCCCTGCTAACGAGCTGTACTTTATGCCCACAAATTATAGCATGTGAACTCTCTATCACAGATTTCTCAGTATCTTGTTCCGCTGCAAATCCTAGAATTCTGCAACAATAGGGTCATGGGAGTTAAGGTGGAAATAAACTGGTGTAACTATTTCAACAGAAAAACAAAACAAAAGCAAAATAAAAAGACATTGTGGCACTTTAAGGACTAACTGCTATATTTTAATTCAAGCTTTCATGGAATATTGTCTACTTCTTCAGACGTGTGAGTTAGAATACACAGACAACATGGTGAAATATTCATGCGAGGCTTCAAGAGACAGTGGTGTTTGGTTGCATTTCACACCTTTTAATGATTTATGGCCTGTGTTCGGTATTCAGTTCTTTTGAAGCCTGGTTCTGTAGACAGCAATATGATTAAAGGAAACAGCAGAGGAACAACACGTGGTAAAGTAGTGCAGTGGCTTCCAACCTTGGGAAGCCCAGGTGTTTCTGGACTACAGTTCCCAGAAGTATTCACCACCAACTGTGCTGGCTGAGATTTCTGGGAGTTGCAGTTCAGGAACACCTGGGTTTCTCAAGGTTGGGAAGCACTGATGTAGCACATGGCAGACTATACTTTTGAGCTTTGTTCTGGTAGTTCTAAAGGAAAATAATGGTAGATAACAACATAATTATTACATTTAGTAATGATTTAAGAAACCTTGGCTGATATATAATCCATTGATGTGGGTGTCCAGCATGTGTATAAATTTTATCTTAGGTGTTTCTCTCTGGATTTTTGTTCCGTAGTTTTCTCTCTCTCTCTCTCCAAAATTGTTGTTGTTGTTTAGCTGTTAAGTCGTGTCCGACTCTTCGTGACCCCATGGACCAGAACACGCCAGGCCTCTCCAAAATAGCAACTTCCATATCTTGTGAAGAGTATCCTGGTAGAGTGAAATGATTTGAGACGGGTTTCCGTGTATTTCCATTTCTGATGTCTGATTTATGTCCATTAATTCTTTTGTGTAGAGATTGTCCAGTTTGTCCTATGTAGAATGCAGAGGGGCACTGTTGGCGAAAGGCAGCATAGATCCTGCATAGATCTGTGCTGTAACTATGTAATGCAGATTCACTCTATATGTTGGAGTGTGAGGAGGGACAGGGGAATGAAAGAGGTGTAGGAAAGGTCACATGAGGTTTAGGAGGAAAAGGGCAGCTTGTTGTGGGTTGGGTGGCTACTTACAGATTGCCAAAAAGGCAGAGAAAAGAGGATTTTCTGGGTTTGTACAAAAAACATGTATGGTAATTTCCAGGCAGTGATGTAAATTTAGAAGTAATTTCTGTAATTGAAATGGAAATACATTCCGTCCATTGTAGCTTGCAAGGAATGGCCTGCTTGAGTGATGCTGAACAGGAGCAATCATGCTAGGAAATGATAATACTGAGCCATTTTATTGACTCTCCTATGTGTTGATTCAAAAGGACCAGGCAGAACTTTATCTAATATTATTTGAACATAACTTAGCTCTTGACACCCTTCTTCATTCCCATCTCAGAGGAAAACAGGAAATAAGATCACACCCCCCCCCCCGTCTTTTGCCTTTGGCAAAAGATTTTTTAAATCAAAAGTGGAGGCCATCCGCCGGGACCTCTCTCCTTTTTTGAGTACAGTGAGTCGAGCTGAGATGTCCAGCGCTCCGTCTTGCCCGGTGATCTTGGACACCTTTCAGCCTGTTACGCCTGACACTGTCTCCAGGGCGCTTGATCGCTGTCGTGCCACCACCTCCTCTTTGGACCCTTGCCCGGCCTGGCTAATCAAGGCAGCCAGGCCGTTAACAACGGAGTGGGCCACGGCTATTATAAATGGGTCTCTCCTTGAGGACAGATTTCCATCTGCCCTGAAGGACACACTCATTAGGCCCATCAGGAAGAAACCCAGTTTGGCGGCGGACGAAATTGGCAATTACAGGCCCGTCGCCAATGTTTCCTTCCTTAGCAAGGTAGTCGAGAGGGTGGTGGCCGACCAGCTTCAGGCGCTCCTGGAAGAAACAGATGCCCTGGACCCATTCCAGTCGGGCTTCAGGCCCCGCCATGGCACAGAAACGGCTTGGGTCGCCCTGTGTGATGACCTACTGAGGGAGGCCGATAGGGGCAAAGTGTCCCTGCTGGTCCTCCTCGACATCTCAGCGGCCTTTGATACCATTGACCACAGTATCCTCCTGGGGAGGCTCTCCGAGCTGGGAATAGGTGGCCTGGCATTGTCCTGGCTCCGCTCCTTCTTGGAGGACCGTCCCCAGAGAGTTCAGCTTGGGGAGAGAGTCTCGGCCCCGTGGAGCCTCAATTGTGGGGTTCCACAGGGGTCGATTATCTCCCCAATGCTATTTAACATCTATATGAGGCCGCTGGGTGGGGTCATCAGGAGGTGTGGGGCTTCGTGTCACCAGTACGCGGACGACACGCAGCTCTACATCTCCTTTCTGCCAACCGCAGGAGAAGCCGTCCTGTGCCTTCAGCGCTGCCTGGGGACTATACTGGAATGGATGCAGGAGAACGGACTTAGGCTGAACCCGGACAAGAGGATTTGGGAAACTCCCTCTCTTTTGGGGGGGTGACCCTCCCTGCAAAGGATGGGGTACGCAGCTTGGGGATCCATCTGGACCCGGTGCTCTCCATGGAGTCACAGGTGGCGTCGGTGGTCCGCACCGCCTTTTTTCATCTCAGGCGGATAGCCCAGCTGCGGCCCTACCTGGAGGTGGGGGCGCTCACCACCTTAGTACACGCGCTCGTAATCTCGAGATTAGACCACTGTAATGCGCTCTACGTGGGGCTTCCTTTGAGGTTGCTGCGGAAATTACAGGTGGTGCAGAATGCGGCGGCCAGATTACTCAGTGGAGTGAAAAAATTCCAACATATTTCGCCCACTCTGGCCGCATTGCATTGGCTGCCCATCAAGTTCCGCATTGACTTCAAAGTGTTAATGCTTACGTATAAAGCCCTAAACGGTTTAGGGCCTCGATATCTGGCGGAGCGCCTTCTCCCACCAAGTTCTACCCGGGTCACACGGGCGAGCCAGGAGGTGAGGCTGAGGAGCCTAACGCCGAGGGAGGCCCGAAAAGAGAAAACAAGAAATAGGGCCTTCTCGGCGGTCGCTCCTCGCCTGTGGAATAATTTACCTCCTGGTATTCGCGGAGCTCCCTCGCTGGGCACTTTCAAGAATCTACTAAAGACCTGGATGTTTCGGCAGGCCTTCTCACCAGACTACTTCTGATTTTCTTATTTTTTATTGTTTTTTACTTTTATCTGTTTTGTAATTTGTTGTTTTATTTTTATTGTATTCTTCCCTGTTGTAAGCCGCCTAGAGTAGTCCTCTGCGACTAGATAGGCGGGATATAAATAAAATAAATAAATAAATAAATAAATAAATAAAGCTGCTTTCAATTTTCTGGCTAGACAAAGATAGCATGACTCACCTTCTAGCTGTTTGAACAGGTGTCCTACTGCCTTCTCATTCTATGTTACCATCAGAATAAGTGGCCTTACAGCTCAGGAGGTGGCTCAAGAACGGCTGTCCTCTACTGCCACGGCAACCTGAACAAGGGGTAGGGGGAATCATCCACGGACCTGCTGAAGACGGCTGCATAGAGCGATGATTGGCTAAGGGGATGGGTGTATCTCAGAGGTGAGCAACCTGTGGTTCTGCAGCTGTTGTTCAACTGGAGCTCCCACCACTCCTCCTCACTGCCTAGCCTGTCTTGGGCTGTGGGCAGCTGCAGTCACACAACTGGTCAGGTATTGGACATTCCCAGTGTACTCAGTCTCCTTTTAAGAGAAGAGAGGGCCCTCACCCAGCCTTCAGTGTTTTTCAGAAAGCCCCACCGCTGGAAGCTAGGATGAACAGAAGGCCTGCTATCTCTGATCAATGATCGGTGTTAGTGAGGACTCTTTATTCCTCCCCCAACATTGCTGCTCTTCTCCCTTCTCAGCACAAAGGATTCATAAACAAAGCTGTTCACCCTGCCAGACAGTTTGGGGAAGCAACCTCTGAAAAGGTTGTGCTGTTTCTTTCCTAACCTGAGGAGACAGAAGCTTGAAACCCAGTGTCCATCCGAGGCACTTGGGGGAGAAACCCAAGCCCCCAGTTTCAGCAATATGCCTGGGGAACGGTCATGGTCTTGGACATCATGTGGAGGCTTGTTCTAGGGGTGGGGGCTGATCCCCCTCAAAGGTTCTTGTTCTATACTCCTTCCCCACCTTTCCCCCTGATAGATAGCATCAGGTTGCCAGGCATACATGAACACCATCTTTGCGTTCTTCATGTAACCAATGCAAGACCCCAGTAGATCCCATTTAGCTTTACAGCTGAGATGTTTGTCAAAATGGTGCCTTTGAGTCAGAGCAGGAGTTAGGTAGGGATGTGTTTCATCCTGGCTCAGGGTTGTCCCTCTGGCATTCATCTGACAGCCCCCGGCTGTCTTCTGACCTCGTTTTCTTCCATGTTCCTTCCAGATCCAACTGGAGTTTATCATTAGGCTGTAGGCAGGCAGCTCGTGAGAAGCTACAAGAGGGTTGATTCTGAGGAGGCAGGCGTCTAGTTTTCCAGTTCTCACCTTTAAACAAAGGGATTCCAAATGTATCTATAATTAAAGATGGGGATATTTGTATTCATAGCCAAGGCTCCAACTGCAACGAATGCGGGTACGGCCCCCAGAACCATCCCGACCACTCATGTGTCACCTCACCCTCCGTGTCCCTCTCTTCCCACCAATCACAGAAGTAGCCCCTCTGTCTTCCTACTCGGCTGGCCACTCAGCAGTCATGCAGGGAGACTCGTCATCCCGCCCCCCCTGCCTGACAAGCAACATCATCTCATCTTTGAGCCCCATTTTCACCCTTGGTTAATTGCTCCAAACCAAGTGGAGACCATGGCGATGTTCATAGCGATGTTCCTTCGCTTGTGATCATTCTCCAGACTGTGATTAATGATTTTTCTGGATAACCTATCTGACTATCTTCCAACCAGTTAATCAGTGATTTAGCCAATTAGCATAAATATTACAACAGCTCAAGACGAGGGACATGGCATATGTGTTTAATGAAGGCAGCGATTTCTCTTAACTGATTAGCATGGAAGAAAAATCGCTTGCGGTTTTCCTGCGCTATCTTAAAACACATTGCTTGAGTTAAGGAAGGTTGATCACCGTGACATCAAAGAGTCTTTCAAGGAATGGAGTCTGGAATAATAATCAGATAAATCAAAATAAATAAATTAAAAATCAGCATTTTTTTAAAAAAACAACAGCTATTCATGAGTTATTTGATTGAATCATCCGTTACTCTTGTTTGAAGCTCCAGCCAAGGCATGTATATCTGCTGGGGAGAAAACTTCATGAAGCACAGTGGAGATTACTTCTGGATAAACTTCCACAACATTATAGTAGTAGCAGGCATCCTTCAGTCTCAAGAGACTATGGTAACGTGCTCTGTATGGAGGACTTGGAACAGCGTCTAGTGTGGCTGAGAAGGCCAATTCGAGAGCGACCGTCCCTTCCACACTGAAGACAAATACAATCTGTCCCCTGTCCAGCTCCCTGGATTTTGCTGGCTTCGGGTCTGCCTCTTTGCCTCGGCCTGCTGGACAAGGGTCTCTTCAAATTGGGAGAGGCCATGATGCACTGCCTGCCTCCAAGCTGAACGCTCAGAGGTCAAGGTTTCCCATCTGTTGAGGTCCATTCCTAAGGCCTTCAGCTCCTGCTTGCAGATATCCTTGTATTGCAGTTGTGATCTCCCTCTGAGGCACTTTCCCTGCACTAATTCTCCATACAGGAGATCTTTTGGAATCCGAGTGTTGGCCATTTTTACGACATGCCCAAGCATATATACCACATAATATTTCACAGAAGGGAAAAAAAGCACGAACAACAAAACCTGTCTTTTTCACCTTTAACACAATTTGTGTTTTCCCAAACAAACTCCATTCTGTTTCCACATCATTTTGGAATTTTTTAAAATCAAAATTTAAGTGCATTTCTGTGTGCCCAAAACGATGTGATTTTTAAAATTCAGATTTTGTTTTAAACTGAGGCACACAGTTTCTGTAATTGCTTTTCATAATACATACCTTTGCTAGTGTTTTGTTTGTTTGTTTGTTTGTTTGTTGTTGTTTAGTCATTAAGTTGTGTTCTACTCTTCGTCACCCCATGGACCAGAGCACGCCAGGCCCTCCTGAATTCCACTACCTCCCGGAGTTGGGTCAGATTCATGTTGGTAGCTTCAGTGACACTGTCCAGTCATCTCATCCTCTGTCGTCGCCTTCTCCTCTTGCCTTCTCACTTTCCCAACATCAGGGTCTTTTCCAGGGAGTCTTCTCTTCTCATGAGATGACCAAAGTATTGGAGACTCAGCTTCAGGATCTGTCCTTCCAGGGAACACTCAGGGTTGATTTCCTTCAAAATGGATAGGTTTGTTCTCCTTGCAGTCTAGGGGACTCTCAAGAGCCTCCTCCAGCACCACAATTCAAAAGCATCAATTCTTTGGTGGTCAGCCTTCTTTATGATCCAGCTCTCACTTCCATACATCACGACTGGAAAAACCATAGCTTTGACTATGTGGACTTTTGTTGGCAAGGTGATGTCTCTGCTTTTTGAGATGCTGTCTAGGTTTGTCATTGCTTTCCTCCCAAGAAGCAGGTGCCTTTTAATTTCATGGCTTCTGTCACCCTTTGCAGTGATCATGGAGCCCAAGAAAGTAAAATCTGTCACTGCCTCCATATCTGCCCCTTCTATTTGCCAGGAGATGATGGGACCAGTGGCCATGATCTTAGTTTCTTTGATGTTGAGCTTCAGACCATTCCTTTGAAAGCATATCAAGGAGCCAGCCAGGACCATTTCGAACCAGATGACTATTCTCAGCATCCCAATTTGAATGTGCCTTTTAAACAAGCAGGGTGACTGTGGCACTTAGAAAGCATCCCCACCAGCATCTGAAATTCTTGCTCTCGTGTTCGTTCAGATGGGGTCCTGCTTTAGAGATTTCCCATCCTTCTCGGCTGATGACACTTTCGGAGTCTCCAAACGAGACAGATTTTTTTGGAGCTTGCTTTTTCTAATTCAAGTGGAAAGTTACAAGCACAAGTGTTCTTGTGATGCTGGTGTGGTGGCAGTCACGTCGTGACACTCAGGCTGCACACAACGAAAGCATGTGACTCATGCGGAGGGACCTCTTTCCCTCCTCTTGCTCCCCTTGATCTGTTTTAGCGATGTCACAAGGATCAGTGGCTATTTTCCCCCCTTTTCTTGTGAAGCTCTGATGTGACAACTGTCTATTTGTTCTTGGGAGGCAATGTTCTGATTTGAGAACCGAATCATGAAATCAGCCCCCTCCAAGGATAGAGGCTGGGAATAGCTGCATGATAACTTAAAGGTACAGACATATATTTAGAGGCAATGAATACAATTGCAATGTGTGACATTGCTCTCTGGATCTTTACTGAAAGTTTAACAAGAATTAACAATAGTTTGAATGTGGGCTTTGTATAGCCAAAAAGCAAGTTCATGGCCCTCCCATTTACAAATCAGTTAGACGTGCTCAGTATGTCCATATTTCTGAGGGTTAATCCCCTGAAAGACATTAATCCCATAATAGCTACCCTTCAGCTAATATGGGTTCTGATTTAAATCTGGTGGAAGAATACAAGGATGACTTGGCTAGCTCAGACAACTTTGAAACTGCAAGGTTTGCCGTACAGCCTACTGGCATCCATTCATGATGATTAATTAATTTTATGGGGGCAAACTGATTTTTTTTCTTTTTAAAGCAACGAGGAATTTTCTATGCAAAAATCATTGGGAAACTTTCTGAGAATCTTGCCATCATTTGTCACTGATGGAGGGATCATTTTGGAATGAAAGCTGGCTGCAGGTGTGCACCATCTGGATTATGACAGAGTTTGCTTGTTTGGGAATTTGTTAACAGTCTGCTTCTTCAGCGGCTGACTGTTGTGGGCAGGATCCTTGCTCTCTAGCGTTTGTGAGATTCTTTATATTTTTCCAACTCGCAGCCCCTTCCAAACAGGGCTGGGGTTCTTTAACATGGTGGTATTGTGTGCTTTGGACTCCAGGATCCAAGCTATTTGACTATTGGTCATGTTGGCTGGATTGGTGAAGCCATTCCAGGTTTTAGTTTGCACCTTACAGGAGCTGTCCAGGTGCTGAATAAAGAATGCCCAGCAAGCACTGAAGTAACACCCTTTTATAACTGGTGTCTTTGTTGGAGCTTGGCCTGTCCTCGGCCATGAAGTCTTCCAGCTCAACCTTTCTCCGGGTGAAGCACAATTTAGACGTGGGTCTGGCAGGTGGAATTCCAAGAATAGAGACTTCTGGGGTTTGGAGTAAAAAGAAAAAAGAATGGCATATCGCCAGTTCTGAGTCCATACTAAAACCTGGAGTGGATTCAGTGACCCCGTGAAATTGGAGCCGCCAGCTTCTCTTCAAAGGGAGGACACCTTCAAATATAGAATCTACGTCTTGTTAGTGCTTCTAACTGAGGACTTAGCCTCTGAAAAGCAGGTTCAAAGTGAGGCAGAGCAAAGATGCTGCATCTACTTTGCTGCATCTTCTAGCTTCCTTTTGTGGTGGCTGTCGGGAAGCCAAAATCAAGGCTTTCAGCAAAGAGGCTGTGTCTCGAAGCTGGACAGGAAGAGGAGAGTCCTGCCTTGCTCAAGGGAATCTGCCACCCTCTGATCTCTCTCCCCCCCCCCTGAAAAGCGGCTTGGCTGCTGGTGGCCATAAATATCCTCACAAAGGTTTCTCAAAACTGCTGATGTATGATAGCAAAGAGATTTCAATGCCTGACACAGCTGTTGTGTAACATGGCTGAAGTGCACATGTTTAAAGTGAAAACTCCTGAACCACAGAATGCAAAGGGAAATTCTGTAATAGACAGAGAAGAGAGAGAGAGAAAATTATTCTAGTAATATAAAAAGATGCAGATTTCAGCACAATCTAACCTATTTATTTATTTATTTATTTATTTATTTATTTATTTATTTATTTATTTATTTATTTGCTTGCTTGCTTGCTTGCTTGCTTGCTTGCTTGCTTGCTTGCTTGCTTGCTTGCTTCTCTGCTTGCTTGCCTGCTTCTTTGTTTATTTTATTTAAATTATTTCTCGGTTGCTTTTCTCCCTCATAGGGGACCTGAGGCACCTTGTAACCGATAGAATAAGACATGCAAAGAAACTTTGAAATTTATGAAATATACAAGCACCCTATGAATATCGGATTTTAAAGACCCATGTACGCATGCACAGCAGGGACAACGTTGCACGCCCTCTCCCCACTCCAGCAGCTTTTTTTTTTTACAAGCTGGCATATGCTCCCCAATGGATGCACCAGGACATCTCTCTCCTCCTAGACAGCCAGACACACCCGCTTACCTGACATCCTCGTCAATGACGCTTGCACAGAGACACATGGGCATGTGCCCTTGCACATACAGGCCACGTAGGTGGCTGCCAGCGTTCTGAGCTCTCGGCTGATCTTTCCCAGACACTGCAGTTCTAGATAAATACGGTTATTTATGACCCTTAAATTTAGGGTTATTAATTGCATCAGTAAAAAACCCTAATTTATACCACCATAAACAGCAATAATGAACACTGCCAAATGCTAATCCCAACTGCTTGCCAACTGTGCCTGTGTTTGATTGAAATTTTTTTTCAAACCCTCTTCCCAGAAGTATTGAATTAAAAATGATTCAGAGCTGCGGGATCATTGATCAAGCTGAGCGTTGACAGGGAGATAAGCGGAACATTCCTGTGGGCCTTCTGTAGTTCCATCCCCACCCAGTTCCCTTACCCACCTTCGAAGACGGAAGATCTACAGACAAGAGACGGTGGGGGACCAGAAGAGAGGCAGAAAGACGGGCAAGGAACGAGTGCGAAATGATCTTCATGACTTTCTTAGACCAATGGATCCCAACCTTTAGTCCAAGGTGTTCTTGGACTAAAACTCCAAGAAGCCTCCGCCACTAGCTGTGATGGCCAGGATTTCTGGGAGTGGTAGTCCAGGAACATCTGGCAACCCAAGGCTGGGAACCACTGGGCTGGAGAAAGAAAGAGGAAGGAGCTGCAGAAACAATGTCAGACTTGGAGGTCACTCATTCAGAGATCTAAGCCCAGAGATATAAGCATTTATTTTGGGAAGACCTCTGGGGTAAAGAAGCACAAAACTCCTCCTTCGTCCTTCCTGTCTCCTGCTTAGAGTGGTTCAATTTTTTATTCATCAAATTATGTTTCAGATGAGTAATGTTCACAAAATCCCAGCTTAGGTGTTCTGGTGGACACTCTGGCCCCATGCCTGATATTCCAAGACCCATCCATTCCTCTCCATCTTTGCCTGTTGTGGGTTGAGTGGCAAGGTGTGAAAAAGAGTTCTCTTCACAGTAACCAGAGATGAGAGGGTCTGTCTGTACAGCTGGGGTACCTGCTTGATCTGGATCTCCAAGTATATGGCACAGGTTGGGTGGGAGGTTCTGACTCCAGACTTCCCTCTTCAACACCAGAGCATGAAGCAATGTTCTTCACATGCTTTCCTTACAAGCATTCCCGGATTTTGCTTTGGCACAATACCCGAATAGGGTTAGAATTAGAGATGCCAATCTCACTTTTTTTCTCTCCCTAAAGTTTTTTTTGTACCAGCCAAGATTCTGAAAGGTTTTGTGCATTTTCTCAATCGGTGGTGGTGGGGAGTGTCTTTGTGGTGCAAAACTTTGCATTTTTGCCTATCAAAACCCTTGCATTTTGCACAAAAAACACCGTTTTAAAGACAACATGCAAGAATTTTGTGGAACAACCCCCCCCCCAAGGATCATGCATATGCTGCCGATAGCACAGAGCGCCATTTGCCTGCAAGAAGTTCCCATTCAGTCCTCCAAGCTAAATGTATTTCATGTGGTTGAGATTAGGAAAGATCTTTGTCTCCAGAGTTTGGAAAGTTGTTTTGTCTGTCAGTGTACAACCATTTTTGGGCTGGATGGGTCAACAATCTGACTTGGTTTAACACTTATTCCTGCGAGAGGTCAAAAAGCAATGGCTTTTCAAAAGAGTCATACTCTGGAGGAAGACCTATTTCTTTCTTATTATGCATTTGTTGCGTTTGCATTATACTTTTCCTCCATAGAGCACAATGTAGCACACATGACTCTCGTCCTTCCCACTTTATCCTCCTAACAATCCCTTGAGGTAGGTCAGAGAGAGAGAGAGAGAGAATCAACTGATTCAAGGTTGCCCAGTGAGTTTCATGGGCCAATGGGAATTTAAACATGGATCTCTCAGCACCCACTCTGACACCGTTATTCCAGATGTGGACCACTGAAACAGAGGGATAACAACACTTTTCGCACAGATGAAATAATGTTAGTCTAGAACACTGGTTCCCAACCTTGGGTAGCTCAGGTGTTCATGGACTGCAACTCCCAGAAACCTTGTCCAGCACAGCTGGGAATTGTAGTCCAAGAACCCCTGGATGATCCAAAGTTGGGAACCAGTCTAGAAAAGCCTTGAGTCCACAAATGTTATTGGGCGACAACTCAAAGCCTGGCCAGGATTTCTGGGAGTTGTAGTCCAAGAAAATCTGGGGATACAAGGTTGGGAACCAATGTCTAGAACATCATGGAGTTTACAGGTCCAGGTCTTCAACATCACAACACATGGACCCGAGAAACCCATCCTAGGGGCCTGCTTTGCCATAGTGTTATTTATTCTGCCTTTGATCTGCCAAAAACTGTGTTCTTGCATGAATTACCAGCCTGGTTCATTTAGCGCCGGCGTTTCCTCCTCAGTAAATGTGCTCCCATACATCTTGTATCCCCAGGAATACACTCGTTTCTCTATTTATGGCCTTTTTTCCCCAGCCGCCCCTCCCTTCCGTGGGGCTCCCATTTTCCCCTTCCCTTGCTCAGTGGCCCGTAATGGTCGGAGAGATAAATAAAAACTGTAATTCTTTCCAGCCATCGTTATTTCCATGACTGTCGCTGCTGTTGCTTCTGTTGTTGCCCTGTGCGGTAATATATATAATAACAAGGAAAACAAATCTTATTACCAAAGTAATTACAATAAATAAAAAGCTGAGAGGAGAGCTGAACAGAGGGGCCGCTGGGGAGAGATTGCAGCATGGTTTGTTTGGATTTTATATATATAAAAAATGTACTTGGTGGGGACTTGTTTTTCCTCTCTCCCAACACTGGGTAGAGGAGCGGAGGGAGGGACAGTGGCTAATAATGAGCAACGGGGTGTCATGATGGGAGAAACACACCCATCCCCTTTTTTTGTTGTTGACTCCCAGGGCCTTGGGAACAAAGAAGCTGGTTGGATAGCTCAGTGGTTTAGACTTCTGGCTGCGGAGCCAGGGGTGGGAAGTTTGATTCCCCTGCTTTGCTGCCTGCAAGTAGAGCCAGCCTGTGTGGCCTTGGGTAAGCTTCACAGTCCCAGGATGCTACCAGAAGAAGGGAAAGGTCATGCTGTAGACCAAGATTGGTCTCTCCAGATCTTTTAGATTACTTACCACTGGTCAGCAGCCAGATGTTTTAAGAGTACTTACCACTGGTCAGCAGCCACAAAATTAAAAGATGCCTGCTTCTTGGAGGAAAGTGATGACAAATCTAGATAGCACCTTTAAAAACAGAGACATCACCTTGCCGACAAAGGTCCGCATAGTCAAAGCTATGGTTTTTCCAGTAGTGATGTATGGAAGTGAGAGCTGGACCATAAAGAAGGCTGATTGCTGAAGAATTGATGCTTTTGAATTGTGGTGCTGGAGGAGGCTCTTGAGAGTCCCCTGGACTGCAAGGAGAACAAACCTATCCATTTTGAAGGAAATCAACCCTGAGTGCTCAACTGGAAGGACAGATCCTGAAGCTGGGGCTCCAATACTTTGGCCATCTCATGAGAAGAGAAGACTCCCTGGAAAAGACCCTGATGTTGGGAAAGTGTGAAGGCAAGAGGAGAAGGGGACGACAGAGGACGAGATGGTTGGACAGGGTCATTGAAGCGACCAACATGAATTTGACCCAACTCCGGGAGGCAGTGGAAGACAGGAGGGCCTGGCGTGCTCTGGTCCATGGGGTGTTGAAGAGTCGAACACAACGATTAAACAACAACAACCACTGGTCATGCTGGCTGCGGATTATATGAATTGGAGTCCCAAACACCTGGAGAATCAAGGGTTCCTCCTTTCCTGCTCTATAGGTGATGACACAACCTAAAGGATTTAAGCCAGACTTCTTCCAGCTGATGACCTCCAGATGGCTTAAGCTAGAACTCCTGTCCTGTGACAGTTGTACTGTAATGTATCTATTGGGCACTAGAGTGGAGGAAGCTGATGAAACAGATTTGCTCTCTGGCTGTTTCTTCTCCCTCCTGCATGTGAATTGTCCAGAAGAAGAGGAAGCCAATCAGCTGAGAGTTATAAAAGCAGAGATTGGAAATAACACATTGAAAGGAATGATGCTACTCCTAATGTGTTGCTTTTGGAATTAACAAGGGGAAACCACTTTCCCTGTTTTGCTGTGTAACATTCATTTTAATGTGTTTGGGGCTTTGGGATAATGAGAAATCCTTATTCATTACTTTCAAACTCGGCTTTCATAATCCTTTTTTAAAAGAATAGTTTTCATGGAGGAGAAATTGTTTGTTTTGACCATTTCTTTAAAATCTTAGAATCATGGAGCTGGAAGGGGTCCTTGAAGGCCATCAAGTCCAACCCCGTGCTCAAGGCAGGACTCCCAATCAAAGCAGATCTGACAGAGGGTGGTCCAGTTTTCGTTTGAATCTCTCCAACATTAGAGCATTCGCCACCTGCTGAGGTCATTCGTTCCATTGTCATGCTGTTCTAACAGTTAAGAAGTTTTTCCTGATGTTAAGCCTATCATAGCAGTTATACCCCTCCCCACACAAAATGCATTGCAAATGAAGCTACCGATGAATCCTGCATATATGTTAGTGTTGACACTTGATGGAAATCTAAAGGTAATAAGAAATGTGAATGTGCCAGCCATGGTAGGCAGTGCTCCCATCCAACCTCTGTCTGAAACAATGTTTGTGTCAACGGGAGAGACAAGGGAGCACTGAAGAAGGAAAGTAGAGGACCCTAGAGTGTCTCTTTCTAGTTATCTTTGGGAGCATTGGTTGTAAACAGAGGTTGGTTGTTGCTGTATATTAGTGGAGGGGGCAGTTACTATCTCTTTCTCTAGTATGTCTCAGTTTCACGTGTATATAATCATAATTCTATTCCATTCAATTTTTCTTTAAATTTTTTAAAACAAATTGTAATAGCACAAAAGATGCAAAGAAAGAGAAAACACAAAGGAGAAAAAGACAACTATTTAAAACTCAGAATACACAATACAGTAAACGTCAGGTGCACCGGGCGTTCCATCCAATTTCTGCATATTTTTTTCTTAAATGCACAAAACACAGGAACGCGCAGTCTGACTTCTAACTGCATTTCAGTTTGTGAAGCAGACATGAAAGTTGGTTGAAAAATGCGGCTCAAACACAATGTCCTCCCATTTCTCCTGGCTATCTTTAGCCACCCACCTTTAAGATCAATACCACCGTTTTATCTCTCTGCCGCTGGTGGAACTCTTGCCCTCATTTCTTAATGGCGCTGGAGAGTATTCACAATATAAACAAGGGTGTCTATTTCCAGTGCGGTAATGAGATACAGGTTTTGATGCTGTCTTGATGCCCGGGCTGGATAAAAAAAACTACTCCTGCTTTCTCCAAATTATCAAATACTTCTTACGGAGGTTGATCTCCTCTTCTTCTGTGCCGTGGCAGAAGTGTAAATACATAGCATGAAAGAACATTCGGAAAAAAGACTTTTGATGTTTAGTTTGGCGGCCCTTCCTACATAAAAAAATGATGGTAAATTGGAGCGGGTACAGAGACAGGTAATAACAATAATAGAAGGGGTTTTTTTTGCCAACAGCGATGCAGAGAGAACACAGAAAGAAGAAGGTAGGGACTGGATAGGTTTTTAAAATCTGGAGAAGATTAGGGACGGAGATGATGACTGTTTTCAGTTATATAATGACGTTGTTGCATGAAGGAGTTGGAGCAATCGTTCCCCATGGCTACCAAACGAGCCTAAGCTCTAAGCAATTTGTACTGTAGGGAACATAGCTAAAATATTCAGTTGAAGCTTTCTAGTAGCTATTTTTCTAATGGGGAAAAAATTGCCAAGGAAAGGTAGACTTCTGGTTGTTGACAATTTTCGGAAAAGTGATTTCAAGACAGGTCAGAATGGTTTCAGAGGGTATATGTATCTCAACTCAAGGAACAGTACTCAACCGGTCAACTATGTCTTGGATGTCAAGTTTTTTAGCCTCCCTCTTGTGGTCCTTGATGATGTTGCCTCTGGTCTGCAGACATGGACTAGGCAAAATATAGGTATGGGGGAGACATTGATTTTTCTTTTAATGAAAACTTTCTATAGCTCTAGCAGGAAAGCCATTTTGAGTGTGGTGGGTAAAAGTGTGAGACGGTGACTTGGGAAACGTAGCTCCAAATCCATGCTAGCCCATAGGCGGTGGCCATGGTAAACCATGCTGTGAAGATCTCATATACCTTAAAAATTTTGGGCATTTTGGGCACAATTGAGGCACATCACCTTCACTGTGTTGATGCAGTGTCTGTCTGTATGGGCATGACGTAAAACTCTGAAACTGAAAAAAAACCATGAACTGGGCTGGTTCATGGTTGGGTTCATGGTTGAATTCGTGGATCCCATTTTGCGGAAATAAAACGAACTTTGTTTTGCTCGAGCCTGCCCCTTCCCTTCCTTTCCCCCTGCCCCTGCTCCCTCTCTGGTCCTGCCACCTCCTCCTCAGCTGCCGCCACCTTCAGAAATAGCAGCCTGCCAACACTTCTGGGAGGTGGGCCTGCCACCTCTGTGCATGTGCTGGCTTATCGGGTGATAGACCGTAGGCTGATGCATGGGCAGAGACAGGAAGCCCGACTCCCAGATGCGACGCTGGACCGTTTTCTCTGAAGGTGGCAGCGGCTGAGGAGGAAGAGCCAGGAGACGCTTGGGAAGCAACCGGGGTCAAGGCAGGGGTGTTAGGTCCCCCCTGAGACATGAGCCCCCCAAAATGAATTTTGACCTGGTTTGTTTTTTTTCTGGAGTCCAGGGGCTGTTTGTGGTTTTGATTCATGCCCATCTGCACTCTGGATTTGATTTTTCTGGATAAGGCACAACAGAGGGTGTAATTACTATATATTCTACCAATAGACTATCGACAGACAATGTGTGTTAGGCTAGACAGGCTTGTGGTCTGCTCTAGCGTGAGTCTTAGAAGGAATATCCAGCTTTCTTAGCCTTCTAACTGAATGGTGGTACTTAGTTGACTTTTAAGCACAGCATTGGGCAGATGCTGTTTGCTGCAACTTTCAGTCCTGTGGGTTGGCTTGCAAGTAACAACCAATTAACAATGAACGTGATGGCCCCATAAAGTAACTTTTGCATGCATCCTAACACACCCTTCTTTAGTTCTAATGGTATGGCATCAATTCTGACTTATCGTGACCCCTTCCAGGATTTTCTAGATCACACTTTTCAAGTTGGAATTTTATGCTAGTTTTTCATCTCCAAGAATGGCAGCACCTGCAGAGGGCATTGTGTTCAAAGAGACATGGTGAACATTGAAATTAAGGAGCAATGGTTTTTATTTGAGACCTGGCTTACTTCCCCCTATCCCAGAGACCTGCAGAGTTTGGCCTATAACTCTTTGCCTTGGAAGAATTTAACATTAAGTTTCCCCATATTAATAAAAGCATTAAGAATTGCTGTAATAAAAGTTTATTGACCCATTTTCCAGGCATACATTGCCTGTGATTCCTTTTGCAGCTGTATTACCTGTTTATGCTAGGGAAACATTTCTTGTTTGAGCCGTATAACTACACACAGTAAAGGAGCAGAGGATGCTATAAGCACCCTTCAAAGTGAAACACATTCAAGTTATGTGGGATGCAGAGTGGTGATGGTTAGATGAGGGCTTCAGCCCCTCCAGTGAAATGGTCAGGATTGCAAAGCGGTTCATTTTGGTTGGCACTATCTACTAATATTGCAGGATAAGCAACTGTCCAATGGCACATCATCATCATCATCAACAACAACATAGATGGAAAGCATGATAATAACATGGGCATGGCTAAAACTGGGGACTCTTAAGAAAGAAACCGAAGGCTTGATTTTTTGCTCCACAAGAACAAGCACTCCAAACCAATGTGATGAAAGCTAAGTTCCAAGGAATGAGTGCTAACAGCAAATGTCAACTCTGCCAAGAAAAAGATGAAACTGCGTCACACCTCATCTGTGAGTGTCCAAAGATTGCATGAACAGATTACAAAATTAGACATGATAGAGTGGCAAAATTAGCCCACTAGTCATTGTGCAAAAAATATAACTTGCCAGCCTCCAAAAACCCATAAATATCAGGTAGAGGTGGTGTCAGAAAATAATGATGTCAAGATCTTGTGGGATTTCCAAATCCAAACTGATAGGGAGTTTGAACATAACACACCAGACGTAGTAGTAATAGGAGGAAGAAATGTCCAGATCATTGACATTGCAATTCCAGGGGATGCCAGAGTTGAAGATAAAGAACTGGAAAAACTAACAAAATACAGAGACATGACAATCAGAATATCTTGCTTGTGGATGAAAGACACTTCAGTGGTTACCGTAGTCATTGGGGCTTTGGGAACAATATCAAAAAAATTCACACTGTATTATAAGCAGTGGCAGATTCCAAAAATTACAAAAAGGGCAATATTAGTAACAGCATGTATACTATGTTTGCATAAATGGTGGAGACTGGAGATGAACTGCCCATTTTGCAGTTCATGCCAGTTTAATTTTTGTCCGAACTGGTGTTTGGCGCTTCTCAGCCCTTCCTCCTCCAGAGGAGGAGGTAGTGGCCAGGCTTCTCTGCCCCGCCTCTTCCAAGGGCTGCCTCTGAATAGGTGCCCTCTGGAGGAGGAAGGGCTGAGAAGCGCCAAACACTAGTTTGGACAAAAATCTAACAGGCACGAACTGCCAAATGGGAGGTTCATGCTCATCTCTATTGGAGAGACCTTGGGGGCCAAAAGACAACTTTCTTTGTTCTGCTCTTGCCACATATAGAAATGATTGGAAATGACCATGGTGGGGCCAGCATGCGACCCATTGCATTACACCACTGGACATTCTGAATGAAAGAACAAACGTCATTTATTCTTCAGAAGGACATGAGATAGATAGATAGATAGATAGATAGATAGATAGATAGATAGATAGATAGATAGATAGATAGATAGATAGATAGATAGATAGATAGATAGATAGATAGATAGATAGATAGATAGATAGATAGATAGATAGATAGATAGATACCCCACCCATCTAGACCGAAGTCTACTCTGGGTGGCTTTGAATATGAAGCATAGTAGCTCCTCCTCTATTTATTTATTTTACCTCGTCTTTCTCCTTAAAAAAGACCTAAGAAAGTTCATATTATTAAAAGAAATTATCCAAAGCTAAAAACATCTACAAATACTTAAAAAAGGATCAGTCAAATCGCACACTGAAATATGGTAAACATAAACAACTCCAAAACCGCATGCAAAGCAGTTAAGGCACAATCACCCATTAAAAAAAAACATGCTCAGCCAGTCAGTTACTGAGAGAAAGCTTGCCTGAAGAGAACGGTCTTCATTTCCTTGTGGAAGGACAGTAAAGACGGGATTCATCTGCATTCTTGTGGGAGGGAGTTCCGAAGTCTGAGAGCAGCAAGAGAGAAGGTCACCTCCCATTTCACAAAGCAAGTCCCAATCCAAAGCTGTGCATCACGTGTGCATTATGATCTACCATTATCTTCTCAAGGGCAGGAAAGAGAGCACAAATTAATGGTTGTATAAATATTCAGAAATCCTCTGATACTTTGTAATATTTCTCTAAAACATCAGATTTTGTGTTGGGAGTAGGAGATCGTGAGTGCTTGCCATCTTCTCCAAGTGCAGCTAACCTCCTCTCCCTCTGTGTCTTTCAAGATTCCTGCAGCCTTTAGCTGGTTTCATCCATCTTCTGTCTTGGCTTGATGTCTTTATTACACACAACCCTCTTTGTATCTCTCTTGCTCTCTCTCTCTCTGTCTCTCTTTCTCTCTCTGTGTGTGTGTGTGTGCATGTGTGTGTAAATTAAATAAGTAAGTGTCAACCATAAAACAGGAAAGAGATTTGATGTATGTGTGGATCTGTGCCGAGACATGCCCGAGGAGCTACTATGCTTCATATTTAAACATTTCTCTTTGATGCATTGGGGTGGCGCGGGAGTCGACGTTGACATATGTGCATGGGCCCTTTCACAGGAAAGGAAGCTGTTGTGTGATAAATGACACAATATGTCAACGCTCGCCTGTGATCGATCATGCCGGCTTCCTCTTTTCTGTTGTGATGTGAGAATGTCCAACCCGGGAGGTGAACCACCCACCCAGACAGAATGGAGAAGATGTAGGAGTTGGTAGACATGTTATAAAAGAGAGATGTGTGTGTGTGTGTGTTTGTGTGTGTGTGTGTGTAAATCCCATGAACTTAGCATTTGTTTTAAAAAGTTCCAGTTCCTGGCCTTCGAAACTATAAACATAATTGTGATTGTATTGTTTGCTTTCCTACAACCGGAAGAAAACAGAAAACATGAGGTCGTTTTTTAGGTCGTTGCTTTTCCAAGTCACGCAGAAGTAGAGGAACACAACTCAACATATACACTTTAGAAGTGCTCACAAACATGCGTTACTCAGTGGGAAATTGCAGAAATCAATGTGCACATGAAGAAAAAGGGGCAAAAGGTGTACATGAGGAAAAGTGCATACTGAAACATGGACACCCTTCTCCAACGGAAGGGAAAAGAAAAATCTCACAAACCAACAGGGGACTTGAATGGATGGGGCAAGAGTACTGGTAGGATTTAGTGATCTCAAGGTTTAAATTATGGAATTGTACAGGTACTGAGTTGGAAGGAGCCTTGTGGGACATCTAGTCCAGCTGCTTGGTCTTGTGGGAATCCCTAACGAGGATATTCCAGATGGACAGCCACCCTAACCTCCGTCCGAAAAAGAGAGTCCACCACCTTCTTGTCCTCAAAACTGTTGAATTATCCTCAGGGGTTTAGCTGGTTTCAGGTGACTTGTCTGCAGGACCTTCTTCCCAATGCTGGGTCCTTCTTGAAGAGCCTGGTTAAAGAGTCTTAAGTCATGAACCTCTTTTCCTGTTGGGAGCATAACACACACACACATTAAAAAAATGTCTTTATGCATGTATACATAACATTTTTACAGCTTTGGGGACTTTACAATATGGTAGAAAACCAAGCAGTTTGACATTGCAAAGGAATTGCTATCTGTTTTGGTGGGTAGCTTCTGGATGAGTCCAAACATTCCCTCAATGGACTCCTTCTTTAGTTTTAAGTTCCCGTCTTCAAAGCTAGTTCTTCCAGTTCTCCTTCACAATGTAGCTTTCCTTGGGTCAGAGAGTCATGGGGTGAGATTTGCTTACACAAATTTTTAATTTTTAAAAAAAGTTTCCTTAACTCGGGGGTTGTCTACCGTATTGCCTCTGCTAACATGACGTCTTTGATGTGCAAAGCAACATCTATTCGAAAGGTGTTTCCATATTCCTTCTGCCGCTGGTTCTCTTGCGCTTTATTAGACGCACCAGGTTCTCCCTCTCTGCTTCTACTTGCGACAAGACTCTTATTTCAGCTCTTGACCCCCATCTGTGACCCCTCATTGGGAGATCCGGTGTGGAACGAACAGGCTATTATCTGTCTTCCAGTTCACCTCTTTCTAATCAAAGTGGCCAATTTCATTGGCATCTTCCCACCGATCTTGGCTAAGGAGAGGGAGACCTGCATGAATAGGAGAAGAGAAAATCTTCTCGGAAAAGCCGGGGCCATGAAAATAACTGGAGAGATGAGGGAGAAAAGAATCCTTCCTAGGTCAGAGGGACAGAGAAAAACTAAAGCTGGGAGTTCCATGTTCTGATGTATTAGAGACATTGCAGTTGTGTGATCGATAAGTGTGTCGATCTTGGAAGCAAAATACCTGGCAAGGATGGAAGATATATTTTTTGTTGAATTTGACATGCTTGATGAAAGCAGTCATTTTGCACCTCCCAAGACGGATGGGAAGAGAAGCAGAAACAGCTTCAAGAATTTGTTTATTTGCAAAGCTTTACAGGGTATTCCCGAGAAGTGAAGTGCAAAGAAAATAATGTGTGTTTGTAGTTGGGATCAGGAGGGGACCCGGAGGATCACACCTTGTGTGAAATCAAAGCTAAGGTCAAGCTAGTTCAGTATGATTAGCTACGTAGATTGATAGGTAGTGGCTTTCCGGGGTTTTGGACAGACCCTGCCTTGAGAATCCCAGAGCTTTGATATGGATCGATCTGCATAAAAAGCTTGTATTCTACCCCCAGTGTAAACTTTCCCATCATCTACTGTCTAAAACTTGGAGAACTAAATTTTAAAAGAAACTCAAGTTACTGATAACTTTTTGGCAGCCTGGGCATCATCATGATTGTTATCATTGCTCTACCTGTCCAAACAACTCATTGCCTTGTGCCTTATCAAGGCAGAGCTTTGTGGTGCCCGCCAGGCAGAAGAAATATTTTCTGTGTCCCCCTAGTGGCCATTTCTGATAATGCACCTTGGAATTTTTTTTGTAAAAATGCAAAAGATAAAACAAAAAAATACTCTTCATGCCACTAAGAATTTGTCTCGAAATGCTTTTCTGAAAGTGACTGGCTGTTATTTGTTGCAAGTAGTACAGATCTTACTGGTTCATCTACAAAGTAGTGTTGTAGCTACTACTTATATTACTAGTCATCCAAGACATAACTGGTTAAGATAACTATATTACTTGTAACATAGTTATCTTAACTAGTTATGCAGTTGTCTTAACTGGTTATTTCCAAGCTTAGCTGCTATCTAGGATAGCAGATATTTAATATTATGAGCCCCCTGGGTCCCCTTATTGGAAGATAGGTAGATGAATGAATGAATGAATGAATGAATGAATGAATGAATGAATGAATGAATGAATGAATACTGTATGTTAGCACCTGGCTCTGCACGTTTCAGCATCAGTAATGATTATTCTCAAAATAAAATGCAGTAACTTTTTATTTATATCTTGGGGAAGGAAATTAAAAGAGAGGGGGAGAGAGATCAGGAGAGACCACAGAATTTTCTGCCACAAGAACCACTATATCACTGTCTAAAAATCAATGTAGCCATCAATGTAGCTGAGAGAAACCTGGTTTCAATATTACACTTTCTTGCCCCCAAACTGGGCACACTCAGGATTTAAGCATAGGGATTTCTAAAAAGTCAAATTGTTTCCACCATCTTCCAAAAGAGTTCTGCAAAGTTTAGAAAATTCTCACCACAAACGAATGGAAGGAAATCCCATTTGCACTGGCCAAATCCAGTAGGTATAAACTGTTCCTAGCCTGGAAAGGACGATGGCCTTCCTGTCTACCAGGTCGCTGTTCAAGATGAGGAACCTGCCAGACCAAACACAGCTGTTCTGATTAAATACATAGATAAATAAATAAGCCATTCTTTTTTTTAATTATTATTTAACTTCTATACCACCCATCTGACAACCCAGACCACTCTGGCCAGTTTACACAGTACGATAATACAAGACAGGACAAAGCAAAACAATACAACAAAACAGAACAATATGACAGAAGTAATCAATGCGGTTTAAACAAAGTGGAAATAATACCAATACGAATATTTTTTAATTACTTGATTTATATTATTTAATTATTTGCTAGACTTTGAGGAGCTAAAGCCTCACTCAGGACCGTATACGTGGACGGATGAAACCGCCTCTTTTGTCATCTCTCGTGTTCAACATTTCCTATCACCGTAGGTCCTTTCTATCCCATTTACGAAGAAATTTGCAGAGCGAACCAAGTGAAATTTGCACCCGTCTTGAATCCCTGCTTATAACTGCTTTAGCTCAGCCCATGGGGGGGAAAGAATCTTTTTTTAAAAGCACACATTCAAAATATCCGAGAAACTCGGTTGCCCTTCATGTGACAAAAACGGAAGATCAGCCTTCTGTCGCTTTCCCCCTTTTAGAAGTATCTGATTTAAAGCGAGCGCTTAGTCCCTCGCTCATTGGGACTGGGGCAGGTATTAATACAGAAAACTCTCTCAACTACACAGCGCTAAGCAATCTTCTCTTCCTGCCTGTGCCTTTATATGTAGCTATCACCGTATGTACTTCATAAAACGTTTCTGTGGTCCTGGGAAATAAAAGGTGATATATATATATTTGAAAGCGATATTTCTCATCAAGGCTTCTGGTTTTTTGCTGAAGGGTAAGGAGCAGCAACGAGAGAGTATTTCAGGGTTGCAGGGGGAGAAAAGGTGATTTTCACCTCCCATCTCTCTTGTTGATTTTTGGGAGCGCGTGAGAGGTAAAGTCACCAGACTCCTACCTTGCCAGGGCAATCAAGAGCACTAAAGGTTTTTGTAGAAAGATCTGTCCCCAAGAAGCCTACCCCTGTGCTTGATTTAGCATATTTTCTTGGGGTTTGTTTTTAAAATGTCAGTTTTCCAAATTTCAGTCCTCGAATGTTCTTGGACTAAAACACCCATAAGCCTTCATCACTAGCTGTCCTGGCGAGGTTTATTTTGGAGGGTGGGTGGGTGGGTGGTTCTAGGTTGGAAACCATTGGCCTAGGGCCTAAAATAATTTGTTGGCCCTGTTGCACGGATGAGCAGCTAAAATGAAAGGTTTCATCTTAACATTGGCTTTAATATGGTACAAACACTCTTCCAGTATTCTTGAGGAGCAGCAGCTGTTGCTACTTTGTTGATGTGGGTGATTGTTTGCCTCCCTTAATTATTCTCTCCTGAATTTATTTCTGGCGGTAACTTGTTTTGGATGTTGTTCCTCGTTGACTTTGGGGTAGCTTTTGTTTTTTGTTTTCTTTCTTTGCAATATATAGAAGCCCTCCTTCTGGTTAGTGGGAGCCTGCTGGTTTTTGCACAGAATAATACAATGCTAAATGGTCTCATTATCAGCATCCGAAGTACCCTTTTGGGTGGTGCTGCCCCAGCTTTATTTGGCACTAAAATAAGCCCAAAGCCCATTAATAAGGTCCCCAGGTTGATATCTTTGGAGCAGTAGCTTTTATTTCCATGACGTGCTCCCTCCATCATGGAGAAATAATGAGCAGGGGTTTGTAAATTCTGTTTTGAGCTAATAATCCAGTAATTATGGCATTAGGAGCGCCTTGTGCCAAACAGATAAGGGCAAGGAGGAATTAGAAGGGCAGACGAATGATCAGCCTTTGGAATGGGAAGTGGGGGGTAGATTGGATTTCTTTTTCCCCCCTCCTCAGCACGCATTTGATGAAGTGAAGTAGGGGAAGACAGATCGGGTGCTACCTAATTGCAGCTCGGATCCTGCTGTTAATGTTTCATTTGTCTGTGGAGTGCTTAAGATAGATTCACAGTTTCCACCGCTCACTGTAAACACCCCTGACATTGCCTCACAACAGACTTTCTTCCGTGGCTGTTCATTTATTATTGTGCAATTCCGATCGCCTTAAAAGATGGAGAATGGCAAACTGTTCACCATTAAAAAAAGTGATGCCAACCAAGGTTTGGGTTGTTGAAATGGCACCGTTTTGCACAAAAAGGCAGTTTGGGCACATTTTGCACAAAAGTAGCCTTTTCTTTTGCTCTCTGGAGGAGAAGTGGCCCCATAAGGGTGAGACCTTTGTTTTGCTTTGATAAAAGGATCCATAGGGTGCCTTTCAGCTCTGCAGTTCTATGATGATGATGAAATGGTTTTGCAAATTTTGCTAGATTTGTACTTGAATAGATTTCCAGATCTCTTCTCTGATATGACCTCCGTCTTTAACAGCTGGAATACGTTCCCCTACCAAGATAATACCTTTGGTTACTGATTTCATAGCCAACCATTCAAATTTTCAGTTTTGACCCCATTATTCCTCTGTGCTCAAATCGTCAGTCTTTTCCTGGCTATACTTTCTGCTTCTCACCAGCTCTTTAACAAGGAGAAGGGTTCGACCATAACATGCTTGTGTGTGTGTGTGTGTGTGTGTGTGTGTGTGTGTGTGTGTGTGTGTGTGTGTGTGTGTGTGTGTGTGTGTGTGTGTGTGTGTGTGTGTGTGTGTGTGTGTGTGTAAAATATACCAAAACTGCCTTTTTGTACCGAACTGTGCAATTTGTACGAGTGAATGAACTGACGAAAGGTTGAATGGAGCCATAGATGGGTTGCTTGCATCTTTTAAAACATGAGTGCTTTGCTTCTCAAAGGGGAAGCAAGCAAGAGGTGTTTTGTGCAAACTGTAGCGATCTCATGAAGAAAAGGAAGATTTTGTTTTCCATGTCCCATTATGATGATGATGATGATGATGATGATGATGATGATGATGATGATGATGATGATGATGATGATGATGATGATGATGATGATGATGAGATTTATTTGATTTATACCCCGCCTATCTGGGTGACTCGTCCACCCATAGAAAAAACCTTACAGAATTACCTTGAAAATTCCATGTCAGGGTTTCTCATGGTGTTGAAACAGACTAGGTTGACACCAATGAAGAATTCAGCGAGTGTTTTTCCCCCCATCGCTAAACACTTCCATTATTACTAGCATCAATTGCTAATAGCAAATTAGTATATCTATTTATTTCAACGCTGAGCTCAGCACTAACCTTAGGATGAGCTGTGGGCTCTTACCACTGACCAAGAGATCTTGGAAGAATCCAGTGAAATCCTAGAAGAATGAATGTCACACAAAAACAGAGCATCCTTACTCCGTGTTTCCAAAATCACAGGGATTTTTAGAAGTCAGGCAATGCTCAGGATGGTCTCAGGCTGCAGATTTCGAAAGCCCCCTAATGCCTTTCTTACGATGTTGAGTGAAATTACAGTACTCCGGATTCTCCATCTGAGAGCAACTGGTGACTCCAGATGTGAGCATCACCAGCTTCAAATTTAGTGCAACTGGTAGGAACATTTGGATCAGCCAACATTTGTTGGCTGAGCCAAGGAGGCCTGCCAGTCCAGCATCTGGCTGAAGCAGTTGCTTATAAAGGAGGAGTTCTTTACACAGGGGGGGGGAGGGGGGAGGAAATTGTCAGCTTGTTCTTGCTCAGAAACGCTGGCAAGATGAGCGAGGAAGAAAGCTTCACATGCATTTCAATCCACGGTTAAAGCCAGAACCCTTGGAAACCCATGTCTGCCAAGTTCAATGGGCAGCGTTACAACAGAGTCTCTGAGGAAACATGTCAGAGCCCAATTAAATCACACTGTTGAAGTATCTGGAAGGTCATTCTGTCCAACACATTGCTCCAAGGAAGGGCTGAATCCACAGCTCAGAATAATCCAATAGGCAGGGTGCGATAAGACAATAAACAGGGGGGCTGATCAGGTGGTTCAGAGAGGTTTAGATCACTGGTTCTTAACCTTGGGTTACTCAGGAGTTTTGGACTGCAACTCCCAGAAGCCTTCACCACCAACTGTGCTGGCTGGGGTTTCTGGGAGCTGCAGTTCAAAAACATCCGAGTAACAAAGGTTAAGAACCACTGGTTTAGATGACAAGGATCCAGATGACTAAAGACCAAACCAAGCAGAGAAGCCATGTTATGGAGAGGGGGTGGGGATAAAGATCCAGGGGACCATGGACTTGTATGACCAGGCAAAGGGGAGAAATTCTGATTCTTCAGCACACCAATTTGTTATGCTAAAAAGGAGAGAATGTAAAATTGCCCTGTGAACGTCTCCAAGAATAGAAAAATGCCTTTAATTAACAACTCTGAAAGCATAAAGCCACTCAATTTGAAATCCAGTTTTCCATCATGGCCCATCTGGTGCTTCAGAGAAGCGTTCCCATTGAATCTTGCCTTAAGTGAAACTCTGGGACATTTCCGAGACGTCTGCCTGAGTAAAAGATCGGAAACATTTTTTGAGAAAGGCTGAATGATGGCTGATCAGCTTAATGGCATCCCTTTTCTTGGGGAGAAATATTCGGGCAGCTGTAAGTGCACGGGGCCCCTGTTCTGATCCGGAGGCCAATTCACAGCTTTGGAATGAAGTCAAATCTGTCTTGAGTGATTTATGCCCCATCTGATTCCATTTGTGCCCTGGATCTGAGCCGACCGCAAGTGTTTCCAGTGACATGTATCAGAAAACCAAGATGGCAGTTACTTTTTTCGTTTTCCAACGGATATGGACAAAATTTGGAGAAATGACAGACCCTCAGCAGGGAAGTATACCTGCCGACATTCAGAGGGTTTATGTTTTGGGCACTTTTTACTATTTTTAAAAAGAGAAAAGAGGGGAGAGGGGGGAAAGCAATTTGTGCCTCCTCTGGTTTGATTTGTGTTCTGGCTGCAAATAGATTTGTAAATTTGCTTCACTTCGCCCTGGAATCAAATTTAGGAATTCCGCTTGATCTGGACTTTGTAGGAATCAGTACCGAGTAGCCTGATTTGGTTTGGAATGTGTGATTTGTCTTAATTTGCTGTCCTGCCCTCTCTCTCTCTCTCTCTCTCTCTCTCTCTCTCTCTCTCTTTCTCTCTCTCTCTCTCTCTCTCTCTCTCTCTCTCTCTCTCTCACACACACACACACACACACACACACACACACACACACACACACACACACACACACACACACACACACACACACACACACACACACACTCCTGTGGTTCTTAAAAGCCTTCCCTTTGGACTAACCAGGAAGGCAAACACTTCTGTTTAGACACATTTTCAAAACAAACTGGACACAACATTCTTATGCCAGAGGTGGGATACCAGGGCCATCTTCATCTCGCTGTCTTCAGGCTGTCAAGCAACACACAGCTTTACAGGAAAGAAAAATAAAAATATGCCCCCCCATCAACTCTGAACTCTACCAACATTGTTGTCATCTCATCGTATTGGAAAGATACCAAATGTACAGGAGAACGGATGATTTTCACCTGGCCCGTGACTTTGGTTTCTGGTCTCCATCCGGCCCCTTTCCTTTCCTTCTTGCAGCTGCTCACTTATGTTCAGCGGCTGGTAAAGCGTGGTGCCAACTCATTTGTCTTGAAAGCTGTTCTTGAGCATTTCCGTGGCTCAAAGTAAACTTGCCTGCTGAGAGGGGACTCACAAAACTAATCTAATTTAGAGGAGGGAAAGGGTTTGCTGAAAACCAGCCTTAGAAGTTTTTTTGGGTTTTTTTTTTTTTTTTGTTAAGTTCTGCAAAGTGTAGAGTTGCCATTTTTTTTAATGGAAAAACTACCCCTTTTGATCCATCAGATGTTGTCTGATAGTACAAGATCAGATTTGATCTGTTCTCCCACCTAAACAGCTGTGATAAAGTTTGATTTTGGGAGCCAGTAGCAGACTGAAGAATGCCTATTTTTCTAACTTTGTGTGGCCCTATGGATCGTTTGGCTTTCCTCCAGTGAGCTGGAAGAGTCTAAAATCCCCAATGTTCTTCATAGCCGAGCTCCGTAGACCTTGAGATTTAAGAAAAGAGCAAAACGGGCAGATTCATGCAACTACTTCATACACAGACGTTACGAACCGGTTGCCCCTCCTCTCTTTTCTTTCAATTTTAGTTCAGATCCTCCAGCACAGCAGAAAACAAGCTACCCCTGTCTTCTCCATCAATGGTCCCAAATGGTCACCCAGGTGTTCTTGAACTGCGATTCCCAGAAGCCTTCACCACCAGCTATGCTGGGCGAGGTTTCTGGGCACTGCAGTCCAAGAACACCTGGATTCTCCGAGATTGGGAACCACTGTTCTACATGACAACTCTTCAAATATTTGGAGGTCAGGCCAGTGTGGTGTAGCGGATAGAGTATCAAGCTAGGCCTCAGGAGAGCTGGGTTCAAATTCCGGGATGGTCATAGAAACACCTTGATGGGGTGTGTGGAAAACCACTCCTTGAACATCTCATGGATCTTGACATCATATTAGGTTTAGCAGAAGTCAGGAGTGACTTGATGGAAAATAAGAACTTCATACAATTTCCATCATTCACGCTGAACCTATTCTTCCATAATTTATACATTTCTCAAATGCTCTACCCTTGATCAGCTTCCGCCCCCCTTTATTTTTGTTCCAATCCACTGCACAGCACCTTTTTTTAAAACCCAGCATCACATAATTTTGATTTGGATCTATTTATCCTGCTTCTACAGCTGACAATACCACAGCTAGAAAGTTTGTTTTTTAAAAAAGGTCCTTTTTCTTAAAAAAAAAAAAACTCAAAAAACCCCAGCAACAACACATGTAACATTTGCATTCTGGGTTAAAACAACTCCTGCATATTTATTTATTTTACAGATGTTCTGCAGGGAACTCTACACGCCCCATCAAGGTTCTCCGCCCTCCTGGGATGCTTTGGTTTAATAAATGTGGCACCGTATGGATCGTTTAACTTTACTACTGTGAAATGCCCAGAGAAACTGTGGCTGGGTGAACAACAGTTACATATGTGCAATTTGCTGGGTTATTTCTTTTGTTTTTTTTTCCCTTTCTTTCCCTTCTTTTCCTGCCTGCGCTCCCTCTCCCAGGTTGGGGAATTAGCATTCCAAGCATGGACGGAGCACGTTGGCACAAATTGTGAGCAGGAAAACAAGACCGTAGTAGCATTGAGAATCTACCAAGTCTGTCTATGCCTCCTGATCTCCTCCCCCCCCGGGATGATTTTTGCATAAAATTATCCTAGTATTATATCTTCCCTACCTTTCTGGGTAGCAGAATGCAGAGGGCTAGCCTTTTCCAGACTACAGAGAAGGGGCGTACAGCCAAAGTGGGCTACTGAAGCCTCTTAATGTTTTTGGCTTGTAAGTTTCAGAAGCCTTAGCTAGCACAGCAGCTCTCTTGCATGTTTATGTTCTTGTTTTAAAGTTCATCTATGTCCCACCTATTTGTCCCGATGGCCTCACCTCTGTTGCCTTCAGACGCTTGGATGACAACTTTTATCAGCCCTGCTGCTTGGAGACGGATGGGAAGTGCATTCCCACACATATATATTAGGTGGAGGCAGATTCCAGCAGACTTAGAAATGCACCCAACCCAACTGGAAAATCAGTGAAGATGGAGGACATCATGTTGGAACGGGCTCCTTCTCTCTTGTCCCTGCTCCTTGACAGACGAAGGAAGCTGAGCTAGCAAACAGGAATCCTTCCTTGTGCACTCAGCATATTTGGGCTAATGCTGCCTTGACAGAACTATAATTTACTTACGGAGGGAAGTGCAGTGTCTCCTCTTGCATGTCAAGTGGTAGCCACCTCGGCTGTAAATCATGCCCCTTCTCCTCATCTCTGCTCCGTGGGGGAAGAGCCAGGTCACCTTTCTGTGCCCCAGTACCTGACAGGGATCGTTTAATGGATAGAGTTGCTCGAGGGGAAATCCAAAGCAAAACTGGAGCTTCTCCTCTAGTGAAATAGGGGGCAGGTGGCAGGGGAGCAAGTACAAAAGGACCTCCCTATCTGTAATGTCAGATTTGCTGATTCACTTATCTGCTGCCTGAATATATTCAATAGTCCCCCTCCCAAAAAAATCTTTATTTCTAGGGTTTATTTACCTGAAATGGCCACTAGAGGAAGGGAGAGACCATGCAATGTGTAGCATTCTCTACTTCCATGTTTTTTGGCATCTGCAGGGAACTGGAACCAAGGTACCCTGTGGATACCTTGGCCTCACCATCCATGTCTGTAGCAGCTAATTCCAAAGTTTCTGTCCAGGTTTGTCTCCAGTGAAGTTCCAGTTCACGTTAGAAACAACTTTTCAATATTCGGGAGAGCTCAAGGGGAGGCAAAGAAATGTTACTAGTGCCTTGTACAGAACTATAAGCATGGTTTTTTGTGATGATGGGGCTCATGTGTGCTGAAATAGAGCCTACATGACTGTCCCCGCAGCTCTTATCTGGATATTTTGGTTATGACTGTTGGCCTCATTTTATTGATTGACCCACTGCTTTGAATTGATGTATATCACTCTGCATTTTTCTCTGAACTCAGACTCGAAGCATCTCAAAACATTTTTTTCAAAATGGTGCCAAGAACAGTTATATTATATTCCCTGGCACCCCAGAAATATCTCCACCAGGATCTTTAAGGAGCAATGGTTAGCCATGACATCCATGGGGAACCTCCAGCTTCTGCATCCACGCCTGTCTACTGACTGATTCTGGAGACAAAAGGGAAGGTATCTGTGTGAGCCGGATTATTGTTCTGGTCCAGATATTCATTTGTGGTCGGAGTAGAAGGCACTGCTCGCTCGCTCTCCGTAGCTTCCTGTCACTTCCTAAAACCACAAAATCAGAAGTCCTAGATTTTGCCAGATCATTGAGTTTCTTGCTTCAGTAAGGAAAAGAAAAAGGTAGAGACTGGATTATTACTTCCTGAATCTCATAGCCAGGATGTCCATTTGTTGTTTCTCTAACGAGGTAAAGGACCATTAAAGACCAAAGGGGGAGGGGAGATGGTCCAAAGTTAGATTGCAATGAAGATTTCAAAAGGAAATGCCTTTCTTCCTTGGAGTAAACTCATAACCCCCCGGAGGTTTTCTCTTCTACTCTTTCTGTGTTTCTTTTTTTTTTTTTTTTGCAAATTGTTACACCTAGGCTAGGCCGGCAGCTAGAAAGACGTGACACACCTAGAGAAGTAAAACTTCTAAAGATTTCCAATTCTCACTCGCCAAAAACAAGGGGAAATGTGTGGTTTTTTCCAGAGAAAAATATTGTATATGTAAAGTTGTCTAGACTGGATTGACTGAGAAATGGCAATTTCCATTTTTCCAGGAAAAAAAAGGTTTTCCCTCTGTTTTTTTCCCCCTGGAAAAAATTGAATTTTTTGGAAATTGTACATCTCTAGATCCACCAATGTCAGCCTAGATCGACATCTGGAAAAGCTACACTTGGATTATAGCTCCAGCCTCTGTCAGCTAGCAGAACCACTGTACAGATTGTCTGCCAGTTCTAGAAGATTTATCCCTGTGTAGACAGGTTTACGTGCAAATCCATTGCAACTTGAACAACTACGGCAGGACCGTAGTTGACACCATGGTGACCACATCATGGAAAAGCTGTTCCAACAGCGTACACCCTGAATCGAAGGAGCCTGGGCCTTGGCTTGGTTTCATTTATCTTAAGAAGAAAGGATTGTCCTGCATGGCAAGAATCAGTCAGATGTAGATGGTGAAACACTGCAAGCTCATTACGCTAATTAGCGGCCGCATGTTCAAACCATCAGGGGGCAAGGGGAGCTGACAAAGTGAAGCTTCAGAGGAGTGTTTGCCCAAGAGGAAGCATTAGGCGCCATAGCTTCATTAGCAGGAGCCGAAAGGGGGAAGGTGCTGACCTCCCTCTCCCCCCCTGCTGTGATGTCTCCCTTCTATAAGCAGGAAGGAGACCTTCAGCAGGATCATTAAGCTGGTTGGCAGCCAGATGGCACAAATGTCGTCTGCTGAGATGCGCTCTGATGTTGGCCTGAGCCGGGTTGAAATACAGATGAGAAAGGAGACATGGTAATCTCTGCTACGACGCTGCCGAATCAGGATGTGGGGGTACTGCTGGGGGATCTGTTTTGGTTTCATCACATTTCTTTGAATCCCACTTGCATTTTCTTCCCACGGTTGCTTCTTAACAAGTTGTGAGATTTTGTGTTTTCTTCCCACTTTGAAATCTGTGCACCTCTGAATACATCTTCCCCTAATCTGTGCACATATTTGCAGCTTTTTATGTAATGCAGATAACTTTCTGCTATAAAATGAAGCATGTTTGTGCACACATTTTTTTTCTGGTGATGGGCATTTGTGCCATTTTAAAACAGATGCGCTGTTCAATGAGCACATCATTTCTTGAGAAGACCTGTGTAAGCCTTTCAGATGCATGTGGTCTTGAAGGAATGTCCTTTCTTCTCACGGTGAGCCTGGGGAGATGTGAAAAAAATTGTCAAGCCAGTCAACTCAACACCAACAGAATTGGGCAGGAGATTGTGTCTAGCAAGTCAAAGTGCTTCACCAGGTCATGGTGGACAGGAAGGAGGTAGATTTTGGCTTGCTAGATTCCCGCCCCCGCCCCCCCGGTCTCATCCCAACCAAGAGTAGGAGTCTGAGGGATACAATGAAAACCTATGGCTGGTTCAGTCAAGCAGGAATCAGATTGGAGCTAGCTGGAGTCGCAGCACCATGGATAGCTCCATACAGAGAAGTTGTTCTAATATGCTCTGGCACTCAGCTGTGTCTTCTGTCTCTACAGCGGACAGATCTCTAGCAGGTTAAAGCAGCCCTTTTTCTCTGCAAGAAAGCAAAGTGTAATATGTGGACTGTCCAAGGCCCCCAGGGACATTATTGTGTCTTCCAGGTCACTGCATAGCATGCCCTTCGGTGGAACCTAAAATGCCCTTTCCTGTTCCTGGAAGCATCCTAGAGCATCATTTTTTTTTCCTTTGGGGAGACTAGCTTAAGCTCTCCTGAATCAAATTTGAAAGTTGCTATGTGTTGGCTATGTTAGGCCATGTCTGGATCTGGTTCGATCCATGGTGGGCACTTGAAAGTGAACATACGGCCCAAAGGACAATTAGAATTGCCAATCTCTGGCTGTAGAGGAGAAAGCAACTAGTAACGGATACCTTAAGACATGTTCTTTTTTTTACTGAATCTTCCAGGATGCTGCCTGGAACAGAAAGAGCAACCTCTGAATTTTGGACTTTGTGTTTTGCCCCTAATGTCTTAAAAGTTGCTCAGTCTTGTCCTGCAAATGTTCTAAAGTACCCCATGTTTGGGATATTTCAGTGACCCATGCATTTTACAACTCTGAATTTTGTTTCCGTTGATGACTACCATTTTTGTTGTTGTTGTTGTTCATTTAATGACAAAAGAAGAACGCTGGAGAAGGCTGGAGGCATTCAAGAGAAAATTGGACCACCACGTGTCAGATCTGTTTTGATTTGGATTCCTGCCTTGAGCAGGGGGCTGGACTTGATAGCCTTATAGGCCCCTTCCAACTCTATGACTCTATGATTCTATGACATCTGATGTGATGCCATAGAGTATAAAGGCAATGATTTTGGTGTAACAGTAGGGCCATTAGATGTAAAAAGTGTCCCTTTTTCATAAGGACCTAAGAACCTAAGAAGAGCCCTGCTGGATCAGGCCAAGGTCCCATCTAGTCCAGCTCACAGTGGCCCCACCAGATGCCTCTGGGAGAACATGAGACAACTAGACCCCTGTCTCCTGATCCCCCTCCCCTGCATCTGGCATTTTGAGCTACCCTCCTTTTAAGCCTGTGATACGTTGGAGTTTATGCCTCCTGTTCCTTCTTTTTCTCTAGCTTTACAGCTGCCGGGTGAATTCAAACAAATAGCTCCATGTTGTGGAATTTTTGGAAGGTTCAAAGTACACATGGACTGTGAATAGAGTTGAGGAATAAATCCTCTTTGCAGTTGACCTGTCCTTTTGATCTGACCTCTTCCTAGACTCCTCTTGAAGCTTCTGTACACCAGTCATGGTTTGTTTCATTACCTGTGTTGTGATGACCAAATGTCATCATCATCTTCTTCCTCCTCCTCCTCCTTCCTCCTCCTCCTCCCTCGTCCCTTCTTTCTTCCTCCTTTCTTCTTCTGCCTATATATGCAGAGTCAACACTTTTAACATTCACATTGTCTCCGTCTGCAAGGAAGAGGGGGTTATTGTATGGAGGTGCAGCGAAGCAGATCAGAAGGCAAAGAACGCGTATGCCCTGTGGCTTTTCAGCTGTGTTTGATTATGCATTCGCAAAAGGGTCTAAAGTGTTGTAATCCCTTAGCAGAGCAAAGCCTCAGCTGTCTCGCTTTTTCCTTGAGCTTATCAGGGTGAGGGATCTCTTGGGTTTCATGCTGATGAGAAGCCTTTGGCTAACCCAGCCACAGAATTTGATGGCTTTCAGAAGGAGATCATACAAAGGCCATCTCTTGGGCTCAGGATGTGTCATATTTATGGGAAATGAGAAGATACTGAAATTTAGACCACACCAATGCGGAATGTAGCTGGCTGGATAGCTTAGTGGTTTAGCTCTCTGGCTCCAAAGTCAGAAGTTGGGAGTTTGATTTCCCCAATGGTGCCTCCTTGACAGGATCTGGATGATCCAGAGGGTCCCTTCCAGCTTGGCAGTTCTGATGATGATAATGATAACAGTCTCCATGACAAATGTCCTCAACCATGCTTTTTTCTGAATAACCCTTCAAAAGATTTCACAATCAATTGCTCTTGTATTTTTAAACAAATCCTGAAAAGGAACTTAAAAATAAAACTAACTTTCTTTTGTGTGAGTATCACTTTGAATTTAAAGAAAGAGCATTGGTAGGAAAAAAAAAACCAGCCACAAAATTAAAAACGTTCCATCTCGCCAATTAAATTTACCCTCCCCAATTAAACCTGGCTTAATCTTTGATTAATGTCCCAATTTAATCTAGACAATGCTCAGCTGATTCATCTCCTCATCAAACCAATTAAAGCACATTCACACATTCTTTCTTGGAGCCACTCTTTGGGGCGGTGGGTGGGAAATGGATGAAGGAAGCAATAGAAAGAACCTTTCCATCCGTATCTCATTCCTTTTCCCCCCACTTTCCTAAGTCTCCCTGAACACACCCAGCCGCCTAAGAACAACATTCTGTGCTCTTCACAGATTGAAAAAAATTATTTCTGCATTAAATCATATTAAGCATAAAATAATTCACATTTATGTATCCTCTCTAGATGTTTATGCGTCTAAAGCCCACAGATCTGTTCCATGTGAATGGCATCATTGATCAGCCGCCTTGTGACAACAGCTATCATGGGGGTAACCCAATAAACTTTCCATCCTCCTTCAGATAAAAAAGGTGGCAAATCTTATCAGCCTCCAAGTATACCCAAGTTAGAGGGCCCTTAGTCATTTAAATAGGGTAGTTTAAAAGTGTCTGTCTCTGTGTGGGGTAGATGGTTCTTTGAGGAATGGTATATTCATGGTTTTAAAACTGTAGAGCCCATGTTGCCTGGGGTTGGTAGGGATAACTTAATATTGATGTGGATTTTGAAAAAACAAACAAACCAATCATATGCAATAATCAAAAGCCAGAATCCTGTTCGAACCACACAGCATCAAATAGCAGTCATGGATGTGACCTTACCAGCTGTTCAAGAACATGTCCAGATTGCATGCCCAGGTGCATTGCAATGGCTGGAAAAATGCAAAGACCATTTGTGTAGTCCATTTATTCAAACCAGAGGCATGGTTCCACATTATCTTAAGGAAAGGACTCCTGATTGAAAGACCTTTATTTTATTTTCTTTATTTATTTTTTGATTTTTACCCCGCCCCTCTAGACTATGTCTACTCGGCCCTACCACCTTCACAGGTGTGCTTGGTGGGAACATGAGAGAGCGCCTTCTCTATTGCTGTTCCCAGTCTTTGGAACTCCCTCCCACAGGATGCCCGGCTGGCTCCATCTTTACTCTTCTTTCAAAGGCATCTGAGATATTTGTAAGAGAAAGAATAAAAACATTTCACTACCTATAGCTGTGCACAGATCAACTAACAACACTGTTTCCAACTGGCTAAAGAGAGGGAAAGGGAACACTCAGCAGAGAGGTGGGGCTCTCTTTGAATTCAGAGGTGGGAAGGAAGTATTGGTGAATGCTGGGGAGATTGACAGTCATGCCAACCCAGAAAGGTCCCTCCCTGTCAAACTACAGGCAGCCTGCAAGATTGTAAAAACTCCAACAATAGCAAGGACTTCATTTCCAGCCTCCCCTCTGCCTTTTCCCTTCCCTTTCTCCTGCTCTAAAAATCGGTACATTAAGGGATTGAAATCTCTTGGAAGTGGGAAAACTCTTGAGAAAGAGCTGAAAATAACTCATCCCTTATCGGCAAGGAGAAAAATCTGATGATTGCTCATTCTTGCACACAGGAGCAAGACAAGCAATGGTCTTACATGTGTCCCAACTGAATAGATTAAAAATTGACATAGGGCAGATATGGTTAATCCCCTGAACTTTGCATGGTTTCGGAACATTGTTCAAGTCATGTGTACTGCTGTTGGGAGGATCAATCGATTTCCTAGCTACCCAACGTGAACTGTGAGAATATTTCTTTGCCTCTGTCTAGCTCTCTTCCACTCCGTTCATATCTGGGAAATGTTGATGATCAAGCAAGGCATTGTGTCCACTGTCCCTGATCTTCGGACTGATGAGCTTTTGAGAAATCTCTGCATTCTTGCCCCTTCCCCCCCCCAAAAAAAAACCCACACCCAAGATTAGTGCCATCTTTAAGGGATCCTTGGCACAAATAAACCTAGGAGATCTCTCCCTTCCTGGTGGTGCTGTGGTTATAATGTGGATTCAGTTTCTTGGCATCAGGACACCTTCTGCAGGCTTATCAACAGCATGGGCTGTGGTACCAGCCACCAGTGGTGGTTCCATGTTCTGCAGCAGCCAACTGGCAGTTGCCCATGTTTGATGTCTCCCACAATGCTTTGGTGTAGCAGCACTCCAAAGCCCTGGAGGAACATGCCAAGGCGTCAACACTCAGATAGGTCGAGGACTGGTTGCTGTCATGTCCTTGCAAGACATGTCTGACCTATAGAGCCCCTAATCATGTTTTTGAGATATGGGAGATATTCAAGGAGTGGTTTCCCATGGCCACCTGTGGGTTTCCATTAACGAATGAGGATTTGAACCCAGGTCTCCTGAGTCCCAGTCCAACATTCTCTTCACGGCACCACGCTGGCTCTCACCTGCTTTTAGTATTCATATAGGAAGCCAACAGGGAATATTAGGGACTTCTAAGAAGGTCTAGGAAAACTTTCTTTCTGAATCTCTGAAGTGTCTGCCAGTCAGTGTTGTCAATACTGGGCTAGATGGTATAAAACAGTTTCTGAGGCGTTGGTCTTCTCAAGCTTAAACCCATCAGTGGTTTGCGGTCAATTGCTTGTAGACACTCATTTGGGAAGAAAGAGTGGGTTGGTGGGTCCAATCCAGGAAACAGACATCAGGACTGCCAGGCATTAAGACCCTACAGGGTGTGTCCCCCTCCACTTCCATGATGCCGATCATTGGTGCCCTCCATGCCAGGGACACTAGATGCCAACCGATGCTCTGGAGGAGAAATTATTCATGGGTATATGGTTTGATAATCTGAAAGCAGGAACAGCATGGGGAGCGACTCCTTTCATTTTAATGCCTCTCCCGAGAATCCAGCACAGACGTTCCATAACGCAGGACATGTGCCTGCACGTGCGCACCACCGGCTCGCCTCCTTTTTCCTTGGCAGGGACGACGGAGCGGTACGCTGCCTTCTCGCTGCCCCCATGCTGCTCCCAAGGCATCCTGGAGTGTGCCGGCATCTTGTTCCCTTCTAGAGATATTCTTGCCCAGCGACGCCGCCGTTGCTTCCTCGCTCTTATTAGGATGCGCAGTGAATGGCACAGCCACTCTCCAGCTATCAAACACAATATGTCCCTTTAGATTTTTATAGCTGGCTGTGCCCCAGGTGCTATTATTATCGGTCGTCACATCACTCACTCGATATGATGGGCCCTGTCTTTCTAGTTATCTGTAATGGGCAGGAGATTTTGGAATCATTTTTATCTCCCAGCGGCAGGCACATTTTCTCCCTAAGAAGTGACTTCTGACTCCCTCCTGCTCCTTTTGTCTTTGATTCTGCAGTGCTCGTTCTCTCCTCCTTCACGTTGCGCCTTCTGCTTTTTTGTCTTCTTATCTCAGCCTGCATCTGAATTTGTCTTTGTTTCTTTCTCTCCTTATCTTTTTGCACTGTGGCGAGAGTTTGTTCCCAATGCCACTCCTCCCTGCCTTCTTTTCCAACTGCCATCCTCTACCCGTGGGCACAGTTCCCAATCCAATCTTGCATGCTGGTGGTTCCATGGTCCCCAGATGGTCTTGGACTACAACTCCCAGACATCTTGGCCAGCACAGCTAGTGATGAAGGCTTCTGGGAATTTTAGTCCAAGACCATCTGGGAAGCTGTGGTTGGGAACCCCTGTTCTATGTTGATTGGGGTTTCTTTCTGTAAAGGGACATGTCTTGTATGGCAGTGGTCCCCAACCTTAGGCCTCCAGATGTTCTTGGACTACAACTCCCAGAAGCCTTCACCACCACCTCTGCTGGCCAAGATTTCTGGGAGTTGAAGTCCAAGAACATCTGGAGGCCCAAGGTTGGGGACCACTGTTGTATAGGACCACCATCCATGCACAAAAGTGAAACATTATCAGGATAGACCTTATCAGGAACCACCTTTTCCAAAAACCTTCAACTAAGGTTGTGGAGAAATCTTTCCAGTATATCATTTATGGTTGAGGCTGGTTATCTGGACATGCTGAGAGAACCTGTCATGGATTCTCCATCTTGTAGTGAGCGTTCTTGATTCCATCCTGTGCATGGATGGGAGCCATTTTTTCCCCTCGCAGTGGTTTCTGCAGTTTTGTCCAAGATGCCTCTAGCATCTTTCTCTTCATGAACAAAACGAGTACCAAAACAGACTGAGCTTGGAAGATCAGGCCGGTTGCCCAAAGGGGTGTAAACAAACCACCAAAATGCTTCTAATTTTTAAAACGACACAGAAGAACAACACAGGCGTTATCACGACTTTAGGTTTTTCATAATGGTGGAATGGAAGAAAAAGGAAACGGTCTCAGAAATGCACATATTCTTTGGGAGACCAATGGCAAAACTCACCTTTTTCCATGAGGAGAATGTGTGTGTGTGTGTGTGTGTTTTTAAAGTTCTCCAGTGAATCTGGAAGGATGAAGCAGGGTTCAGTTTACATCTCTCTCCGAAACTGGGGAGCACCTCCAAAAAAGCTCAGCAAGGAATAAATTGATGGGTTGCCATGGTGGTACAAAAAAGACCGATGTGTTTGCATGTTGTGTGATAGAAAATTTGAAGAAGGATGAGGACTGGGATAGAATGGAATGTACTGGTGCATGGTTTGGCTGGGCGGTTCACTAGAACTCAGAATGGATGGGCTCCATCTGTAACGTTTTGATGCAGTTCTTGTTCTAAATGACAGTTTGTACTAGAAATGTCTGTCTGTTTGTGTGTGTGTGTGTGTGTGTGTGTGTTTTACTACAACTCATACTTCTCTCAGCAGCATGGGAAAGGATTCATTTCCCCATGTTTTCACTTTGTACATTGTAGAACACACTAGAGGGGCATCATCTTAAACCTTAGGATGTGTGGCACAATTGACCGACAAGAAGGCGATTGCTGACTGGTTGAGCCAAACGGATGCAAAATGCATCCTTTTTTAAAAACGAATGATACCTCACCAGAAAATCTCAGCTGAATGGCTCCAAGAAACAGGGAAAGTTCAGCTTTGAATGGAGAGGGGGAAATTAAAATTATGGGGTCAAGACAGAAAATCAAGAGAAAGGAGCAGAGCTGTACAGAGAGCTTGTGATGCAGCAGAAAGAAATAACTCGAGTACTTTTTCTTAAAAAGAGAGAGAGCAAGTTTTAAATTAAGGCATTGTAATAGCAACAAAGGAAACTGGGAAGTGTGTAATAAATTGCTTTATGTAGCAAGAGAGATAAAATCCTCAATACTGTTGGCAATCTATGAAAGTCTCCAGCTTGTGCTTGGTACGAGGTACGTACTATTAATATTTTACAAAAACAGACCATGATTTAGATTTTTTTTATTCATTTTGCTGGCCAACAGTCAACTTCTACAGTCCCTTCTAGCTGACACATGGGTAGCCTGCACTGCTTTCGTACCAAAGATTCCGCGTTCAGTCACCGGATGGTAAAAGGACCTTGCAGTGTTGAACTGGGCGCTTTCTCCTTTTGATGCTCCCTACAGGTGTTGCCTCTGAGGGCTGGGACAAAATGTGGCTCCACACTTGCTTTCTTGCAAGCGGCATGCTATGTGCCTGCCCTTGCCTGCCACCTCCTTAGCCTTCGCCCCTTTGTTTCTGGCTTTTCGGTAGGCTGAGGTTGGGTCTATCACACCGTACAAGCAAGGTAGATGGGAGGCCACAAGAAACACGAAGCTTGGGAAAAAATCCTTGTCTGCCCCACTTCTGTGACATCACAAGGGTGAGTTCCTGTGACCTCAGAAGCCTCCGTTCCCTGGTTTCTGAATCTCCAGGCACCCCTATTGTTGACTGACATGGATTTGCAAGAGAAGCTGGTGAAGTAACCAAACGTCCCATTGTTTTTCCATTGTAGTCAGGACGATGGCTTTGCTCTGCTTCCCATTGACTGTCCTGTGAGGGAATTGCAGCCTAAATGAAAAGAAGATATGTATTGCTATTTTATTCCCCACCAGTGTCTCAACTGAGTTTTGCTGCTGACTTTTCGAGGTCTGGACCGTGTCAGGGAACGGCCGCCATTAGTCGGCCCACTGTACAGCAGTTATACAGCTAACAATCTGTTATTTAAAGTAGCACCTGTGTTCCCTGTCTCTTTTGCATAGATGTAAGCAAAGCATTTGAAAATAAAGGGTTTTTCCTTTTGTATTGCTCTGCTGGTAAAATTAGACTGCCCCTAACATTGTTAAGTCCAACCGCACAGGCCTCGGCAAGCGAAGAAAGCAATCATGAATACAGCGCAGAAATGAATCCTCTAAAATAAATAACTCTGAAGATTCAATTTCGTTCAGCCCCATCTAATGTGAAAGTGAACAGGAATTAAAAAAAAAAATAGTGTGATAAGTCAAACCTGCCCTGTTCCTTCTTTGAGGGTTGTTCCCTTACAAAGTCGAATTGTTTCTTATTTTAGATTCTTTTTCTTCCTTGTGTGGTTCTAGCCAACGATGCTCCTTAAGTGGGGACGACTTGAACAGACAATGGCTGAATCCGGACGCAATGCGCCAACCCACCGTTTACCATGCCAAGGGTCTTCTGTACTACCTGGACAGTCAAGGCCGAGCTCCAGTGGTAAGTTTCTGCCATTTGTTATTCAGCCGTCAACTTGTTAACCTTCTGTGTCTTTTTCTGTGGCCATAACACGACATTCATGAGGACGAGGAAGGGAACTACGATGTCAAATCATGAGTTGTGTTATTTCTTCCTCTCTCTCTCTCTGTGTTCTTTGCCGTCAAGTTGGAATCAACTTACAGCAACCCTTAATAGGGTTGTAGGTGGTGTTGTGGGTTACAGTTCAAAGGGATTCCAATTTAGGTGGCTCATTTTATGGCCCTTTGTTCCCTGTATAGCTGTGTACTATCTTTGATTCTGTAGACTGTCTTTTGGCTGTCTCTAGTGGCTCAGTATTGGCCATTGGGCTGTCGATCAAGAGGTTGGCAGTTCAAATCCGCATGATGGGGTGAGCTCCTGTCACTTGTCCCGGCTCCTGCCAATCTAACACTTTGAAAGGATGCAAATGCAAATAAATCAATAGGTACCACCTTGATGGGAAGGCAATGGTGTTCTGTGTCTAGTCATGCTGGCTACATGACCATGGAAAGTGTCTATGGACAAACACTGGCTCCTCAGCTTACAAACCGGGATGAGCACTGGGTCCCTATAATCGGGTACAACTGGACTTAACTGTCAAGGGGAGCCTTTACCTAATATGGAATTAGAGTCAGTGAGATCCTTAATATCTCACTGACTCTAATTCCATATTAGGTAAAGGCTCCCCTTTAAGGAGTGGTTTTACCAGTTCCACTCTCCCAGTGAATTTCTGTGACCAAGTGGGGATTCGAACCCTGTTCTCCAAAGTCCTAGTCTGTCACTCTATCCACTATACCACATTGGGAATTGGGAATTATATGTCATCAAGCCAGCCTCTTCAGGGTTTTCTACGTAGAGAGAGAAGTAGAGAGAGTAGACGTTGTCTAGAGGGGCAGGGTAAAAATCAAATAAATAAATAAATAAATAAATAGATAGATAGATAGATAGATAGATAGATAGATAGATAGATAGATAGATAGATAGATAGATAGATAGATAGATAGATAGATAGATAGATAGATAGATAGATAGATAGATAGATAGATAGATAATCATTCCCTTCTTCTGTTGGCGTGCTGGGACTGTGCAGTTTGCCCAGGTCCACACAGGCTGCCTCCACTTGCAGGAGGCACAGGTAGGAATTGAACTCCCAATCTCTAATTAACTGAGCTATTTCTACACTACCATTAATTATGGGCCAACATTCCTATAATTTTTTTTTAGGTGAAAGTAGCAAGTTACAACTAATGTAGTTAACTGTAAGTAGTTTCTCTTTTGGTAATTATTAGTTAAAATATTGCAAGTAAAAGTGGTATAAGTAGTTACAGTTACTTTATAGGTGTAACAAATAAAGTTCCTAATTACTTTCAAATGCTGCTGACTATGGCCATTTAAAAGAATTTTGGTAAGGATTTTTTTCCAAGGTTTATGACATTCTCTCTTTAGTCTTAAACGTCGAGAGAAACATCCTTTTATTTTGTATGTTTCTAAACATTTACAAGGCCCAAGATCAGGACTGACCACTACAGGGAGCTGGAGAATTTGTCCCACTGTTTTTCTGGCCCACTGGGAATGATAATGAAAAGAATGTATAACAAGCAATGCAAGAAATTGTTTGTCCCACTGGAACAACCCTAATGATAATGGCAACGTGATTGCCCAGAGTTAGTGAGCAATCATATGAGTTCCTCTTAAAAATGCCCCAAGCTCTAGTTTTCAACACCTTCAGTTCCGTTTTTGGAATCTTTGGGATATAACCCAAATAAGAATAAAACAAAGTTAGTTGTGATTCATGATGGACAAGTCATTTTCTGACTAGGTTCAGCCAGCTCAGACATCATCCAACTGTTATGAAGGTCAGCTCAAAACATCTTTGAATTGGCAAGGTTCAGAACAGACTTCAGTGGTCTGATGATATGATACAGTGTGCTTGTTTTTCATCACCACAAGGACTGTGCCCATGATGAAAGAGTTCTGTTTGTCATAGCATATGATGATCCTGACCTACCACATTTTCATTTAGCGTCCTGTGTTTTGTGATTGGCCACTGGAAGGCAAACGTGGGCTTAATTTGCAAGTGTGTTTGCTCAGACTTTTCTCTCTAAGGAAATTACATGTGCGACAGGCACAAGATCACTTGTGAGGGAGTACATATTTCTCTGACTTCAACCCTCATTTGCTATTTTTCCTCCCTTCTGTGTTTCCCACCCTTCCCCAAGTACGCCTCTAGTACAATTTACACACAAGTTACTTGCTGCCGTGAGAACTGGTTAAGCCTTTCTATGAACCTTGATTAAGACAGTTTTGAAAGGTAGCAAATCCGTTGGCAAATATAAGGACCTATAGCCCTATTTAATCGCGTGTCTTCACTTCTAAAGGAGATAGGGCTGTGTCTCTTCACCTGGAGCACGACGCAAGCAATTGTAAACTTTGCTTTTGCTTTGGCTATTGATTCCTTTGTCTCTGTTTCTTGGCCTTCAGAACATGACAGGCTGCATATTCCTGGCCTTTGAATGTTTCATTGATTTTAGTTAATACACACTCAACCCTCTTATCCATCCTCTTCCCTGCCTTTCTACTTTCTTTGGAAGCAAGCACACTTTTTTTCCAAAGACCCGGTAGAGCTGAGTTCAACCCAAACCAAATTATTTCAGTGAAGTACTTTTAGTCTGTTTGTCCCACAGACTTGTGAAGAACTTTTGCTTCTTCTTCAAAGAAGGAGCGGCCACTTAAAGGGTGAAAAAAGGGGAAAGGAGTAGAAGACTGAAAGCTTCCCCCAAAGCTTGTGTTCTGTGGTCATTTATCTCAAGGAAGGAAAGAAGACTTCAAGGACTTTCTATAAAGTCTATAGTGACAGGTTCTGAGGGCATTGTCTTTCAGAAAAGAATAACATTTGCAGACCAGTATACGTACATGGTTTATTCCCGGTTCCTATGAAGCATTGGTCTAAGATTTTGTTACCTGAGACAAGAGACCAGATGGGCTCCTCTGTTTCATTTGCAAAAAATGTTCAAATCTGTCTGCTGAGTCTTGCTGGGATAGTGGCGAAGGATGAACATCCCCTAATGCAGTGGTCCCCAACCTTGGGTAACCCAGATGTTCTTGGACTATGAACTCCCAGAAACCTTCACCACCATCTCTGCTGGCCAGGATTTCTGGGAGTTGACATCCAAGAACATCTGGAGGCCCAAGGTTGGGAACCACTGACCTAATGGACCTGCAGAAATGTGGTGTCTTAGGGAGTACCTGAAGCACATAGAGTTCTTCTCCCAAATACTGTCCTCAAATGCTGGAGCTAGAGATGAAAAGAATAGGGTCTAAAGTTCCCATATTTTGCTTTGTATGATCTCAAAAAATCAACAAGCAATACTTAAGCCCTGTGATATGCCTTGCTTCCTGTTGAGAGTGGGTCAAATGGCATTTTTCCCTATCAGGCTCTCTGTAGGCTTTTTTTTGGGGGCATATCTGCTGATTTCAGGTGAATTTGTAGGTACCAACCGCACGAGAGGTATTTGCATGTTTCTGGGTCAACCAAGGGGCATAGCAAAGAGCTGCTACTCAACTGCAGGAGGGATCAACAGCCACATAGATCCATTGCATTAAACCTGTCATTCACAGGCTAGAAATAAAGGTAAAGGTAAAGGTTCCCCTTGACAATTTTTGTCCAGTCGTGTTCAACTCTAGGGGGCGCTGCTCATCCCCGTTTCCAAGCCATAGAGCCAGCGTTTGTCTGAAGACAATCTTCCGTGGTCACATGGCCATTGCGACTTAGACACGGAACGCTGTTACCTTCCCACCGAGGTGGTCCCTATTGATCTACTTGCATTTGCATGCTTTCGAACCGCTAGGTTGGCGGGAGCTGGGACAAGCGATGGGAGCTCACTCCGTTGCGTGGATTCGATCTTACGACTGCTGGTCTTCTGACCCAGCACAGGCCTCTGCCTGCAGTGCCACCACGTCCCTTAGAAATAAAGACAGAAGGAAAAAAAACTCAGGAAGATGACAAAGACTATGCTCTTTAGCTTAGAAATATGGCCCTATTCAAGCATTACTTATTCCGTTCTCTCCAGCATGCAAGCATGTCATTGCTCTCTCTACATGGAAAATAATATTCCTGCAGAGGAGAGGTTTCTACTTGCATGAAGGCTCTCCACATGAGCAAATACCCTGGAAAACTCAGTTTCTCAGTTGTACAGAGAACCTACTTATGGGTAGGAGCCTTTCTCTCTCTGAAGGTTTTTCTTCATGTGCAGAAAGGAATGATAAAGAGAGAAAATGCTGTGCACACTCCCTGCTCGTCGGCTGGGGAGAACTGGTGAGTAAAGTCCGAATAGGACTTATGTGAGTAAAGTCCGAATAGGGCTGACTTACTCTACATTTTCCAAAACATCTCCAAGCACAAATTTGTTCCTATTTTCACATCAGTTTGGGAATTCTGCTGAATCTCCCCTGGAAAATGTTTTTTTGGGGGGTGGGGATCATCTAGCAAGGACTAGTGGCAGGGATGGGGATTTAAGCAGTGGGACTCACTGTCAAGTTGGACTTAAGTAGCACTTGACTCAGACCCAACTTGACTGTTTTCTCAATGGCTCAGACTCATAACTCAGAACCCACCACCCCTCTCTTTTTTTTCCAGAGGGGAAAAAAGCATGTTTTTAATAGAGATTTGAACTTGGGATTCAAAACTCAAGATTTGGTACCAAAGACTTGGAACTTGCGTTTCAGACTTGCCAACATCCCTGTTTAGTGGGACAGCATCTCTCGGCAAGCTAATAACTGCCCTGTCATTTAGGATTCATTTACACTAATTTGCAGGAAATATATATATATATTGGGGAAGCTGAGACGGTCCTGCGGTCGGACCTGCTGATCTTCCCTGAGCATTTCCTTAATGTGAAAGTTATATTTCAGGTGGATAATGTATAATCCTTTCAGTTGTTAAGAGTGTGCTAAATTGGCACGTAATTGATACCCAGTGGAGCTGGGCATTCCAGCTGAAAATGGGACCGAGGCGATGAAATCTCTTTCAATTTTGAGAGAGGAAAGGGGGAAAAAAGAAATATTCCACATGTGGTTAGAAAGTGAAGTGTGACTGGAAGTTAAAGAACTGTTTTCATGCTTGGCTGAAATATCAGAGTTAGGAAAGGCTGACCTCCCCTTGCTGCCCCTTTCTTGAATGCCAGACTCAACGGTCCTGGCGGGATGGATGGTGGGTAATTGAACACCTTGCAGAAGCTTGACTTAGCAAAGCACAAAAGTGGTGCCACTGCCAGGGAATATATGGGCGACTCGAGGGGAGGGAGAGGGTCTGATTTTTAAGAGCTGGCCATTCTGCCTAAGTGGCTGGCTGGAAAATGAAAGATACCTGCTGGGTCAGATCTGGGTCTAATTGCGGACAAGTTCTTGCCTCCTTGGAAGCCCCTTTATCATCGTCATCATCACCGGCGACAGCAGCAGCATTAACATCATCATAGAACTGCAGAGTTGGAAGGGACTCAATGGGACTACCTGTCAATAGATAGCGCTCATTTCAAAAAGGAAAGGAAAGGTAGAGAACTCAAAGTTATAACATTATTGTTTAAGAAAAGCACAGACAACTTAAGATAGTCCAGGGAAAAATCTCTCCTTCTCTCCTTCTTTGAACCTTCAAGGCCTGGATCCATCCTTCCTGTAGATGGTCTACTGATTAATCCGATCATTTCATTAAGGAATGTTTCATCTTTTGGGGAACATTGGTGTCTGGTCCCATAAAAATATATGCCGTATGTTCCTAATTTAGAGGAATCCTGAATCCTAGTGAAAATGTGAAGCAGTTAGGGAACACCAAGAGGTATTGACTTCCCATCTCACCAAACAAGACAACGGATTGTTCTCCAAAGGCCCAAGTCAATATTTGCCTCTTGTGCTATAAAGTCTGATGTTTCCATCTGATTGGGATCATCGATTGCTTATAAACACAATTGGTATCTGGTCTTGATGAAGGAGAGCATCTGCAGACAGCCATAGAAGCTCAGCAGCCAGATTGGCCTGATCTGTTAGATGAGGAGAAAACAGAATTATTTTCCATGAAGGCTGATCCTGTTCTGTTCTTTCTTTCTCTGAGATGTACACAATGAACAGGGACAGTTCCCATAATGGCATGCTTATGCATTCCCTCAAATTGCACAGTAGAAGCTTCGAGTTTGAAGAAAACCGAGTTGTGCACAATTGCTGTATAAAGTGCAGGTTTTGGTCCTTGTGAAGAAGGCAGGTGAAAGTTTGAAAGTGGAAAGAAGCAAGGAAACTCCCTTGAGATCTCAGCATTGGTTAGGTGGAACTTCTCTTCTGAGGTTGCAACTGCGCTCCAGAATTAAATGGATCACCCCCCTGTTTCCTGGAGATTTGGGGAACTTTGATTGTGAGAAGGGGTGTTGTTGTTGTTGTTGTTGTTGTTGTTGTTGTTGTTGTTGTTGTTGTTGTTGTTGTTGTTGTTGTTGTTGTTGTTGTTGTTTGTGCCTCTGCTGTTCTGTGCCGTCAAGTTGGAACTGACATACCAGTGACCCTAATAGGGCTTTCAAGGTAAGAGAGATATTTAAGGAGTGGTTTTACCAATTCCAGTCCCACAGTGACTTTCCCCACCTTAGCAGGGATTGGAGTCCTAGTCTATCACTCTACCCCACTACGCTACACTGGGTAACCCCAGAAGGGGTCTGAACCCACAGAATTTTCCAAAGCTTCATGAAACTACAGTTTCTGAAATTCTTTGGGGGAAGCCAAGGCAGTTAAAATGATAAAAAAAAATCCAGATTTGTATCTGTCTAAATAAGCCCTGAAAATGGCTATGAACTACTGACTCCACAATTATTTGAAGTCCCACCTGATAGTCCTTATGAGAGTAGGTGAACTTCTGCAACTTCTACAACGCCTGTGTGCAGGTTCCCCTTGAAATAATACAGCCTTGCCCCATCAGTCAACTCCACATTGAGCGCTCAACTGCATGCAATTGGATAAGTTTGAAATTGTTTAGTATCAATTGCTCAGGATCAATTGTGTCCCAAGCAGTATATACAAAAATGCATATATCTGGAAAACAGTTGTAAAAATGCTTGATTAAAGGGGGGAAATTGCTTTAAAAAGCGGTATCCATTTTGCAGTGTGTGTCTAGTTTGAAAGAGCCACAGGAATATACACAGAAATGGAAATAATAATTTACAGTGTGTTACCAAAGAAATTTAATAGTGCAGCTATGGGTATCTGGACAAAATCAAGCTAAATCAATTAACCTCTTTTGCTCCCGACAATGGGTTTTCTTTAGAGGTACATCCTTCAGTGATCAGATTTGCAAATTATGCCCAAATTTGCCTTCCAATGACCAATCACAAGTCACACTGAATGCAAGATATGAAACTGAGGAAAAATCTGCCTTATGACAAGTCGACATCTTTTCCCACATAGGAGAGCACCACTTCTAAATTCAGAGTGTATAATAATTTTACTCCTTCCCCACCTGCTTGTTTTAGAGTCACAATAGCCTGCTTTTTAAGGGGTAACAATTAAAACTTTTCTGTGGAAGCAGATGATATGAGTCCTATTCAGGTTAAATGATCCATTCTATGTATCTGTTTTTGTATCTGGGCATTTGTAACTATAAAACCTTGTCATGACTGGCTGGCAAGATCTGAGCAACTCTAATGTGTGTGTGTGTGTGTGTGCGCGTGCGTGCGTGCGTGTGTGTGTGTGTGTGTGTGTGTGTGTGTGTGTGTGTGTACATACAACAGCCACATCACCACTTTCTAGAACTCAGCCACCCTAGAAGGAATGATTGTTGGCAATCTCTATATTCTTAACTAGCCTCAACAACCTCAATAAAAACTTATCTCTTAGGTTCCATACATGGTCACCTGGAGGAACTGCTGGATAGCTCAGTGGATTAGATATGTGGCTGCAGAGCCAGAGGTTGGCAGTTCGATTCCCCCACGCTGTCTCCCTGACCGGAGATGGACTTGATGATCCATCAAGTTCTCTTCCAGCTCTGCAGTTCTAAGATTATTGTGATTATTATTCTACACGGGTGAGCAGGAAAGTGACTGTTTCTGGATTTTTTGAATAGCAGTTCCCCTGGGCAGAATGCGGCAGTTCCTTAGCAACTGCTCAACCTTCTCCTGTGAAACAATGCCTCCTTTTGTCGCCTCTCCAGGTGTTTTGTGACTACCACGGCCATTCCCAGCGGAAGAACGTGTTCCTGTACGGATGTAGCATAAAGGAGACCTTATGGCAGGCAGGACACACAGTTGACACCACCGTTGTCACAGAGGATGTTGGTTACAGGGTAAGCCGTGTGTCTTCTATCACCTACTCCTGCCCCCAAAAACTCTCAAAGGAATTGTCTCGCTTGTCCTTGCTCGAGATGCAGAATAAATCCCTTCAATTACAAATTCAGGTGGCGGGCACTGCTAACAAAAAAGGAAAAAAAAATTGGAATCAAAACATGTCATTAAGAAACAGAAGAGATGTATCAACATGTTGGAGGAACTCTAAAGACTGCATTCATAATAGGAGCAGAATATTAGGTGTCATCGGGAAATGGAAAACAAAAAGCCAGTAGAAAAGTGAAACGAGTGGGAGAGAGGAAATGGCATGCTTGAGCCCTTCATGATTTAGAATGTCCTTTAAAAGGTCTTGACTAGCAGGAAGTACAAACAGGAACATTCCCATTAGGAGGTAAGGATTAGGGCTGTAAGGAAATCTCACGTTGGCTGAGATTCTAATTGAGGTTAAACATGCATGTTCGTATTTGGCATCCCCTTGCAAGTGAGGAGGAGGAACTGAAATTGTTTTCTCCTTCCATGGATTTTTTCTCATGATTTCCACAGAGTTCTTGTTGAGAGAGATGTTTTGCCCCCAAAACTGCCCCTTTCCAGCACAAATATTGCATTTGTTTCCCAAATTACCCAATTTTTGGCGATTGTGCAAATTGTCCGAATGTAGGGTGCCTGCTGCTTTCTTTACACATTGGAAGCACTGGGTTGTTTGTTTGTATCTTCCTGAGCACTCAACCCATCCTCCCAGGCTTACTGGGTGCTTTCAGTTTGCCTTTTGAATGACTCTGGAGACATGAGCTGCAAATTAGAGATTTGGAAAGGGAAAAAAATTTAAGTCTCGCTTTCTGTAGGAGCTAAAGAGTCTGAGACTCAACTATTCTTCATTGAGTTTTCTTGTTGCATCAAGGCAGACTAAATCAAGAAGAACAAGAAATTGAATGTTTATATTCGTCTCTGGACAGGATAGATATCACCAGTTGAATGAGGCAGTCCCTTGAATTTTTTTCTATCTCCCTCAAAATCTCTTGCTTCTTGCATGAGAATGAGGGTCAAATCACATGCCATTGTTAGCACAGAATGAAAACAAGACATATTAGCCTTTTCATCATGCAGTTCACTCCCAGTATCAGGTCTGGTCCACCAGAATGCAAATTAGCCTGGTGTTGAACTTCTGGTTATCAAGCAGAAAGTAACACCAGTGAACCGGCAAGGCAGGGGAGATCTGAAATCCTCACTGGATCATGAATCTTTTGGAAATACACCAGTGGCTGTCTATATTTTGCACTTTGCAAAATATATGAGGGGTGGTGAGTGTACCTCCTATCATTAAAGTGTCTCCTTCAGTGATTTTAATACAGGAGCCTGTGAAGACTGAAATACTGCCCAAAAGAGGATCATATGAGTCCTCCCTTATATGAGAAGGAAATTGACTGCAATCTGTCCTAAACTTGAGGATGTTTGGTTTCTCATACCTCAACTTTGAAAGCTAAAAGGGATGAAAAGTTGAACAGCTTTAGAATCATAAAATCATAGAATGTTTGAGTTGGAAGGCCTTCAAGCCCAACCCGCTGCTCAAGGCAGGAATCCAAATCAAAGCAGGTCTGATTGTCTAAATTTCTCTTGAAGGCCTCCAGCGTTGGAGCACTCACCACCTCCATTGTCATACTGCTCTAACAGTTAAGAAGTTTTTCCCGATCTTCAGCCTAAATCTGACGTCTTGTAGCTTGAGCTCAATTGTTGCTTGTCCTGCACTCTAGGATGATGGAGGACAGATCCCGCACCTCCTCCGTAGGACAACCTTTCAAATATTTAGTGGTTTCCTTGTCTAATATCTGAGACAAAGGGAACGGGTTTTCTTTCCCCTAACCAAGAGTTCAGCACATGGGTACAAACGGATCTCTCCGTTGTTGTTGGTTTTTTGGAAATGTACAATTAAAAGGAAATTAATGAGAAAATAAACAGAGAGGAAACAACCATTAGCTTGAGACCCGAGAAACACAGTTAGAACAAACAGAATATTAAATTCCTATTTCCTAATGTTTATAAATGAGCATTGCACACACTTGTGTTCCACTTACCTGCCAGCATTTGTATTTAATTAAAATAATAAAGGTTGATTATAAAGACAGTTTCTATTGTCTTAAGGAGATAAATGCAACTGGGGAATCTGCCTATAGTTTTCTTCCCCCGCTCCAAAGCCTTTGGAAAGAGTTGGACATGGACAGCAGGAGGACGTTGAGACCTTCACAGTAAATTTGGACTGGATCTTATTTTCGTTTGTACATGTGTGAATGTGTATGGGATACACATACACAGAGAGCATGTCAACCGAGGGAATCATACCACGTGCCAAAAGCGTGGAGACAGTTCTCAGCCAACCCCAACTCTCATCTAATGGAAATCTACATCCATTGATGCTCAATCTCTTCCATCCAGCTTTTTTTTCTTTTTTGAATGGCATCATGAGAACTTGGGGTCAACCAGCAACTTATGCTTGGGACCATGAAGCAGAGCATACTCGTATAGAATGATGGGTGATGGAAGGGGAGGTTCGTGAAACTTACCTGGGGGGAGAGATATAAGGCTGGTCTCTTATGCTTTTCTGTTTGAGTGACAATCTCTACATCTTTGTGATGTACATCTGCTAAAATCCATGTGTGCGAGAAGGAGGCAGACAGGAAGGATACTCAACCTATCCTCTTAATTTTGAAAAAAAAAAAACCTTGTTTCCCACTGTCAGTTTTAAATGGTGAGTGTTGCATCCTGATCCATATATGTTTCTCGTAACCATTGAGTGGGGATGAGATTCCTTACCAGTCTTTGTCCTTCCATGTGAGAGCGACTCCTTGCAAACAGAGGGAGAGTTATATTGTTGTGTGGTCAACAAGAGAGAGAAAAAAAGATGAGAAGAAGACTTCTTTAAGGAAATGAAGCAAAACTGTGCAAAATTAATACAGTTTGCACAGAATAATGGTTGCTACTGCGTTATGGCAGCTTTTAAGGATAAGGAAGTGTGTCTTTTTAAACCCCAAGCCACTACACTGTATCCGTACCTCTCTCTCTCTCTCTCTCTGTGTTTTTTTGTTATCAAAGGAGAAAAGCAGAGATTTTATGCAGGGGATTTGTGCAATTTATGGAGAAATTTACAAGGGGCGGGAAGCATTTCTTGTCTTGCAATCTTTTGGAAGAGATGGTTCTTGTGACTGTTGAAAATCTCATCAAGGAGTCTTGTCAAACCAAGACTGCCAAAGGCTACAGGAAATAATCATCTAAACCATGTTCTTTACACCCTTAGCAGTGGCTAGAGTTTCCTCGCATCAGCCAGTAACATTACGAGTAGGGAGAAAATGTCATGGATATCAGAATCCGTTGGCCAATGAGGGGGGGAAAAATGTGAAAGCTACAGAATTCGTAAAATACTTCTGTTCACTTTCATAACCGTAGGTGGCGTCATTTGCTCAGGTTAAAAAAAAGCCCAACTACCCAGAAGGTGCGTAGTTCAGTCCTCATTTAATGGACATCATACCCATTTTCTCCAGTGGAATATTTTGTGTATAAAGTCTTGCAGTTTTTCTTGCTCTGTTTTTCTTTTTTAAAATCTGAGAGGAAAACACAGAGATTAGAAGGACACAATGGATTTTCAGCTGCGATTGGTATGAAAAGCAGAATAGCTAGTATTTTGGACAGTCTCTCTTGCTCTTTATTGGCTGGCACAATTTACAGGGGGGCAAAAGTGGCTTTTTTCACTGTCTCTTAAATGCTTGCATTTTTTTTTTCTTGAAGCATGAGTTTCTTTTGTCCTCTTTTCATGCCCATTTGTATGTGGGGGTGGGGGTGTCCCTACACTGTTCTGTATATACTGTCATTTGCATTGTCTTATGCATGTGCCGTTTTTTAACAATTTTCCCCGTTTGTGGTACTGTATGTGCTCCTTGCTCATTTGAGTGTGTCAGTTCCCCAGTGCGTTTGATTTTTGTACAGATTTTTTTAAAATGGAGCAGAGCACCACCCAATTCGCAGACGAGTGCAAGAATTATTGTGTTCTGGTTAATGCAAGTCCCTTGGAAAGGACAAATTATTAACTTAAATTAAAATAGATACCAAGATAACACCACCCCCATACACAAAATTAAGGATATAAGAGCATAAGGAAACCCCTGTGGCTCAGATCAAAGCTTTACCTCGCGCTGTGTGTCTCACAGCGAGCCGCCTGATGCTCTTGGCGTACCCACAAGCCGAGGGCAAAGTCAACTATCCTCCTGTATGGTTAGGAGACATGATGGTCCTATCTCAGAGGCGCCCTCCAGGAAAGCAGAGCCTCACTAAAACCCTGTGAAGTAAAATACACAGCTGTCCATCTTGGGGGGGATAGCTTTATGAGCACACCTGGAAATGAACAAAAATCTATGTTCAAGCTGTCAAGCTCTCCACGTCTTTCAGGTACATAAAGCAGGCAGAGGACAATGAGGGTGATCTGATGGTAGAATTGCTGCCACCACCCATTCTGTGCTGCCTGAGGTCTCCCTTGCCAGGGGCCTCTTTCTCTCTGACACCACCCGGCCATCTTCCTGGCCTGGCTGCTTCTCGGGGGACGAGGAGGGCCTTTTCTCCCCTGATGCCAACCCCCCCCCCAATGTCTTTGCAGACTGTCTACTTCTCAGCCAGGTACATCAAGAACATCTTGGCCCCAAAGATCTTCAAACGTAGCCATCAGACCAGGAGAAGCTAGACTAAACCTTTGGAGGCCCGAAATAGCACACCTTACTGAATGGATCGATGTTGACAAGGGGTCTCCCACAAGGACAAGATCCTAGCTGGACCACCAGGAAGGCACTTAACAGACTTCAAAGCAAAACAGGAATATCAAAGAATCATCAAGTGAAATGTAGCTGCTTGGATAGAGGACAAATTTTCTGTGACTGTAGAGAAATTCAATCAAGGCAGCACTTGTTTGCATGCAACTTGTGCCCCACCATATGTACAAAAAAAGATCTAGGAAAGGGCCAAGAGAATGTGATTGACGTAGACAGCTTCTGGTCACAATCAGTCTAATTATCTTAGCATTTTAATTTGCTTTAAATTTTATTTTATTTTAATCTATATTAACATTTTAATTTGTTTTAAATTGTATCTATGTTAACATTTTAATTTAATTTAATTATTTTATTTTATTTTACCTATACTAACACCTTAATTTGTTTTATTTTTATCTATATGTCATCCATATCCATAATTTTAAATTGTGCAGTGCTCTGTTATGAATAAAGTAATATGGGGAGGGATGGCCACGGGCATTTGTTCGTGTGGTGTGGCCAAGACAAGCCTAGCCACGCTCCTCCCCACCCACCTCCATACACATTTCTGGAGAATTCTGCAGGTGGTGGCCGGAAGCAGTGGCATCTTTCATCTCTCCTTGCCTTTGATAATGAGAAAGCTTGCATGAGCACTGGATGATGCCCTTGTTTCTTGAAGGCATCTTGTCTTCCACACACCCAGAATAGGCAGGTGCCCTGTGATCCTTTCTGTGCTGGGAATTAGCTCCCCTTCCTGAATTTACCAGATCCAGATGGCTAGAAATTCAGTTTCAATTCCTTCTTGGAGAATGAAATATTTTGGTTAGAACTCAGTGAAAGTTTTAAAAAGTCAAACGTTGAAGAAAGCTAGACAGATTCTCTAACAGCAGTGTAGTGGATGGGTTCGTTATGGAGATGGCGTTGGGACCTGGAATCATCATCATCATCATTAGAAATGCAGAGCTGGAAGAAACCCTATGGATGATCGAATCCAGCCTCTCTCTCAAGGAGCCATAGTGGGGATTTGAACACCCAACCTCTGGCCTTGCACCCAGAGACCAGCAGACTTGCCACCCTTAATGCTGTGTTGGTGATGATGTGAGACAGAGCCTTTTTGATGGCTGCCCCTCAGGAGCTTCCTTGACAAAGATAGGCATTCTCCCACCCCCACTTCCCTGTCTTTTCATGGGCGTGAAAAAAAACTTTCATTTAGATTGCCTTTCAGCAATTGACCGACTGCTGATGGAAGGGTTTTTCCTAGATTGGGGCTGTCAAGTTTTTACCAATGTGTATAAAAATTGCTTCTTAATTCAACAGGGTTTTAATGTTATAATTGGAGAGAGGGGGTATCAAAGCTAAATAAAGAATAATTCCAAACTGCTTAATTTTTTTAAAAAAACCTCCTACATGATTAGATGGATGGATAAGACAGATGGATGGATGGATGAATGAATGCAGAAATGCAATGTATACTCTTTTTCTTTTGGCTAAGGGTGAATTTATTTTGTTCGTTGCAGACTCTGCCAAAAATCTTAGACAAAGTGGCTCCGGCATTTCTCATTAGCGGCTGCAGCTTTTTGGTGGAGAAGTCACGTGAGTCTACAGCACGAGTCGTGGTTTGGCGAGAAATCGGAGTTCTGAGGAGCTACACCATGGAAAGTACCTACTGTGGTTGCAGCCACGGCCTCTACAAGGTACAGTGACGAATGAATGAATGAATGAATGAATGAATGAATGAATGAATGAATGAATGAATGAATGAAAGCAAACTCCTCTGTTTGAAGTATCTAAAATAAATATTTGAAAGTGGTGGTAGGAGTTGTCGCCATCTGCCATCAAGTCATCTCTGACTTATGGAAACCCTATGAATGAGCAAACTCCAAATTGTCCCGTCCTCAATAGCCCTGCTCAGCAATTGTAGACTCAGGCTTATGGTCTCTTTTAGGGAGTTAGTCTGTCTCATGTTCTTCCTCTTTTCCTGTTGCTTTCTACCTTTCCCAGAGAATCCTGCCTTCTCGTGTTGCGCCCAAAATAGCTTCACCATTTTTGCCTCCAGAGATAGTTTGGGATTGTTTTGTTAGAGGACCCACTTGTTCTTCTTTCTGGCAGCCTAGAACAGGGCTGTAGATTAGTCAAAAGGATGTGTCAGTTTCTTTAAAGGCAAAAAAGCCCATCATACTGTGAATGGAGAGGAATAGAGCAAATGTATTGCCCATGATCACTGCAGATGGTGACGGCAGCCACGAAATTAAAAGACGCCTGCTTCTTGGGAGGAAAGTGATGACAAACCTCGACAGCATCTTAAAAAGCAGAGACATCACCTTGCCAACAAAAGTTTGAATAGTCAAAGCTGTGGTTTTCCCTGTAGTGATGTATGGAAGTGAGAGCTGGATCATAAAGAAAGCTGACCGCCGAATAATTGATGCTTTTGAATTGTGGTGCTGGAGGAGACTCTCGAGAGTCCCCTGGACTGCAAGGAGTTCAAACCTATCCATTTTGAAAGAAATCAACCCTGAGCGCTCACTGGAAGGACAGATCCTGAAGTGGAGGCTCCAGTACTTCGGCCATCTCATGAGAAGAGAAGGCTCTCTGGAAAAGACCCTGATGTTGGGAAAGTGTGAGGGCAAGAGGACAAGGGGACGACAGAGGACAAGATGGTTGGACACTGTCATCAAAGCTACCAACATAAATTTGACCCAACTCCGGGAGGTAGTGGAAGACAGGAGGGCCTGGCGTGCTCTGGTCCATGGGGTCACAAAGAGTCGGACATGACTTAACAACTAAACAACAAACAACAAAATTGTCCAGTGCACTAGGCAGCTTGGCTAACACTCCCTTTTCTTTTTGCCTTCCTGTGGCAGTTTTATTTCTTCTTCTCCCTCTGCAAACAGCTGCCCTCCCATTCCCCTTAAGAATCCATGCAAAAGGATGCAAAATGTTCAGAGAACTCTGTCTCCCAGCTGAGCGGAGCTCTGGATATTCCTGTATATTTCATCAGCAGTTTATAGTGGGAAGACTGAAAACGTGCTCCAATATTGAGATTCTTAAAGCAGAGACTCTCCCAACTTTACTCCTGATAAAACAGAACCGTAATTGAATGAATGGTCAAGTTGCTGCCCTTTTGAAAGGATTGTGATTCATTGTGCTTTAAAAGGTACGAGCCAAGTTCTGGGGAAGTCTAGCTGGTTCTTTTGAAGACCCGGGCGCAAAACCTTGTGCAAAGCAGACAAGAACCAGTTCCAAAAAAGAGGGCATGTTTTGTTGGTTCTATTGACAAGAAGAGCTTGTAATTTAATTAAGAACTCAATCTCCAACCTTCGGAAGGGCAAATCTCAGTCCTTGCAAATGTATTTTATTCATTGGTCTCATTAAATTGCACAGGTTTCAATAAGAAGCTTTCGAACACTGGTAGACATTGATCAATACTTTCCTTAGCATGCAGTAGGGTATAGGCTAGGACGGCTGGCTCTTAATCCCAAGAAAATGGTTATTCTTCTATAATTTGTTCTGATTATGTTCTGTCAAGTCACCTCCAATGTACGACGGCCCTAGGAAGGAATAATCTCCAGAATGTGTTATCATGAACAGCCCTGCTCAGTTCTTACAAACGCAAGTCAATTCACCTCGCAGTTGGTCTTCCAACAGATTTCAACTGTTTAATCCATTGCATTGCTCAGGAAAGCCAAGGAATCTTCCTTTTTAAGCTGATGAGAATACTGTCCTCCGTTGCTGCCAACGGAGCCTCTTCTTTAGTTTTTCCTTTTCTTTTCCCTCTGCCAATCACAACACATAAATGCTAGATGTAACATCTGTGGAACATCTGGAAGGACCACTCTCTTCTGCTTCATGCCCATAGGGCATTTTCCTCCCTGTGGTCAATCTGAAAGTGAAAAAATACCTGTAACGTGACTCCGTTTTACACCTTTGTCTAAGAACCAGGCAGGCTAATGATTAGGATCATCTCGGAGCTTGGAAATAATTCAGTGCTAGTAACTAGTTAGAAAAAAATATCACACCTTATTGTTTGTAATTAATTCCTTTGTGTAATATCTAAAGCATGATCAAGTGACATTAGGACAGGCATTTAATGAATGAACCATTTTCTTCATGTTGAGGTCTCTCTGTAACTGTAACTAGTTTTAGTTACTTCAGTATAGAGGCAGAGGAGGAATTTCAAGTGATGGCTCATGTTGTGCCTTCTGTAGCTGCTTTGTATCTCTGTTATATCTGCTGAGGCCATGACCAAGATGAAAGGAAAGATTTGATTTTATTCAGATTTTTTTTTAAAAAAAGTCAAGGAACAAAATATTTTCATTTCTTCTCATCTTTATTAAGAAGTAGAAACTAAATAACTCTTTTTTATAAAGAAAAAAAATCAACTACCATATTTTCCATGTATAAGACTATACTTTTGTCTAAAATCTTTAGACTGAAAATTGAAGGTCATTTTATACACGGAAGTAAGCTGAGGAGAGAAAAAAACAAGTGGAGGGGAAAGCAGGGATCAAAGCAATCTTGCAGTGCTTTGATCCCTTCCCCCCTACACTTGCTAAGCCCCACTTACATTTCTTAATTTTGGGTTAGAAAAATGGGGTGCGTCTTATACATGGGGGCATCTTATACACAGAAAAATACAGTACATTAGTTTTTTGGGGGCACCTTGAAAGTGTAAGTATAATCCATTACTCTTCTAAAGTACTCTGTCCAGTACTTCTGGCTGGTTCACTAGTTCTGCAGGATTTTACCAGTAACCATCAAAAGAAAATGGATGCTAGATTTGCCAGCCAAAGGCTTAAAACATTTGGTTAATAAAGGAGGGAGGCGGATTATGTCAACAGCACAGCATGGGTATCATTATCAGGAGACACTGAAACAAGGGGAAAGTTGGTTGCCTAGCTCATCACCACTCTTAGGGCATGACCACATGGGCTGGAAGACCCCCGGTTGTCTCGCTTTTGCGGTTATTTAAGTCATTTATAAATTTGTTTATTGCAGAAGGATAGAGCGAGTCTGGATTTGCATCCCTAGGGAAGTGAACCTTCAAATATTCAATTCGTTTTTTCATTCCCATGACATTGCCTCCATAAGCCGTGGCAGCACACAAACGTGCCGATGAATGCTGGGTGAATTGTCTCCGCCGTTTGGTACAATATTAGAAATGTATCTAACTCGGATCTTCTTTCTTCATCCACGTTGGATGGACCACAGTGGGCGAGATGGTAGCACTGTAGCCATTGTGTATCTGTTGGGGAACAGGCAGGAAAAAGGGTCATGCCTTTCCTTGTGGTCCATAAGGAAGCAGTTGAACTCTAAAGCAGCCATAAAAATTTTCGGCTCCGAACACATTGCAAATGATTTCGGTCTGTTGGAAAACTTAGTCCCTGTTGAATCGCGAGGTCATTATTGTAAGGTCATCTTTTTCATTTCTTCCTCTTCCTCTCCCCTCCTGCGCTTAGCATTATCATTTATCCAAAAGATGGAGGACACTTAAAACATGCCCAGGGGTGTATTTTCCCCTCTTCCATTGTAAGAATATAAATATGTTTGCAGTTTCTCAGGTTTAGATGGCTTTCAAGTTGTTCCAATCTTTTCTCCCCCGTATTGCTAAGCCCCTGATTTGTTAGTCCCAAAATGAAATATCATTTCTTAACACTGACATTTATGTTGGAGCTACATAAGAGGACATAAAGCTATTACCTTCTAGTAATTGATGTTTTAAGGCACATAACGTACGGGTGAAATACCCACCAAATGCTGGGAATCTGTATCAAAATGTAACCTGCGAATATGGGATGTAATGAAGTACTTGAGGCGAACTAGTTCTAAAATCACTTTTTAGCTTCTTTTTGCTTTCTTTCCTTTCTGGGGATCCCTGCCTCTCTCCATCATCAATCCTGAGGGGATCTAGACCCTTCTCTGGAGACTGTAGCTCCTGAATAGAGATGGGCAGGAACCGGTTTGTCCCAGTTTGACCTGCTTCGTAAATGCAACGGCACAGCTGCTGGTGCTCCCCTGACCAACTCCTCAGCTGATCTAGCCCCTCGCCAGGCCCAGCTTGCATGTTTTCCCCACCCTCTCGGCTAATCTCCCAGTCATGAGCAAGAGCACAGACTTCCCTGCCACGTACTTCTGTCCGAGTGGGAGATCAACCAAGAGGACAGGACAGAGAAGCCTGAGCTGCTGCCGGAACTGGGAGATCAGTTGAGGAAGCTAGCACACTGGCCTTGGTGAGTAGCTTCTTGGGGCAAAGGAGACAGAGGAGGGAAGCACCAGCACCTCAGCAGCCACCTTTACGAACCAGGATGAACTAGGACGAACCAGTTCGTGCCCATCTCTAAGCCCTGAAGTATCCCTCAGTTTTTTCCCCCCAAACAACAGCTATGGTTAGTTTTTGCCTCTCTGTGCCTGTGTCCCTTCTCCTCTTTTTGCTTTCAAAACTATTGGTGATGATTGCTGTTGGTGGGCATAGTAAATAAATTGTGGTTTGACTGGTTCTCATATCATAGAAGAACCATCTGCAAATTGACGCAGGCCACCACAATGTGGGTGTCCTCACAGGTGGTGTTGCATTTGTACCTGATTAGAAAGTACAGTAACTGGTGCCTCATTGCATTGAAGCTGTAGCCTTGAATGGGTTGTGTGTGCCTTTCTGATCCATCAGCCTATCCTGTCCTGTCTATTCTTTTACTGTGTATGAATTAGTGCTCGCGGGAGCTAGTTTCACACAGGGGAAAGATGCTTAGTGTTGCACAGAAATTTCCCGGCGAGTCGCTGTGTTACTCTTTTGCAGCCATAATGAGGCAACAGATTTTATTGGGCCTAACCTTTCATGAATTGTTGCTTACTCCCTTGGATGCCGTTTTATGCAGATTTCTCCAGATAACATGGAGACCTAATATGCGTCGGCTTAGATCACAGAAGTAAATCCCCACTAGTCAAGGAGCAGAAATTGGCAACTCTTTAATAATTTGTCAGTTCCCCTCTGTGATTTATGTCATTGCACCTGGAATCAAAAATAATAATAATAATAATAATTAAAAAAAATGCAAGTTTACCTGTGCTTTTCAGAGGCCCATCTCTGATACGACTTGTCCATTTTGAGAAGAGTTATTTATTTATTTTTTTGGAAAGAGGCATCTGGAGGGTTGATCTCTCTGCTGCAATTTGTGGTAGGCTAATTCATCAGCTGCCGGTCCTGTCAATTGTGGCGCTTGTCTTTTGTTCTAAGGGAAGGGAATGCGACCTGCCTAGAATTCAAAATTGAGACTCCCACTTGGAGGGGTGCGGGCGTGTGGATGTGACAAAGACGTAAGAGGGCAGGGTTCGATACTTCAGGTATAACTAATAAAAATGAAAAGTGACCCTTTCCTTGCTTTCTCTCCCATCTCATCTCAAAGTCATTTGGCTTCAAATTGCTGAGAATTAAATCGCAGCACTCGGTTGATCTCCTTTGAGCTGCCCTGCAAGTCTGTCTGATCAATGGAAACGCAATAAGCCGGCCGCCCTTAAGGAACGGGAACATAAAACCAAAGGAACCATTGATCTCCTCCAAGGTTTTATTCTACTGACGGAAGAGGAAGGAAAACTCCCCAGCAACACCCCCCGCATTTGTTCTTCACTGTCGAATCGACTTACACAACAAAGAGCCTTTTTACCCCCTCAAAAATGCAGGAAGAGGTGACTAAGGTAGGAGAAGAAGGAGCTCTCAGTCCCTCTGCTTAAAAATGGTAAAACAAAGCTTTTGAAGACAAAATCGGTTGGACTGCTATCCAGTGTGTACTTTGGCTGGGAGCAACTCCCTGCCATCTTAGCAAATATCTCTCTAACGAAGGGGTAGGGAATCTCTAAACTTTTGTGAGTATCACATAACCCATCCTTGGCTACCTCCATCCCTACCCCTTTTTTATTGCAATGTATATATATTGTGGCCATCCCTTAGTGGCCAAATATATATACAATTCAGCCCCTTGCACCCCCTAGTGGTCAAAAATATAAATAACTAAATCCCTTGCACCCCCTAGTGGCCAAAAATATAAATAATTGAATTCCTTGCACCCCCTAGTGGCCAAATATATATGTAATTGAGCCCCTTACACCCCCTAGTGGCCAAAAATAATTGAAATCCTTGCACCCACTAGTAACCAATATATATATTATTTAATTTTTTGCACCCTCTAGTGGCCCCAGGTCCAGTTTTATATATATATATATATATATATAAGGACTAGGGCAGGAGTTCTGTGGACCCCTCAAGAATAGGGAAATGACCAACCTTGCCCCTTAGATGATGCAAGCAGACTTTTTGACTCACAACTTTTTTTTTTTTACTTTTCTAAAAAAAATGTGAAGGTGCAAGAGTGTTGGGAGGCCCTGAAGCTTCCGCACAAGTGTATGCAACCCAAGGGCAGTGCGCTCACCGTTTCTTCTATAAATTGTAATCCTGGGAAGCTGATTCTTTTGGACGAGAACTCCCAGACACCCCTCTAGTTATTATGACCAGTGAACAGGCTGGCAGGAAGGAGTCAGAACTGTAGCCTGCAAAACTAACTTTCCCGAGCTCTGTAACTGACTGAGTGACTTTTTGCTTGAAGACCAGGTAAATGAATGAAATGGCCTTGTGAGTCACTTGCGCTGATGCATTGTTCCATTGTGTGCAATGTGGTATCAAACACTGATCACCATTTACAGCACTCCAGAGTTTCAAACAGGAGCCTTTCTTAGCATCGCCCGGAGATACTCAGAACTGAACTTGTGATGTTCTGCATTCAATTCCTTGGCTCTATCATTAAACCGAAGCCCTTTTGCCATTGAGCTGCTGGTGGAAATGAATCTGTTTCCGCCTTGTTCCATCTAAAGAAAGGTTTCCCAAAACATATTCTACCTTTCCTGCCTGGGCATCAAATGTTCAGCTCCATCTTCTGCCCCAAAAACATTTCCATGTAGCCCTTGATACAGTGACTCTGCACCACAGATGTTCATGTATATCCTTGTATTATGCAACTTCTTACTGCACCGGAATAGAACGTTGTCGCATGTGGTTGAGCCTTGAAGAAAATGAAAGGAGAATAGAGCAAGTTTGAGGCCAAGCTGATGGAGCATTGTTGTGAGCCACAGGGAGCTACAGGACTGGGTTTAAAAATGATTACAGATAATTTGCTGGCCTCTTTTGAAGTGAGTTTTACTTGTGATATAGATTTCTCTTTGAACAGAGCCTTGGGGAAGATGGAAAGGTTTCCACTGTCCACTTCAAACTGGCATGAGATATAGAAGTTCAAATATATATATAGATATATCCAGAGAGAAGGTGGTGTCAACGGCACCAGCATGAGGGCGCATGGCTGCTACCTCTTTGGAGTTGTCACTGACAGTCCTCCGAAATTTTGAGGAAAATTCAAAAGCTTCTAGATGTGACATTCAAAACAGCGAGCATTTCCATTCCAAAGGCTTTTTTTTTCATTTGTTTAGCCTCTCACACAAGTGAAGGATCAAGGAAAGCCAGGTGCTCTCCCAGGGCTGACTGACACCGCTAGCTATCATGAAACAACTGTTCCGTCAATTGCAAGCTTCTCTGACTTGAATTCTCAAAAAAACAGCTGAGTTGAAAGCAGAAGAGCCCTGGAATAATTATAGGCTTTTGATTTTGTTCTGTTCTCTGTGATAGCTATTAGCCACTGGCGCAGTTCTTAGCTTGCATACGGAGGAGGGTAAAGTGTAGAGTTAATTGAAAATACAAAGAAAGATCTGAAGACCCAAATCTTTGCTTTGGAAACATAAAGGATAGCTGATCCACCTCATTTAGCCATCTTGACTGGTGAAGGCCATGCCTGTGTGCCCTGGACCAAGATCCTTTGGAAGCCGGGTTCTCCAATGGCTGTACAAGGGGATACCTCTGTAACATGTCTCCTTCGAGTAGGGCCTTGCACCTTAGACATTTGGAAGGAGAAGTCCCACAGAAGCACCAATGAAGTCTGGCTCTTATGAATGAGCCTTTGGATAGTCTCCAACAAGCAGGAAATTTCTGGATTCCACAGCAAGATCCTTGATCCTCAGGAGACGTTCTACAGATGAAGTCAATGACGGAAGGAGAATGTGTCAGCCTTTTCTGAAGCAGCAGTCAAAGGAATGGAGTTTAGATGTACAGTAATTCTTTTGGGGATGAAGTTCTCTAGGCATTCACCTGGGAAGTTTAATAAAACCTTGATGTTTGTTTCAGAACAGTGTGGAGATAATTGTCTCTTAGCTTTATGGCAGGATTGCAAGCTACAGTCCTGAATTCAAGTGAACCATCGCTATGGCAGCCTACTGCACCTACCTGGTGCTGTCCAGGGTCCTGAACAGGGCTCACTCCTGATGTGCACCCATTATTCGCCATAGCTTGCCTCTTCTTCCCTGAAACCCTTGCTTTTCTGGGATCATGGAAATGCTATAAGTGTTATAATAGTGCTGTGAAAAACAAGGAGGGGGAAGAAAAATGCATCTGATTTTATTCAACAGAAACAGGAAAAAAAAACCCAAAGGAAATTAAGGGAAATCCTGTACCTATGACTATTTTGCAATAAGCAGTAGGATGTTGGCTGACAAACAAGCGGGTCTGAGATCAAATCAAGCCTGAACTCTCTCTGGAGGCAAAAATGTTGAAACTGAGGCTGTCCTATTTTGGGCACATCAGGAGAAGGAAGGATTCTGTGGGAAAGTGAATAATGTTGGAAAAGGTGGAAAGCAGCAGGAAAAGAGGAAGACCAAATATGAGATGGGCTGACTCCCTAAAAGAAGCCACCGGCTTGAGTTTACATGAGCTGAGCAGGGCAGTTGAGGACACAGCATTTTGGAGATCGCTCATTCATAGGGTCACCATGTGTTGGAAGTGACTTGCTGGCACACAATGAACAACAAGTTGGCTGAGATGAAATTCAGGAAAATTGCCTTCTTCTCCTACCTTACGATGTCTGGAGATAGTTGCAAAATACTTGTCAGATTGCCACTAGAATTGTTGTGACTTGCAGTGAGATTACAAAGCCCCATAAATAGGAGGTGGGCACGAAGTGAACCATAAGCCAAAAAAGACTATAGGAACTGGGCAGGTTTGTGGTTGAGTTCATGGTTCGGCTTGTAGATCCTGTTAAAATAGCAAAATTGCGAACTGGCTTGGTTGTTTGGGGGGCAGGGGTGTGTGATAGTTTGTGGTTCCTGGTTCATGGATAGCCACAAACCACGATTCATCATGAACCATTGATTTTCTGGTTCATGCCCATCTCTGCCCAACAACATAAAGAGAGAGAGAGGAGCTGTCATGCAGGCACTGATTAATGGTAAGGCCCCATTTTTGACAGACTTTTGGAGGATTTCTCTTTCTCCCTTTCGAGTAGATCGATTCTCTGCTCAGTTGGTTGGAGACTATTGAGAAACTTTCTGCACACTTATAGTTGAACAAGGGTGTTCTCTGCCTATTGATAAAAAGGATGCTTATTCAGGTCAACAAGTCACAAAGCTTAAAAAGATATGATTACTTTGGTGAAAAAGTCTTGGGTTACTGAACATGAGAAGGCCATGGTCCTAAATAGAACAGAAGAGATTTTTAAAACAATCTCTTTCCAGGAGGTAAATAAGGACAGGAGTTGGTTGCTTGTTGACAGCCAATTGGAGCTCCATCTGTCAAGATGCCATTTAGACCTTTTCTTGGAGGGATGTTTCCCCTGGCACATGCTTTGGTGGATTGCAACTGTCAACACAACCCACCTGCTCTCTGCTCCCGTGTTGAAGGATTCTACCACTGGTAGTGGAGAAATGTCCTGTTGTTGTATTGAATCCGTAATGCTCCTGAAAGTAGCACAGGAGGGACTATGCCTCATGTGTCCTCAGTGCATCCCATATTTAAAAAACCACAAAGAAATTAAAGGCATAAAATAGACATAAAAGTGTAGCAGAATAGTAGGGAGAGAATATATGTAGCCAGGTTTGCTTTTGAATTCAGGCGGATGAGACAAAAGAAGATGTAAAGCTACTGCTCTCATAGTGTTAGCTAAGACTAAATATGTAAAATCCTTCTTGTTTTCATCTTCACTAGCAAATAGGAGGCATTGCAATATCATTCTTGTCCTTACTGAGGATGACGAGCAAGTTCACGATGCTCTCCGTGAGAATGAATGAGGTTTTGCACAAAATGTGCCATGCTTTCTGCAAAACAGTGTGATTTGCACAATTTGTATAACTGCTTGGATGCTATAAATTGCTCAAAACAAGGGCTAGTGTGGCTTTATTACAGAACTTGAAGGTCTGGATAGATTGGCTTATTTCAATCTTAACAATCAATGAGTTCTTCTAAGTTGGCTCTGTGTTTGTCCGTGTGTCCGTCTGTCCGTGCATGTGTTTGTATGCCTGCACACACAGTTTAATTCTTAAAGAGAAAGGACACCGGAGACTTTTGTTCAAACTAAAGAGCTCTTGAGGAATAGGGAAAATCTCTTTCATCCTCAGCTAGAGGTGTGAAATCTTGTCAGATTTTGAAATTTGTTGTAGAAGAATCTCATTTTGTCAAGACAAACCTCAGTTGAAGAGAATGAGAAATTCAGTGGCTATTTTTCACTCATTCACTAGCTCATGACTTACACGAACTGCAACAGGGAAAGGCTATCCCATTACCTCTACTGGGCCATGGGTTTAGCCTAGCAAGCTGATATTTATTTATTCAAACATTTGTACCCCACATTTCTCTTCAAGAAGTATTCTGCAGATGTCTGAAGAACAGTAGACAAAGTCCCTGCCTCCAGGGTTACAAATATGTATATATTTTTCTTTTCATGCTGAAATTTACAGTATGCCCTGAGAGTGTTTATTAAGAGCTAACGCAGGTTGCTCAGTGGACGGTATTCTGAAGTATGGATAAGGACTACTAACGCTTCACTCTGAAAGATGTTCCGTCTGGATCAGTGGCCCATGTTTCTGTATAAATATATTTCTGAGGCCGCTGTGGGATTTTTCATAATGGTTGGCAATGTTAGTCAAAAACCTGCTGATCAATCGCAGTAGCTGTATATTGTGCTTAAACTTTCCAATATGTATGTAAACAAGGGGGGGGGGGAGAATGCCGGTCCTCATTTAATCAAGGCAAGAGAGATATATCTGAAGCTGCTGTTTTAAAGAGAAGACAATCCACGTTGGTTTATTTTGTCTTGCTCTATTTATTTCCTCCGAGATGCTGTAACCAAAATTTAATACACCATTTTATTCACAATTGCATTAGGAGTGTATTTGGAGCTATAACCTGGCAGGGTATTTCAGAGAGCTTTCCATCTTATGATGATCCGCAAATGAGCATCAAGGTCAAAACAAGGTCTACGGGAATTACAGCTAGTGTTGACTCAGCCTGTGAGCAGTTTCCTGTTTTTCGTGTGCTCTCGAGTCAATTCTGACTTACGGCGACCCTTTTTCAGGTAAACAATACTCAGAAGTGGTTTAACATTCCCTTCCTATGTGAGTGCAGCTTGCCCAAGGCTACCCAGGCTGGGAGTGATATAAAACAATGTTATTGTGAAGAACCCTTTGTTCCTAAAAATGTCAAGGAGGTGTATTGCAAGGTTCCTTATCGGGAAAACTTTTATTGCACTAGCTAGCTGAGATGCTTTCAAACATATGTATACCATAACAAAAAGCATGTCATAGTGTCTTCTGGATCTAAAGGGACGTGGGGTTGAGTGTGCAACCTCATGCCCATCCTCTATGTAGCCTTCCATGGGGCAGTATATACGCAGCATACTTTGTTTTTAGTATTAGACCTATTCATAGATGGTAACCCAGTTTGCTTAGGCAATAGAGAATGCAAAGTAGATGAAAATACACACAAAGAGTCATAAAAGTTGATTTACATTGGTATTCCTCTGATATTTTCAGGATGCTCCTTTGAAATTCCTTTCTTTCAGGATATCCCTTTTGATCTTCCTTCAGGAAGGAACTTAAGTATTTTGTTAATACGTACCCTTTGCTATAGGTAGACATGTCTCTACCCACTGGTCTCATCATCTCCTGGCAAATAGAAGGGGAAAATATGGAGGCAGTGACAGATTTTACTTTCTTGGGCTCCATGACCACTGCAGATGGAGACAGCAGCCACGAAATTAAAAGACACTTGCTTCTTGGGAGGAAAATGATGACAAACCTAGACAGCATCTTAAAAAGCAGAGACATCACCTTGCCGACAAAGGTCCACGTAGTCAAAGCTATGGTTCTTCTAGTAGCGATGTATGGAAGTGAGAGCTGGACCATAAAGAAAAATTGATGCATTTGAATTGTGGTGCTGCAGGAGGCTCTTGAAAGTCCCCTGGACTGCAAGGAGAACAAACCCATCCATTCTGAAGGAAATCAACCCTGAGTGCTCACTGGAAGGACAGATCCTGAAGCTGAGGCTTCAATACTTTGGCCATCTCACGAGAAGAGAAGACTCCCTGGAAAAGACCCTGATGTTGGGAAAGTGCGAAGGCAAGAGGAGAAGGGGACGACAGAGGATGAGATGGCTGGTCATTGAAGCGACCAACATGAATTTGACACAAGTCTAGGAGGCAGTGGAAGACAGGAGGGCCTGGCATGCTCTGGTCCATGGGGTCACGAAGAGTCGGACATGACTAAATGACTAAACAACAACAACAAGACATGTCTCTATGCTGCTCAGGCCATGGCTGTTTTCCCATGATTCATTGAGGGACACCTTTACTGGACTTTTGCTATACATAGGAAATTCTTAGGATATTTTTTATACAATTCCTAAATCCTAATGTACATAGTTTTCTTAAAGGTATCATGAGAAAGAATCTCCCCATTGTAATGAAAGCCGCGAAGGCCTGAATAGGGCAATATAGCATTGCAAGGGCAGAAAGGTATGAAGACGGATTTGTGAAATGCAGTGCTATCTGAATCAAGGTGTTCTCTTTGGTTCCCCACTTTGGAAGGAAGCAGTTGACCTTTTGACACCCTTATTCAACCCTTGGGCTTGCCAACTGGATTTTGACTCGGAGCCCGGACGGCAAGTGAATGATGGATAAGCTCAGCCTGTTTTATGTAACAAAACTTTTACCCAAATAGAAAGAAAAATGGCTTCAGACCGCAGATTGTAAAGGCATCTTGGCTTTTGGATGCAACTTCAAAGTTCTCTCCAAGTGGAATCCTAGAAGTTCTCTTACTGCTGCCCCATTAGCAAAAGGTCCAGCTTTCCCCTGTGCTGGGAACGGCACCTCTTAAATCAGTTCTTTCCTCTCCACTGATGACATCTCTTTGGGACCACCCAACCTGTAATTGAAGAATAAGCCCCACACTCTACAGTTGAAGACACACACACACCAGCTATGATCCAGGGTGGAATCAGAATAGATCTGAATCCATGGAAGTGAAACACATCCATTATTTTTGGGTCCATCATTTCTGGCTGAGCTTGCAAAACATAATAATGAAGCAGTGTGTTCCTGTCTTCAGCACTGATCTCTCTCTCTCTCTCTCTCTCTCTCTCTCCCTGTTGGAAGTTTACTATTATCAGGATTTCCCCCCTTCCTTCCTTCCTTGTGTGGGAACAGCATCTGGATTCTTTATTTTGGGCTCACCTCCTGCAAACCCTCACTCCCCCTTTCACTCATTAAAGAATAATGATGTTATACAAAGAAAAAAAAGGAGCAGACTTCGAAAGCGTTGTCTTCGACCACAATGGCCTCTTTGGGATTGTGAAATTAGGGTAGGGGAAAGGTCTTCAATCTGAGCCCTCCCCAGAAACACAGGATGTGTCTGAAATGTGTCTAACCCAAATGCCCCTCCATGGATCCCTGGCTTTGTTCTCCTTATTCAAACCATTCCATTGATTTCCTCTTGTCCTTTACTTCCTTCCCTCCCACCACACATTTTGAAACAGGGGTTTAAAACACCAGAAAAGCCTGGAGCGGAGATAATCTTGAAGACGGCCCTAAGGGTGTCTTTTAATTTGATTAGAAGACAAGAGTTGAATGCATTTAAGTCAGTTACGTTCTCTGTTATATTTTGGCTGACGTGAAGGAAAGATGAACGCTTAGCCAAAGAGAAATGGGAGAAGAAACCTTCTCTGTAGAGATGTGTAAGGTAAATCCATTTAGCCTGGTTCTATTTGCCAGTCCCAATGAGAGTAGACCCCTTTACATTCCTCTCTGAATGGGAAATCAACACTTAACATAGATCCCATAGATTCACGAGGTCTGTTCCAGTCAAATATAGCAATTGGACATTAGGTCTCTTTATAATCTAATGCTAAAAGACTGCAAAGAAATATTGGGGAACTAAACCTATTTCAAGCCTTCACATGAACTCATGGAAATCTAAAATGGGTAGTAGAGGCATGGGGTAGGCACATCGTTTCCCTCCCCTACACCTCCACACACACCCAGAGACCAGTTAGATCTTTGTGTGGGCAATGTTAATGTCTGAAGATGAGACTGGACATGTGTTTGTCTGGATACATTTACAGAGCCACACTGTTCATAGTGTCTTCTGAATCTAAAGGGACGTGGGGTTGAGTTGTAGTCCAAGAATATATGGGGACCCAAGGTTGGGAAACATCACTTTAGACAAATCGTTTTGTTGCAATCTCAGTCTTCCTTTGCAAAAATGGGCGGGATGTGTTTTGGGGGCAAAAGACCCATTGGTGTTGGATGCATACAACCTAGTTTGCATGATTTCCACCTTTGTTTTAATGTCTTTCAGCACATAAGCATGTCCTGGAAGACCATTTCAGAAGCATTGATGTAGTGACGATGCAGATATGTGTGTGTGTGTGTGTTTGTATACCTGTAATCTTGCTTCATTCCTTTATGGCTTTGAATATTCAACCACTGGCCCTTTGTTATTTGTGATCCAGGGAAGGAACTACAATAGTGATAGCAAAAAAAGAGTGCCAATGTGGGAAATGAAAAAAGAAGGGGGGGGTGGGGAGGAGAAGGCTATGAATTACATTATGTTGACAGTGTCTCTTTAAACTGCTTAAATATCATTCCTACATCATCCTTTCAAGTTTACTATGGAATTACAGCAGCTCGCTTTTTTGATTTCGGGTGTCTCACTCGCTCGTTAATCTGGACCCGTGTGGATTTATTGTACAAATCTATTTGGCAGCTGAAAATTGCCCTTTGATGAAGCTCATAGTCTAATCATGAACTCCTCAGGCGTAGGAAATAAGGACAGGGAGGCAGTGAAAGCCAGGGCTGAAAGAACGGCCGTGTGTGTTTTCATTCAGCACGGATTTTGGAGGTGCCTCAGAACATTTCAAAGCATCTCCCGAGTTGGCTTTTTTTGAAGACTAAAAATTGCACAGAGGTTAGAACAGAGCTTCTCATGAGACCAATATAATTTTCTGCATTGGCTCAAGACACGTGCCCAGTGCCATAGGCCAGCTGTTCGTTTTCACCCTCCAGTAATGGGAAAGAAGTACCTCTCCATACATTCACCTCCTCACTTGGATGCCGTGCCATTTGCATAAGAGAGAAATCTCCTTTTCAATCCAGACCAAGTCCTCTTGCTGATCAGGTCCTGAGGCTGAGGATTGGACAGCCACAACCACATAATCTTTAGAACCAATTATGTAGATGATGAGTGTAGCTTTGACTGTCCAACAGAGAACCGGGGTACTCTTTTTATAACTTTCACCAAAATCCTGTTGTGGATTTAGGCCTCTGGAAGGCAGATATTGCAATGAGCAGTGGCTTCATGCTGGCAATTAATGAGTCCCCTGCATGGATTTTTGCAGATGTGCCCATTTGGTGAGCTACTGCATGCTGGGGAATCCAAGTGGGCACTTTTTAATACCGAAAAGCCAATGTGAGTGATACCATTTGCCTTCTGCAGGCATAATGGCACAATAGGATTTTGGCCATTAGCTAGAGATCATCTCTGGATTCTGGTTATGACCCTGTCTTTGTCAGAGCTTAGCAGGAACACTGTTAGTTCCTTGTGATTCTTTCTCTTTTTCAGTCATGAAGGTATAACTGCCTTACGTTGCATCTTAGGGATAACTCACTTCTTTTATTCTGCAATGATACCTTTTTAGTTGCTTTTTGCTGTCATGAGTATATGGTCTCAGTAGAGGAGGAACATCTGTGGTGAACAGACTGAGGAATGTGCCAGTGACGTGAACATCTGGCTGTTTAAGAAAGGAATCACACAATGTTGCCATGAGTCGTCTTCCAGACTAGATGCTGTTGTGGTGGCATAACAGAACTTTGTCTACTTATTAACTAAATTCGTTAAAGGAGCCATGGAAAGACGAAACTTATTACCTGCTTCACAAGTTCTTCAAACTAATCTCACATCTCGATTCATCTTCTGAGAATGCTGACTATATTTTATTACTATTCTTTTATCATTTTATGCTTGCTTATATGTACTTAGTTGAGATGCCAAATACTGTTTTTAAGACTGGTCGAATCTATGTTCTTTTGTACAGCCTGATGGGGGATACAAAGCAATAAAGTATTTGCATCCTCTACTTAGTGTCGAGAAGCTCATACCTCAGATTTTTGCAGACCAAAACTCAGGAAAAGTCATTATTTATCCATTCTGTAGTCCCTTCCAGGAAAAACGAAATCTCTGTACCAAAGGGTCGGTCTCCATTTTCAGCTCAGCTCAGTTCTGTTGTACTCCTTTCTGTCGTAGATCATAATACAGGGCAATAAGCAACAGATTAAAACAATATGACCCAAACACCAGATTGCAACCCTGCATGAGGCAGAAATCTGAGGATTTAATGGACCCGTTGGGCCTTGCCATTTCCCAGAATAACACGCTGAGATCCATTCTAGACAGCCTTAGGGATCCTTCCTCAATACATTTGAAAGCAAAGGCTGGTGTTTTTCCAGTGCGTGTCCTTGCCTCTCTGCATCTTTTTCAGGCATTTGTCTAAGATAACTTTATGATTCTAAAGACAGGCTCCCCAAACTATAGTTAAGAGAACAAACATCATTTCATTTGGGTCATCAACCCTCCCGACGCTAAAAGCCAGAGCAGATGTTCCATTCATATGCCTTTTCTTTGAGATCCTTTGAGGACGTAGCTTCTCTGTTGCCAAGATGGATTTCAACAGAAAGCTTGGGGAAGCTGACACGGGTCTTGTCCTTGCTGTTAAATACTAAGAGGTTGGGATAAGTGAATTTCCCCCGTTGCATCCCCTTCTTGTTCCGAAGGCTCTCTCTTCCAATCTATTCTGTTTTCTGTTTCCAATGAACGCCAGTTACGCTCTTTTCCTGTTCATGGACCATTTGCACTGTATCTGTGGATCGTGAGAAGGTGCTGACCCAAGCCCTAAGCCTTCCTCACCTATCTTACAGCCCCACTCCTAGCTTTCCTCAACCCATTAATTAATTAATCAAGAAGACCGAATGGAATTTCAGCTCAGCTTTACTTTTTGCCCCTTGCACAGAAAAGTCCAGGTTGGAACCAGTGTGACTAAATGGGCCCCTGCCCTGCAGGTATATTTAAGAACACCTGGACGCGTCTAAGAGGAATTCTAATTTCAATTCTGCAACTGAAGTGCCCTCAGCAAGGGGGTTCTTTGATCTCCTGTCTGTTTTGTTGAACTTCTGTGTTACCATTACACAGCTGACAACCTTAGTATCATCACATTTATGCCCACATCAGCCTTAGTTTTGTGAAGTGTTTTAACACTATACAGTAGCTATACAGTTACATCATTCTGCAACGATGCATATAATTAAACTGGGGTTGTATTTATTTATTTGTTTGCCATGTTTTACGGATGTCCACGCCCAGTGCGGAGGTGGGCAAAAGGACCTGATGGAGTGGAAAATATTGAAACTTGCCTTAGCACTCCAAACGCCATCTTCCATACAAGTCTTAAATAAAACAATAAGAATACAGAAGATTTTGATTCCTGGAGTGCCAGTAATTTGGACGGCGTCGATTTGGGTTTCCAAAATCCAGAGGAGTTTGCGAGGAAGAGAAGAAGCTTCTTCTGCGCCTTCTCTTTCTTCAAATCAGTTCATGCCCTCCTTAGCGTGATTATTCTTCGTGTCCACCTCTTGCTTGCCCAGTTGCATTTTCTATTAAACTGGATATATTTTTTTCTGCCCGAGGCTGTTGTAACAGGCTCCTTCATTCTTTCCCAGGAATCTTCCTGTTAATGAACCCAGCTGGGGTGGTTCTGCTGGAAAAAAGAGGACTCTCAGTCAGGCAGAAAGAAAATAGCCAGTGGCAACAGAAACCGGGGGCTGTCTCTGGCCAGTCCCACTTGTGAGAAATGTGTTCTTCTCCTTCTCCCTTTAAGTCATTTATTCACAAACCAAAACAGAACCAGAGTTACTGGATCTGACAGGAGGCTCAATTGCACACCATTCATGCCTACTGGTTGCGTCCTCATCAATGCTGGTAGTAGTCATCATCAAGATCTGTTATAGGAAGCATCTTTTCTAGCTTCTCTTCCTTCTGATTCTTGGATATTAGAAACAATCTGGGTTTGCAGATCAATTAGCACGAGGCCCTCTGCTGGTGATTTCATTAGGTGCATATGTGGGTCAAGAGCTGTGGGATCTTGTTTTGCCTCGTGGAAATGTTGATGACTTGTGGAAGAATTCAAGAGGTGCCAACAGAGGTTAAGTGGATAGAGTCTGAAATGCTCCATGACTGAAAAGCTCTCTTTCTCCTTCTTCTCTCTCTTTCCCCTCTTTTTTTCCCTGAACTTTTTCCACCCCAATTTTCCACCGGATGCTTTCCTTATGTACATCTTGGATGGGACGAGATAGCCATGCCAAAATGGGTCATCCAGAGAAGACCATTGGGTTTGCATTCTTTGGAAGGCAAGGTGAAAGCAGAAGCTATGGATCAGGCCCCTTGGCCCACAGATTCCTCATCGTACATCTAGATGGTTCAGGAAGTCCTTGTTGGAGTTTTAGCAATCTTGCATGCTGCCTCTAAGTAGGTTTTGGCTGGGAGGGACCTTTCTGGGCTTGGGGTGGCTCACCAAGTCTTCCCTCCTGCCTATGAATTCAAAGAGAGGTCTGCCTATCTGCTCTCGGTCTCTGTCCCTCTTTTTAGTCTGTTGGAAGCACTGAGCCTGTTGAAATCTGTTGCTGAAAGCAGTCATGTTTGTCAGCTTGCTGTTTGATCTGTTCAACTGTAAGCAATGAAACCTTTTGTTCTTTCTCCTTTTAATGCCACCTGAATGGGTTACTGAGAATGTGAAAAGAGGAGGTGGACAAATCTGGGGAACTCAAAGTGATTATGCTCTGCGAATCCCTGCACTTCCTAGCTAGAAGAATTTAACCAAAATTCAAAACTCGGCAACAGTCCTAAGTGATGTTCCTTTCTTCCTCTCTCCTTCCTCCTTCTCCTCTTTGCTTGTGACGATAAAATGGGACTCTCAATTCTGATGAGTAGATCATCTAATTTTCACCATCTTGCATTATGAGAATCTAGCCCAATGAGGTGAAATCCATCCAAATAATCTATTTCCTTGCCGAATAATGCCAAGTTGGTCTTTCATGACTATAGCTAATGGCCGTTCCATCAGTGTTTTTGCCTGTTTCCTATCTGCTTACTTTGGGTTCCTTACTCAACCCAAAATTGTGACTTAATTTTTAAGAAGAAATGTCAATGCCCATTGGACACAAACAGGAGGTAGGAAGGCCCAAAGAGAAGCTGCTTTTGCAACGTAATGGGAAGTAGGAAAAAGGAAGGATGCCCACCAGTGTCCTTAATTAAATGCCCTTCATTCACGGGTGGGAAGGAGCACTTTCTGGGAATAGAGAATTTGGGGATTGTTGTCCCAGTTTGAGAAGTATGGAAACTGGGACACGGAGTGATTGTGGAGATTTCAGAGAGCTGCTAAAAATACACTGTGGAGTCAAGAGCTAGGAATGGAACATAAGTTTTGCAGGCTGCCCCACCTAGTAGCCTCACCATAATCCACCCAGGACGTCTTAGCATAAAAGGAAGAAGATGAAATGAAGGAGAAAGAGGATTTTTGGAGGTGACAGACACATCGTGGCTGGCTCAGAGACTGAGATTGCTCAGGCACAGCAGGAGGTGCAAACCCAATGGAATCTGTCTGATTGGAGGCAGCCTTTTCGGCCAGCTTCTGCTACCTCTTCGCTCTCCCTCCCTCCCTTCCTCCCTCCCTCCCTGTATCTTTTAAAGTAATCTAATCATAAAGGCTATTTACATTTCAGTGGAGTTTTCTTTAAAATAAAATTAGTGGTGGTGGTAGTGATGATGATGATGATGATGATGATGATGATGATGATGATGTGGCTGACATCAAAGCAGAGGCTTTGATTCATTTGGAGAGGAAGGTGGCGGTTCATAAAATGATTCCATCTTTTAAGGTAAACAAGTCCAGACGGAAAAGGGACATTGGTTTTTGAAATGTGAGTTTAACACAAAGGAAATCATAGAAGGAGAAAATAATTCTGTAGTTGTTTTAAAGGATGGGGACATGAAGCGCAGACAAGAGGAGACTCTGGAGCTCCACCAGTAGACCAGGTTTCTTTGCCCAATGTTTCGTGATCCTTCATCCTTTCCCGACTGTTCTTCCCTCAACTTTTGCTGAGTAATGTGTTGTTCAATTGTGCTTTGAGGCCTGGGCTTATTTTAGCCCTTTGGAAGCATCCAAAGAAATTCTGAACTGAAGTGTGGCTGATGGGCCATTTGGGTGACATTATAGGGGAGCTGCAATGGTGAAATTGTGTCTGGAAATGCAACCATCTTTTTTGAAAGATCTATCGAGCGTTTAGCTGAGAAAGCCGCTGTTGTTCCTCCAGTAGCAGGACTAAAGAGCCTATGATCCCTTACAACTTGGAGCAGAACATGCAACCGTATAGTTGCAAAACCCATGATGCTGTAGGCTCAGGGCCCATGTACACAAACATCTCAGGACAACATCTGGTACTAAGGATATGACTGAAAAGGAAATGGAGCAGTGTTGATGAGCCATGTTGAAATTCGGGAGGCAATAAATATATCCAAACAAACCCACTAGAATTTGTGTGTCCACATACATCAAAAACACATTAAAACTACCCATCAGTTATGATCATCGCTGCTACAGTCTATTAGCTAGTTGCTAACAGTCTGTAAATGAATTTACACTGATTCCACTGTGGATATTGCTATGTTATAAGTCACTCTCTTATTAGTGTCATTCAATACGCAGGGAAGAAGGAAGGGAGGAATGGTGGATCCATTTAAAATGTGTTGACTTTCCAGCTATTTTGGTCAGATAAATATCCAGTAGCTAGGGCAACTCATTTTGTTTAATGTGTGTTTTTAAGTTAAATGACCTCATTTGCACTTCATGAATTACTGGGCCAATTAGAATGCAGCTATTCTGCCATTTTCCTCCTTCAAAAAAAATTGCAATACAGTTTTTGGCTCAAAATATTGCCAAATATATTAATTTTTTTAAAAATGTGCCTTTTCAAGGAGAACGCACATGGGGAGTTCCGACGTTATTGTGTCTGTGTCTGTGTGTACATTTTAAAAAATACAAATTGATGTGAAAATGGGATAGAAGAGACTGATGAAGGAATACAAGGGGAATGGACAATGTCTGAGAATAACGGATCCATCCACCCTGTGTTACCTATATCCTATTAGTACATGTCAAAATTTGTGCCCATATATTTAATGTAGTGAATGCAATCTGCACCTTAGTATAATGTGCAATTAACTGATGGGTTTTGCCAGCATGGGAAAGGTGACAGATGACACCTTAGATCTTTAAAAGGCCATTACAAGTTCATGGAGGCCATCCAATTAAACGCCTAAGAGCTACACAGGTGAAACACACCTTCCATGTTCAGAAGCAGTGTACCTCCGGATGCAAAATGCTAAAGACAACAGGGGAGGGCTATTCCTTTCACACCCTGTTTGAGAGTTTCCCAGGAGTATCTAATTAGCAATAGAACATTTGGAAGCAGATGGCGTTATCTGCTCCCTAAATGCACAGGCTTCTTGACATGTGGGAAGCTGATTTGCATTAGCTTCTCATGCGCTGATGTGAGCCCTATGAGTTCAACAGGTTTGATCTAGCTGGATTTAGCCTTGGATGATGAAGGATTAGATAGGGATTTTTTTTTTTTTTTTAAAAACGGTTATTATTTAATCAAGCAGAGCTCTCTCATTTTTTTCATTTTTTTTTCCTCAGTGCTGGATCGCAAATGTCACTGGACTATATCTCCCATCATGCTTGACCGCTGATCATGCTGGCAAGCGGTGATGGGAACTGCCGAATAACAGCATCTGAGAACATAGGGCTAGAAAAGCATACCTGAAGTAATACAAGGCCGTGTTGAGCATTTTCCGTGGTGTTTTCCACATGCCCACGAGACGTGAACAGCTAAATTCCACAGGGTCATGGAAACACATGGTGATGTTCTTTTCCGCTTGACGGTTGTATGGGTTCCTAAGGTGACAACTGGATACTGATTTCCTAATGACCTTTAAAAACGGCCATTTTGTTTAGTTCAAAGAGGTGGAAGTGAAATGCAGGAGACTTGAGGGAGAATGGGAAGTGGTTTTAAGAGTCAGGCTGGAAGAAAAATCTGTTGCTGGATGAAGTCAAGATGGGGAAAGATTGGAATGACATGTGAGGGACGTTGTGCTGAGCAAAGGCCAGCAAGCTAGGAAAGCTTGATCTAATAAGGCAATGTAGCAGAAGTTAAACTCTCAGGACTGGTTGAATATCTGGATCACTAATTAGGCACAGGTCGGTCAGCTTCAGAAGAATCAAATTAGGACCACGCCTTCATCCAAAAGAGGAGAAAACCAAATTCCTTTTCCATCCAAGTGCAATTAAGTCACTGTCTCGAAACCTGTGTGCAGGCCAAAGCATATATGTATGTCCATTGTTCTTAGGAAGATATATATATATCTTCCTAAGAACAATGGACATCACACACACACATTTCTGTTGGTTACATGGTATAAAGAACTGTAGCTGTACCAAGATTATTGGTGGGGAGGCTGTTCTGTGAAGTTACAGATTGAAGACTAGGTGTGATTTTACATTCATTTGTACTGTGGGTCTTTTAGTGTGATGTTTTATCAGTATGCCAGGACCCTCTCCAGGACAGTACTCAGTGTTTAGACGATGAATTTCATATATGACCTGAGGCATGAGCCTGGCAGAATGCAGTACAGCAAAAGTCACTCAAGACTGGGAAAACAGGTGGCCCCTCAAGCCAGGAGGAGGAGGCTTTGAAGGGCAACAGCGGAGCTGAGCACCAGAGCCAGTAATGAGAGAGCCAACAGTGCTTCAGGGCAGGATCGATATGTATTAAGAGTGTTGAGCAGTCTCAATTTTATGTTCCTGTTTTCATTTAAAGCAGCTACAAAGCCCCATGACAATGTTGCAAGCAGAAGAGGGAGGAAGGATGGGCATCACCAAAACGTCAACTTCCAGAGAGCATCATGGCTCTTTGGAGTGGGGCTGGGTTAAGGAGGTTGAGGATCCGTCGGCTTACTCTATCATCACATGGATTTTGATCGCACACAACAAGTTGGCTTTTCACCCAGTCTGTTGACTAAGGAAAACCAGTTGCCTCTCAAAAGGATAGAACATCTTTTCACTGGAGGGGCAGTAAACCTTGCATATCTTTGGAAAGGGTTGCAAAACCTGGCTGGTTTGGGAAGAGATCTGAGGACCAGGTTTGAGTAAAGAGTGTTGAGTGTTCCCAGTGCTAAGCCTGTTCCACCGAAGGTGGGTGAATGTGTCCATGGTTCTTGTTTGGACTGGCAACAGACTATCGTGCTGGGTTAGAAAGAAAGCAACAAGGGAGTTTGGATGTGTTTCTCAATACTTGATCACATTGGTTGCATTCGACAGATCTTAGGTTTCATCCTTGGCCTCTCCAGTTAAAAGTCGCAGGTGATCGGAAGCTCTCCCGATGGAGTGTCTCTCAAAAGCCCCTCATAGTCAGAGTAGGTAATAGAGGCACAAAACATCTGGCAGATGTTCCTATTTAAACAGTCCAATAATTGGCTTTATGTGTGTTGAGAGTCCTTGTGCCCCTTCAGTTACCCAAGGTATTTCAACTCTGTTGTCGCTTTGTAATCCACCTGGTTAGGTTACTTTATTATCCTTTTCCTGAATTTGAATCCAAAAGTGGAAGTTCACAATCGTGATGCAATCTGAATCGAGGATCTGTTGCTCTGTTACACAGCTTCATTTCCAGAAGAGGGGAAGCCTGGCATTGAATGCAGGAGCACAGAATCATAGAATAACGGAGTTGGAAGGGGGCCTCTAAGGCCATCGACTCCAACCCCCTGCTCAATGAGGAGATCTGCCAGGTGGTTGTCCAGTTTTCTCTTGAATGCCTCCAGTGTTGGAGCGTTCCCCACCTCTCAAAGTTATTGGTTCCATTGTTAGTAAGACGTTTTCCCTGATATTCAGGCTAAATCTTGCTCCCTTTAGCCTATTATGATGTCTCTTGCACTCTGGGATGATCGAGAACAGATCCTGCCCCTCCTCTGCATGACAGCCTCTCAAGTATTTGAAAAGTGTTTATCATATCACCCCTCAGTCTTCTTTTCTCAAGGCTAAACATGCTGAGTTCTTTCAGTCTTTTCTCAGAGGGCTTGGTTTACAACCCTCTGATCATCCTTGTTGCCCTCCTCTGAACTTCCTCCAGTTTGCTGGCATCCTTCTTAAAGTGCAGTGTCCAGAACTGAACACAGAACTCTAGATGAGGCCTAACCAGTGTTGAATAGAGGGGGACTAGCACCTTTTGGAGAACTGGAGCATGAGATGGTTGAACAAAGATGGTTGGACATTGTCATCAAAGCTACCAACATGAATTTGACCCAGCTCCAGGAGGCAGTGGAAGACAGGAGGGCCTGGCGTGCTCTGGTCCATGGGGTCACAAAGAGTCGGACACGGCTTAACGACAAAATAACAACAAGCACCTCATGGGACTTGGAGACTAGAAGCAGGAGAAGAGACTGTGCTTCTCCTGAGCATGGCATATCCAGAGCTCGTAAAAGTGGCTTTTTTTTTTTTTTTTTTTTTTGGATTTCAATGCCCAAGATTATTCAGGGAGCAGAAACTGCAAGAATTAAAACCCCAAAGTGTTTCCACGTTGAGAGAGTGATGGGCTTCTAATAGTATCCAAAGCTTTTCTGCTTTGGAGATTCTGGAAGTTTTTTTTTTTAAAAAAGCAATGGTTCAGACTTTGAAAGGGTTTACTTGCTTTTCAACATGACATAGAAAAGAACCCCCCACCGGCCATTATTACACTACAGTATGTGATAGGAAAAACTAGGCTGGGTAAGAGCATTGAGTGACATGCGGCTTTTTAAAGATATGCGGGAAGTGAGACACTAAATGTTTCTCCTAACATTCTGGGCACTTCTATGGCTTATATGCTAAAGGTTGTGTCTACCTGCACCTCTCCTGAATACAGATGCCCTCCTATGTGCGATTGACATGCTGGTCACTGCCCGTGAGTGAGGATGAAGTTGACAGTCTTAGATGGAAGAGCTACGAGCGACAGTTGATCAGAAATACTGTGGGTTTCTGGGATGAGATTTCTGGGAAGGCTGATTCATAAGCACCCATGCTGGTATGGTGTCGTCTTTTTCAGATTTTGCAGTTCTCCAGAATGCACTTGGGGATAGATGGAGGAAAGAAGGAGAGAGAGAGAGAGTGCATTTCAGAGAGTACCTACCTTTCCGATTCTCTCTGCACAGTGAAAAGCTTGCGATTTCGAAACTGCCTGATGAACACTTGCTGTCCAGGAAGCAACTCTGAGCCTCTCTCACATGCATTTGGATGAAGGTCAAAGGCAGCGCTCTAGGTCTGTGCAAAGCCATCAGGAGGGGGGGGGGAAACAAGACCCCAAGAAATAGGAAAGGATTGCAAGGCAGGGACAGGATCCAGAAAAGGGCACCAAGGAAAGGTGGAATAGACTTGCCAGGTACATTCTCAGTCAACAAGCATGCTGGATTGGTCCAGAATTATATCAGACGGCCGGCAGGGGGCAGTAAGAACCAGTCGTGTAGCTAAAGGAAGTTCTGTTTGTAGAATTAAGGAAGAGGAGGGAAGGAAGAACTGTGTGACACAGGATCCCTGTCCAGGCATTGTTAGCTGGTTCTCATTAATATGTGAGAAGAGTATCTAATGCCACTTTCTCCACTTCTCTGAAGAGGAAAAGATCCTGCTCATGGCCCTGCTCTCCACATGAGCAAGGACCAAAGGGAATTGTGGTCCACGCTCACCTGGAGAGCTTCCATGAGAGCAGGAGCTGCTGTTCTGCAGACCCATTGCTCTCTGTGTGGAGAAGGTGGTGACAGAGAAGGGTTCACACATTGAAGAGAGCCAGGCAAGCAAACTCCAATCCTCATCACGTGCCGTCAAGTCAATTCTGATTCATAGTGGGCTTTTTCCAGGGTTTTCTAGGCAGAGAATGCTCAGAAGGGGTTGACCCTTCCCTTCTTCTGGGGTTTATCCTGGGACAGTGCAGCTGGCCCAAGGCCACCCAGGCTGGCTGTTCTCCCGGGAGGCACAGTGGGGAATCGAACTCCCAGTCTCTGGCTCCACTGAACTCTCCAGCCAGCCTTAAGAGGGCTAAAGCCTCCCCCTTCCACTCCCACTTGTATGGTGCCATTTGAGTAGCAGGACCATGAGGGAATAGCTTGGCCCACCCAACTAGGACATGGCAATGCTGAGGATGGTGTGAGGACCATTCATTCCAATGGCTCTGGTTGGCTACATCGGGATCCAATCAACAGCAGCGATAACAACAATAGGCTAAATGCACTTTTTAGCCAGTTTGGGTAGATGCTCAAAAGAAACTAGATTACCAGGTGCTCACCATATGAATTGACCTTGCTCCCAAGACCTGGGGAGGAGGTGAAGAAAACGGAGATCCCGCAACCTGGTGGGGAGCAACCACTCTTTTGAGTTTGGGGAAGTCATTTCCTCTGAGATCAGAAGAAAGAGAGAGTCAGTGTTTAAAATGAAAATAGCAAAGGAAGGCCATGCAGTTAATGATGAAGTTCAGATCTGATTAGCCCCTGATATCGCTTTTTCAGTGAGAACGTTAAAAAAAAATCACACTTCTTCCGTGACCTTTTAGCAAATGCAGAGCTGGGAGGGAAATACATCCTTTTCCAGCTCCTTTCCATTTGCAAGTAATTAAAGACGAGCGGCCGACTGTACTGTACTTCACTGTAGTGGCACTACAGCAGAATGCGTGAGATCGTGTGTGTATCCCTGGGTGGTTTGCTCTATGGAGGGGCCTGTGCATTTCAGAGTTGGGGAGAATGAAGAGGAAAGAAATTACACTTCTTAGGGTGATCCCTGTTCTGATGGGAAGTTGATGGGAGGGCCGAATCTTTCTGAAAAGTCTGAAAGCACACTGTAGAACTGGGGATGCTTCAAGAATGGAAGGCAGCTGCCCTGTTGTTGGTGGTGTCATTGATCGGTTGTGTAGTTTAGAACTCACAAGTCACTTCATCCATGAGAGCCAGGTGAAACACTGTGAGTAAATGTGTGGTGTAGTGGCCAAACGAGGTGATGCTCATGGTTGTTGTGGGTTTTTTGGGCTCTTTGGCCGTGTTCTGAAGGTTGTTCTTCCTGATGTTTCGCCAGTCTCTGTGGCTGGCCTCTTCAGAGGGACTGGAGTAGGAACTCTGTCCATGCTCTATTGCTGTTTGTTGGATAGTTGAGTATTTATAGCTGTGGGAACAGCTGTGAGGTGATGCTCACATTTCTAGGTGTGTACCACAAGTGACTAGGCATGTGGACAACAACTCATTAAATTTGTTGGTGTTTTTACAACCCTGCAGGTGTGGTTGGGAGGGGCCGTTCTGGGCTGGAGTAACTGAGTGTCCGTCTAACCAGAGCTAACCAATCATTCCTTCTCTGCCTCTCTGCTCTGTGTCTCTCATACGCTCTTCGTGAGTCACTGAAGCCTGTTGCTGAAAGCAGTCATGTTTTTCAGTTTGCTGGTTGATCTGTTCACCATTGTAAGTAAAGAAAATGGTTTTTTCTTTCTTTCTACGACTAATGTCTCAGAGTGAGTTACTGAGACTATAAGTGCAAATTGATCTGAAAGTGGTTGGACCAATCTGGGGAATGTGAAGCGATTCTACTCTGTGAAGCCCTATATTTCTGCTGTGCAGCTAGAGGACTGTAACCACAAATTCAAATCCCTGCCGCAAAATCAGGAGCAGTTTGCCACTGCAATTTACACAAGGACACTTGGGTTGCCATACAGTAAATAATGCTAGGTCAATAATTCCTTGAGTAAAGCTCTTTCTGGCAGGAAGAATCAGGCTCTTTGCTCATTCTCTGTCTCTTTACACTCCCCGTTGTGCTAGAAATACCCCCAACCCCATGGATCACATTATGGAAATTTCTCTTGACCATACTTCGAAATACCTTCTCCTATGAAGGGAAGGAGAAATCTGGAGCAGATCCATAACAGACTATCTCAGCCCAGTTCCGAATGGAAGTTCTTGGCCTTTCCCACCCATTTGTCTAGGTCTTTACAACTTCATCATTTTTCCAGCCCCTTCCTTTAATACTCCACATTGACGAGGCAAAATGCCCAGAAATTAGGAGAACAATGTTGTTACATGACGTAGCTTTAGGATTTATCGAGGGCTGGCAAACATGACATTTGAGTGTGACTGGGCGTTATCCGTTGACTTCCAAAAGAGGAGAGATTAGTGCTAGCCAGGATGCTGTTATATCTCTAATTAGCTGCCCTCATTTGTCTTGGCCTAATACCTACAGGAGCGCCAGGCACACATAGGTGTTTTGCATCCAAACACAAAGAATGCCACCATTTCTCATCTGTTTAGTGGACTTGAACACTCCCACCCTTCTGCTAACTCAATCCTTGCACCTCTTCATCTTTTTAATGTAGTCTCATATCAGCACTTTTTGCAATTAGGGCTGAGACAAAAATTACTCCATGCCCTTTATTTGCAGGGTGTGGGAGAGGAAAGACCATTTTTGATCTTGTCAAAATATGCTACCCTTCCGATTTCTCTGCATTTGTATGGAGGCTGTCAATTTCCCCCCCTTTCTTGCACTTACACCCAGCTAGCCTTCATTTGCTGTCTCTTTGGTCAGTATGATTGCATACCCAAGCTTGATGGGCGACGAAGTGCTGAGATGCGCGGCGTGACATCTCATCATGGGGGCAAACCCGGGATGAAAATGCCCCACTCCCATTCTGAATCGCTGGTCTTTGCCCCCGGCGCTGTCAGCAATGAATTGCTTAATCCCACGGATGCATTATGGCAATGGCATTGCCACGGAAGACGTCTGAGTAATTTGCTACCCACAAATTCTGATAGGAAGGGAAGTAACTCAGGATAGGTCCAAGTGCAGATTAGAACACTACGTCTGAGAAGATCAATTTCAGTCCCCTAAGTAAGTGAAGGCCTTTGGGGCCTTTTCAAATGTTATTTTAAGTGTAAAAATCGAACACAGCAAGTAGCAATGGCTTGGTAGCGTGTGAATCCTGTTTAATGAGCAATAAATAATGGTTCACTAATTTTAGCTTGATGCCCAAAAAATCCCCATCCACACTAATACTCCACACTCTGTTCCTTATTTATTTATTTATTTATTTATTTATTTATTTATTTATTTATTTATTTATTTATTTATTTATTTATTTGCTTGCTTGCTTGCTTGCTTGCTTATTTACTTACTTAAAGGTAAAGGTTCCCTTTTGACATTTAGTCCAGTTGTGTCCAAGTCTAGAGCACAGTGCTCATCCCCACTTCCAAGCCGTAGAGCCAGCGTTTTGTCCGTAAACAATCTTCCATGGTCACGTGGCCAGCGTGACTAGACCCGGAACGCTGTTTACCTTCCCACCGAGATGGTATCTATTTATCTACTCGCATTTTTACATGCGTTCGAACTGCTAGGTTGGCAGGAGCTGGGACAAGCGATGGGAGCTCACTCCGTCGCGTGGATTTGATCTTATGACTGCTGGTCTTCCGACCTGGCAGCACAGAGGCTGCTGCGGTTTTACCCGCAGCGCCACCACGTCCCTATAACTTACTTACTTACTTACACTTTCAAACCACCCCTCTGACCGATGGTCAGTCTGGGTGGTGTGCAGCGGAGAGAAATTAAAAACATATAACAAGCAATCAATAGTTCAACTAGCATAATGAGCAGACATAATTAAATTAAATTAAATTAATCCTTCTGGATTCATATCTATGTGGTGTTGTCTTGGTTATCTTTTGGGTGGTATGTGAAGCTCGCCCTGCTCTCTTTTCATTTTAATGGCTTTTAATAGACTCTGTGAGCTCCTGATGAGTCTTCAGTCATCTGTTGCCTTATACACTGTAGAGCATTTCAGCCCATTCGTCCTTCTGGCCTGGTGTTTTCCTCCTCGAACCAGCAACAGCAGTCCAAGGATCTTGGCTACAGAGTCCTCCTTTTTATTGCCGGCTGTTCCTTTTTTCTTTTCCACAGCTGCGGCAATTACGAGAGCTGGGATTTTCCTGCGTACAAGGCCTGTTCTCTGCTCAGGGGCGATGCCACCTTTGCCAATTTTGATCTCTGCACTTGTCCGGTTTTTGTTTTATTGGCCCCAAAGCCACGTCCAATCTCCTCGCGGCAAAAGGGTGGGATACAGACCCTCCTAATAAAGGAGTTAAGAAAGTGTGGGCCTTCCATCTTGGGAACAAAGAGGCTGGTGGAGCTTGGGTGCAGGATCCCACCTCCCTGGATTTCAAAGGCCATCTCTGCTCCCTGCTCTCTTACAGTTCTGTTCCCTGTGGTTTGGCTTTCTCTTGAGTAATATGATCCATAAACCCAACCTGCATTATATGAGAGAGACTTCAATACAGGAACCATGGCCAGGATCCCGTAAGAGGTCCAGGTGCCTAGCGCACCATGCATACTCTTGCTCTCCTTGAAAACAAAGAGGATGGCCTGCATGCCCAAGAGATTACTGGATCTCTCCCAGCAAAAGGCAGGGAAAGCGCAATCATGATTACAAAGAAACATTGCAAATGCAGCAACACCAGACCAGATTCTGGCCCCAGTGGGTAAGTGTCCCATAGGGGTTGAGGGATTGTCTATACACCTCTCCTTTCTTGACTTTGCATGGACCGGGTTTCTCTGCTAATGTAGCCTTTTCTCTCCTTCTACATGGCTTGTTTGCGGAAGTTCTTGACAGGAACCAATTGACCATTAATATTTCTGGAGTGTCTCATGGAATGGACATGAGCTTCTTCTCAAAACACTCAGCTTGGGGCGCCCCTGAAGTGTGGGGCCACTAGAGTAAAAGGGCCTTCTTGGTGGTAGTCCCCGGACTACAGAACAGCCTCCCCTAGCATTGTCATTTCAAACTTGTAGACGACTTTTTAAAATGCTGCTTAGCTCAGTGGCTTAGGCATCTGGCTGTGGAACCAGAGGTTGGGAGTTCGATTCCCCCCTGGACTCATTGGTCCATAGAGTTCCTTCCATCTCTGGAGTTCTTAAGATGATGATGAGGATGACTTTCAAACAGCTTGGTTTTTTAAAAGAAAATCTGGACTTAGAAGTGTTTTAAGCAGAACCATTGAAATTGGCAGAACGATGCTTAGGTCGATTCCTGTTGCCTTCAGTGGGTCTTTTCTAAACAGTGCTAAGTCTGCTCTTCACGTTTTCTGCAACCTGGGTTTCTTATTTTATGACTCCTATTCATAGTGTCGTCTGCACTGCTTTATTTCCTTCTCTGCCCTAAGAACAATATTTCCATTGTTTTGGATCCAGTTCCCTTCTTTGATATTCTGCAAGTCATCCAGAGAATATAACGGCCCAAATCCCATTTCTTATGTAGGCCAGCAACAGTCACACAGCATAAATCTCAAGAGCTAATTGCTGCTAGTGATGGAGTTGACGGCCGTATCCCACATTTCATAGAAGTCACGTGACTTGGCACATGACAGGGAATGTAAGCGCTGACGCCTTAACTAGCACCATTTGGCTGCTGAGATTAATGCCACTTGATTTATCCTGGCATATGACAGCAAAAGGATTCTATGTTAATCTCCTCTCTCTCTCTCTGATGGTCCTACAGCTTTCTGTAGGTTTCCAGTTGTGTTATGAGCCACCGAATCAGAACTGATTTATAGCAACCCTAATAGGGATTTTGAGGTCACCGGGATAATTAAAGAGTGGTTTTAACAGTTCTCCACCCCCAGCGAGTTCCCACAGCTAAGTGGGGAATTGAACCCAAGCCTCCTGAGTCGTAATCCGTCCCTCTATCCACTACACCACACGGGGTATCTAGACTTGCCAGGGCGTGGATAGAAAGATGTGTGGGAGGAAGAAGAAAAGGAGAACATAGGCTCCTGAGGGCAACAACTCAGTGAAATAGTCTTTTGAGTCACAGCATGAGAGGAAATAATGCTGTCTGCCTGTCCTGAAGTGATGGACGCACCAGTACATATTCTCACCAGATATGATTTTACCTTACAGCGTTTTCAGGATTTCCTACATCACCATCAGACATCGTTTTCTGCCTGAGTGAAGAACATTCCCTCAAGCTCTCTAGAGAACATGGTAGTCCTTGTTCTTATTCCCAGGCCTATTTTAGAGTTGTATCTTAACAGATTATAGAAGAGCAAGGATGTTAAATATAACAATCATTTTGCCATTATCATTCTCTCTCTCTCTCTGCCTCCCTCCCTCTCCCTCCTTCTCTCTCTCTCTCTCTCTCTCTCAGTCTCTCTCCCCTTCTCTCTGCTTTTGACACATTTTTCACACCTGAGGTTTAATCTGCACCAGGAGTTGGCACATATTACTCTGGTGTAAGGCCTTACGAGTAATCCTGTGTCAATTGCTCTTTGGGGGAAAGCTATGTTGCATTATATTTCTTGAGTGGAAAGACCAGAGAGAGAGAGAGAGAGAGAAAGAGAGAGGATAAGGAAATGACAAAAACAAGTATAGATATTCCTATTTTGCCCCATTTTCCATGGGTTTATTTTTGCTGTGGCTCTCAGAGCAGATGCCACAGGCCAAGGTTGAAAACATTTGACATTCAGAACTGCGTACAACACTTCTGGCTTTGTGCTCAGCCTCGGTGGATGGGTGCAGGGAAAGCAAGAGTGACGTGCAAGGAGCTTTTTGCTCACCTGTGATTTTTATTTTTTATTTTTTGCTGGAAAATGCCACTATTTTAACAATGATAAGGGAGGCGGCAAAAAGCAGCAGGGGAGGAACGGATGGCTTCGCAGACACTTCTGTGCAAATCTCTGCTGGATCGGTGGGTTGTGCTAAACTCAAAAGAGCATCCGATGCCTTTTTCGAGCATCAGATAACAAGAATCACATGCCGGAGTGCCAATCCGTTTCTTCCCAGTTTCATTCATCTGCATTCACAAAGGAACTCTCCTAGCTCTTTTTGCATCCCTTAACTTGAAAGAACGGTGCCTATCTCAGTGGCCCGAAGTACTGACACAAGAGGAAGGAGAGCCTCCCATTGGCCAGATAAACAAGGGCCCCAGATGGAGTGTGGGTCCTCTTCCCTGCATTTGCCAAGAAGGGGGCCAACCTATCAGCAACCACAGCAAGGTAATGGCAAATTTTGAACCATAGATGCTTCCGGTGACAATCCCCATAACCATGGACTCCAAATCACTTTAGAGGCATAGCTTGGAAGAATATGGCTCCGAGGTGGTTTCTGTGAATTCCCAGGAAACCACTATCTGTAAAAGTAGTTTCCAGATATGGAAAAAAAAAATGCTTGCATGCTTTTTTAGTCTGCCATTCTTTCTAGTAGAGGATGCAAAAAGAGCGAGGAGAATCTTTTTGTTAATATAGTTGAATGGAACTGGGAAGAAATAGATTTGCTCTCTGGCGTGTGATTCATCGTGGTGGATCGACACAAGAGAGCAGCTGTGATATCCGGTGTGTGAGGATAAGGAACGGCAGCTTTCTTCCTGCCAGTGAGGAGAGGAAGCACTTTTCTTCTGCTATTGACAGAGTTCTCACACAGGTGAGGAGAACTGCATTTTACACAAAATGTCCTGGTTTTCCGCACAAAATTCACAATTTGCACAAAAGTCCTAAAGTGTGCAAATTGCCCCAGATGAAGGCAAGGGGTAGTTTGTTCAAGGATCTGAAGCACTCTATGAGTTTTTTTTTCATCTTTCTCAACAACTTTCCAGTTCTTCTGTGATTCCTCTGTCTCTCTGTGTGTATGTTTGTGTATGTGTGTGTGTGCGCGCGCATGCTTCTCAAAGAGAGAGGACACTTGAAATGTGTGGCTCAGATTACAGAGACGTGGGGGTGGGAAGAGATTCTTGGCTTTTACTAAGGCAAGGAATCTGGTGGAGTTTTAAACATTCCTCATCAAGGTATTTCACTTCATCAAGACACCCTAAGTTGACAAGTAAGGGAAATTTACTGGGAATTCGTCCCATCTGTTTTTGGTGCTTGACCTATTTAATCTATTTGTAGAAAATGTAGGGGGTGACAGTGAGCGGCGTAATAGTCATGTCGCTGGGCTACTATTCATCAATGTCTATTCAAGTACCTTCAGCTTAAAAGGATAAGAAAAGGCATAAAATGGTTACTTGGATATCACATGACACACAGAATAGTGTCTTGATGCTTTTTAACACAACATAAGAATTGTTCATGGATAATAACAGAAAAGTAGCTCCACTTTGGTCCATGATTAACCTGATGGTATTAATTAAAGCAAACAAAATTGACAGATTCATAGAAAAGATTAACTTTGCGTTAAGTACCAGATTAATCATCTCAGCATCTAGGTTGCTTGAGATGGTAAGGATGGCTGCGGGGTGTGTGTGTCATCTTACCAAATCGAAATTTGTGCAGCATGGGATTGCTGAAATAGCTCAGTGGGTTGGAGCACCTGGCTGCCATGAGTTTGAATCCCTATTGCACCTCTTGAGAATGCTGAGATCACCTGGATAATATGTGGCTGATGGGGTAATGTGTCTTGCTGCATGTGCATCCTTGGGCAAGTTGCACCAAGGCCCCAGAGACGGGCGTCTTTCATCAGGGAGCACTGCCTTCTTTCTTAAAGGAACTGTTCTGGGGAATAATAGTTGAGTTTCATAAGGTTAATTCTCTCTTGCCCTCCAGAGAAATTGAATGAGTTACTAATCCAAAGATTAACTACACATTCCATTTCTGCCCATATTTCTTAAGACTGTGACTCTGAAAAAGGACAAAAGAACATCCACTAGAAACTGGGTCTTCTCGGTGGTGGCCCCTTAATTGTGGGATGCTCCGCCCTTAGCATTTTCAGAAAACTGGCTAAGGCAGAACTTTCCAAAAAAGCCTTTAGAATTATCCTTCCACTGAGGGAATTGTTATGGTCCTATACTGGATTGTCACCAGATAACTTTTTTCCATCTGGTTTTTTATTTGTTCATTATATTGTGTTACTCACTTTGTGTTCTCATCTTGGTTGATGGTTTGTTCCTTATGCTCGTTTTTGTTCACCCCCTGGACTTGTAATTTGCCACTAAGTCAGGTGGCCTAATAAACAAACAATCGTAGTCAGAGTTTTGAAAAAGGTTCATCTGAATGCATGAGGAAAAGGCGAGCCACCATTTTCACCCTTCTGCTCCATGTGTGGAGCGCGATGGTCTGAAGTGGACGTCTCTGCTCCATCCAGAGGCTCCATATAATTTGGGACTCTTAAGAAGTCTTTGCAGGGACGTGGTGGTGCTGCGGGTTAAACTGCAGAAGCCTCTGTGCTGCAGGGTCAGAAGACCAGCTGTTGTAAGATCAAATCCACGGGACGGAGTGAGCTCCCATCGCTTGTCCCAGCTCCTGCCAACCTAGCAGTTCAAAAGCATGTAAATACGAATAGATAAATAGGTACCACCACGGTGGGAAGGTCACAGTGTTCTGTGTCTAGTCATGCTGGCCACGTGACCACGGAAACAGTCTTTGGACAAATGCTGGCTCTATGGCTTGGAGACGGGGATGAGCACCGCACCCTAGAGTCAGACACAACTGGACTAAATGTCAAGGGGAATCTTACCTTACCTAAGAAGAGAACCTTGAGAGGATTCAAAGGGAGGGGAATCTCCCTTGGTCAAGTTGTCACTTTCCACACGCAATGTGGGTTTTTGACACTCTCCTCCTCCCCCTTTTAAGCCTTGTTCCCCTTGAACACTTCAGTAGGGTTCAAGGAGCTCCCTTTATGCAGATCGATCACAGGCTTCGGTGAGAGGAACACAAAATAAAACACTGAAGGCGAGAGAGGTCAACAAGTCCTGGCTCCCTTACACCAGCACAAAGGGAACCTCCTGAGTGCCATCTCTCAAGCTGTTGCGAGTACGAAGACAATCCCACCTCCAAATACCAATTAATCTGGGAGGCACTAGGTGACACCGACACGAAAATGCTTTCTGTGACTTTACAATTCCCAGAGGCATCGTTTGAGAATATGACGAAACCTTAAAAAACAGCAAAAGCAACTAGCAGTCTACAGTCTGTGAGCAGGAGCATTAACGATAATAATAATAAAAAAAAGTGCAATACACCTGGAGGAAGACTGCATTGTAATGGCTCTTTCTCTGGTTAGCTGCTGCATGGGGGGGGCACATGGCTTTGATAAACCTGTCAGCTCAAGAGTAACAGCTGGAAACCCTCGGCTGGAGGATTGCTTGTTAACACACGCGATTCGCTTCAAATAGAGGTGGGGTTTTGCTTTGCGACTTCGCTAGATCAACCAACAGTCTGATCTCCTTTTTTTGGTTCTTTCCTCCTTCCCTGAGTACGCCGAAAGGTGACTGACGTTATTTTTATTAATTTAGTGCTATCAATGCATTCCCCACTTGAAAGAGGAACATTTCCACCCCGAGCGCCTTCAAATCTAACATTCAAGGCGACAGAGCAAGGGAGGAGAAAGAGCAGTTGGGTCTATTTGAGACGGCAGCCGCAAGAGCGAAGCAAAGACCATAAGCAGCTTTATTCAAAACTGGAGAACACGTATCAGGAATAATATTTTTGCAGTGTAAATATGCCCCTGTATCTTGCTATTTCCACCCACCCACCCAGAGGCCCGTAGGCAGTGGAGTCCCCTGGTGAGAATTCCATGGCCCCTTTTGGTCACTAATGGCATCTTTTATTAAAGACACAGAGCCAGCTCTACTGCCTCTTCCCCCACATTCCCAGGGAGTTATGTCTCTTGCACTAACCTTGGTGGACTTCACTGAGGTCTCCAGGTCTGGCCAAGCAGGTGGGAAGTAATGAGTCCAGATTTGGAGTACAATAGTTGAATCATAGAATGCTTGAGTTAGATGGGACCTATAAGGCCAGTGGGTCCAACTCCCTGCTCAATGCAGAAATCCAAATCACAGCAGGTCTGATAGAGGGTTCAGCCTAAATCTGACTTCTGTCACTTGAGCCTATTTTTACATGTCCTGCACTCCAGGATGACAAGAACAGATCCTGACCCTACTCTGTAAGATTACCTTCCTTTTTACAGAAGGCTGGTAAAGGTGGGTAATGGGGACTGGACTCCTTTGCCACGTCTGCTGCTGCTGCTTACATCTCCAGCACTGAAGCTGGGTTGAGGTGGTCTGCACTGCTCCCTTTGGGTGGTCAGAGCATGCCAAGACCAGGGTGATGCTGGGTCAGATGGAGGCTGCATTGCCAGATCCTCAAGACCCTGACTCCTTCCATGGTTGAAAGGCTGTGTGGGAAGAAGTGGCTCCCCTTGCCTCTATCCTTGTTTGCACCTCCACCGAGCTGTAGAAGATGGGGCCACTGTCTCCTCTGATGACCTGCCTTTATCTGGCATGATTGACAATGATAACCCCAAGCAATGGAACTCCCACCCTCTTCTTCCCACCATTGCACCTTCCTCTGGCTGCCCTACATCAGCTGATGGACCTTCCTCTACCTGCAGTGACACACTCCTACTAGATAGGAGCCTGGGGGACTTGTAAATCTCCCAGGCTCCCCTGGACTTGTGAAATAGGGCCAGATGGCCCTTTGGGAGCCCTTAAGGGGACTCTGTCTTGGCCCTCTAGAAAAAGGATGCTGAAAAATGAAGGAGGGGAGTAAAAAAAAACCCCACCCATACACAAAACATCAGCCTGGAAAGCATTGCAGAGGAACCTTTGTGGGAGAATCAGGGAAAAAAACAAAAACTCATTACTCGAATAAGTGCCAGGAAACCGTAACTGTGCAAATAAGTACGGCAGAAGGCCTAATATTTGGTTTCAATGTGTTCACAAACAAACCTTTTCCATTATTAGGCAAACTGCCCTCTGGAGGATCCACTGAAATGGACAGAAACACGTTCATAATTAGACTTTTCAATATTGCAGTGACCAGCAGAGTGCATAAGGTTTGTCTATAAATAGGGAAGACAAGTAGGAACTGGTGTGTTGAACGGATCTGTGCAAAGAATACAGAAGAGGAGAGCAAACTCCAAAAAGTCATGGGCAATTTTTTTTTTTTTTTAAGCCGGAGACCTGATGCTTCCTGATTTGACCTCTTCTGGGTAGCAGAATGAGCCAGGTGGATGTCTTGGCTTTCCATTATCTGCCTTGTTTCCAGCCAGCTTATAAACATGTATGTCCACCAAATGCTCTCCGCATTACAATGGCTTTATGCGCATACGCAGCAGTAAATGCCCTGAGGCTGGGCATAAATAAATTGACAGTCTTCTTCCTCCCTAATTCCACTGGTGGGATCTCAGGCAGCATACTAATAGGAGCCATCCGTTAGCATCGTGCCGATGGAGAGCAAACAGGGAAGTGAGCTGAAGCATTCAGAATGAACTGGTGCCCACCTGCTGCCTTTGACGTTGCTTAAACTGGTCTTCACGCCATCGTACTTTTCAAGCATGTTTACACCTGGGAATGTTTTGCAGAAGAGACAGAAACCAGAGAGCTGAGATCTTGTTTTGATGCTACATTGGCCCACATGTAAATGAAACCAATGTTCCTCCATATACAATAGATAAGTGGCTTGATTATTTTTACAAGCCACTCAACATCTCGATTGAAGTCACCTTGACGCCACCCCCTCTTCTTTGTTTCCATTCTTCTATATATGTACTGAAAAAAAGATGATTGAGGGGAGATAGGATAGCACTTTTCAAATACTTGAAAGGCTGTTATACAGAGGAGGGGCAGAACCTATTATCAATCAGCCCAGATTACAGGTCACGCAATGATGGGCTCAAGTTACAGCAAAGCAGATTCTGGTTGAACATCAGGAAAAACTTCTTAACTCTTAGAGCAGTACAACAATGGAACTAATGACCTTACTGGAGGCATTCAAGAGAAATTAAGACAACTACCTGGCAGATCTCTTTTGATTTGTATTCCTTCATTGAACAGGGGGTTGGATTCAATGGCCTTAGAGGCCCCTTCCAACTTCATGATTCTACCTTCAAATCCCCTCCCATCTTGCCTTATTTGACTGCCAAAAATGGGTGGGAAGAAAACCCTACAAGGCTTATTGAGTACGCCCTGGGAAATGTAGTTGTTCTCTGTGATGGTACCCAATGGTGTTTGGCCAGGACAGTGTTGTGTACAGTCCATAGAATTAAACATGAGACTAGAAATGTGCATTCTTATACGCACATGAGTCCTTCAGAATGAAGAACATTGATTCTGGAGTGAAGCAAGAGGAACTTGAACATCAAATTAAATGGGATACAAATTATTTTAGCATCCTTGGGGTTTTTATTAGTGGTGAAATTGCCCCAGAGGGAGACCACAGCTGCAATACAAGGATACAGTATCTGTAAGCGGGACCTGGAGGCCTTAGGAATGGACCTCAACAGATAGGAAACCTTGACCTCTAAGCGTTCAGCCTGGAGGCAGGTGGTGCATCACGGCCTCTCCCAATTTGAAGAGACCCTTGTCCAGCAGGCCGAGGCAAAGAGGCACTCACAAAAGCAGCAAAATCAGGGAGCTGGACAGGGAGCAGATTGCATTTGTCTTCAGCATGGAAGGGATTGTCCCTCTTGAATTGGTCTTCTCAGCCGTACTAGACGCTGCTCCGAGAGAGCATGTTACCATAGTCTCTCAAGACTGAAAGATCCCTAATTTTAAAAAAAATGCTAGGTTTGTTTTGTTTTGTTTGTTTGTTTCTTACTTCCCAGTGTAGTGCAGTGGATAGAGCAATGGACCAGGAATCTGGAGAACAGGGTTCAAATCCCCACTTGGCCATTTAAACTTACTGGAGCGAATGGAACTGGTAAAACCATCTACCTTGAAGCCCCTGTTAGGAATGCTATAAGTTGGTTCTGACTTGATGGCAGAGAACACACCCACACGGGTTTTTAAAAGAGAAACCAAAGGTGTCGGCTATACATGCCATAGGTACTGCTCATTTCAAGGCCTGCCAGGTCCCCAGCTTTCCTGTACCTCAGTGTGAAAACACATAAGCTATAGCTACTTTATTTTTTCTAATACTCTAACCTCTGCCAGGATGTTGCATTCCGTAGATTGGGGGCAGCAGTGAGCTTTATTCAGTTACCTGTTGAGGGTGAAGCATTTTATCACCAGAGCCTGAGAAGTGTTATGCTTGCTGGGTCAAGGCAACCATTTTCTCCCTCAGAGGCAGAGTGAAGTGCCCACCTCACATAGCTGATTCCAGGTGTAACTAAAGAGCAGGAAATGGCTCCTTAATTCATCGCTGGCATATTTGTATTCCAAGAGTGAGACGTGTTTCAGATTTTCTGCCTGAGATCTTTTTGGCCGGTCTCCAGTTATTCCTGTGTCCCTGAGCTTAGGAACAGATAATGGACAGTGCCATTTGCTGTTCTCCGCCGTCAGTGAAATATCTTGGGTCATCTGTGTTTCTAGCCTCATGTTTATTCCTTTCTTAACATCTCATCTTGCCTTGAAAAGGGGATTTTAAAAAGTTGCCTTCTGTTCCTTAGCCTCCATTATTCTTGAACCTTACTAAGGAAGAACTGAGACTACAGTATATGCCATAAATGGGGTTTAAAAGCATTGCTATCGGGATCATGGACTGCCTGGGGATTCTGGATGTTGTAGTCAGAAACAGTAAATTTTCTGAACCCTGGTTATAATTCTAGGACAGTATGTGGCTGGGGGGCAGGTTGCTGTGTATAACTCAGATTTTGTAAAATCCATTCCTGGAATCAGGTCTTGGAAATGCTCCTCTCTCTCTCTCTTTTTTTTAAAAGATCCAGAAGCAAGAATTCTCCCAGAATGATAGGGCTAGTGGTTATGCAATCTGTGGTATTATGAGAGTAGTAGTCTGGTATACTGTCAGAGCTCTAACTGGGACAGGGCGACTGAGGCTTTGACTAAGAGCATCAAAATCTGGATGGCGGTTTGAGCTGGTTTGTTTATTGGCCGAAGAGGTGTTTGCACTTCCCAGCCCTGCCTCTGCTGGCAGGGGCTCACTCAGAGGTAGGGTCTCAGCTTCCCTGCCCTGCCTCCTCTGGGCGCTGCCTCTGAGTTGGGCGGCTGCTGGAGGAGGAATGGCTAGGAAGCGCCAAACCCTTGTTTGGCTGATAAATGAGCCAGCACGAATCACCAAACTGATGATTCATGCTTATCTCTAGACATGAATGTAGGAAACCAGTAAGAAAATAAACAGCAATGCTTCCTGCCTCTATTCACATTCCTCTCTCTCTCTCTCTCTCTCTCTCTTAAAGGCAGACACTTTCTTTCTTCTTTGTAGGCATCACATCCTGCTTCTCCTTTTCCTTGGCAGGGCAGAACTCATGGCCATAATACAGAACAGAAACAGGTGGAAGGTGGTACCATTTGCTCCCAGGTGCCAAAGCTTTCTAGTTATACCTCTGGATACTGTGTCCTTTTCTTTCAGCTCTCAGAGTCTTCCACTTCCAAATAGAAATAAGTGTATGGCCTTGGGAAGATGTATATGGAAAGCGAAAAGAAAAAGTTCTCCACCATCCCATGCAGTGGTTCCCAGCTTTAGGTCCCCAGATGTTTGTGGACTACAACTCCCAGAAATCCTGGCCAGCACAAGTAGTGGTGAAGGCTTCTGAGTCTTAGCCAATGAACCTTTGGGGACCTCAGGTTGGGAACCACTGCAAAGGCAAAGAAAACCGAATGATTTTTCAGACATCTCTCTGCAACCTACACTCTTGTGTCCCTCTAAGGCGTGTGTCTCCTAGTTAAAGATCGTCTTTACCTTGTGTTGTGAGCTCAGGAAGGAAATGCAACTGTTCTAGAAAGCACCTCACACCCTGGGAATGGACATGTTGCCATTGCTAAGGAAACCATTGTTGGTCATGGGGAATCTGGAGCTGGTGTCAATGAGCTGACAGGAGGGCGGACTTGTGCTGAAGAATCAGATGAGCTTGGTGGCATAGAGCTGACAAGGTCTTCCATTGACCATGTTTCCCCATGCCAGATCTTCATAGTCCACTTTGGGGGCTGTCAAAGCCGAGGGGCATTTATGGACAAGTTTTCACTTATGTTGGCACATCCGGGTTCCAATTCCCACTGCCCCACGATACCGAAAAACATCCCACTGAGAATAATTGTGAACAGCTTTGTGGTCCACAGAGAGCTATTGAGGATCCCACCACGGTGCCATTTCATCCTCTGTGCTTTTCAGACGCCTGTATTAAGCATGATGGGGAGACGCGAAAGGTTCTGCCATTGTCTAGGATGAGTGAGGTCAAGGTTACTTTGCTCACTGGAGCTGAGAGTCGGCAATGAGGAGCTGACTTTTGCCTGCTGTTTCTTTAATTTTGGAAGGAAAAATATGGTGTCATAGAGGTTGGATCAATTCTGCTTGAGCAGAGGAACTTCACTTTGAATATGTTGTGCTGGCTTAGCTGAGAGCGGAGGAAGGCAAAGTGTGGTCAAGACCATTTTTGATGGCTACCAGATGGATGATGTTTTCCTTTCTGAAAAATAATTCTGCTTTTAAAAAATAATAATTAAAAAAAACACACAGTTCTGGCTTGAGTAATGTCTTTTAAAAGGACAATCTTCAAGGGGCTGGAAACCATATCCTTGCCTGCAGCATTTACTACAGATCCGACATGGTCGTTTTAAAAATACATAAACCTAGAAGCCCGCATGTATGCTCCTGGGACCACACGCTGCCCATCACTGCGTGCAAATACTGCCCGAACCCTGCTTCAATCCTAATTGGATCATTCTTGTCTTGATTGTTTCCCTGTTCTACACCTAGGGCCTCCAGCTTGGAACTGGCGAGCTGGAAGAGATGGGAGCAAAGTTTGGCCTTGGCCTTCTGCTTCTGCAGCTGAAATCCTTGCCCTGCAGCAAGAAACTGATGACTCAGGCAGCAGCCCTGCTGGATGTGGAAGAAGAAATCACAGATCTCCGGGCACAAAGGTCAGAACAATAGCAATTCATTATGAAAAGTGGCAGCTCTTGATGGCTAAGGCACCAGACCATAGGTGTACATGTTTTGTCGGTGCCGTAATCTCTGTTGAGTGTTGTGTTGGTCCAGGAAGGTTGATCGAGATTTTTAAAAATCCAGTTGAGGAAGAGACTTTCACCTTTCAATTAGATAAAGTGTCATTGTTATCATTGTTGCTGTTCTTGTTGCAGTCGTTGTCGTGATTATTGCACAAAGAGATTCCACTTTGGGCAGTACAATATTCATTCCGTAGGCCTGTGTTTATGATGGAAAAAGGCTCCAGGATCATATTTCCCAGTGTTTCATGGGTTAACTCAGAGAGTGGAGGTTCTTTGGCCACTTGGGTCATTGATCAAGATGCCTCCTTTTCTCATACTGTGTATAGATGTTGCCTGGATTTGGCCACTGAATCTTTCTTCAGCTCAAGGGATGATCCGGTGTCCCTAAAGGTGACCACTTAAAGGTGGAGAATTAACTCAGTGGGGTTTGAGGACTCTTAATTCTGTGAGACTAATGGTCTGTATATTACAGGTGTTTCCAAGGGGTCGGACTCTAGCTTGAAATAAATGGGATATTTCTTCAACACCATATTTCTTCAGCTCCACTGTAACCGAAGCTTAAGGGACTAGCAGAAGAATTCACATAGCATAAGTTTCTTTCTTCTTTGCTGCTTCTTCCCATACTGCACACCTTGCTCAACAGTAGGACCGGCCCTAAGGTGGGGATGAAATTAAAAACCTGGTCCATATCACATTGATTTGAGGGTTGAGTCTTTATGGTCCTTGACTCAAGATTAAAGAAAGGGCATACGTGTTCCGATAAAACTCGTTACAGTCTGATTCAGAATATTGATTATTGCATGCTGTTCTGAGGATGTAAAGCTGCAAAAGTCCATGTACATTTGAGTCTTTCGTTTTTCATATATCCAACTTTGGTTCTGTAGAAAGCAGGTCGAAAGCATTTGTACTCATTAAAAGCAGACCTTCTCATTTCCCGGGACCAGCACGAACTGGGATCTGTAAGGGTGAGGCTGTCTCTGTTTGAGCAAACAAGTGTCTTTGCATCAAGATCACTCCACCGGCCATGGCTGGATGATTGCGGGCTGAATCTCTGTTCCTCTTAGGCTCAAGTCTTTACGATATCACTTAGCTGGAACATTCTACATGGTGGATAAATCAGGAAGTCCCTCTCTCACACACTGTAACTCCGGATGGTGTCAATGATGTTTCCTTCTAATTGTCTCATCCGGGAAGTCCACAAAGAAAAGGATGTTTGGGTCCAAACAGGCATGAACAGCAGCACATGGACTCAACAATGTTGGCTAGAAACAAGATGTCCTGCCTCTGTAGCGTATATCTTGATGCACTTCCAACCTACTGCTTGCGGCAAGCTGTTTGTAATGCGTTGTACCATACACAATGGGGTCTTTTGTTGACATAATCCTTCTCCATTTTTTTTCAACAGAGGAAGTGAGGTTTATCTTTGCCTTCTACTTCTTTCCCTAGCCGAAATGCCCCATAATTTATGGTGGGCTTCCATTTTCTCCCTTCAGGGATGCTATAACAGCCATTAACACCACCTGTTCTTGATGCGGGATACCATATTTACAGTCTTGTTCATCGTTTTTAACGTTTATAGAGAGAGAGAGGGAAAGGAGGTAGGTAGGGGGAGGGGACGAAATGGCCTTAAAAATAGAGACATTTCTTTAGATTAGCCAGGCTCACTTGTACATGTGAGCGTATAAATGAAGCAATTACAGTGTGTTCCAAACACCAGCCGGGCCGTGGAGAGCCGCCTGACAAGCAATCCGTGTGTCATTAAAGGGAACTATTCAAGCCTAGCCAGACGGATGGATTCCAGGCATAAATCAAAACCGCTGACTTCAGAATCCAGAGCTGTAGAAGTCTTTGAGTTCGAATAAGTTGGGGATAGAGAAGGAAAACTCCAAACACCTGACAAACTGGAGGAATTAAGGAAAGCGGAAAGTTGTGGTGAGAGAGCAGCCATGTTGCTGGGGGCGGAGAAGGTCATGCTAGTGCAGAAGGAAAAGTCAGCAACCATAATTGAGGGCAGAATTAAATCCTTCCGCATCACAGGCGTTTGTCTCAACCCAGAACTACATTACACCAACATCTGACTGTTCCTTATCTACTTATCCTTTTGCTTTGATTTGATGCTGTTTGAACACTCTTTGGCCTCCCAGGCTTGCAGAAAGACAAGTTGAGAACAAGATGTGCTGAATTAGTCCCAAGAAAAGATAATGGAGTATATAGGCTGTTTTTGTCCTGATGGGAGATAGCGGTGTTCAAAACTCAGCATTGTGTAGCAGTGTTGCCCTATGATATGCTGGAATCAACAACTGGCTGGCTCTGGGTGAAATCTGAACTTTCTGAGAGACAACCACTGACCAGAATCCTGTTGAAGTATCCATGTGTAGTAATGTTACTCACACATGTTTTTGGCTCTGTTTAGCAGGGTTGCACCATTGGCTTGGCTGTTTGTCCAATTTGGTGCACAGCTGGTCACACGGATAACCACGGGATCAGTACTTATGGTTCCACTTATCCACTGCCTGACAACTATCCTCTGTTTGGATTTGTTCTCTGTTTCCAAGCTGACCATTTCTAGGGAGTTGTGAAGAGAAAGAACCCTAAGATGTCAAAAGAGCAGGGGCCTTGGATGGCCCATTAGTCTGCAGAGGCTTGCCAGATTGAGCAGTCATGCAGTTCACCCGGTCACACTTTTTCCGATCAATGGTGAGATGTATTGTATTTCTGTTGCAATAATAGTAAATGACAGATATTGAATAATTATGTATAGATATAACTTAGTATCTGCAAATTGGTGCTCTCGTTTTTTGGGAGGAACATTGCTTTATTTGCTCAATGGTAGACTCCCATCTATACTCCTGGGGTCCTTTCAGCCTCCATCTCCATGGGAAATTGCCTTGAATTGGGTCTGATTATTTCTTCATATTGCTCAGTGTTGTTGTCTGATTGGCAGGGATTTTTCAGAATGTCAAGTAGAGGTAGTCTTTCTCAGCACTTGCTACATTTGGCCATTGATTGGAAGGCTGAAGGTTGGTTTCATGCGAAACCATCCTTTTACCTCTAATGGATTTTCCATCTCTGTTTATTCTTTTTTTTTCATTGCAGATCTCAACCGTTTGTCTCCTTAGTATGTTTCCTTTTGCTGCAGTGCCCGATAGAGCTGGCAGTGTCACTTTCCCACTGAGCATCATCCCATAACAGTGACAGCTTCCACCAGTCAGGGCTTATCTGTATCCTTGCCGTTTAATCCACCCTTCCAGACTGTTTCAGCTCCACGTCTGCTCCAGGTTCTCTGTCTTGCACAGAAAAGAGCATGGAGCTGACAGTACACCTTTCTGTATTTCGAACTCACCTGATCACGGGCAGAAGTCAGTACATTTGGAAAAGGCGATGGCCATACAGAAGATATAGCAAGAAAGAAAAGGAGTGTGTTATTTTCCCTTTGGCTCCAAACTGCTTCAGGGGGACCACATCTGCATATGCATTAGATGCTCTGTCAGAATTTTAAAAATGGGAAAAATATTCCTGGTGGTAGTATGGGTGTGTGGTGATGATGTCAATACATCTGCTATTTTAATGAAAGGAGCAAACTCCAAAACTACACAAGTGAGTAAAATACGAGAGACTGGCTATCTATCTCTTTATTCACTTCCTCCCCTTCCTGTTCCTGGCCCAGTGCTAGCTGGGAACTTTCTTTGTAAGATGGGAGTTTGGGTAGAACTAGGCGAAGCTACCAACATGAATTTGAGCAAACTCCGGGAGGCAGTGGAAGACAGGAGGGCCTGGCGTGCCCTGGTCCATGGGGTCACGAAGAGTCAGACACGACTTAACAACTAAACAACAACAAAGCCCTAGCTATGCCTCAAAGCCTTACAATTTAGGGCTTTCTTCCAGGTGCATCATGGGTGGGAGTTTGTAAAGTAGATATTTTTGTATTATTCGTATTTTATGTAACAATTTTTGTCCTATTTTATCTGTTGCTTATACTGTGTTGGAAGCCGCCTAGAGTGGTCCTAGGACCAGATGGGGGGGTATAAGTAAAATAAATAGAATAAAATAATAAATAAAGTGTCTGCAAGGTAGGTAGAACTCTCCAAATGGAGAATGTTGTTATTGCAAGTACAGAAAGTCCAAATCTTCCACTTTTCTTCTCACTCGCTTGATTGCTGGCCGCGGTTCTGAATTTTAGCCAATGAACTTTTGAGTCAGCACCAGGGGCCCTGTCCAAGGTGCTGAAGTTGTCTCATCGCCAAGCTTGCTTTGAATCTGTCATTGCTCCTCCATCTCCCTGAGACTGCTGTCTCTTCTTGGTGTCAGGAATTTCAGTGGCTCAGCATGCACTGCAGGCTCTGTTTGTAGACTCTCCCTAGAACTCACATTCACCTGAAGCCTCCAGGAGTTCTCTCAGCCAGGAAGATGAAGTGCGAGTGAATGCTTTGGACATCATGATTTTTGACAATAGTTTTCATGCCTCATTTGCTGGAAAAGCGATTAGGTCCTAGTCAAAGCTCTCTGCTACTTCGCATTTGTCATGGCCAATGAGGAGACAGCGGCTGTGATTGTTTCCTCTTTTGCAGCAAATTCTGTTCTAGAGAGAAGCAGAGCCTGTGTTATACCAGACTCCTTTCCCCTCCTTTCCCACTCAGCTTGGCTTTTTAATTTTCCTCCTCCTCCTCCTCCTCCTCCTCCTCTTTCTTCTATTCTTCCAGTGGGCTTAAGTCTTAAAAATCTTTTCCACACACCACAGGGAATATGAGGCTACTTGTTTTCAAGATGACACTTCGGTGTTCTACTAAATTTGTTTCAAATGGAGTTTAGGGTGGATTCATTGTGCATTTAAGAGCAGATTATCCCAGATAAGGACTGCCTCCAAGTGGGTGGCACAGCTAGAAATCTTAATACGGTATGTTCTCTTGCTTTTATTAGGTTAGCAGTAAGTGAATTTTGCATATGCAAGACTGTGCCATTTGGGAATGGTGGCTGCCATCATTTCTACCTCTCCCCAAATACCCAGGAAGTATCCTAGCTATAGGGCCCTGGGGAAGATGGAGAATGGTGGCCAGGCTGCTAACACACTTGGGGTGTGTTATTGCTCTGAGAGGTGGGAGAGTGGGAAGAAGTTGGCTGCAGTGATATATGCCCTTGTTTCACCTTGGTTAGATCACTTTACTTTATTTAGACCTATACCCTGCCCCTCTAGACAAAGTCTACTCGGGGCGTCTTACAAAAAATGATAAAATACAATAGAATAATATACTTACTAAAATCTAATAATACAACCAACTAACTAATGGATTTATACATTCTCAAGATGGGAAATTAAACAAACGAAACAATTAATTGACCAGAGGGAAGGCCTGCCTAAAGAGCCAAGTTTTTAAATGGCTTTTAAAAACACCCAGCGAGGGAGCCAGGCGGATTTCCGTTGGTAGAGTATTCCACAGCCGAGGGGCCAGTCCCAATTGGATTGTTGTGCTCTGTCGCTTGTCAATGTGTTTTTAGCATGGATTTTATTTACCATTTTTAATATGACACTTGTTTAATTCTTTAAAAAATATTTTTATACTTACTGTTTTTAGCTATTAAATATAACCTTTTCATTGTTGTAAACCACCTTGGATCCTTTTGAGGAGAAAGGTGGGGTAAAAATATTTTGAATGAATGCATGAACAAACAAACAAACGAATGCTGGCTGGATTCTGGAATTCTAGAAGCTCGAGACCCAAAAAAGTATAATTTCAAGTTCTAAGCCAAAAGTAAGTTTCCTAGTCCCTTGACCTATTTCTCAAACCTATACTATAGTGGCTGAGATGTGAAAGCCGAACTCAGGTTTTGGAGGGCAGGAATTCCAAAGTCAGGGCGAGGGCTGCCAGACATTTGTTCCAGTGGCTGGTGGCTGAGCACTCCACTTGATTCCTTGAAGGCCTGCAAGCGTGATGCAATGTATTGTTGCCCTTTGGGGTATGTATTTCTGGCAAAATAAAGGGGTCTGTAAGTGATCATGCCACTAGAATAAGCTTTTATCCACAGTTACAAATTAGTTCCATCTATAGGCTAAAAGGTGCCCCCTTGGGGCGATATGGATGGAGGCATCCGTGTCTCTTCCTTCCTTCCTTCCTTCCTTCCTTCCTTCCTTCCTTCCTTCCTTCCTTCCTTCCTTCCTTCCTTCCTTCCTTCCTTCCTTCCTTCCTTCCTGTATGTATGTATGTATGTATGTATGTATGTATGTATGTATGTATGTATGTATGTATGTATGTATTTGATTTTTATACCACCTATCTCCTACTAAGGCCACTCTGGCCAGTTTACAATTCCACAACATTATAAAACAACAACAATACAAAATATTAACTGAGTAACAGCTTAAAACAAAATGCAACAACAAGAAGAAGTAAAATAATTAAAGTAATAAAAAGGCACAGTGGAGGGGTTGGAGGTGTAATTGTTAAAAAGCACCACGGTATTAAGATGCTCTAAGGTCTGGGAAGGCCTGTCTGAAAAGCCATGTTTTTAGCAATCTTTTGAAAGTTCCCAGTGAAGGGGCCCCGCAGATTTCAGGAGGGAGACTTTCCCAGAGTTGCACCATGACCTCTGAGAAGGCCCGGTTTCTAGTTGATGTTTTCCGGGCCTTTCTCGGGGTCAAAACTCTCAACCGCCTGGCCTGAGAGGATCTTATAGGACTTATATTCTGTCCATCTTGCTCTTCAGCCAGAGACAGTTGCCGGGATGCATCCTTAAGCCTTTTCTTCCTCCTTGCCTAGTCCAAGAACTGCTGTAGGTTGAAGCCATAACTCCATGTGTGTTGACATGTATCTAAATATATTTCCTTCTGGGGGGGGGGGGAAACAATATGTCCGCCTAGCACTGAATATCTGGATTGTAGGACCAAAAAATGGCTCCATTCCTTCTGTCTGTGCACTTGAGAAGGACCCGTTTCTTCTTGCCCTCTCAGTCCCATGAACTTCTCAACGGTGGGCTGGCTTTTTTCTCCTCTGCCTTTTATATTTGTCTTCCTCCCAGTATCACCGCAAAGTGTGTCATCCTCCCTCTTCGCTATTATGCAAGCTCAATCCCCTTGCATTCTTCAGAGGCTCAGTCAAGCGGTGCTGGCTGTAATGAACATGTTTGGTATTCAGATGGACTCCTCACAGGTTGGCCATTCGAATTCAGAAGCTTTTCATTAATGCTTTCTCTCAGCTGCTGGTGCCTTCTTCTGTTTGCTCATTTTCTTATTATCCGATTGACTTTTTTTTTTTTTTTTGATTATGGAATGGCCTAGGAACAGCATGGCCCCGGAGTGTGCTATCGAATGGCAGGCCAAAGCTGGAGGGCCAGGCAGGGTTCAAATTTCACACGCCGTCACTGAGGTAATTAATTTCTCAAACAACATTGAATAAATTGGAGGGCAGGGTGAGCACTGGGGAGAGTAGTTTTGAGACCAGAACCCAAGATGTCAAAACTGGAAACTCCTACAGTCATGTCACTTGTTAATGTGATTCGCTAAGGTTGTTCAAATTAGCCAGGAGCTGCAGATAGCCAGTGTCTCTGGCAGAACTGAATCCAGTGTATGTTCCGTCTTCCTTTCTTTGTTATGAAACAGTCTAGAGCTGTATGACCTCCAAGGTCAGTATCAAATACCAGAGTGAAATATTCCTGCCACCCAGATTCTTTTCCAGATCTTGCACTGTCTACAGTAGAAAACAGAGGATATGAAATGTATTTTTAAAATTGCTCAGGAGTAGGGTCGTGAAGAAAACTCGCTAAATTGATTTAGGGTTATCTTGACTCTGTAAGAAATCTTATTGAGGAATCTTTGAGACCATATTGTTCCTCGCCTCCACTGCAAATGAGACTGGGGCCATGTTTTTTTTTTTCTTGTCAAGGGCTCTAGATTTTTTGAAAACAGCCTTTGTGCAAAACTCATATCTTTCCTCTTCGAGCAACTATGTGTTTTTTTTAAAAGATGTGAACATCAAAAATCAATCATTCACATTCTCTTCCTTGGTTGAGAGCAACACAAAGTATCTCATCCTCCTCTGGACTAAGGAGAGTAATTTTGCAATTCTTTGTTGCCACCTGTGAGGAGGAAGCAAAGATTTGCATTCCTACTGAAGAGCTGCAAGACAATTTCGTACATTTCTGTGCTCTACTATACACATTTTCCTGTATTCTCTTAAATAAGCAACTTATGATGAAAACTATAACCTTCCCCACCTTGAGCGGATAGGATGACCCCTACTTCCTAAGACTGCAAGTATTGTTACTCTGGCAGGTACCCAAAAGGGAGTAATTTAGACACTTGGCAAGCTTTCTTGGAGAGAGGCTTTGGCAGAGTGAATAGTATAGCTTAAAATGGGTATCCGTTGTGTAGTGGTGTGGACTAGAACTCCAGAGAGGACTGGGTTCAATTTCCTATCTCTGTCACGGAAGCTCACTGGGAGGTGGAACTAGCAAAACCACTTATGAAATTGCTCACCTTGAAAACCCCACTTGGGTCTCTATATGTTGGTTCTGACTTGATGGTACATGACATCAATAACATAGCTCAAAAATGCACCCTTGATCACTCTTAAATGCTCTACAAGTTCATGGCACTTCATAGGAGGATCAGACTCAGGAGGGGGTGGAGACGGCCTGGAGAGATTTTAAGCAGAGATTGAGCAACCTTGCAAGGATGCTTTAATTGCAAAGTTTCTCTCCTGAACAGAGAATTAGATTAGATGACTCCAAAACTCTGTGATTCATTCAGCTCTTGACTATGGCATCTCTGAAGCTTTCTTATTTCTTACTCAACTTCACTGGGAGGAAACCAGAGAGATTGTGTAATATCTTATTAGAAACGACACAGTTCTATCCACATTTTCAATTAGGTTTCACTGAACTCCACAGGACTTTCTTCTGAGTAAATATGCCTAGGATTGTACAGTTAATTCATGAAGGTGACCCTCCCTGCTCCTGGCTTGGAATTGTGAAAGACAATACATAGAATCCTAGTTTGGAGCTGTCCATGAAAAGAGGTGCTGAAATTGTAACAGGTACAGCTATGATTTCTACTGTTTAAAGGCCATGTTGTTACAAAAGTCTAAAAGCGAACAAGTCAGTTTCCTTCACCAGCATGATGGTTAATAATTGGGAAGAGATTACTCATAAATAAAGTTCTTGTTGTACTAGAATAATGATCTTCAACTAGTGTGCTGGGGTACATAAATGATTTCACCTGAACATGGAGCATGTTGTTGTTCCTGTTGCTGTTGCTTCAACTTATATTTACTTATTTACAACATTATTATGCAAACAACAATTTGCCCCCCCATCCCCCGAGCTGGGTACTCATGTTATGGAAGGGTTGGGCTGGCTACCTGAATCTGTCAGGTTGTTAATACAGACTTGACTGCAGTGCTCCCGTTTAGCTTCTGATCCATGTAGTAGTGGCACAATCATTCCAGATGCTTCAACATGGGAAACTGTAAATTCTGGAATGGGCTAACCTGAGCAACAAAACTGTTGTGAAGATTGGAAATCATTTCTCCACAAAACGTTACACTTTTTTGAACATTCTGCTGTAGTTACCAGCTGAAAACATATGTCCAACTGAGTTTAATACAACGATCAAGAGAAAATTCATTTGGAATTTCCTCCTTGAAAAATCATTGTCATGGAGCATGCTGGTTGAGTTTGCCGCCATGTTGTGGAGTTTGGAGAAAGTTGAGTCCTTAGTCAGGAATGTAGAAAGCTACTGCTAGAATGTCTTCCTTCCATCTTCAGGCTTGTATTCCTTGACTCTTTTGTGTGTGAGAGGCTGCTGCTTTTGCATGCCAGGACTGTCACTCACACTGTTTAAACAACTCATCTCATAAACAGCCAGGCAGCAACGCCCTTGGTCCATCATTAAATACGTCCTTGGCGATACCCTCAGCACCAGCCTCTGTGATGCTGATCTCTACTATCAATTCTTTTTCTGCGGATGCCATTACACAGAAGGCTCTTGTTATCTGGCAGAGTATTTTTATTATTGATATTATTATTAAATTATGTTTCCCCAAGTGGGTGGTGGGCTGGCGCCTGGAGCAAGTGAGATTTAACTCCTCCTGCCTTCCTTGATCCCAAGAGATGTATGTCGTGGAAACGGCAGGCAGGCAAACAAATCGCAATGTTTAGTAAAGCTGAATATTATGAAATGTATAGCCGAGAGGAGAAATTGTTATGTATGAGAGAGAATGGAAGGAGAAAGAGCCACTTTGCGGCTACCTCTGTTTTTTTACAGCACGTTATAGTTTACTATTTATTCGAGAACTTCAAACCCTCTTTAAATCTCTTCCGTTTCATGCGTATATACATACCACTTGGGGCTGTTAACAGCAATTGAAAACAATAATAAAATATAATAAAATTGCAAAATGGCATAGCCCGTGAAATCTTGTTGGCTCAGCTCTGGGTGATGGTGTCATCAGCCATGGCCTTGCTAATTAAAAGTATTGATAATTAAAAAGACTAGGATTGTCTGTGATTATTTTTGGACCTTAAAGACACCCTGATCCTGAGGCCATGAAAGGATTTCTCAGGACAAAGGGGATCCCTGTGGAGTCTCAGTGTTTCAAAGGGTTGGCGTTAGAAACTTGTAATCAACAATAAAAGATGGCTGCTGATGATAGGTACAGAGGGCTGTGTCGACAGCATTTCAGCCTATAACAAAAACCAGCAGATATTTAAAAAAGCACACATCTGGGATCTGTTTTCTACCTTGGGACCATCAGAGGTTGCAAGAATCACCAAAAATTCAATGAAAATGGAGTATAAAACATAGGAAGTGGCTGGAAGTCCATTTCCAGTTTTCAAAAAAAATACCTTCGTTGGTATTAAAATGGTGCCACTGGGGGACGGAACCGATTTTATAGATAACTCATCATTCTTGGAAGGGTCTAGGGATATCAATTAATCTTTTTGTGCCCTCGCTGGAAAAAGTGTGTGGTTTATGCTCTCAAGTCGGAACTGACTTACAGCAGTCCTACTAGGGCTTCCAAGCTAACTGAGATATTTAAGGACTGGTTTTACCGATTCCATTTCTTGAGTCAGTTTCCATGGCCGAGTGGGGATTTGAACCCTGTTCTCTGGAGTCCTAGTCCATCACTCTATCCACTACATCACCCTTGAACAAGAGGGATAAAAAAACAGCCTTGGGGGAAACATGCGACCATAAGCTATACCTGGCTGCCCCTGTGGTAACCCATGCATCCCAATGTCCTCAGATGAACCTGCCTAATCCAAATCTAGACTATTGATCCATTGAGCCCAATGTTGTTGACTAGAGAGGGCAGCGGCTTCCGAGTTTCTTAGAGGAATCACTGGGTTCTTGTTTTGTTCTGTTTTCACTGGAGGTGCCAGCGATTCAACTGGGATTCTTTTGACTTCTACGAACCCCATTACAGAATCGCACATGACCATGTGGCGAAGGTGTTGACACACTCGCCTGTGTGCTGTTCTTTTGCACCTTCTATAGAGTGGTGTGCAAAGAGCTAATTCAACCCTTGTTAGTTAAGAAGCCAGGTACTTTTTATAGATCTACTTGTCTAATTTTGGCTATGATATGCTGCATCATCTTGCTTTTAATATGTTGATTTGATATCTCAGTAAATTTGACATTTGTCTTGCTAAGGCCATGGCTAAATGCAAATAAAATGCTACCTTTCTTTTCACATATCTGCTGTATCACTGAGCCAATGGCTCTTTTTCAGATTTCTCCTAAAGCAACATTTCAAGCTGAATGTTTATGTCCCAGCTTCTGCAAGACATGTATCTAATATTACGGGATGAATAAAATGGCATGATTATTGTGATTGCATGAGACTGATATTTTCCCAGGGTGGCTCCAGAGAAGATGCCTGTGTGACAGAGAATAAATGATAGAATGCTAAATTAATTGCATGGACAGATGATCTCTCTCTCTCCTGTCCCTCTTTGTATAATTCTGAGAAGGCATGGTCCCCTCCAGTGATAGAAAGGAACTTGGGCAACGAAAGCATCTGGAGATATAGCCATCTCTCTTGCTCAGTGCTTTCCAATTAATGCTTTTTATTGCCCTTTTCTGGGCTCGCAATGGTTTACAATTCCAGAAGTGTCCCGAGTTGTGGAACAAAGCATCCAAATGGCTTCTCCCTCATTTAGCCTTCCATAAATGGGTCCAGAGTGGAGATTAATAGGCTTGGAAATGTGTTCTCTGCTCAGCAGCTAGTAAAGGAAATTCAGTGAAACTAAATTAATCATGAAATGGACTCAAAGAAGAGAAAAGGAGTGTGTATGTGGGTCAAGCTCATAAATTAGGTCAGCACCAAAGTTCAGAAGGGTTGTTTCCCCCCTCCCCCCCCCAAAGCACCAACTTCTCTTAGGGTAGCCAGACTGTGGATTCCAAGGATATGAAGCTTTTAGCCCAGGTCCAACCAGGAAATGGGCAATGGCGTAGGGAGAAAAGACTGAAACCAAGATGAAATTTGATTGATATAAGTGCAGAGGGATACCCATTGTGGTGTAGTGGATACAGCAATGGACTAGAACTCAGGAGGTCTGGGTTTGAATCCCCACTCAACCATGGAAACTCACTGGAAGTATGGAATTACTAAAAGCACTCCTTAAATATCTCACTTACCTTGAAAGTCCTGTTAGGGTTACTATAAGTGAGTTCCAGTGTGATGACACATGCTATGAGTGAAGAGGAATTTTAAGGGCCTTTGTCTTGCTTTCTAGATTCTCAGATAGACTGTTCTGCTGTTCTAAAATAAATTTGCTTAAAGGCTGAGGAAGAACATTTTGTCACATGATTTCCTTTTTTTAAAAAAACCACATGTCAGGGGGCAGAGCAGCTCATAAGGTAGATGGCAACTGGCCTGAGATTTCTCCAGGATTTCTTGAGTGTGAATACTGCGTTCTATCCAGAATATCTCTTTTCTATCCCTTTCTAGTCTGCGGTTGGGATGGATCCCTTGTTCACGTAGTGCGGTGGTTCTTAATTTTGTGTGCCTATGTGATCCTGGTCTGCAGTTCCCAGGGTGGTTGATTAAAGGCCATAGTGGTTGAAGGTTCTGAGATGTGAGCTTCAGCCATGTCTGAGAACCTGTCTTTGGGAGCTATGGACCTAGCGGTTTTATTGTCACGCAGCTGAGTTTTTCATGCATCCATACCATTCCGACGGCTTCCATCTAATCTTTTTGTCCTACATCTGCTGAAGAACTACATTGCTCCTCAGGCTTGGCGGCTTATGAATCTATTAGTTTGCTTGTAGAGGAACCCGGTTGGCCTTCCATAGAATTTCTTATTGTGTGCAGTTTTTATTTTTAAATCAATGCCTTGTTAATGAACTAGCAAGCCCCTTGATAAATGCTTATGGAAAGAAGATCATAGGGATGAGAGAGAGAGAGAGAGAGACCCTGCTTGCACATCCCCCCCCTTTGCTTTTTAATACATCCCAGCATGTCAGCAATCAAGCTGTACTCCAAAAATGTTTTGAGCGGTGCCCTCAGCCACTTAGGACGATGTGTGGTATTGGATTTCCTGGGCTTTTGGCATAAAGTCAAGTGTTTGCTGGGCTGCTTATCATCATTGCTGGAAACCTCACGACCTCTACAATCTTGAGGCTGATTAACTTTCTGAAGTTTCAAAAGCCTCTGGGTCACATCTGTCTCTGGTATGCTTATCTTGGTGAATAGGAAGAAGGCTAATAAGTGAACGAGGCCAAGAGACACACTCTTGAGTAGCTTGGCAAGAACCAAAGGTTTCGAGAAATCTATGAAAGTCTCCGAAGGTAAATTGGTGGACTCATCTCTGGAGGGCAGCAGCTTCCTGGGTTCCTAGTGGGGCCAGCATGTTCTTCTGTTTTATTTTCATTGTTCTGCTTACGTTTGAGGAGCTAGGGCTCTTTTCCAAGTTTGCCAAGGTTCCTCAAAGGGAAGGTATCCTTTGGCCAGGGATGTGTGCTGTGTTTGAGCTGGCAAATTCTGACGTCCACTGTCCACATTCACACACCCCAGACTAATATGAGCTAATATGGGACTGGAGTCTTCTTGGCTACACTGCCCCCCTGTATCACAGCCAGCATACACAAAAAAGGCCCCAAACCCTAACTTTTCCAAGATCTGCTTACAACTTCGTTATCCACCAGATTCCACACTTCCCAGGCTGGGTCAAAATATGTTTGTTAAGCCATGAAGTTTTTAAAAAAAAAAAGACAAAATGCATTTAGACATAAAAATGCCAGCTTGATGTTGCTCAGTGCTAACAAATTGCACCCATTGCACAAGGTGAATAACATTCCTCCATCTTTCCTGTCAATCTTAGAGATGAATGTTTGTGGATAATCCATCTGGAGAACCATCACCATTCTTATCAAAACCTTGTCTAGTTTCTTACCAAAGTCACTTGCTTTTTCATTGATATTTGGTAGCATCTCCACCATATCTATCACTGGTTTGTCCTTAAGACAAACAAATGAACAAACAAACAAATGAATGAATGAAAAAAAATGAAAGAACAAATAATGGACCTAAGACAGAACCTTCTATGTTTGCAAGCAATTGGTAGATAGTCTTCCATCACAAAGAAGAAAGCAGTGGGATTCTGTGGGCGTATGTCAGTGGTTCTCAAACTGGCTGTCCCCAGATGTTCTTGGACTGCAACTCCCAGAAATCCTGATCAGCACAGCTAGTGGTGAAGGCTTCTGGGAATTGTAGTCTGAGAACATCTAAGACCCCAGTTTGAGAAGCACTGGTTTAAGTGAGGAGTGTTTTCTAACTGATGGCATGAGATGTCCCCTGCTTAGAACCTCTTCATGCAAGAATTAGGTTCTTAAAATAGCTATGTAAATGATCGTTTAAATGTTAATTTCTATGCAGATCCCAAACACATGGAAATGATACAGTCAAAAAGGAGACTTTGGAGACTTTGAAGGCTTGTTGTTTGAAAAATGAATCAAGACACAATAATATGTCACTAATGAGGTTGCAGCCAGAAACTAGACAAGTGTGGGATGGGCAACCTCCAGAGCATTATGGCTGGGCCCCAATCCTGAGGATGTTTGGTGGTAGCATAGTTCTCCTCCTTCGCACTGATCCTATTCCTTCTGTCTTTCACCCTGCTTTTCTGTCAGCAGATCCTAGTCAGCAGAGAGCAGTTCCACTGGCAGATCGCCCTGGCAGTTCCACTGGCAGATCTTTGAGATCAGCCAGCAGAAAAAAGCCAATTTCTGTGTCAAAAGAGGCTTGTGCCCACCATATGTCTTTGAGTTTGGATTGCACTCTTACTTGCTATGCTGAAGGAGTGCAATCAGTATAGCTTCTAGAGGCTCCTAAATACCAGGCAGTAGTGGGTTTTTTTTAAAGCCTGTGCTTCTGTCATTGCAGCACAGGACTGTGTGAACATTAGGAAGAATTATTTATTAGCCATTTGAAACCAATGGGAAGTTTTGCATTAACTTCAATGGGATTTGAATGAAAGCCCAGGAATGTGGAAGATGAAAAAGGCTGTTATTCCAAAGGAAGGAGATTTCAGACTCTCGCCTGCGCTCCAACGCCCTGCATCGTATTTCAAGATGAGTCCCTCCTCCCTTCTTCTCTCATCATGCTTTTGTATCTAATCATGTTTTGTATCTTTCTTGGGATGTAGCAAGCTCTGAAGTCTTGACTGCAATTTAGAGAATAATAACGTCTGAGATGCACTGCAGCCTTTTAGCTTGTACGCCAAAGGGAGGAGGAGGAGATAAGTGGGAAGAAAGACAAATAATTTTCCTGGGATCTCATTCTGTAGCCTTCGAGGAAGCTGCTGGCATAATTTTAAGTCCATTGTGTTGTCAAAGCAAAGAATAATGTTGAGAAAGGGAATACGGTTAGAAACCAGACATGGAGGAGGCAGCAAAATATGTCTGAGGGAGAGAGCAAGAGAGAGAGAGAGAGAGAGAGAGAAAGTGTGTGAGAGAGTTAGGAGAACCTTAGGAGTCTGGTTTTAAATCAGGAATCTATTTCCTCTTGGCTGGTGCCTCGCTGGCCTTGATGACAATGTTGCCGAGCACCGGAGATGCAGAGCAAAATCAGAGGGAAAACAAGTGAGCGCTGCTGTGCAGAGAGCTATTTGGCTCCCCTGAAAACTCCTAAGGTCCTCCGTCCACAAACTTTTTAGTTTCCTCAAAATGGAGTGGAAGACAGCATGGCATGGTGGTTGTCATCTTAGAACTGCAAAGCTGGAAGGGACCCCATGGGATCATCAAGTCCAGCCCCTTTCGAGGAGGGACAGCGGGGAACTGAAGTGCCAGCCTCTGGCTCCACAGCCAGAAACCTAAACCACTGAGCTACACAACAGCTAACTTATTATACATTGTATTAAGCCTGGGGAGATTCAGGTTTCAGTCTTTTGGACAATGACGCTCTCTGATGATCTTAGGTTGATCTTCAATCATTCTCTCTCTCTCTCTCTCTCTCTCTCTCTCTGTGTGTGTGTGTGTGTGTGTGTGTGTGTGTGAACATAATCTATCTCAAACAAGGATCAGCCTGGACAGGAAAACTATATTGACCTCTAATTCTATCTTAATAATCAAAATCATAATAAAGATGAATTAAAGATGTCAGCTCCAACTGAGTTTTTGTTTTCCTTTCACAATCATTTTTTTTAAAAGCGGGTAACTTTGGCAGCAAACCTTTAAAGAAGTGAATGTTTGAATGCTCTTATTCCAGAGCATGATTTGTTGGTTCCTTCCTTCCTTCCTTCCTTCCTTCCTTCCTTCCTTCCTTCCTTCCTTCCTTCCTTCCTTCCTTCCTTCCTTCCTTCCTTCTGTCCATCATCAGTTCCTTCCTTCCTTCCTTCCTTCCTTCCTTCCTTCCTTCCTTCCTTCCTTCCTTCCTTCCTTCCTTCCTTCCTTCCTTCCTTCCTTCCTTCCTTCCTTCCTTCTATTCATCATCAGTTCCTTCCTTCCTTCCTTCCTTCCTTCCTTCCTTCCTTCCTTCCTTCCTTCCTTCCTTCCTTCCTTCCTTGCTCTTTGCTTTTTTTTTTTTTAACCCCCTCCTACAATTTATGAGATTAAGATGGAGATTAACTCTTTGGCACTCCCTCTATTCTCTTCCCATTCTAGGGAAGCCGGGACATTTCCATCTCAGCTCAAATAATGCTTATAACGGGAGAGAGAATAGGATGGAAAATAATATAGGCCATGTTGGATGACATTCTTAGACAAAACTAAGGTAACACTTGAGGTACGCTGATCTTTTCCGATGCCTGGCAGTTACACAGAGGTCTCACTTGACTTTTAGCTGCGTAATTAAAGCAGAACTAGCATTAGGATGGTGTTAGTAAACATTCTTTTGCTTCACATCAGCTGAATTCTGCAAATGAATAAATAAAAATTATTAGTACTCATGGTACCTGGAAAGATCCTTGGAGAACACCGCGTTGCGACGGGAAACTGTACTTGTTGGAATTCTAATGAAATGGATTTTATTCTGTTGAGTTTCTAGAATGTAAGCCACCGTTACATTTGTATTGCTATTTTTTTTTTAAATGATTGGTTTTAAAGTATTTTGTTAGAGATATTGGAATTTTCAAAGGGCGTTTAGGCAGATACATGGATGTCCAGGTATATCCGGGTGAAAGTAAAATCAAATAATGTGATCAAGAAAAAATCGTTCCAGTCGATTCATACGATGCACATTTTATTGTATTTATTTTTTTATTTATTTAAAATATTTATACCCCACCTTTCTCCTTGGGAGGGAGTTCCAAAGTCTGGGGACAACAACAGAGAAGGCCCTCTCCTGTGTCCCCATCAAACACACCTGTGAATGTGGTGGGATTGAGAAGACGGCCTCTCCTGATGATCTTAATGCCTGAGCAGGCTGATAATGGGAGACACTGTCTTTGGAATAGCTTGCGTCCAGGCTGTTCAGGGCTTTCTAGATTAAAACCAGGACTTAGAATTGTACCCAGACACTTGAAATTCCAGGGTTTTATGCTATAAAAATAAAAGCACTAAATGGGGGTCTGGGGCTGCTTCCTCTGCAGATACTTTTCCTTTGGGTCCTACATTTGTTTATTACCCCAGTGTACACAGACAGATGCACTGCGTTGTAGTGGTGGGCGCTATAATCCCATTTAGGCTGACATAGCGCTATACAGCTTTCCACTCTCTTGCCAGAAAAAAAAAATCCCAGGGACACTCTTGTGTCGCATAAACCTGACTGCATACAATTGTTGGAATCAAATATGTGTGACCTCTTTCCCTCGCAGTAAGACCCATGTTCCCTTCTGTCTCTCCCTTGTATTGTCCTTGAATGAACAATGTGTAAGATGATCTTCCTTGGAGCAGAGGAGATGGCGATGACCCCTCTTGGTTAGACATGGCAAACGCTTCCTCTTGGTATGCCAGCCTTGTCCGCTCTTTATTTTCCCTGAATTGTAGAGGATGCTTTGCACAAAGATAAATAGAGGCACGGTATTGAAAAAGACCTTCATTTCTCTCCTTTGCCACCATTGTCCACTTGCTTGGTAGAAAAGGGAAGTGTGATTAGTAAGACAGGATAACACCATCTTATCAGAGCAGGAAGCAGTAAATGAAAAAGAGGCCTTCATTCAATCACGCTTTTCGATGCCCCTCTAATCAAGAGCTCATTCAGCTTTGCATTTGGCTTTCCCTCCGAACTTACTGGTGCAAAACCTGCTATGAAACGAAGCCATTGTCCCTTAGGTTTCTAATTAGATCAGGCCCCCACTGCCAAGGAGTGTCTTCAAAAGCCCTGAGGCGACCAAGGTGTTCAAAGGGAAATTGGACCGCCATTGTGTAAGAGGAGGCGAGGAGGAAGGTTCATAGAGGTTAGACTAGAGGTGAAAAGATACTGGTAGGAGGAAAAGAGCTTGGGCTGTTCGGTATTTAAGTCTAGGTTGTAGACTGCGTCAGCTTGCTTTGAACAAGAAAATCCATGAAGCTTCTAGCCCTCATGGTTACAAATACGTTTCGGAAATGAGCGGGAACAATGCAGTTATAAGTGTAAGACGCCGAAGTACTGAACTGCTGTTCTAACGCTGTCTTCCTGGCAAATGTTCATTTTCATTGAGAAGAAAGTATCGTTATTCTTGTAAGGCAGAGCTCTTCAAAATGGCCTTTGAGAACCTAATCCCATAGGCTGGGATTTATTGATCCTGCAACGCTTTGCACTTTTTCTGTTTTCCCCAGTCCTTGCCATATGGTTTTCTATTGTGATGGTTAGGGTTAATTTTAACATTGTTGTTGATTGAAATTGGTGGAGCTGGGGAGACACTATGCACCCCACCCAGAGTACTGTCTTTGACTAATTAGATGGTATAGAAATTAATTAGGTGGTATAGAAATTAATTTCACACAGCATTGTAAGAAGTTGTAGATTCCAGAAATTACATCATCAGAGCTACAAAAAAATGACAATATTAGGAACTGCATCTATATGATGTCGATGTTTAACAGATACTTAGGGTTTTGCTTAAAACTGTTCTGTAATACCTACCGGGCAGTGATTTTATAATTTTGATTGACTCTGCCTGGTATTTTTGAATAATAGTATGAAAATAAAAATTTGCTAATGGGGAACAGTCCTCCCAGCATAAAGACCAGAGAGAGAGAGAGTGATTATCACTACTGTTGACGCTACATACAAACATCTCTCAATCGGGAGAGGCTTTGATTTTCAGATCTGGTCTGTTTCCTTCCTTTGCTTCCATGTTTTCAGGTTTAACCAGTATGAACAGGGAAGGGTTCTGACACATTTCACTGAGTTGGCCCATCAAGAGCAGGCATGCATATCTCTCTGACATTTTGTTGTTCAAAGGTTCCCAGTCACCTCTGTGACATAGCAGGGTTGGAGTCCTGCAGAATTTAGTGCTTCAGTTAAAAGGATGGTTTATAGGCTCGTGATACCATCCATGTTCCCCCAGCTGGTTGGTTCAGATAAGGTTCTTAAACAACCCTTTCTCCCTTGGAGGGTTGATAGAGTCAGTTCTTTGGGGTGAGCTCTCTGTAGGGGGAAAGTGGAAAGTGAATTCGAAAAGAGGGAGGGGTTCATTATGGGATTTGTTGGTGAACCTGCTAAGATCCAATGTTATGTGCGAAGCAAATGGGATGCAGCAGCATGATGCTCTAAGCGGAAGGCAGTAAGAATCTCAGTTACCTTAAGATGGAACTACATCTTACGATCCATGCAGGTTGCTATGCTATTGCAGGCTTCTCCTTCAACAGAGGACAATCATCTGGTTGTGCCCTTTCCTTTCTCCATCAATAGCCAGATGTGTGCAAGAACAGGTAGCAATACTGATGTCAAGACAACTTCAGGATGCTGTAATGAGAAGGGCAGAAGATGCCATTCAAGTCAGCTGTGACTCATAGCAAGTGAGGGCTGGCCAAGTGGCATAACTAGTGGATGGATCTGAAGAACAGCCAAATGGCTCATGGAGAGGAGTAAGAAGAACACTCTGCCTGATAATTCTTATGCTTCTTACTGATCCATTTCTGACCAGAGCAGAAATGGGAAGGTCTGCTTGTCAAGCATTAGGAAAAAAAGATGGCTGCCACTTTCCCTAAGCCAAGAAGACATGGAATGGTGCATCGTTGTCAAGAAACTTAAAAAGGATGACAGATCTGAAAAAATACACTACTGTATGTGCAGTATTGTAAGAATATTGATGTACAGTAGCATATAGAGATGGAAACTTGTCAATCCCATGACAGCATCATGGCATGCTTTGCTATGAACCAATGGTCCAACTAAGAAAGAACATTCCCAGGCTGTTATGATGACCAGATATGTATTTGATCACAATTGGATATTTGGGCTTCCAGAGTCATCATCAAGTTGGGCAACCAAGTCTCCTGAGCCTCCAATCTTTTGATCTCCAAAACAAATTCACAAGGGAGGGATAGTCATTTCTTTTTTTTTGCCAAAGGCTATCAGAATGGTCATCAATGTCTTCTCCATGATCAAAGGGTGTGTGTTACTGAATACCAGCTGCTGGGGAGACTGAGTGGGAAGATGATTTTGCACCCGCAGCTTGCTTTGCAAACTGGCTTCCTAGAGGCATCTGGTTGGTTGCTATGGCATAGAAGTCTGGACTAGATAAATATTTTGTTGTATATAAAACAGGGCACTCTGTATGGTTTTTACTCTTCTTCTGTGCTTTCTATGGAATGACTAATTTCCCAGGCTTTGCCCCAAGTGAAAACAAGAGGCGGGATCAAGTGTGCACATGAGATTATAAACTATAATTACAGGCTTATAGGGTCTCTAGGAATGCATGAAACTAATGAGAAACTAATAACAAGATAAATCTGCTTTAGCATTCAGTATGCATTCGGAGAGCATCGTACAATTATTCTCCCCAGTTGATGTCTGCAATATTCAGGTGATTAATCTTTAATTTCTGGAGAACACACAAGGCAGTTGGGGAAAGATGATGACCCTAGTAAGGGAGCCATGTAAAATAAATGCAGAAAGGTTCAGAAAATGGTCATCTATAAACTTAGTGGGAGCTAAATACTTCCGGGAGATAGTTCTAAGTTAAGAATGTTCCAAGTGTGGCTTTTTTCCAAGTTAAAATTTAGTGCGGTGGGAATTTCTCTCAAAGATAGCACACACTGTACTAATATCCAACTTTTAAACAATATGATTTCCTCTGTCTGCCTTTGCTTCCTCCATCCTAGATTAAGCACAAAAGGGACTCCCGCAACAAGAGATGGTGTAGGACAGTGGTCCCCAACCTTGGGCCTCCAGATGTTCTTAGACTACAACTCCCAGAAGCCTTCACCACCACCTCTGCTGGCCAGGACTTTTGAGAGTTGAAGTCCAAGAACATCTGGAGGCCCAAGGTTGGGGACCATAGGTGTAGGAAATGGGATGGTGGAAACAGGAAAATTAACTTGCTTACATAGTGGAAAACCCCCATAGCCACTTTTTGGGCTATATAAGAATCTTGAGGGCAAGTGAGAACAGTTTGAATGACCAACAATGTGAATCTGAATGCATCTACTCAGAAGGAGGTTTTATTAAGTTATTTGGAGTGAACTATCTGTTGAATGTATATAGGATTACAGCCTTAATTCACATTCTTTCAAGGAGTGCTGCTGTTTAAGGGCGAGAATGTGCAAGTAGTACTAATCAGATGGACCAGAATGAGATTCCACAGTTCTGAATCAACTTCATAGCTATATTGAGAGAAAATAGGGGTATGGATTGTAAATACAAGCAAGGATCCTCTGAAACAAGTTTGAACAAGAAAGCAAGAACAACCAGGGAAGTAAATCTGTTCTTGCTTTGCTTCAGACAGAGCAAGGAACTACAAAAATAGTTCCCCAGAATTCTCCCTGAATAGATTGAAGATCATTTTTGTCCAAAGAATGGAAATTTGTCCAAATAATACAAATTTATACAAATAACACAAATCTGTGCAAAGAATGCAAATGTGTGCAAATGTTCATGGTTTGTGCTTTCTTGCATGGAATTCAATGGAACGGAGCATCAGAAGGGTTGTTTCCATGCTCACTGTGTGTGTGCTTCTCGAAAAGAAAGACTGCACACAACCAGCAGAGAAAACTGTCTCTGCTAGTTGTGTGCAGAGGCAATTCCCTCAATTTACAGGAGACCTGGATATGAAAAAGTAGCATTATGAATTTTATTTTGCATGGAGGCACGGAACCTAGTGGGGCCAAAAAATTCACCACTGACGGTCCTTTAAATATCTAGAACCACCATAGTCTGCTTTGTTGCTTTCTGAATAGTGTTCTTCCAGGCTATCTGGAAGATTGCTTTTGACACTACAGGTATAGTGCATTAACCTTGAGGTCTAATCTACTCAGGATTCATTCATCCAGATCAGGGGTGATCAAGAAGAAACAAAATCCTTTGGGTGAAAGAAGAACACAAAAGTCAATGGTAGCAAAGGGATGCCCTAAATAGACAATGCATGCAAAATAAAGCTTACCCACATCTCATAGTTGCACAAGCTTCTGAAAGTCAACAGATGTTGCTCCAGTGGCAAAGGCATCAAGGACATTAATGTACTCTTCATTCTGATAAGAATTATGATGGAGGGCTCGCAGGGATGAGGTCATGCATGGAAGTCCCATTTCCAACATAACCATCCCATGAATGTCAGGAAGACCTTTGTATGTTTGACACAAAAGCATGCAAATGAACTCATAAGCACATTGATCTGAATGCACTTATGGTGTATTCTTCTATGACTAAGAACCTGATCTTGTCCAGTTTCCTGATCACAGGACTGTTGAACACGTATAACACCTGCTTATGTCTAGGGTGACTTTTTGCTGAGTATGATCTGGCAGGGAAAAGAGCAAATGTAATACTAGGCTGCATTGACTGAAGTGTCCAGATCAAGAAAAGTCGTAAAACCATTCTAGTCTGCTTTGGTCAGACCTCGCCTGGAATCCTTTGTCCAGTTCTGGATACCGTAGTATATGAAGGATATGGGCTAATGGGAGCTTGTCCAGAGAGGGGCAACCCCAAATGCTGAAAATGTCTGGAAACTGAGACCTATGAAAAACAGTAGCAGGATCTAGGTTTGCTTAGCCTTTGGAAGAGAAGGCTCAGAGCCGTCTTCAAATATTTGAAAGGTTGTTATGAGGTTTTGTACTGAATAGAATTCCATGACCAATTGGGAAAGGATGACTACCCACGGTCTGGCAGAATCTGAACTGTTGACTACCTGGTAATCTGATCCCATCAAAGATATGCACCGAGATCAACCTTGAAAGGTTTAGAATGAACCAAACACCTTTCAGATTATGTCTTAGAAGCCCTCTGATGAAACCAAGTAGCCCACCAAGTAAGGCATAAACGAATAATGACCTTCATCCCCATGGCAATGAAAAGAAGCATGTGTTTTCAGAGCAAACATTTTTATCTATAGATCCCAGAATCTACAGCTTGGGGGCTGTTGAGAGTTGTGATCTGAAAGTGTGATTTTTCCCCCCCCAAACCTCTGTTTCAGAAAGAGGATGATGAATTGCCAGCAACTGAAGACAAATCAGTGGTGAAAGTGCTTGCTAGTTTCCCAGGAGCATCTAGCTAACCCTGGCTACAAATGGAATGCTAGATGAGATGGATTGTTGTTTGATCCAGGAACTCAATACTTAACATTCCTATAAATGGGTGACAATCTGCATGGCAAGAACGGAAAGCCTCCCGGAATGCTGATGAGCTTCAATAACCTTGCCATGTCCTTCGGAAGCCGAAAGCTTCTACAAACATCTGTGTGCACCTGAAGGTCCCCCTACCCATTGCTCAGTAAATACGTGTCTCCTTATGTTGATTACAGAGTCTCAGCTTCACAGGGCATCAAGGCTGTATTAGTCGCCAAATTAAATTTGGAGGTAAGTAATAGCCAAATGCTCGCAGGTAGCTTTGTTCAACAAATAATGAAAAGCAGGCTGAAAATTAACTTACCTAGCCATTTATTCTGTGGGTAAATGCAGGAGAAAGCAATAATAGCCATAACTGAGATTTATATAGCTCCTTTCATCCCAACGGATCCCGAGGGCTTTATTCAGTGGTAACACAAAGAGGTGACTTGCTCGCTGCTGGAATGCAGTACTTCTGGGGTGGAACATGTCAGTCATAACGACAGTGCCGCTTTTAATGAGAGGAAGAAAAGATTAAATTGTGCCAGGCTGTAATTATGCCAGGGCCTTGTTACACCATAATCAGAACGGAGCTCCTTGAAATATGCAAAAGAATATGTGAAGGAACTGCTGGATGAGTCCAAAGTACTACTATGCCTCTGGAGAAAAGAGGCAGGATATCAGACTTGTGTAAATTAGGGTGACACTTTATATCTACAGTATCTTATATATATAGTTGTTGTTGTTTATTCATTAAGTCGTGTCCAACTCTTTGTGACCCTGTGGACCAGAGCACGCCAGGCCCTCCTGTCTTCCACTCCCTCCCAGAGTTGGGTCAAATTCATGTTGGTCGCTTCGATGACACTGTCCAACCATCTCGTCCTCTGTCATCCCCTTCTCCTCTTTCCTTCACACTTTCCCAACATCAGGGTCTTTTCCAGGGAGTCTTCTCTTCTCATGAGATGGCCAAAGGATTGGAGCCTCAGCTTCAGGATCTGTCCTTCCAGTTGAGCACTCAGGGTTGATTTCCTTCAGCACCAGCTCCCCAGTTCCCATCTCCTCCACTTGGGTGAAATGAACTGCAGTTCCGTTTCAGCTGCAGAAACCATCTATCCTGTTGTGTCTATACATATGAATATATGCTTTTGCACAGATCGGTGTCCTCCTCTGCCTTTCTCTTTATGGTATACCAGTAGCCAAACTATTGATTATGAAGCCACTGCCCATAGATTTCAAAGCTCTAAGCTCAATATGTCTACCAAAGCCCTGAGATTTAAATGGGGAATCAGCCCCAAACTTTTTTCTTGTCTCCCATCCCTTGTCCCACCCCAGACCCCAGAGGAGAATTCAAAGGGGAAGTCAAAGAACCCCTTTCATATATTCCCCCCCTTCTACCCTAATCTGCCACTGTGATAATCTATTTAAGCTACAGACCAAGGCCAATATTCCTATAGCCCCCTTTAAGTAATCATGCAAGAAATCCTTCTTCAGAAAGATGTTTTCTTTTTGACAAAAATCCTTCTGATTTCTAACTCTGAGGTTAGAAGCCAAAGACTGCACTCTCTCATCAGGAAGGAAGCACGTAGAGAGCCAAAGAGAAGGAGAGCAGAAGGGAGTGTGTGGCAATGTCGGTATATATAATGACGTTCGTGATGGAGAACTATCATTAAAGTTTTGCCTATCAGTTGTTAGTTGCTTTGTTTCTTAGCTTGGCAGAATAGCTACTGGGCCTGGATGACCCCGGAAGAGAAGGGGGAAACCTGATGGAACTAGCTTCTCAAAAGGACCAGTCATGGTCAAAATGGTGGAATGACAAGAGGAAACAAAGTCTTTTGGAGATGGTTTCTTCATGGGGTTCACGTATACCTCTCCTTTTCTCTCTCTCTCCTCTCTTTCCATTCAAAACATACATCTTCCTTGGTGACTCCACAGCCATAGAGTTCGGGAGCCGAGACATACCCATGAGGTTTTGTACCGTCAATATCCTCCGGTTAGAAGGAGGATATATCATCTCATGGCCTCTCCTGATCCCCAGCCCTTGTGTTCCAGCCGGGCAGCAAATTAAGAGGTAGCTGGCAGCTGATGTGCTTGCTCTCTACGAGCTGGCAGAAATATCTCCCTTCCTGTGACCTTCGTGGTTATGGCACAGAGTGAGGATCATCGCCGCAGCGTAGATAAATCACGCGGCTTTTGTTAGGAGAGTCTTGGCCGTAAAGTAATTGGTGGAGTACAAGGACATCAATCTTCAACTGTAGAAGCAGCTCTCGTTCAGCCGATAGATAGATCAGGCTATGATTAGACCAAGGTGAGCAGCACCAAATAGGAGTACCACCATTTTAAAGCTCCTTTAAGATGAAGGGTTTGTTGGATGGAGGTACATATTGGAAGGTTTTTAACTTCACAGTAGGTTTCTATGATGTTTCCCTGGGGCCAAAACCACCCACCCACCCAGAAAAATCCAACAAAGCTCTTAAGTTCTCATCCAGGGTCAAATTTGATAAGAGCTTTCATAAAGTGCAAAATGTATGGGTGCTTTCTAGATTGATACCTTTATTGGCATCTGGGGATATATGATCTTGGCACACCTTGCGCCTGATGAATTTTGCTAGCCTTATGAAAGGATTTCTTCCCTATCTTGAAAGACCACAATCAGTTCAATTTTTTTTTGAGAATAATTCAGGGGCAACTCAGCCTGACCTCTGGCGCTTGCCATCTCCAGTCTATATATAAGCCATATCAACATGGCGGCTAATGTATATATATGCACATATATCACACCTGCCAAGAAACAGCATTCTAATGGGAAAATCATGGAACGGCTCAGTTGTTTTGTAAATACCTGCACACATAAACACACTATTTCATTGTGATTATTCTTCAGCACATCTGGGGGAGGGGGAGCCTGTGAAAACCTCTGAGATTCAATGTTGTTGTGGTTCCCTGAAAGTCATTTGTGTTTCCTTGCATAAGTTGCCTAATGAGAGCTTTTAGTTACTGCATTTTATGTAACTGATAAATATTTCCCCAGTGATTAACGAATGTTTGTACATATTCTTATTTCAGTGGTATGCAATTTAGCCATTTACATTTTAAAGGGTGCAGATGGTTCGTGTGGTCTGTTTTTTTTTGCTTTCCATGTAACCTATAAAGCCTCACACTCTACAGAGTGTGAGTTCTTGAAGTAGGGTGTGTTTTGTCTCTCAACTAATTGTGGGAGGTGTAAAAAAAATGCTATTGTTGAATCTGGCAAATCCAACAACATTTTTTTGTATACCTGCTTGGATCAGGGGTGGGGAATTAGTCCCGTTTAACTTAGTCAACCTTTTTTAATCAGGCATGACTGAAGTCCTAAATTTTGAGCATTGGGTGTTTGTGTGTGTGACAGCCTCAGTCTTAGGGTGACTTTTCACAGTGCTTAGAATCAGACATTCAAGCACAGATCCTGCTCTTGCTTTCCTCTCCAGATGATAGGATAGGGTATTATTTTAAGCCTTTGAATTTTGGCTATCGCCAGTACTGCTGCAATTATTTTTTCTATTTTTTGCAATCCCCCCAAAATATTTCAACCCACCCACGTCCGAAATGGATATGTGAAACAACTGATTTCAAAGCAAAAGCAAAATGTGATGCTTATATACGGCCCTATAGCGCTTAAAGCACTCTCTGGGCGGTTTACAATTTAATTTTGCAGGCTACACATGGCCGCCTCTCCCAGAGAGCTGGGTACTCAATTTACTGAGAGCAGAAGGATCAAAAGCTGAGTGAACCTCAATCCAGCTACCTGGGATGGAACCTGGGTCATGAGCAGAGTTTTGGCTGCAGTACTGCAGTTTAGCCATTGTGCCACAAGGCTCCTAAATTTCATGATGTGGCTTCAAACTGTGTGCTGTCATTTTAAGCATGCCTCTTCCATTTGTCTGCCCACCTGCCTATTTCATAGTTTATTAAAGGGGGAGCATTTGAGTTGATCAGAAGACCTCTTTAAATGTTGCATCTCTTGTTAAGTCCCATCTTTTTACAATTCAATAGGCAATGGTTGCATTAGATGCGCTTCTCATTTGATCTGGAAGAAGGGTAGCATAGATCACACCCACTCTCTGACTGTATCTGATCTGTGACTCTTCTGAGCACCTTTGCATTGTGGTTCCTTAGTGACACAGTTTATATGTCCTTAATGAATGGGGATAGCTAAGAACAGCATTGTATTTGCTGCTACAGAGCGTCTCTCATGGCGTTATGGCAATAATGATCAAGCTGTTCTACCAGCCACCCTGGACATACCTGATGTTATCAGACATCAGAAGCTAATTAGAACCAGAAAAGGATCCGACCTAAAATCCTGGAGAGCAGATGTTAATCAGAGCTGACAACACAGGGCTGGCATGAACTGAGTCAGTATAAAGCCATTCTCTGTGTTTCCAAGCATCTTCTTACTATTCTAAGTTCTCCATCACCAGATTCCCTGAGTACATTGTCCTCTGATTTGGAAAGCTAAACAAGGTTGGCCCTGTAAATTTGTACTTGACCAGGAGGCCACCAGGGTCACCAGGCAGGACTAAAAAGCCTTCTCTGTTCCTGCTTCCATCCTCTGGAACTCCCTCCCACTGGAGGCAAGCAGGTGAAGACCTTTCTCTTCAGGCAGGCTTTCTCTGAGCTACTGGCTGCCTGAGTGGGGTTTTTAAATAGATGGCTGTACCTTCCTGCTTTGAATGAGTTTGGTGCTGATTATGCTTTTTAATGTGATATTTGTTTGATCCTTTTAAGGGTTTGCAAACTCACTGTTGTTAGTTTTAATATTGTATTTTAATGATGTAAGTTGCCTTGGGTCTGAACGAACAATACTAGCCTGAACAGACCAAGGTTCTGACTCTGTATAAAGCAATTTTTCTACCACATTCTTAAATCCCTTTGCATGTAACTATACTGTTTCTTGTAGACATAGGCATTTTCTAAGTTTTAGAGAGAAGTTGGAACAGTGAAGAAAATGGCAAAACTCATATTCTAGTTGTGTCCAGTTGGTTGCATCTAGTGAAGATCCAGCCTGTGTAACCTTGGGCAGGCTACCCAGTTGTAAATCATCCCCAGAAGAAGGGAATGGTAAACCACTTCTGAGTACTCTCTACCTAGAAACTCCTGGAAAGGGTTGCGAAAATCAGAATGAATTTGATGGTATATACAGAAGGATGCCTTGTATTAACCATTTTTGAACCACCATCTGTGCTTTCAGACGGAAGATTTGTTCACTACCTTTCATAGTCAATCAGAAGACAGCTGAGTGACGTTCTTGGCAACAAGCTTCTCCATTCTGTGAAGCTAATCTGCCACACTAAGTAGTGTAGTAAATGTTTGAAAAGTATCATAATTTGCTTGATATAAATCACTAGCAACCCTTTGTTTGTTTGTTTGTTCCTTCCTTCCTTCGTTCCTTCCTTTGTTCGTTCGTTCCTTTGTTCGTTCCTTCCTTCCTTCATTCCTTCCTTCGTTCCTTCCTTCGTTCCTTCGTTCCTTTGTTCCTTCGTTCCTTCCTTCCTTCCTTCCTTCCTTCCTTCCTTCCTTCCTTCCTTCCTTCCTTCCTTCCTTCCTTCCTTCCGTCCTTCCTTCCTTCCTTCCTTCCTTCCTTCCTTCCTTCCTTCCTTGAGAAAACTCTTCCATAGCATCATTGTGATTTACAAATGTAAACACACCTATGGAAGAGGGGTAGACATGATGAACGGTAGAATCAGATGCAATCAAAAATGTTTTCCTTGATCTGACCAAGAGATCATTACATCCAGTATTTGGGATTCCAGAAAAAAAAAACACCAACCCATATATCAAAAGGAAGACCAGATTTTTCAAGGCAACTCGCTATGATAACAAGCAGTCTCTCCCCTTCTGTGATCCTGGCCTGACGACCAGTATGTAAGAGACAATGCTGGAATCTTAACAGTAATATGGAGCACAGAAAACAGCCTACAATCCAGATCTGTCGCATAAATTTCCTTGGACCTATAAAGGCACAGCAGATTGCAAACACAGAGGAACACTAGATCTGAAATATGACACCTGTCTGCTTTTTATTGAGATCACAGGTGTTGGAAGAGTTGTCGATCAATATTTCTTATTGAGCCAACGTTTGTGCACGTGCTGTCCTTGATAGTTAGGTGTAATGATGCAGTTACTGTAACTATAAATCTAGTCTATGGTTTATACAGAGCCTATGGTATTTGATTTCATTTCAATCAATGTTTGTAATCTCTACCTCTCCGGGTTGTCTCTTTTACATTCTGGCAGTCTAGCTAGGACCGGTGCTGTCAGGCCGTGAGCTGCCTGAAGGAATACTAACACACCTTGGCCATGAGTATCTGATACGACACTTGTTTTGAATGTAAAACCAGTGTCATCATTCAGGCAGGGAAACAGATTGTGTTCTGAAGATTTGGATGATGAAAGAGCTAAGCTGACCAGAGTCCAGAATCCAACCTCCTGCAAACCAGGGATCCAGTAACAACACTGGCAACAAGTTAGGACAAAGTTAGTTGGAAACAACATAACCTTAATTTGCCACTTGTATTGCCCAGGCTTGTATCTTTCAGCCAACTGCATTGTTGGAAGAAAATTCAGCTGATCCCAGGGTGTCCGCTTGACTTCTGCTAGCTTGTTCTTCAAGCTTCAAACCATCTCCTAACCTTTTCCAGAGGCAGATTGCCACAGGGGCTACTTCTTGAAGGCTCACAACGCTTCAACCAGCTCTTCTTAAAACAGGCAGAAATAACACCAGACAGCTCCCATTAGCGGGAGGGATGTAGGGACCGCCGACAGAGCCATGTCTCTTTGGATGGACATCATGAGCCGGTCACCATGCAAGACAGGAACCGATGGCTGCCGTTCTCTTTCCTTCCCTGGTATTTGTTGATGGCTTCCAAGCTTGTTGTTGTTGTTTAGTCGTTAAGTCATATCCAACTCTTCATGACCCCATGGACCAGAGCCCACCGGGCCCTCCCGTCTTCCACTGCCTCCCAGAGTTGGGTCAAATTCATGTTGGTCACTTCGATGACCCTGTCCAACCATCTCGTCCTCTGTCGTCCCCTTCTCCTCTTGCCTTCACACTTTCCCAACATCAGGGTCTTTTCCAAGGAGTCTTTTCTTCTCATGAGATGGCCAAAGGATTGAAGCCTCAGCTTCAGGATCTGTCCTTCCAGTGAGCACTCAGGGTTATTTCCTTTAGAACTGATAAGTTTGTTCTCCTTGCAGTCTATGGGACTCTCAAGTGAAACAACTTTTTAAAAAGACCACCACCATCCCTACCATCAACAGCAGGAATGTCGGAGCTGTTTCTGTCCCCTTTAGTTTATTCGTGCTCCAGACACAAATCTGTTCTTAACCTGGCTGTGCTCTGCTTTGCTTCATTCCTGCTTTGAACTGGGCTTCATAACAGTGGGTCTGATTAAGTTTGGAATTTGTGATCTGCCTGCATCAGCTTTGAAACCCTGGGGTGAACGTTAGTTAAGATGCACCTGGAAAAACATTCATTAGGAAATGCATGCAAAAATGCGTATAGATTTCAAAGTGAGAATTAAAAAAAGGAAGTATCATAACCCAATATAAAACAACGATGCAGAAGAAAAAGGATCAGGAAACAGGATTTGGAGGAAATCAGCAAAAATAGGTCTGGGGGAAAAATGTGAAAAAGATACAATTTCTGTTGTTTTCTCTCTGCAACGCTAAACCTGCTTACTCAGGAATCTAAGAATCTGACCAATCATCCAGGAACCCTCTACTACTCACAGGAAAAAGCTTGTGCGTTATTGTCATTATTTCAAAGCTAATAACCCAACAACTTTGCAGATACCTCCATAAATCCCACGCTACTCTGCATGCTATCTGCTGTTGTGATCTAATCTCACCATGGAGAGTTGGAAAGCAGTAAGGGTTTTTCATCTCAGTGGCCAAAAGTACTCAGAATTCCGAGTTGGACTTTTTTTTTTTAAAGCATGACTATTAACATCAAGGGAGGCACAGTTATCTCAGTGACTCCCCCCCAGATCCCTGGGAAAGATGATGAAAGTTTTTGTGTGTAAGAGCCTTGTGACACAGTGGCTGAAGTGCAGTCCTGCAGTCAAGACTCTATTCACTACCTGAGTTCGATCCAAAAAGGTGCAGGTTGCTCACTTGAGGTTGACTCAGCCTTCCAGCCATCCAAGGCCAGTAAATTGAGTAAACAGCTTGTGTAGCCTGCATGATTAAACTGAAAACTGCCCAGAGACTGTATTAAGCACCATGGGGTAGTATATAAGCAGCACACACTTTTTACTGTTGTTGTTTTTCACATTCCTGGACCCACCCATCTCTCTCTCTCTCTCTCTCTCTCTCTCTCTCTCTCTCTCTCTCTCTCTCTCTCTCTCGCAAAAGAAGGAAATCATCAAAATGATTTTTGTACAAAAAACCCCCCAACTATTTTGTGGGTGGGAAGAAACCTTGTATTTGGTACAGAAATACAAGGCTTGTGTTAAAAACCTGCAGTGGTTTTTCTTTTTATTTTTGGTCTTTTTGGTTGATGCTGCTGCTGGACAAAAGTGTCTTTGTTTTTTAGTCTCGTAGAAGAGCGAAAAAAAAGCCTGACAGCAGCTGAATATATTTTTTTTGATGGTTTATCTTGATGTGTCAAAACTCCCTTTTGCCAAAAGAGATCAGGGAAATTGGTAGGTAGTCATCATTACATACACAAAGAGAAAGGGAAAGGCCAATATTTCACACAAGATGACTATATTCAACCACTTCATCCACAGGTCTGTAGATTTCAGCCTAGCAATTTGGGATATGGGTCACACTTGAAACTAGGCTGGGCTGCGTCTTGCCGACGAAAGGCCTAATTCCCAATGACTCAAATGAAGACCAGACAGTATATTTTGGGAAGAGATGAGCTGTCCATCACAGCCTGACAGCCCATACTATATTTTAGTCCCAAGAAATGCAAACTTCGTCTTCCTAGTAACTGGAACGTAGGCAATTTGGGGTTTTCTGCATTCCGGTAATTGGAATTGGACCCTACAATGTCCCCCCAGATGGATGCAGTAGAGGTGCTTCACCCAGGCAACTGTAGCCACATACATATACAATTACTGTGTATAGCTTTGACATTTCTGTGTACGGGTAAATCTGTGCAAATGGATGTGTGCAGGATGTTAAACATGCCATTATGGGATGACTTGGGAGGAAATTATTTCTGACAAGTTTGAAGAGTATCCTTAATATCCCCCTGTCACTAAAATCCCTCCTCTAGCTTCCTGCCTTCTTTTTAATTGGCATTCCTGTTATTACTAACTCTAGTGTTAATAAATCATAAGTCAATTCTGACTTATGATGACTGTTTTTCTGTAAAGAGTACTCAGAAGTGGTTCCCCATTCTCCTCTCTCTCTCTGTGTGTGTGTGTGTGCCTTGAGACTTCACAGCTTTCCCAAGGCCACCCAGGCTGTCTCTTCTCTTCAAGAGGCACAGTGGGGAATTGAACTCCCAATCTCAGGCACTGCAGTCGGATGGCTAAACCATCGAACTATCCAGCCAGCTAATAACTGTGTGCTGTCAAGTCAATTCTGACTTACAGCGACCCTTTTCAAGATTTTCCAGGTAGAGATTATTCAAAAGTGTATTACCATTCCCTTCCTCTAGGGGGGATGTCCTGGGACTATGCAGCTGGCCCAAGGCTGCTTAGGCTGGCTGTTCTCCCTGGAGGCAATTCCCAACCTCTGGCTCCACAGCCAGATACTTAAACCACTGAGTTTTCCAGCCAGCATTCTAGTGTTACCAGGGGTTAATTGTGGGTTAGCTGTTTTATTTATTTATTTATCTTAAATTAAATTAATGTACTGCCCTACAGTCATTTTGGAGCTCATTAAAGTCATATAAAACAGATCAATTAAAATAATCCAACAACAAATATCGTATTTAATGTCCTGTAAACCATCAGAGTTAACACATTAACGTATCGGAGTAAAAACTAATCCCTAGGGTCAAATCCAACCTTGCTAGATCTCCATAAGGCCAATGCCCCTTCCTCATAGCGCCATGGTTATCACAACCTCTCCAACTGTATCCATTCCCCCCCTCTTTCCACTTCTAAAAGGTTGGTGTGTGTTTTCTATATATTTAGCGACTGGAAACAAGAGCTTTAAACGAAGGTGTGTGTTGTTGTTGTTTTTCAAACCATTGGCCCCACTACAATTTCTCCCCTCTTGAGAATGCCTCCCACACTAAATTCATCTCTTCGCTTGGGAAGGGTTTACACCCTCGCATTACACCAGGCTGGATTTCTTTCTGTCTGCCTCCCCACTCACGCTGACCTTGTAGTGTTCAGCCATGCACACAAACACTAGGGCACCCCACTGCACACAGCCTGTTGGTGGACACGCTAAGCTCTGTATGCTAAGCCGAATGGCCGATAACCTCATGGAAAGAGAAGTGGTCCTTCCGCCATACATCTCTCAAACAAAATAAACAGACTTCTGGCTTTTAAACCATCGGACGTCTCACAGCTACAGTGTCAATTGTTATAGTGATGAGCGAGGTAGGGAAGAGCTGTCAACTATACCTTATACAGGGTGGAAAGGGAATTGGCTGACCAGCTTGTGCATATGTTTATAGCATCCAGAAAAGGGCACTCTAAACTATCTAGATATGCCTATTTACACACAGGCCCTAATAGTAGAGCTGCTTCGTCCTCTTCAGCAGGTATGTTTCCATGTTCAACACAATGTTGAGGAAGATAGAACCAACATTCTCCTCAATACAGTGGTGCCTCACTTGACGAGGATAATCCGTTCCAGCGAAATCGCTGTAGAGCGAAATCCTCGTCAAGCGAAATAAAAAAGCCCATTGAAATGCATTGAAAACCGTTTCAATGCATTCCAATGGGCTAAATACCTCAGCGTCCAGTGAAGATCCCCCATAGGGTGGCCATTTTCCATGCCTGTGCAGTGAAAAATTCCTTCCTGAACAGAGCGGGGAGCCATTTTGAGCAGCCGGCTGCCATTTTGAAACCCCGACGATCAGCTGTTTTGATCGTCATAATGTGAGGAATCGGTTCCTGAAGCAGGGAACTGATCCTTGTAAAGCAGTTTTTGCCCATTAAAACATCATTTTGCGATTGCAAAAGCGATTGCAAAAAACTTCATCGTGAAGCGGATTCGTCGTCAAGCAGGGTAAAGATTAAGCGGGGCACCACTGTATGTGGTGGCTCCAGATACCTCCGCAGTGACACAGTAGCCTTACAGTTGGCTGCCATTGTGGCATGAAACTCTCCTTACAGTTGGAAGTACTGAAAATCTGATTCTTAACGGAGGAACAGACAGAGATAACGCAATTCTAGGTTGTCACCATATTTTTGGAAATAAATCTGGAGGTTCCAGAAGACACCGGAAATATCTGGAGAGAAACTCCAAGGGCCTCAGCAGGGCTAGAAAGCTGTCAACGTCCAAGGTGTCGAGGTGGTGGTCTCTGACGGCCGCCCTCAAGCAGATGGTTTGAGGAGGTCAAACCCTCTGACAGAAATCTCATTTATTCAAGCTGCAAGTTCAAGGGCGGTTGAGCCATGGCGTTGATTGCCATAAATATTAGGCTCTCTTGAAAGCATGCCCAGGAACATTTTCCTCTCTCACTGAAGGTCAGGAGCAGAATGTTTGATCCATTAAAGACAGTTGGACTATCTTTGCTACATATGATAAATGTCATGGCACACTATTTCTCCATCAGATCAAGATGAAAGTGCAATGGGATGAAGCCATGGATTATATCTTTGTTCTTTACTTGCCATATTCATATTAGAGGTGTAACTTCTAATTATGCATAATTAACTGGAAAATGTGGAAAAACAGGATAATATTATTTTAGTAGCATGTTTGTTTAACATGTTTTTCCCTTCCAATTTCCAACTCTTGGCTGTTACAATTGTTTGACCCAAGAAAGAACTTTCTTTCCCACCTAAAATTACTTCTATTACTTTCTATTACTTTCCCTTTTAAAAGTGCACATCCATTCCAGTAATCTCATTAGACGGCTTCTTAGATTTATGAGACTCCAGTTTTGCCTTCTATTACTATTTTTTTTTTAAAAAATCCTATCCTAGGCTATATGGCTGCTTCTTTTTTCTCTGTGTTAAAACCCATTTCCGATTGCAAAAATTCAAAAACTTGCAAGATTTCAAGAGGGGAAGAAAGTCAAATTGGTTTGCAGAAGTGCCAGAGAAATGGGGAGGAAATGATCTGCAAGGAGGTGAGATTTTCTCTTCTCTCGCTGTTATGGTTGTTGTTGGTTCCAGTTTCTGTGCAAGGAATTAGACTGGCGATTCAGAAGGCAGCGAACTTCAGAATATTTATGGGAAATGGGGAACTTTTTCCTACTGAATTCCGGAGCAACATATTATGTTTTCCAAAGTTCTTCGCAGTCATTACGTGAAAGTTGTTTCAGAGTTTTGCATTTTGGTTAAAGTGCTCTAGCTGTGCAGCAGAAGTGCAGAGATAGCTTCAAGTACCCCAGATTAGTGCACCCCTTTTTTTCTCATCAACAGGCACTTACAGCCTCAATACTCTGAGATATTAGCCAGAGAAAGAATTTAAAAAGCTATTTAGCTCAAGCAGGTTCCGTTGTTTGAATCATAAGTCTGAACTATGATCGCTGTGGGTTTTTGCTTGTATCATTGAAAAAAAAAAGTAGCTTTCCCAGCGAAGAGCATAACAAATGGATGTAGAGTCAAGTATGTTTCCTCTCTTCTTTTCCCAGTAATGGTATGGGAAATGAGTTTGAATCTGCAATAATATTTTAGGCTGCACTTTATTAAACTAGCACAATATATATATATATTCCTGCCAGCTGTGATGCCAGTAGGAAATGTCACCCTCTCTCCCCAGCTCTTGGCTCTGTGTAATTTGCTAAGATAAAGATCAGCTTTCCTACTGGTCTGGGCATGCAGAGGCACATACAGCCAGAATCACTATCCAGCTACCCCACGGTGTCTGAATAAAGCCGGTGGCTGAGTTAAGGGGAGAAAGACCCCATGTTTCCCTGGCTTGAGCCGCAGTAATACGACCGAAGGGGAGCCGAGCAGCATCGTGGAAAATGCAAATTCAGGTTTCTCTGAACTTCTTGCCTCCCTCAAGTTCCAGAAAGCAAAATATGTGCCTCTAAGTGGACTCTGATTTCACTCTATAGGTACATTTATTATTAACAACAATCTTCTGTTTGATAATACACTATTAACTCTAATCACCGCTCAGATTTCCCGAAACTCTACACTCTATCCCCTTCTCCTCTCTCTCTCTCTCCTTCTGCCTCTCTCTAAGGCTCCGCCTCTTATTGCATCTCGGCTCCGCCTCTCAGCAATATTACTGTGCATGAACAATTAACATAACAAACACGAACCATTGACATAATAAAGGGGAACGCTACAGACGCTCTCCTTTGGGGGGATCACAACGGCCCCTTCCCTGTTATCCTTCCGAAAAATGATAAAAATCCATCTCTTCAGGCAGGCTTTTAACAATTGCAACTGAATCCCTGAACCCCGTTTCAGCAAATAATTTTAATCTTTCCATGTTTGAATGTTTTAATTTAAAATCGTACATTGTTTAATTCATCTTTTAATATTTAACTTCATTGGGTTTTCAATTGGGTGGCAGAGTGCTGTCCTCTGAAGAGGCCGGCCACAGAGACTGGCGAAACGTTAGGAAGAACAACCTTCAGAACACGGCCAAAGAGCCGGAAAAACTCACAACAACCATTGTGTGAATTTTAATGCTATGAGCCTCTTTGAGTCCCTTGTTGAGAGAAATGCAGCATATAAATAAAACTAATAATAAAAGTAATAATAAAACTACTACTACTACTGCTACTGCTACTACTGCTACTGCTACTGCTACTGCTACTGCTACTACTACTACTACTACTACTACTACTAGTAGTAGTAGTAGTAGTAGTAGTCACATACCAGTGGTGGTGGATTGGTCACGTAAAAGTCAAGTAAGTTCCTCCCGGAATTCTCTCTCTCTCTCTGTCTCTCTCTCTCTCTCTCTCTCACACACACACACACACACACACACACACACACACACACACACACACACATACTCTCTCTCTCTCTCTCTCTCTCTCTCACACACACACACACACACACACACACACACACACACACACACACACACACACACACACACACACACACACGCAATTGGGACATCATTAGAAGCTGAGTCCCCTAAGCATGTAACAGACACCTGTTTATCCTAAAATAGGCATGCCTCGACCTGCATGGTGCCAATTAGCTTGCTTCTGTTTTCCAATTGGCCGTTGGGAGATCAATCACTGACTTCATTTGCAAGTCCAGTTGCTCAGGCACAGCTGTTTGAAGGAAATGCGCATCCGACTGGAAAATGCATTACCAGGAAATCGTACTCCATTAGTGGGCCATTTGAGCCTGGTTCTCTACCTGAGTGGGCAGAAGGGAGTTATTTAGGACACATTATTGCAAACTTTCTGTCCATTCCAACTCAACTCCCGGGCCTCAGCCTGTCGACTTTAATACAGTTCTCAGAACAAGAGGGATATTTTCATTACATTTAATTTTTTTATGATGTTTAGTAGTGTAGAACACAAGGAGCTGATTGCCAAGCAGTGGCTTTAAGCATTCCTCACACCCCCACCTCTGTGTGTTATAATGCAGGGAGAAAGCAGGCAAGCAATGAGCCCTTAAATTACACATCTTCCAAAATGCCCAGTTGTGTGGAAAATGGCAATCAAGCCTCAGTCAACCTCAAGGGCTGCTATGCCTGTTTTGGTGGCTTCTCATAATCCATCAACCTTCCGTTGCTTCTGAAAAAAAGGGGGGGGGAAGGAGATCAAGAGAATGAATTCATTGAACATAAACAGTCTCTGGATAACACAAATGCATTGCTCTTTTTTCTTTCTTCTGCTGTATCCTCTGTTAATGTTGTTGTTGCGAGCTGCCAAGTCAGAACTGACTTATAGCAACCCTAAGAGGGTTTTCAAGATGTGAGATATTGACTCACTCCCCCAGTGAGCTTCCATGGTCAAGTGGGGATTTGAACTCTGGTCTCCAGAGTCCTCATTCGTCACTCTGTCCACTACACCACACTAGGGACCTCCTCTGTTAACAGAAGGAAACATTTCTAGGGTGGGTTAATTGCCATTTGGTACCTACTGGAGCAACTTCATTGGAAGGGAGTACTCTCTATGGTGCTTCAGTTATATGGACACTTCCTATCAATGCTTCCAAAGGCATTTTCTCGCTTGAGATGGGGGACAAGATGGCACCCTCTCCTTTAATCCTAAATCACTTTGAAAAAGTAATTTCCATTAGAATTCTAAACCTCTCCCTCGAGGGTTATTATAGGGTGTTCTTTGTTTTTAAAGAAAGAAACTCTTTACTTTTGGTATAATAAAAGCAGCTCAAACAATTACCTACCAATTATTGCTTTTATTGTTTTTAAGTTATTTCCCCTTATTTTTTTGGGGGGGGGAATGAAAATTTTGGATGTTTCTTACTGTAAATGAACAACAAATGAAGGAAATTCTCCCTTTATCTCTGTGGTCAAGCCCATCTGCCATGAAGCCCAGGAGGGCGTTTGATCTGTGGGCCATAATGCTAGTTATCATTGGCTTCCCATGATTAATCTTAGGACGCAATTAAGAGAGAAGGAGAGTCGGGGTGGGGGGTGGGGGGGAATCAAGTTGACAGATGGGGCCAAAGTGGCCTGAAGCTGTTCCTGCTAAAACAGGCTTGTGATAAACTTTCTGTAAGGAAAAAGATGCTAAGGACATTGAGGTTAGGCAGACTTGCTAACGAAGCTCTCCTAAACGGCCCTCCTCCGTGGTGCCATTATCTGGACTAGGAGGTCTCCAGCTGTGCTTTCCTCAGCTCGGGTGAAATCATTCATGGGGCTGTGAAGCCAACCATCTCCACTTGAATTAAGCAGATCCATTTAGGCTGGTGCTGTGTTGGAACCTCTGCTCTTATTCCTCCAAAGTCTCGTCCGTTCAATTTGGAAAGAGGCTTCCATTTTGTCTCCTTGTTTCTCCCAAAGCTGTTGAATTCCTTTTAAATGTCATTTGTTGGTGTTTTGGAACCTTCCGTATCCTCACCAAGAAGACCCCCAAGTCCTGTCTGTAGTTTTCTGCTTTCTGTACCATCTCTCCCTGTTGTCCTACAGCCTCCCTGGCTGCCCCCACTTTCTGAGTTGATCAAGCCTCAGAAGAGCCATTGCCTCATGATTTCTTCCCCCCGAACCTTAATTTGAAGCATGGGGAGCAAGAGAAACATGCTGCAGAAGACGTCCTACAAGGAGACACAGCACCTTGTGGATAGGTCAATGGTTCAGGAGCCAGAGGTTGGGAGTTCAATTCCCCACTGTGCCTCTTTGACAGGGGTTGGTCTTCATGATCCATAGTCTTCCTTCCAGCTCTGTGGTTCTAAAATTATGATTACTCCACATCTCCTTTTCCGCCTCAGAACTAAACTAAGAATAACTCCATGCAAAACTGCTGCTGCAGGATGTTACAAAGTGTTGTCTAGGGTGGTTTTTCACCACTTGGATTTTCACAGAGTTGTAAAATATCCTCTATGCTTTGTGAGAATGAAAGACCGCCCTCTAAATTCCTCTTCAGTTTCGGAAGAGACCTTGATGAAAAAAAGTCTTGAAACCCTGCAGATTCTTCACCTCCAGCTGAGAGTGAGACAACGGCTTCTTTTCCCTTCCCTTGGCGTTTTTGTAGAAAATTTCCCTCATGTCTTGTCTTCTGAAGAAAGAAAAAACGCAAAGACGAACTCAAGGAGGACAAAGGAGCTTTATTGGTTTTCAGTAACCACTTACATAGAAAAAAAAGGGGAAAATGGGGGTGGAAGAGCAGTGGAGCAGCTTCAGCCTTCCAAAGTCTAGGGGTGAACACATGGAGGTCTCAAGGCACATGAAGGCTATTCAGCTCTGATCCAAAGTCTGGTCAAACAATCTTGTGAGAGACGTTTACAGTATTTATTTGCTCCTTCCTTCCTTCCTTCCTTCCTTCCTTCCTTCCTTCCTTCCTTCCTTCCGTTCGTTCGTTCGTTCGTTCGTTTGCTTTCTTGTTTATCCGTTCATTCATTTGTTCATTCTTTTGTTTCTTTATTTGTTCGGTCAGTCATTATTAAAATTATATGACACCCTATTAAGGCAAGGGCTATTCTGGGCAGTTTACAATATAACAATAAAACACAAGAAACCAATAAGACTAGAAATAAAACCAAATAACGGGCCAAATAAAGGGATACACAAAGAGGACACTATATAGACGCATGTAACTAGGCAAGGTTTTACAGGTCTGCTCAGAAGCAAGTCCTCCTATGTGGGGGCTTAGTCTCAGAGATGTGTTGTAGAACTGCAGCCCAAAACCAGCAGTCTACACACCGTTTCTAAACAGTCTTTCTTATTGTGTTCTGTAGGATGATCCCTAAATCTCAGATGAACTCTAATGTATTCCAAAACTTAAAGCAATCTTACCTCAAGGTAACAGATGCATCTGGGACAGAGCTTATAGCCAAAGCCATATTTAAAAAAAAAAAATCAGTTTTTACTACATTGCCTCACAGGTTTTTTCTCTTTTCTCCCCCTTTCCTTCAGGGGGAAAATGGAATGTTTAGGTGTATGTATCAAGCAATTTTGCAAAACATTTTTTTTCAACTTTCGTTGCTTTTGAAGGTGAACGGGGAGTAAGAGATCGCTGGCTGGAAGGATTCCTGGAGAGTGAGGTAGACGGCTATGCTAAAAAAATAATACTTGTTCCATCTCCATTTTGACCTCTTCTCGCTTCCATTTTGCTTCTATCCTGCAAAATGGGGAGGATATAATTGTCCACCAGCCTTCAACTCTGCATTGCCCTTTGGCCCTAGTTTACTCCAGCTAAACAAAAGCTCTGATAAAATACAAAAAATAGATAACAAAAGGTTTATTAAAAGTTCTTTTCAGGCATACTCCATTTCAAGTTCTTATTTCTCCTTCTTCCTTATCTCCTCCATCTTGTGTTGGATCCAAACCGATCAATACAAAAGTGGTTTCCAATCTTGCTCCCCCAGAAGTTCTTGGACTAAAACTCCCAGAAGCCTTCACCACGAGCTGTGCTGGCCAGGGTTTCTGGGATATGTAGTTCAAGAACATCTGGAGGACCAAGGTTGGGAACCACTGCTCTACAGTTTTCAGCTCAGAAGCACTTCTTCTTCCTCTACCTTTTCTGTTCATTTTGCCTGCAACGAACAGCTGTAGCCATCTTTACTTTTTCTCCCTCTCTCATTATGTGACAAAGTATTCAAGATATCTGCCTTTTTGGTATTTTATAATTTCTTGATCTTTATTCACCTGCCTTCCTACTAGTCTGTTTAGTGCTAAGCATACCTCTGAGAAGGAGAACTTAGTGGCCTCGATCCACATTTTGCAAATTGATTTGCTTTTCTTTTATAATGGATCACCTGGAGAGAAATGGAGGAAGCAGTGATCATTCTTCCGTTGGTTTCCATACCTTGATTTGGGAAAGACGGCCCTTGTGTATGGAGGCTGTCCATACAGTTGGGTACCCTATGTTGTCTCTTCCCTATACACATATAATAATAAGAACAGTTTTGTGCTTTCAAGTTAATTCTGACTTAATGGAGCCTTTTCCAAGGTCTTCTGGGTATGTTGTTGGTTAGTCATTAAGTTGTGTCCAACTCTTCGTGACCCCATGGACCAGAGCATGCCAGGCCCTCCTGTATTCCACTGTTGGGTCAAAGTCATGTTGGTCACTTTCATGACACTGTCCAACCATCTCATCCTCTGTCGTCTCCTTCTCCTCTTGCCTTCACACTTTCCCAACATCAGGGTCTTTTCCAGGGAGTCTTCTCTTCTCATGAGATGGCCAAAGTTTTGGAGCCTCAGCTTCAGGATCTGTCCTCCCAGTGTCCTTCCTCTAGGTATAGAGGCCTCCAAAATGGTTGATCATTCCCTTTTTCAGGTAGAGCTGTGGGCTCATCTAACGTGCCCTAGGCTAAATAGGCTGGCTTTTCTGCTCTAAGGTGGAAGAGGGACACAAACCTCTGATTAGAGAGGACACTAAATGTCAGTTTGGTGCTTCATGCCTGTTTCTTCTCCTCCAGATGAACAAGTGCTCAGTGCTTCTCAGCTGTGCCTCCTCTGGTGGGCTCCCAACTGGAGGCAGCACCCGGAGGAGATGGGGCAAGGAAGCCCGGGTGCTGCCTCTGAGGGTGCCCCCACCAAAGGAGGGGAGCTGGGAAGTGCCGAACACCGATTCGTCCAAACGACGAACCAACACAAACCAGCGAATTGGCAGTTCATGCCCCTCTCTATTCCTAACCCCCGGTTCTCTGACTCACCTCTGTGCTGACCTATTACTAAATAGGCACAGCCAGACTCCTCCTCCTTATACTCAATTAGAGAATCTCTGCTTTACTGCCTTTGCAACATGAAGATGCACATGGAAGTGCCAAATATTTGCAGATTCTGTCATTTCAAAGGACACCACGATGCAAAATAAAGTGCAAACATCTTTATAAGCAAATGATGTTCTCTTTTATTTCTACTGTTCTTAGATGAATTCGCTCCCTCTGGAAAAAGAAGGGCAAGGTCAAGGATGAGAAATACCTGGTTTTGAATTATTAGCTGACTTCTATGTTCAAATAAATGACGTCCCAGGTTCTTTCCACCTTGTTTATGAGAAATGGCTAAATCTTGTAAAATATTATTTTAGACACAGTCCAACCTCAGCTATTTTCAGTGACCAAAATGAATAAGTATAAGTCTTTCAGAATTGAGAGAACTGTTGCATCTACCTGTCACAAGGAGTTCTTAAAAGAGAGAGAGAGAGAGAGAGAGAGAGAGAGAGAAGTGTAGCAAAGATGTTTAGTACTAACATAGTTCAGGACTCTTAGATTCAAACCTAGAATTTGGATAGTTAATTTTAATAATTCTAATAATTTAGCACTCAACACCTTCTGTTTGGATGAATGTATTTTTTTGAGCTCAAGAAGATGATACAATTAACATGGCATTAGAAGCAGAGGTATGCAACTGTTTATTCTAGCACACAAGCTTGCCTCAACCCACGTTTTGCAAATGAGCTTGTTTTTCTTTTGTAATTGATCACCTGGAGAGAAATGTAGCTTTATTTGCATGCCTGATTTCTCCAGCAGATAGCTTTGAAAGATGTGCATGCCTGGAGGGAAAACATTTTAAGAGCAAGAAGTAGGCATTTCCTTTAACAGGCAGTGTGAGCTGCATTTATGTGTCTTTCTCTCTCATCGGTAATTACTTTCGGGTACATCCTTATCTCCATGGGTAACAACGTTCTTACCCATCTGGTAGAGCCGCCTCTGCTGAAGGCAGAGGGTATGATCAGAAAACGAAATAGCAGAAATAGCTCACATTTTGTACTGTATATGGGATGGTCTGGAGCGAACTGTTTCCTGGAAACCACACAACATTCATGAGATTATGGACCAGTCTGACACTTAGCTGTGGGCAAGGTGGACCATTTGGGCCCAACAGTAGGGCTACTAATGTGGGGGGATGGGCTTGAACAATTCCCTGCCAAAGAGAAGGGCTGCATGAAAAGAACTTGATGGATAACTCAATGGCTTCCACATCTGGCTGCAGAGCCAGAGGTTGGGCGTTCGATTCCCTGCTTGTGCCTCCTTGACAGGGGCTAGACTTGTTTCCAGCTCAGCAGTTCTAAGATGATGATGATGATGACGACGACTGAGATCTCTCCCTGCAGAGTGACACTTTGTGGTGTGATCAGACGCAATCCTTTCTCATTGTCTCTTGGCATGAAAGCCGCCTCAGGGCAATCAGCATCTGCCTCGTGTGGGCTTCTGATGCTCCTGCCAGGTTTCCTCCCTCTTACACCACCGCTTCTGTGATTCGGAAGGCGAGAGAGAATACCGATGCCACCTGGCTCTTTCTGTAAACCAGATGGTTCCCTAATGGTCCTGGGAGACAGAAGGCACACAGGGCCAGATGGCTATGAGCTGTCAGGCTGGAGGGAGAAGCGAGAAGCTGTTTTCAAAAATCAACACCACCACTTTGCTTCTTTTCTTCCAGGTCTCAGTTTGTGTGTGACAAGGGTGTCTTGTTCCTCAGGCACACGTTGTTCACTGGCTCACTTCATCTTCCTCTTGAACCCAACAGCCAATGGCCATGGCTTTAATTGCTGATGGTTCTCAGTTGATCTGTCCCTTCGGCCATTATGTCTCTGATTACGAGTGGATGCTTCCATCTGATCAGAGTAATGGCTGGCCTGATGGGAGGGAAAAAAAAAACAGAGCTTTGTATAAATCTTCCCAGACCTTCATGTCATCAACTCCTACCTTTTCCCCTCCCATAATGGGTAAGTGTCATGACCTTGGCAAGACCGTTTTGCTCTAAATTTCAGATTTTCTTTGAGGGAACCTTTTAAGGACAGCTGGCAGATCAATTTGGCACTATAAATTACGCACATAGCCAAGGGCTCACTGGGGTTGTCAGTGAAGCTGGGTAAGAATTCCATTTTGGGCTGTTTTTAATCAAAGCTTTACAATTTTTGGAAATGTTTCCGCATTTGGGATGGAAAGAACGTGAGATTTAAAAAGTTCTAACATGGACGTCCGTGATGGGTTGGTACATTAAAGGATCAGGCGGAGTGCTTAGTTTTAAAAAGTCTGTCTTAAAAATTAAGTGATATATTGGAATCATAGAATCATACAATAGTTGAGTTTGAAGGCCACCGAGGTCAACCTTCAGCCATCGAGGTCAACCCTCGGCCACCGAGGTCAACCCTCTGCTCAATGTAGAAATTAGGATTCCTTCCTTCCTTCCTTCCTTCCTTCCTTCCTTCCTTCCTTCCTTCCTTCCTTCCTTCCTTCCTTCCTTCCTTCCTTCCTTCCTTCCTTCCTTCCTTCCTTCCTTCCTTCCTTCCTTCCTTCCTTCTTTTTCTACCCAGAACATTCTAAACTAACATCTAGAACACTGAGTTGTGAATGGCAACTGCAGCTGTGATATAAAAAAGGAATATTCAATGCTGGTCATAAAGACAATTAGATCATCTGCCTCCTTTACATAATAACGTATCCTTGTTCTCTTCATTAAGGTGGTAGCCTCGCTCCCGTGAGCTTGCATGGGTAGAGGAAACTTGAGATCAAACCCTCATTTGGTGATGGTAGCAGTTACAAAGTACTCCTTGAATATCCTACATACTTTAGATACTCAGTTAGGGTCACCATAAGTCAGATATGATTTACCGTAATATCACAAAACAGGTCCTGTGTTGATCTACAGCTGATAGCCCACAAGCAAGTGATCCTTAAGACCAACAATAAGTCCATAATTCAAGTTCTGAATTATAGAAAGTGGTGATGTGGTGACATATAAATCCCTTGGCTTTTCTGAGATAGAGAGAGGATGCGGTGGAAGAACATGGCTGCTCCACAGCCAAATACTCTCAACACTGAGTTATCCCCAGCTTTGTAGAGCCTCCTCCACCCCACCCCAACCTATCAGATATGAAGCTGCCAGCATGGTTGGTATTTTTTGCATGGAAGCGAACAAAGAAAGGGATTATCAATTCAGTGGAGAGCAGAAGGAAAAGCTTGAGAAGGGAAAAGGAAAGGGGGAAAAATTACTCAGCTCATTGTGGCTTGTGAATTATTCACACACAGCAGTGAGTAATTAATTATAATTAATGTCTGCAAAGTACTTTGATATATTTGGATGAGCGGCACTATGGAAAACAAGTCTGCTGGGTAAGATCTGAAGACAGATAAGAGTGTTGGTACAAAAGCAAAAAAAAATCTACCCAAGTCATTATCCTCTTCTGTGATGCTGGCTAGCTGGTTCTCTATGCAGATGAAGGCGCTGTACGAGTACCAGATTACGGTTCTCGAAATGTAATCCCCCACTGTTGATCTGATTATTTCTTTGGGCTCAGAAATAAACACAACCACTCATGGTTATTGGCACAGATGGGAGGGCCGGGAAATGGGCGAGCCAACAGGATGGGGCCTTCCAGGCCACGGTGTGAGTGCTGTTTTCATGATTCTTCCTAAATCGATAGGAGACTCTTGAGCATTGGCTGCAGGCACAGGACTTGGAATGAGGAGAACAGTGACCTAGGTTCGTTTCCCCATATTTGCAAATTTCTTCCTAAACGGTTGTAAAAATGTTTGTGATTTCCTGTTACACCATTGTACCCTCGAAATCTGTCCATTTCAAATCTGTCACCCCCCAGAACTTTTGTGTGTGTGTGTGTGTGTGTATAAAAAAAATCCCAAATTTGTTCTACTGAATTCAAGAAGAAACTTGCAAAATTCAAAGTAGGGCATTCATATTTTGCAAAATTTGAAATGGAGAGCGATGCTGCAACTGAGATAGTAAGATTCTCAATAAGGCCGTTTCATGCCGTGATCGTTGAGATGGAAAATGAACTTAGTGGACAAATGTTTGATGTGGGTGAGACTTTTCATTTAGCTCTAATTTTCATCCAAGTATCTTATTTTGGGATTGAATGGTCACATTTTTTTTAAAAAAGAAAGCAAACCTAAGCTCTGTCTAGTGCGATGTTAGGGAGCCGTCTGGTCTGTGGTAATCACCTGAGGAGAAGATCTTTAATGCTTCTGTGCCTCTCCTATTCCTTGGCTTCAACGCTTATTATTTCTTCCAGGAATGATTATGACGGAACTTTTAAAAAAAATTTTGGGTCAAAATTATGATGACAAAGAGAAGAGGGGGAAAGGGTTTAGAGTGGAAGACTATAAGCACATTAGAAGCATGTGTCACCCCTCTCATAACTGTTGTTACCACCAGAAACGGATAAAATGGCCTGCTTGTTACTTAGCAAACACTGATACTAAAAAGATATATATATCTCTCTCTCACCAACATATAATTCATCTTATTTATACTTAAAAGGCAGGGTTTTTCTTTTTTAAAAATGACAAAAAAGAACAGAAAAGGAAGCATACAGATGCTCAAAGCTTGGGAGTAACTCATAAGGAATAATTTTTAGTTACTTCCAATTAATTACCACCACCACCAACCCAATAATTAATTCTTTCCTTGTGGGAAGTAGTGCTTCACTGAATCACATAATGACTGTACCTCAGTGAGGAATGGCTTTCTTTCTTTTCTGATGTAACTGTAATTTGTTATTTTTATAGTTCTGGGAGTGTGGGCTCACTAAATGGTAGTGGAGGAGCATTACATGGTTCAAATGCTGTTCATTTTAAAAAAAAATCCTTTTATCCCATTTTTCTCCTTAAAAAGGATCCAAGGTGGCTTACATCAGTGGAAAGATCATATTTAAAAGCTACAAAACAGTAAATATACAAACATTTAAAAAGAATTAAAACAAGTATTATATTAGAAACGGTAAATAAAATCAATGCTAAACACATTTAAAACAACAGAGTGCAACTATCCGTTTAAGCTCCTCTCCGTTTATGCTGTGGGTCACACTGCAGCATTCAGAACATAACCTTCAATCATCCCATTGCTGAAATATAGCCAGAATTACTGTTTCACCTGTTAAAAGTAAAGTGTGCTGCTTATATACCACCCCATAGTGCTTATTACTATCTGTGTGGTTTACAAGATAATTATGCAGGTTACACTTTGTCCCCCTCCCAGTGAACTGAGGACTTATTTTACCGATCTCAGATGGATAGAAGGCTGAGTGAACCTTGAGCCGGCTACTTAGGATTGAACCCAAGTTGTGAGCAGAGTTTTGGCTGCAGTACTGCAGTTGAACCACTGTGCCATGAGGCTCTGTTAAGTGGAGGCGAAAGAAGAATACAGTTGTGCCCTGCTGGACGATTACCCCGTTTAGCAACGAATCTGCTTAACGTTGAAGCAAAACAATGTTTAGATTGGGTTTTTTCGTTTAATGATGAACGGTTCCCTGTTTCGGGAACCAATTTTTTTGCTTTACAACGATCAGCAAACAGCTGATTGTCAGGTTTCAAAATGCCCCCCCGCTGTTTTCTACGACGGATTCCTCGCTATACAGGCACTGAAAATGGCTGCCATATGGAGGATCTTCACTGGACGAGCAGGTATTCAGCCCATCGGAACACATTAACCAGGTTTTAATGCGTTTCAATGGGTTTTTAAAATTTCGTTTGACGACATTTTCGCTCTACAGCGATTTCACTGGAACAAATTAACGTCGTCAAGTGAGGCACCACTGTAAATGAAATCATGGCAAAATGTGGGGGCTGTTAAAACTAGAGATCTGAGGTCTGGTTGACTCAGTAGCCAGCCTAACTGTAAACACCAAAGCCCTGGGGTCATGCATAATCCAGCTCTATAGGGTGGGAAGATCCCCAGTGTTTAACTGCTTTATGCTTCTGATGTGGGACGCAAAAAAAGGGGAGGAGGACTACCACCTGTCAACATTTTGTGGATATTATTAAACTTGAGAAAGAATTAAAGTTTATCTCCTTTGGAGATTAAATGGTTCTCTGGAGTGTGGAAATAAATCCTGTAAACATTTCAGATGATAGGGAGGGATTTAGCTTTGCTGAGTGCCTTTTATGAGAAAAATGAAATGTCTCGGAGGATGAGGCGACTGAATTCAATTGGTCCAAACTGGTCAATTTACAGATTATTTCTTGACTCTGTAGAAAAAAGGTTGAGGGGGATTTCTACGACTCCGATTGCTTACATGGGAGCATCACCCAGTTGGAATGAACCCTACTATCCACAGAAGCCACTAATGATCATGAAGCTTCAAATTTAGGCTTTGAACTCATGTTTTATGGGTTGGCTTTTATTTGCAAATCAGATATTTGGGTCCTTGAAACCTCTTAGCATCTTATGAGGTTGCAGGTGGGTGATGACGTGGGCACCGAGTGCTGAAATACCTGTCAAATACAAAATAGAGGGCAACCATCATATACTCTCATGCAATTGCATATTGGTTAACATTGGTGAACATGTAATGCCATAATAGGTCAACTACTGTATAACTGTAAACTCATCAGTGTGTGTGGCTAATAGGATCAAAGATGGTATGCTATTTTTAAAAAAATGTTGTAAATCAGCAAAGGTTGCTGGATATGTGTTTTTATTATTTGTTTGTATTATATTGGAAGATGCTCAGGGTGGTCGCATAGACCAGATGGGCGGGATACAAATCAAATCAAATCAAATCAAATCAAATCAAATCAATCAATCAATCAATCAATCAATCAATCAATCAATCAATCAATCAATCAATCAATCAAACAATCAAACAATCAATCAATCAATCAATCAATAACCAGAATACTCAGGCGGTCAGCTGTGTTCGACGAAATAGCCATTACATTAAAGACTCAGAAAAGAGTAAATTCATCTAAATAAGGGGAGAATTTTTGGAGAACAAATTTGTTTTGGCCCTAGCCCATTTGTTGAATTTGGGAATAAAGTTTAGAAAGATAAATCAGCATCTGCTTGTGAAAAACTGAAAAAAAAGGAATCACACAAGTAGCTTTTTTGGTTTCTGAGCTGGCTGTTCCATTTTTTAAAAAAAATTGGCCACATAAGCTAAGGCATGGGTTGGAAAGCTTAGCAAATAGCACCCACTTATGTTTTTTGATTGCAGTGGATTCTGGTCGGAGATAACTAGATGGGTTTAGGAGTGTGCGTGTGCGTGTGTTTTCTGTCTAGCCTTCCTTTCAACTGAGTCCATGCTGACTAAAATGTCTGAAGTGATACTGCTTTCTGATGCAATGACTTTTCAGCTTCTATACATGATGACAATGTTGGCTGCAGCCAGAACGGCTAAAAAAGAGATAATATTTCAGTAGGGAGAGGGAAAGCTATTCATTCCACTGCTGCTCAATGCGTGTATTTCACTCAGGGAGTTAAATGTATCCAGTAAGACAGGATTTTTGAAAGAAAGGGGGGGGGAGCAAAAGGAATAAGAACATGAGCCTTATACGTCTTTAAAGGTTATTCAGAATTCACAGCGCAACATACTGCAATAAGGATTAAAGAGATGGGCACGAACCAACGAATCGGGAAGGTTTGTAGTTCGTGGCTACTCCCGAATCCCAGAAACACAAACTGGTTTGTGGTTTGTTTTTGCAGGTTCTGAGGGGAGGGGGAAGCGAATGCATCCACCCCCTTTGCCAGCTGCCTGCCCCCTTCCCGCTGCCCCCCATTGCCCTCTACCTGGTCCTGCTGCCTCATTCGCTGCCCCCCCCTCGGTGATAGGCAATGAAGACGATGATGGTGGAGGTGGAAGAGGAAAATGTGGCATGATGAGGCAGGGAGGTCATGGGGTAAGGGGGCATCCGTTGGCCAAAGCCAAACAAACCTCCAAGCAGAAAAACATCCAGTGCTTTGTTTCATTTCAGCATATTGGCTGGTACAAACTGAACCATGTACCAGCCTGGTTCATGGGTCTTTTTGGGGTGTGGGGTGGGGTTCATGCCCGCCTCTAAATTAATTCAGTGTCTTCTGGAAAAGATGGAAAAGTGGTGTCAATGATCACTGTGTTGTTGATGCTCCATATCTTCTGTTTGCTTTTGCAAACCATATTTCTGTATTGTGGTCCTCTCTATTTCTAAGAGGTCCGGGGGCCTATCTCTCTGGCAGTGCTTGTGAGGAAATAAACAAACAAATAAAAGAGAATAAGGAGTAACAAGCCCTTGGAGTGAAATTTATGGATTAAAGGAAAGAGAAGATTCAGTGGGGAGGTGATCAATGTCTATAAACATCTTCAAAAGAGCACTAGGAATAGAGAAGCGAGTTATTTATGGCCTCAGAATTTGGTAAAGGGGGGGGGAGAAGAACAATGGCTTGAAGCAAAGAAGAAGAAAGTTGAGAGAAAGTAGTTTGGAAGTTTAATAATAGGGTGCTAGTGACTGTCAAAGGTGTGAGAGAAAACTAATGGCAGACACCAGAGAGATAATGTCTTTCCGACCGCCTAGTTCACCTAAAATGAAATAAATCACGGTTAATATAATTATTTTATCTCTTTATTTAAAATATTTTTAACCCACCTTTCCCCTTTAAAAGGATCCAAGGTGGCTTACAGCCATTAAAAGACAGTGTTTAAGATTAGTAACCATGATTCTACAATACTAAAAGGATTCGTGAATATAATGTTAAAAAACATAAGCAACACTGAAACACGATCAACGCAATGAGGTACAGCAATCCATTAAAAAAACCCCCACTCAGGCAGTCAGTCACGGAGGGAAAGCCTGCCTGAAGAGAAAGGTCTTGGCCTGCTTGCAGAAGGACAGCAGAGAAGGAGCCAGACGGGTCTCCTGTGGGAGGGAGTTCCAAAGTCTGGGAGCAGCCACAGAGAAAGGTCTCTCCTGAGTCTCCAGTATAATAATAAGACAAAGACAGTGTCTGTGCCTGAAGAAGATGGCTCTTATTGGCCATAAGTCTTCACTGGTGCACTGAAAGCAAGGCAAGTTTAGAGTTAGTTGTAACTGTAGATGGTTGGAATGTCCAGAGGAGGTAGAGAGTGTTGGAATTATTGCAACCTCGCATGCTGGCTTTAGTAGGTTTGGTTGGGAGGGACCTTTCTGGGCTGGGATGGCTGTCAATCAATCCAGCAGTAACCAGTTGTTCCTTCCTTGCCTCTGATTCTGAGGAGGGCCAGGCCTCTTTTCTTAAATCCACCCCCTCCTCTTTTTAGTCTGGTGGCAATCATTATGCAGTTAGTGAAGTCAGAGAATTTAGTCCCGAGGAGTTTGATAGAAGCAGGCAGTGAGTCTGTTGAGGTCTGCTTTTGCAAAGCAGTCAGGTTTTTTTTTTTTACGGTATGCTGTTTTTGATCTGTTCAACTGTGAGTAAATGAAACTTCTTACTCTTTCTCTTAGTGAGTTATTGAGACTGTTAAGTGCCAGTTGATAAGATTAAAAGGATGATCGTCTCTGATGAAACTTGAAGCTAATTCTACTGTGTAAATCCCTGCACTTCTGCCATGCAGCTACTGTTTTTAAACAAAACATCAATACCCTGCAACAGAGAGTATTTAGAAGTGGTTCACCACTCCCTTCTTCTGGGGGTATCCCAGGACTGTATGGCTTGCCCAAGGCTACACAGGCTAGCTGTTCTGAGATGCCCAGTGGGGGATTGAACACTCAACTTCTGGCTCTCTGATTTATCCAGCCAGCCTATGTTTTAAGGGGCCATTAAAAAACCCCCACTCCCTAATTTCAATGATGCTGGTAGTGGCAGGCTTACCAGTGTGGTAGATTTCAACACAAATACATGACCTATATGGTTGCACTATAAGGTTGCATTAACATTATACAACTGCAAGCTATCAATATTAAAGATTCGCTGTGCATTCCTTTATTGTGCACTCACAAGCCCTAGTCAATTCAATGAGAGTTACTCTCAAGCAATTGAAATGCAGCCTTGTAGCCTTAATTTGTTGGAAGTGGTTGAATCAGTATATTCAACTCCCTCTCCTCCCAAATACTCTGCTCTCCAAGTCATTTCTAATCATGGCCAACCTGTGGCCGAGTCCTGGTGCCACATCCCATTTTCATAATATTTCTAATTCCACGTAGAGCGGTTGGGAACATTTTGGTACTTAACGCATGGATGCTGTTGTTGTTTTTAATTAGGAATGTGTGCCGAACTCCTCTAGTTTCAAGGAAAAAATAATAATCCCCCCTCCGATGCAGCATTTAGTAGCATACATGTTGCCTCTCGTGTAGCATCTGCTCAAATATCTGTGCATTTCATTGTGCGCCTCTGCTCTCAGTTTTGCACCTTTCTGATCCTTGTTCTTTGAACGAGGCTGTATCTCCTTTCTCCACCCAGCAGTGATGTTTGTCCGACAAGCCTCCCCTGAAATCATTAGACGGGGGAGGGGGGAGAATATTTATATACATACAGGCGATCTTGTGCCTAAAAGAGCTAAGATTTAGAAACTGGCGATGGGCTGCCGGTGTTAGAAAAATAAAATAAAATAGAATAAACCCAACGCCATGGAATGAACAGAAGAAAAAAAGGGAACCAATTAAAGGACCGAATTAATTCCTTGTTGGGCTCCTTCCATCTTAGAGCAAGAGACTTGGCAGTGCTGCGGAACGTGCCTCGTAAGAGTTCAAAAGCATGTAGGTTTGGTGAAAAAAATAACCTAGCAGCTCTAACTCCTATAATAAGTTGATTTGGAGTTGTTATGCTGAAGGGAAAGAGAGAGAGAGAGAGAATTGGAAACAGACTCGGCATCTTCAGTATCTGTGAAAAGGCCATTTGTAGCTCCATCCTTGCCTTAATGTTAGCACTTTTGTAGGGCAGACATCTGGAAACATGCAGGGCCAGCCCTGCTGTTAGGTAGAGAGGTAGGACTGCCTCAGACCGGAAATGCTGGAGAGCACCCGGTTGTCGTTGAAGCGCTGTGACTTCGTCTCCTGAAGGATGAATCTGTGCATTTACTCCACACCCTGTCCCGTAGCTCCTAAGCAGAGTTGGTGCCTTCATATATGGTGGAAGTTGCCACCTCCTCTGTACAACTGCTGGATATCTCAGAGGGTTAGGTTTCCGGCTGCAGAGGCAGAGGCTGGGAGTTTGATTCCCCCACCGTGCCTTCTTGATGGGTGTGTGTGGACTCAGTGGTCCATAGAGTCCTTTTCAGCTTTGCAGTTCTAAGATGATGATGATGATGATGATTAAGTTTGTAGAGGTGGGATGGGGAGTAGATACCGCCTCATCCTTCACCTCAAGCTACACAATTTAGAAGAAGCTGCCTTGGCAAGAATGGTAGGATATTTTGCACATTTTTTTCCCCTAGCTTTGACCTAGGCTACGAGAATGGCTAGGGAAATTCTTTTTTTTTTTAATAAATTTTATTGAGTTTTTTAACATACAAAAAGCCACAAGATACCAAAAAAAGAAAAAGAAAACCAAAACGAAGAGACGAAAAGAAATGAGAAAAAAGAAGAAAAAAAATTCATATAGCAAAGAAAAAAAAAGCACACCTAAATTACCCCTCTATCTGAAGTTCCCCCCCCTTGGAGTCAAAGATTCCAGCCTCATTAGTCCTCTATTCTCCCTACATCTGTTTATAGCATATACTAATAAGTTTCTACATGTATCCTAAATTTCACCCTAAACTTTAGTCTTCTTCTGGGCCCAGAGATATATTAGTCCCCAGCTTTGTTTTACATAGGGAAATTCTAATGTAATCTTATGATTCAGCCCTTCAAACCCCCTACCACCACTGCAATGTTTCTAATGCTCACTTCTTCTTCAGGGGCCTAACAAGTCAGCCAGCAAGCAAGTTGAGAAGTCCTTGAACGTGGCTTTTCTCACTAGATCGCATATAATTATTTGCATTTTTTTTGTATGCATTTCGTGTTGTTCGCTACATTTATAAACTTGTGTGTTTTGTGCATTGGCATGTGTTTTATTAAACGATATATTGGTCTGTTGGCTGTAAATATAGATGATGATGATCTTATTCGGCTATAAAATGTCTCGAGCCAACCCTGAAGAAATGAGAAGTCAGGCGCTAGCAAAACGGAAATTTGTATCTGTCTCCTTCTAATGCGCTTGTTTCAGTGGTTCCAGATATAAAATATACTAATTGGTTTTTTAGGCAATGAGAGTAACTATCGCTCCTTCCTGTCTCTCACAAAGCAACCGCCCTCGTTTCCTTTTGTGGGTAGTCTTTGACAAAGGAGCAACTTGTAGGTGGATAGGGCTGGTTGACACACGGGTGTGAACCTTGCAGTTAAGCAACATTTGATGACTGGTGCCTTATGGAACATTATGAACTAATTGAATATTGAGTTGAAATTGAAACAGACCGGCCCTACTCTTAGTCAGGGTGAGGAAAACCCCTCCGGGAAGTCATTTGGAATATCTTGAAATGGTTATTTAATCATCAGACTGAATTCCATTTCTGTTCTGCCTCTGGGAGGGAAATGATTTTCATCCATGCTGAGAGGAAGTCATGGATAAATGCTGTGTGATCCAGGGATATTGCCTTGACACATGTGAATCGTCTCTTGGTACAGCGCCACTCAGATGATGAGCATCTGTATATGAACAAGTGTGCCAATTAAATAATAATTACTCCTAGGATTCATGCTACCTTCTTTCCTGGCCCAGCAGCCTGGGGATGTGAATTGATCCAGAGTCAACCATGAGTGTTCATAGAGGAGACAGAAGGATGAAATGTTCCTTCTTTAGATGGACAAAGAAATTATGCTCTTAGCTTCGTTATGTGTAGGCCTCTTTTCAACGAAGAGGTGTTACACTCCAAATGAGTCTCAACTGAAAGGCCATTTGACCAACAACCAAAAAAAAATTATGGATGATTTTTGTTTGGAATGCCCACCTCGAATATTCACTTCTGTATCTACCACCAGCAAATTAATAGCTTTGGAACCTTAGCGATGAGAGTTGCAATTAGCTAACAGAGTGGCTGCCAACATAAGCAGAGGCGATAAAGGTGCCGGTATAGATATGGGAAATTTTCTCCACCATTTGAGGGGAAAAGAAGGGGCAGTGGTGGGTGGAGGGGGAAGAAATGGCCAGTTGGGAGGGATCAGACCTTTCCCTCCTTGAATGTTTTCTGCCTCCTTCATCTGCAAAGCTAGATGTCCAAGGTGTGACAAGATATTTGCCCCAAATGACGGTTTTCGGTTGGTAAAGTGAGAGTTTCAATGCCATTCTGTCCAGATGTTCGACACTGGCATTTCTGGGCACCGCTTTTGAAGAAGATCTAATGGAACTAAAATTCATTCATTTGGTTTTGGAGGTATGCTGTTAGATGCAGCTGTGGCATCTCTCTTTCTTTCTCCTTGTCATTTCTCTTGCTGAAGAAAGAAGGAAACAGCACAGTTTCTCTTACAGCGTCAGCCCATCTATCATTTTGTTTCCTCCTCAATGCTCAAGGAACCATTTATTTATTTATTTATTTTATTTATATCCCGCCTATCTAGTCAATAGACCGCTCTAGCCTTACCAGTGGAAAAGAAAGGGGCTTTAGGCTATGGTAGCTGTTGACTCTTGGGGGCACGACGAATCCACTCTTGGCCTTTATTCTGCACTTTGCTTGGAAGTAAGCCAAGGTCCTGAAGCCATTTTGGAGATCAGGTTGATCACCTTCCAGATCCTCTGAAAGTGTTGACTGAAAACCAAGATGGATTCACAGCACCCGGCGTCACACAATTGTAGAGTTGGAAGGGGCCTAGAAGGTCATTGAATCCAACCCCCTGCTCAGTGCAAGAATCCAAGTTAAAGTATATCTGACAGATAGCGGCCTAGTTTTCTCTTGAATGCCTCCAGTGTTGGAGAACTCACCACCTTGCAAAGTCATTGGTTTTGTCATCGTACTGCTCTAACAGTAAGGAAGTTTATTTTTCCAGATATTGAGCTGAAATCTTGCTGCCTGTAACTCAGAGTCAGATGCTGCCACTGGCTGCCACGTGAGCACAATGGCACCTGTTTCTCAACGCTCCCAGCACTGTTCCCGACAACAACGTTACGTCCAGGGGATTCTGGGAGGAACCGAATTATGGTGGGCTGCTGAGAAATAAGCTCTGTTGTTGTAGCTGCCTGTGGAAAAAGTGCATGGGAGAATAATAATCATAATAAAAGCTGCTGTTCCTATAAGAGCGAGAAGTAACCCACCTGTTGTACCGTTTTCTTTTGTTGTGGCACTGAAGCCCATAAATGAATTATGTGTTGTGTGAAGTGGTAATTCTCTTTTGACCGCCCTGGGTTTTTTTGCCAAGGGCAGTCAAGGGAAAGTGACTGCTTTGCACAACCTATAATTCATTTACGGACTTGAATGCCACAACAGGGAAAAAATATATATATATACCATCGTGTTCTATATCTAAAAATAAGACCTGAAGGAGATGTAGGATCCAACTTTGGCTGGGGAGGATGATATGTAATAGAAGTCCTCTGGTCGCTCCTCAGCAGCTAACTAGTTGTTGGGAGAGAATTCCAGGAAGAAACCTTTTCCTGCTTCCTCAAAGCGGAGAAATGTTAACTTCTCCCTCCATCCACATTATTTCAGCCCCCAAATTCATCCATGAATAATTGCTTAGTGGAACTAAGCTTCCATTAAGGACCGTTTTTGTGCCATCTTTCCACTGGCAGTCCAGGGCGGACTGGAAAATGGGGACTGTTGCCACCTCCGTGATGAATGTTTTCCTCCATTGAATCACAATTACAGGATTTAATCAGTTCATTATTCCACCTAGTATGTGGGTCTTGACAGTTATGCGGTGGAAACTAATTGAATTGGCTTCTCCTCAAGGCATTTCTGTGTGTGCGTGTGTGAGTGTGTGTGTGTGAGTGTGTGTGTGTGTGTGTGTGTGTGTGTGTGTGTGTGTGTGTGTGTGTGTGTGTGTGTGTGTGTGTGTGTGTTGTAATGAACTCATCTAGCCTTTGGGGAGAGAGAGAAAGACAGTTGGCTTGCTGAGTTCTACTCTCCTCTTCCTAACCTGTCTCCTTTTTCCATCACCACAAAAATGAATTAACCAACACACACACACACACACACGAAGCAGAGCACTTTGGAGTGGCATGAACCCCACCTAAGAGGTGAGGTGAAACATTAGGAATGGGTGGGTCCCTCAATGCTTGGAAAGTTTGTGTGTGTGTGTGTGTGTGTGTGTGTGTGAAACTATTCACAAAGTTACAAAGATTGTGGACATCTTCATTTCGCCAAGTTTTTCCTCAAAACCCAAGACCAGTATCGTCCCTATCTTTGAGCATATCCGAGCACACCCTTGTGACAATTTTATGCCATTGTAACTGTCACGGCTGAATGCTCCAGAAGCCTAGGATTTAAATCTTGATAATTTCTGCTCTAATTCAAAGGAGTGCATTGGCAGAGAATTCTAATGACTTTACACGTGTCCTCAAGTCAACGGGATTTTCTAGATAGAAAGCATTCAGAACCGGTGAATTACCATTCTCTTCCTCTAGGGGGGCAACCTTGGGAGTGTGCAGCTTGCCCAAGGATACTCAGTCTGGCTCTTCTCCTGGGATGCACAGCACAGGAATTGAACTCACAACCTCTGGTTTTGCAGCTAGAGAACTAACTCGTTGAGCGATCCCTCCAACTTAAGTGCCTGATGAAACTACAAATCCCATACTTCCTTTGGGTGGAGCCTGGGCAGTTAAAATATCCTAGAACTGGGCAATGAAGATATACAGTGGTGCCTCGCATAACGAGCGCACCATTTAACGACAAATCCGCATAGCGACACATTTTTTGCGATCGCTTCTGCGATCACATTGCGATGTTTAAATAGGCAAAACATCACATTGCGATGATCGCTAAGCGTTTTGCTTACTGATCTTCGCATTGCGATGTTTTAGAAACAGCTGATCGGCGGTTCCAAAATGGTTGCCGGATCAACAAAATGGCTGCATGCAGCATTTTCGCGCCGATTCCTCGCTTACTGAGGCAGCGAAAATGGCAGCCCTATGGAGGATTCCCACTTAGCGGTGAGTTTAATGCATTCCTATGGGGTTTTTATTTCCGTATAGCGACGTTTCTGGATAGCGATGATTTATCCGGAACGGATTATCATTGCTATGTGGGGCACCACTGTACTCCTTGTTTTATACTAGGTTGTGGGGCTGTGTGTTGAGATTTTTCCCCCGTCCATTGAAATGTGTGCATAATCATCATACTCTTTCCTCAGAGCTTCATTTAAGCGTTTTCCTTAGTTCCGCCATTTTCTTCTCTCACCAAAGCGCACTTGGGTGCCATCCCCCCCCCCAATTGCATGCGTTCTTCCTATTCACATTTTATAACGGGCACACTGAGTTTCTCTTCACTTTCTTTTTCTGAAATTACACCCAAAGCCACACAAATGTGGGAATTCTCAAGGCAAAGTGTATTTCTTCTTTCTGTGAATCTTGAGAGACACCAAGGGGCTGATTCCACTCAGGCTGTCAAACGCAATGAAGCTATTTTGCATATCTGTTCCTCACACAGTTATTATTTTTGAAGAGAAACTTGTTACCCCTTTTTTGCTATTTATTATTGACAGAATGATACATAAGTACTGTAATAAGTTTTAACAGGCTACGTTCTAGCTATTTTTAGCTTTAGCAAATGCAGAATCTCTTCAAAGGGCCCCCTCAAAAGTAATGGTTTAGAAATATACATATATACATATGTGCATGCTTGTGTGTGTCACAAGATGGCTTGTAATATTAAATATGTCAGTAAATACATGAGCAAAATAGAATAAATAAAATTAAGTACTATTGAAAATCGTTGTTACCAATTCTGCAATTTTTTCCCCAAAAGGAACATCTTTGTGACCTCATTATTGAACATGTAACAGAGCAACCTATAAGGAACCCATAGTGTCGGTGAATGCCTGGGTCAGATGCTGGATAAGATGGCTCCTTCCCTAACTTGCCAGACAAACAAGAGAGTGAGTGTCTACAGTGGTGCCTCGCTAGACGATGATAATCCGTTCCACTGAAATCGCTGTTTAGTGAAATCATTGTCTAGCAAAAAGCATTTCCCCATTGGGATGCATTGAAACCTGTTTAATGCGTTCCAATGGGGAAGAATCGTCGTTGTCTAGCGAAGATCAGCCATAGGAAAGCCGCTTTGCGAACCACTGATCAGCTGTTTAAATTGCTGTCTTGCGGAGCTTAGGTCCCGAAAACACCTGTTTGCGAGCGCAGAGGGAGCTGTCAAAATTGTCGTCTAGCGAAAATCGGTTTGCAAAGCAGGGACCAAACATTGTCCAGCGAAATTCCCCCATAGGAATCACTGTTTTGCGAATCGCTATAGTGATTGCAAAAAGCCAATGTCTAGTGAAAAAACTGTCATGTGGGGTAACTGTCTAGCGAGGCACCACTGTACACTACCATCTTCCTCCCAAAATCCTTAGCGATGATTCCATGATCCTTGGATGGTGTAGGCAAACTAAAATAAGATTTTTAAAAAGGGAACAAATCTCAGAGTTCACATAGCAGCTGACATTTGGCTTGCTTCTTGTATGGTTCACCTGGAGCTCAGCGTTCAGTAAAGAGAGAGTTGGCTGGATGGTGAAAATTGGATCTAGGAATGTATGGTTCTCTCAGGAACGGAAACAGAGATGGCGGGCATTTTTATTTTAAAGAAGAAATGGTAGCAAGGTTTCTTATTGCTCCCTCTTCTGTTATTTCTACCCTTTTCATTGAATCCAAGCCATTCTAATGTTGGTTTTCAATCACTGCGGGGAAGACTCTTTGGCCGGGGGAAAAGGGCACGGGAGTATTTGTGTGGCACCTTCCGTTTGGGCTTTTATAATTAGAACCTTTTCCTCCTTTCCTTGATGAGGGTGACGCGTTTGATGCCGTGCGGCCAGCCTAGAAGTGGGACACTGCTTCGCTCCACCACTTCGGGGTCAGATTTCTCTTAGAAAAAGAAGAAAGCATAAAGATTCTATTAAAGAACATGTATTTCAGGTGCCATTGGGGAGAAAAAGAGAAGGTGTGACATGCCAGCAAAATTGATTAAAAATACATTCGGCTGCTAACGGAGCATAATCGGAACACTTTCCTTTCTTAATTCTTTCAGATATTAAGATGTAGGTAATGTCAAGCAGATTGTGTCTTTGAAAAGTAACTGCGGCTCACCTCCATTTAGACTGGGTGGTAGTTAGGTTAGTTCATTTTTCTGTTTTTCTTCTCCTTTTTTTTTTTTAAATCGTGGCCAGCATCTTTTTATCACTAATGATGAGCGTGTTCTTCTAATCGTTCACTATGGATGAAGTCTTCCGTATCAGTGTCTGGCTTTGATTTTATTCTGATTTCTCTCCCCTCCAAAGTCTTGAAAGGGCGACACTCGTTTGATACAGATGTCAATGAGGCTTTCAATTAAATGTGAATTAAAGCACCATGTATAAACAGTAAGGGTTCTTTCCTCCGCCTTGTTAAGAAAAGCAACTCATAGGGACGGGCTGTATCCAGGCAGATAGTTTTGGGTACCTGAAAAAAATAATAATCTCCATCTTGGCCTCTGAGCCAAACGGGGAGACCCCCACATAGGCCTGTTACTGTATTTTTCCATGTATAAGACTATACTTTTGTCTAAAATCTTTAGACTAAAAATTGAAGGTCGTCTTATACATGGAAGTAAGCTGAGGAAATAACAAAAATAAGTGGAAGGGAAAGGAGGGATCAAAGTGCTTCTGCAGGGCTTTGATATCTGCTTTCCCCTCCACTTGCTAAGGCCCACTTAGATTTCTTAATTTTGGGTTAGAAAAGTGGGGCGCGTGTCTTATACATGGGGGCATCTTATACACGGAAAATACGGTAACTTGCATGTCTTGAATGGTTTGAAGAAAAGCAAAAGCAAAGTACGTTGCTTATGTACCGTCCCACAGCGCTTCAAGCATTCTCTGGGTGGTTTGCAATTTAATTATGCCGGCTACACATTGCTGCCACCCCCCTCAGCAAGACGGGTGCTCCATTTACTGACCCTGGAAGGCTGGAAGGCTGAGTGAACCTTGAGCCGGCTGCTTGGGATTGAACCCAAGTTTGGAGCAGAGTTTTGGCTGCAGTGCTGCAGTTTAACCACTGTGCCATGAGACTCCTACAATGGCAGGAAGTCTACGCTTCTGGAGTCCCCCTCTCTTGAAGCAGGAGCAGTGACATCATCTACCAAAACATCACAACAACTGAGAGATCGTTCTTGCTTTAGCAAATCCATAAAGCCGTACAGCTCGAACCAGCAGAGAGGAAGACAGGGAATGAGGAATAAAATCAAGCCACAGCTGGATAGGTCTTTCTCTTTCCCTGCCTTGGTCGGGGTTCTGGCATCACGCTCCTCAGCAGCATGTTAACACTCATTTGTATGTTGGTTTGCATTTGTAATGGCGAGCTAACTGTTGTGTTTCAGTGGCGTGACAATTGTTTCTTAAAGCTCCATGTGTTTTATAAGCTGAAGCCGCGCGCTCCAGAGTCAGCACCACAGAGTTCAATGGACCTTGCCCCCAGCAGATTAGAGCCATAACCCATAAACTTAATTGTGAGCTTTTTATTAGCAGTTTGTTTGTTCTGGATGCCTTAGTGTTATGATTCTGTTTTTCAAACTAGCGGGTTAGGTCCTTCAAAGCATAAATACGTGAAATGCAGAGCTTCTCTATATGACCATTATATAAATGAGTGGTTCCCAATTTTGGGTCCCTAGATATTCTTGGACTACAACGCCCAGAAATCTTGGCCAGAACATCTGGCAGTGAAGGTTTCTGGATGTTTTAGTCCAAGAACCCAAGTTGGGGAACCACTGATCCAGACAAAGAAAGTGATTTATCTTGAGGCCTGAGTGCAGATTCTCCTTATGGCGGATGCAATGATGAGTTTCTGCATTTCAGAATGTGTGTCTGCACTACCGGAGATCTTAGAATATGGTTTGCAAACCTTTGCACACCACCGGCTTTTCACACCAAATGCTTAGAGTTCCCCAACAGATATATTTCCAGAAAGACAGCTGTGTTGGTCTGTTGAAGTGAAAACAGAGTTTTGTAGCATCCTTAAGGCTATGGAAGTGTCATTATTATATGGAGCATAAACTTGTACGGATTAGAGCTTCCTGCCTCAGATGCTTGGATATAGCCCCAATAGATAGGGCTACACTCTACAAAAGCTTATGCCAATTAAAACTTGATTATTCTCCAGGTGCCCTAAGACTCATTACTGTTGTTTTGACAGGCAAGATCAGTTAATCTGTCGCGGTTCCCCTCCAGGTAGAAAATGTCAAAATGACTGACTACATGCCTGTTATTCACACATTGACTTATTTCCCAAACAACACAGGGAAGGCGTTGAGATTCAAGGAGGCAGTGTGACAAGTCAACAGAGATGACACTGCACAATGGCTCACAGATGTTTCATGCGGGAAACCATAGTCAATTTCCAGGGTGTCAAAAAGGAGCTGTGGTCTCGAATTCCACTGGTGGTCAAGAAAGAAGGAAACACTCCGGAGCCTTAAGTGTTTAACTCATTAAAACAACTTGAGGTTTGAAATTTGATGCATTCAACACAATCCACTGGTTTTCCAGTTCATGCCCATCTCTAATCTATACTCATTGACTGTCAATCCTGTTAAAAGGGGGGGGGGGTTGGGGGTTGGAACGCATATTGTTTTTTTTTTAATGCATTTCCCCAAACTTGCATTTTTCTCCATACTGGGGACAGAATGAACCTGAGGTTTTAAGAAATCTGCATACAGGATTGAAAAAAAAAGTAGCTTTAGTTCTGAATGAGCAACACCAGATAAAAATGAGACACCTTCAGAAACTTCTGCCTTTAAGGCGGCATGACATGTTCTTGTAATTCTGACGACACGCCATTCTGTATGTTTCACAAATAAAGAGCTTTCTATGGGTTTTCAAGAGCAAACCAACAGCCCGGCTTCTCTTATCCGGTTGGGGAGGGCAAGGAATCTGGTCTGCTTAAAGAGCAGGTTCTCCGTATCCACCACATCCCGATGTTTTTGACAAGGCACCGCAGAAGGAGCAGACTGGAGCAGCTACACTTCACTCAGCCCTGACAGTTTGATTGCACAGTGGTGGAACGGATGACAGATGCTGCAGCAGCGTGAGCAACTTAAACAAAAATGCATCAAATGCGCAGGCCAAAAAGCGTGGCGCTCCCCCACTTAACGTGATTTGCAAGCGCACAGAGGTCAGGCTGCGGGGCCAGCTCGCTGGATGGGGGTGGGATGAGGGGAGGAGAAGAGGAAATCCAGGAGTGAGATTAAAAACAGTTGAACATGATCTCACCTCCAAGCAATGGGATGCCCCTCGATCCCTGAGATAAGGCAGCAACACCTCCTCCTCCTGTTTAGCTTTCATGGCATTATATTATTCTAAAATGGACCATCGTCTGCAAATAGGAACCGTTGCCGGAAGATACAGGGCCACGACTGAGCAGAGGAATGGGTCTTGTTCCACCCAGGTGAAAATTTAATGGTGTACATGTTGCACGATGAACCAGAAGAAAACTCAACAAGCAGGTTTTGTCCTCCCAGAAGCAACGAGGACAAGACCGAGGGTAGATGAATTATACACGAGGACAGTTTTATTCATTAAACACATTGTAGTGAGGAGTGTTAGCCAGACAAGCATTAAGCAGTGCAGGCGAGTTATAAGTGGAAGGATAGGGGATGGGAGTTCTGGTTTGGTTCATTTCCATGAAGTAAATCTCTCTCTCTCTCTCTCTCTCTCTCTCTCTCTCATCCTCCGTGTCCTTGTCTTCTCTTGTTCACAGGAACACGAAATACCCTGCCCTTTATGGGCTGAGGATAGTCATTTTGTGGTTCCTTTTACCTCACAAAAGTCAAGTGAAGTGTTATGTTTCTCTTGCTGACACTCTAGGTCAATGGTTGCCAACCTTGGTTCCCCAGGTGTTCTTGGACGGCAGCTCCCCAGAATCCAGGTCAAAACAGCTGGTGGTGAAGGCTTCTGGGAGTTGTAGTCCAAGAACACCTTGGGACCCAAGGTTGGAAACCACGGCTCTAGGACATTGGTTTTATTCATAAGCTGCTCTTTCCACTAGGAAATGGTGAACATGTTCATAACCCAGACAGGAGTTGTTGTTTCTTCCTTGTCTTTTGACTCTTCTAGAACTAAAACTAGGTTCTGGATGGGCTTCTGGCCCACCAAAACAATCCGCCCATCCCCGAACATTTGGGGCAGCCTTTGGCATGAGCGATCCCACCAACCTAGTGATTCGAAAGCACGCAAATGCGAGTAGATAAATAGGGACCACCTTGGTGGGAAGGTAACAGTGTTCGGTGTCTAAGTTGCACTGGCCATGTGACCACGGAAAGATTGTCTTCGGACAAAACGCTGGCTCTGTGGCTTGGAAACGGGGATGAGCACCGCCCCCTAGAGTCGAACATGACTGGACAAAAATTGTCAAGGGGAACCTTTACCTTTACCTTGGCATGAGCGAAAGTCCAATATTGGACAAAGTCTGTAGTCTTCCATTGAAATAATGTTTTTGTTTATTGAAGTTTGAGTTCGTGAATTCAGTTTTAGCCAAATTTGTTGAAGACCAATTTATGATTTTTATGAGTGTGTGTTACTAATGTGGAATACAATATGCATTGTACCACGGTTCACAGTCTTCCAGGGACTGTGGGCTTGAAAGGTGGCTAAAAACGTATTGCATAAACATGAATTGTTAGATCACATCTCCCACCAACCCCAGCCAACATGGCTAAGGATCAGGGATATGAGGTTTGTTATCGAGCATCATAAGAACACCAGCTTCTCAGCCCCAGTTAGTCTGATCTACAGGGGCTGTCTAATGTTCATATTTTTACAATACGAAGTGAGGGCGCCATGAGGCAAACTGTCAAAGCTTTTAACTAATTTAAACATACCCTTGTAACAGAGGAATGTAAGAAAATCCGTAGTTCTGGCCAACTCTATCAAACATGTTCTTTAAATATAACACGTTCTAACCTGAATTTTCAGGCGGCGTGCTTTAAAAAAAAAAAAAGGCTCAATTAATAATACCATCAACTACAGGCAGTGTGTGGGAAGGAGAAGAGCTTCCCTCCACATTTTTCATGCTAATATTATCACCATCTTTATATAACTCTGGCTAATGCTACGCCTGCTTCACTTCACAGTGTGCTTGGATGTAGAATCAATGGCGGGTTCATGCAGAAAGTTAGCGAGCCGCATCGTACTGCCTTGGGGCTTTGACAAGGGTGGAGCAACTGGGGCCAAACTCCCAAGACACCCAACTGGTGATATATTTATATATTTTTTACCTTCAAATACCTACAGGGCAAGATTTTTTTTAATGTGCTAGGGAAAGAGAACCTCTTTCCTGTGAAAGACCCATTCGCTTGCTGGACTTCAAGCAGGCAGTCAAAGCAGCCTTGTTTTCCCTCAAATTTGGTTCCTTTCGATTAATTAGTCCTGCCCTCCCAGATTGTGCTGCTGTTGGTTTCGTTCTCTGTTATTAATAGAATACGAACATGGCGACGGTATTAGGTGATGTTTTTAAACCGTTACGAAACATTCCGCGTCCTTGCCATGGAAAGGAACGCTAGGTATTTTTTTAAAAACAAGTGAAGAAACTACATATTGAGTGAATGTGAAGTACATATAATTGTCCCCCGAAAAGAGGGGTTCCCCATCAAAATAAGGGGAACAAGAAGCTTTGGTTACAAGAAAAGGCAGAAGCATCAGCAGTAAAGGAATAGGTAGAAGAGTGGTAACCAAGCCAATAATGAGTTGTACCTAGAATTCCGATGAAAGTATCTCTCAATAAGATTTAAAAAAAATCCCCATGTGCCTCCTTTTCTCATCAGAGCTCGGATTAAGGGGTGAGGGAAATAACAGAGTCACCCTCATCTGTTTTTCCCTCCATTGGTGAAAGGATGTCATGCATCTCCCTGACAGGAAGTCATTACAGGCGCATATAAACACCTTTCACTACAAGGACTGAGCTCTTTGTTAAAGAGAGAGAGAGCAAGAGAGAAGCTTTTGTATTCTAATTATCCCTTTGTATCAGCACGGTATGGTGGCAAATTTGGAAGCACAGGGCCTCTTCCTAAGAGTCCTCACAGCCTAAGGGGAATCCAGTCAAAGCAGGAATTTAGATTGGTTCACATCAACCCTTGAGGAGCAAGTGTTTTGTAAGGTCAACGGCTCTGAATTAGAAGGCTTTGAGGCTGAGCTAAGGCAAGCTCCATCCAAGTTTCCTGTTCCTACCCCGGGGGTAGCTGGGAGCTTTCTTTCTGAACAGGTGGAGCTGGGTCCATCTCAGCTTCCAAGCACTCTAATTTAGGTCTTTCTCCCAGGTGCATCACAGTGAAGTGGTTGTGAAGTGCCCACAAGGTAGGTAGCACTACCAGAATGGTGAATTACATCATTTGTGGTACAGAAAATCCAGAAGTCCCATCCCTAGTGGTAGAGGACATCATAATCCTTGTGACTCTGAAAGTCCTAGAGCTTCAACCCCACTAGCCTAGGCTCCACTACACCACCGTGTCCCATGGCACGTTTAGGGTGAAACAATGTCCCTTCTTTGCCCATCTGTTTGCTTTTGGAGAGATGCTAGGGGCATCGTTTTATGTCTTTTGTGTGCATCCCATATCCTCTTGGGTTGTTCAGCATCTAGTCCTTGGGCTTGAAGCCAAGTCACAGACTTCCTAAAAGGGGTGAGCAGAAAGTTTATTAGGGCAGAACCCTTTGGGGGGAATGGCCGTAAATCAAGCAACAGCTTCTGCCTCTGTGTTGTCTCAAAGCAGAACAAGGAAAACAAATTCTTCCAAAAACAAAAAAACCTCAAAACAAAGGTGCAGAAAAATAGAGCAAGGTGGGGAGAGCCAGATAGCGTGAAAGAACATATGAGCTTACTTATAGCATCGGTCATAAATTCTGGCGCTAAGCCTATAACCGAAGGCAGCCGGCTCTGTAATCCTTCACATCCCATTATTTTGCACCTGGCTTGGGTTGGTGGAAAGAAAAGTAGATCCCACAAACCATCTGCTCCTGCCCTCCTTCTAAGATCTAGTGATAGCATCTCTAAGCAGTGCCAAATGCCCATTAATGTTCTCACTCCGTCACCTCCCTTTTTCTATTTTCCACAGAAAGAGCTTGCCTCCATATCAGCCCTGCCGGGTCTTAGTGCAAGATAAGAGAGTGGACCCATTAATCTAATTCTTGCAGGATGATAGCCATCAACCTGATCTCGTGCAATCAGTCTTGTCAGTGAATATAGATCCAGGGCTTGAGGGGCTCAGGTGCGTCAATCCTTCCTTAAATGTGTGACTGTTCCTACATTCTTTATCTAGTAAAAGGAAAATAGGAACAGCGAAAAGTGTCTTCTCCTCCTCCTCCTCCTCCAAAGTTTGGACCTCATCATGTCCACCTTGACTACTGATACTGAGATGCATCTAAATGAGTATTTATATTTTTCAGACTAGTAGTTATTGTCTTTCTCACTGCTTTCTTCCTATTTGGTTTACATAGAATGATCAGCTATAACAAACCATAGTTTTGATTTTCCATCATTATGCAACCAAAGTATTCTCGCTCACTGCATTTTATGTGTTGATGGTTTCTTGGGTCTTACAGTTTTGTCCTAGTGTTGTTGTTGTTGTTGTTGTTGTTGTTGTTGTTGTTGTTGTTGTTGTTGTTGTTGTTGTTTTCTTGTTGGTCACCCTCCCGATCCAGGAAATACTTCAAATCCTGCTATAAATCCATGGTAGGCAGTCAAGTGACCAATAGATAAATGAGGAGAAAGAAGGATTCCAGTTTTCCATGAGGTGTATTAAGTGCGAATTACTGTACATCGCTGAACTTTGAGGAAGTCCTGAAAAAAAATGGCAGGAGCGGACACTGATAGGGAAAGAGATGGGGGATAAGGATGGGATTTTGGGGCTACAAATTCTATAAATGTGCATTCTGGGATTTCCAGCTGACACATTTAGGCGCCTGGGGGAACTGTTCCAGCTGGAAGGTTTTGAGGTGGAGGTAGGCCTAGCCTTCCCTAGCTTCCTGTTCAGAAAGAAATCTCCTACTTAGTGCTGGAGCGGGAACAGGAAGCTTGAGTGGAACTAGGCCTAGCACCGCCTCAAAACCTCCCAGGTGAGCCCTTTCTCCCAGGTGAGCCACATTTAAATATCTGTCAGGTAGGTAGAGTTCCGAGCATGGAGAATCGTGGCATTTGTGGTCCCCAAAATCCCACCCCTTGCAGGAGCTGTATGTATGTGCCACAAGGTAATTAGACATGGACGTCTCGTAGTTGGAGATTAAATGTGGATCCTACCCCGCACCTGTTTAAAGTTGAAGATGGTTCATCCAAGATGAAAGAAGGACTTCTCATTGACCCCGAGTAACCCACACGAATCGTAGTTCAAAGCTGCCAATGTTCCGGGCTGAACCAGACGTTCCTATTTCCACTTTTTCTGCATTCACTCAGAGCTCAGGGAGATAACACATGCTTTCTTATAGCACAGTCAAATTGCAGCCGGAGGGCAACAGGCTGCTCCCTCCGCACCAGGGAGCGGAGACTGTAACAAGTGTGCTTTGATGTGCCGTGTCCGCAGAGGTGCCGGTAGGAGAAGAGGCAAATGCTGATGACAGGTCAGGCTGCAGATGCATCTTTTCATTAAAAAAAAACCCTACAAAGGCCTTTGAGAGTTTGGGGTCTGCTTGGGTTGTGTGTGTGTTTTTTTAAAAAAGCTTGATTGTCAGAAAACTGCCATTTACCAGGTGGAAGAGGGTTTTGCTGCTCAGTGTAACATGGTTGGGTCCATGGCAGAATCTTAGGATCGGCAGGTTTTCTTAATCTTAACCTTAGAACGACCCAACGGGAAGGGATCCTATGGATCATCGTGTCCAGTCAGGGAGGCACAGCGGGGAATTGAACTCCCAGCCTCTGGCACCACAGCCGGGGACCTAAACCAGTGAGCTAACTTCAAGGGAAATCTATGCATCCTCGCTGAAACTAAATAGCCGTCTTATTTAGCATCTTATTTATTTAGCGTCTTATTTATCTAGTGCTTTCTAAACCAAGATGTTTGTATGACTCGGAATCGAAACGCGGCAAAGTAAGATCTTAAAACTTATTGAAGTAGCATAACTGGTATGGTTGCTGGTTGAACCGCTCCCCGTTTCCAAAGATATCTGGGTCAAAACCTGAGACCAGAGAGTGAGTTCTTGTGATTTCATGCCGATGGACATTTGTGATGTCCCAGGGCAGGGCCTTGTGTGCAATAGTTTTAAAACAATGAGTTTATGTGATTGTGTGGGGATAGTCCTCTCTGCTTCCTTTCGTAAGGCTCCTTTTCCTCCCCTTCACTCTCACTTTGCATTCGGAACATGAGTTAACCCGTGGATTCTGGAAACCGCTTGTTGAGAACAAATGGTCATGTAATGTTTGCTGAACCTCAAGGAACGATAGTCTTCTTTGAAGACGACATGATAAGACACATTTCAAATGGTGCCGGCCAACCAGGAAGAGTCGAGATGATTCTCCTGAACAAACTTCCATGATTATGAGAAAGAAATGTTTCTGAAGAGGCTGGCCTCCATATTCAATCTTGAAGGGAGGAGGAAGAAATCTTCACAATTTCTTCCAAACGCTTTGGACCTTGGGAAGTCCCTCTTTGCATTTCACGGGCTCCCCCTACGAAAAGCAAAATTGCTCTTGGCAGGTAAGGAACAAGAACAGGAGGGGGCATACAAACATCTGCTTGGCAGAGGGAACGGTGACATCAATGTATATTTAACTGTATTTCAATCCCAATTACGTACTAGGCTAAGTTTATTTAAACACAGTGTAATTAGAGGGGGCCCTTGATTTAATCAGATCCCTATCAAGCTCAGCTGTTTTTGATTCCCCCTATTCCTCGGCCAAATCTTTAGCCAAAGTGATCCATCTCCTAGCAAAACTGAAAAAGAAGAGCCTTTTTTTAAATTCTTAGCTAGGCCTGGCTCCTCCCAGGCTTCCTGTTCCTGCCCCAGTGGTAGCTGGGAGTTTTCTTTCTGAGAAGGAAGCTTGGCCTAGTTTTTCACTTTAGGCCTTTCTCTCAGGTGCATGAAATTCATACATGCTTATAAGACATCTACAAGGTCAGAAGAACTCCCGGAATGGAGAATGATGGTGTCTGTAGTCCACAAAATCTGAAAATCCCATCGCTAAGAAGCAGTTTATATAAATTATGGAGACTCTGGCAACAGCATCAGCAAAAGAGTTCCTTGTCTTGCTCTCTCTGAGAAGTTAGGAATTTGAAAGGACTTGACAATTGCTTGTTCAAATGTCCTGTTGAGTTGGAACCACCTAGATTTACAAGAATGAAGACTTGTAGTGAATATTCTTCATGGCTTCATATTTCACTTACTGCATTCTTGCCCTTTTAATTTTCCTCATCTTGGCATGCATACATAAAGATTTTCATTGAACATAAAACGGTGGTGCCTCGCTAGACGATGTTAATTCATTCTGTCAAAATCGCTGTCTTGTGAAAACATCGTCTAGCGAAGCACGGTTCCCCATTGGAATGCATTAAAATCCGTTTAATGCATTCCAATGGGGATGAATTGTCGTCGTCCAGCGAAGATCGGCCATAGGGAAACCGTCTTGTGAACCGCCGATCAGCTGTTAAAATCAGTGTCTAGTGAAAAACGGTCCCTTAAAAAACTGGTTTGCAAAGCGCGGACAGAGCTGTCAAAATTGTTGTCTAGTGAGGCATCGGTCCCAAAAAAAGTCTTGCAAACCGCAGACTGAAACAGCGAAAATCGCCCATAGGGAAAGCCGTTCTGCGAAGCGCTATAGCGCTCACAAAAACTCATCGTCTAGCGGATTCATCGTTTTGCGCGGCCAACATCCAGCGAGGTGCCGCTGCATTCATTGTTGGTCTCCAGCTTGTCCCCTCAAGAGTTATCCAGTCCATATCCCCTGGAATCCCCTGGAGGGTTTTCCTCCCACTCCCCAGAACTCCTTTCTGGACGTGATCACTTTCACAGAGCCTGTTTCCCTCTGCAGGTTGGCCAAATCCAGGTTTCATTTGTCCCACCAATTATTGCAATTTTTTTGGTCCCCGCTTTCTTCGCTATTAGCGAATCGTTTTGTATGCAGAAAGCAGAGGAGTCATTCCAAGTCTGGAAAACAGGTCTGAACCTTAACGGTCTCCGTGCCCTCTCAGAGTTCCTCATGCCTAACCTTTCCTGCAAAAGTCGATATATTAATTGGTACTTTATGAGGCAGCCATCTCAGCTAGAAGATCAAAAAGGGAGATCTCCGAGTCCCAGAATCCTTTGCTAGAAGACGCGGAGGCTGAGATGTGACTGAGAGATTGTGAGGGGAGATAAAGCGATACCACGGAGAGGTACAGTAAACACTTCTCGATAGATGTAGGGCTTAGATGGTGTGGATATATAGGCGGCATTAAAGAGATGGATATGGTGGAGAAACTTAAAAATGATTCGGGAGACCGGCAAAGGCTGCAGATGCATGCTCTTGAGAGAGGGGGTTCAGCTGGAAAGATGGATGCTACCAGAAAATGAATGAGGCTGCAGTTTCATTATAGCTAGCGATGCTAAGATGGATGCTGTTGATAGATACATGCTATAAATAAATACTGAAGATGGTCTCTTTGGACGCTTCTGCCATATATGAGTATTTCTCTCCCACTCACATACACCGCCAAGGAACAGCCTAGCGCCTCTCTGGAAAGGAAGCCTAACCAAGTATCCAATGGGCATGTACTTAATTGTGCTGTTAAAACATTTAAGAGATGTTAGCTGGAGCAAGGAAAACAGCCATTTATCAGCAGGCTCCCAGCTCTTTGGCCCTGATGGATGCATTACTGACAGCAGCATGAGGAGCTGAGCGACACTCGTTTCTTCTCCGGGAAGGGAGGGTCGGTTGCAAAATGCCCACTGCTAAGTACAACACGATCTATCAGGTGGCATGTGTGTATGTGTGTGTGTGTGTGCGCGTGCGTGTGTGTGAGAGAGATTGGGAGATAGAAAGAGAGGGAGGGAGGGAAGGAGATGTTCTCTTGTAAACAAGCCTGAATTTTCCAGTTGGCTAGTGGTGCATTAGAAGACAAGGAGGAGGAGGAGGGGAATTCTAACAGACAATATCTTTTAAAAAAGAGAAAAAGGAAGAGAAAGGGGAGGAATAGGAGAAAACTGAACTCAAATAGGACATTGGACAGTGGAAGAAAAGGTAAAGGAGAATAAGAAGGCTGAGTTAGGAACGGAGACGAGCAGTTGAAATCTACCATTGACAATATTTATTTCACAGTCAGAGTTGGCTCATGCACCAGGCAGGGAAAGAGCTCACGGTGAAATCTGGAGGGGCCTGCTTGCCTTTAGGAATTGTCTATCCTTCTAGTATTGTGCTGCTTCACCTTCATAAGAGCAAGAGGTCTTCTTTTTCAAAGGAAGGGAACACGGCTTACCAATGCACACTGCGTTGTAGCCTTCAGCTTCCAACGTTCCCCTGGAAGACTATGGGAGCACGACTTCATGGCTGTTGAATTGATCACTGCCACCCCCCACCCCCGACATCACAAGGACACACCCCTAGGATTCATGTTTTGGTCCTCAACCAGACAGGTCTTCGCATAGACCACCATCCCTTACTCCTCTTTGAGTTTCAGGTAGCAAAGAGTTACAACAAGATCTGTTACCCAGCTCTTAGCCTTAACATTCCTTGCCTGGTCACCTTCGTCTCCATAGGATTCTGTAGGTTCAGCTGCTTGGATTTTCTCCGGGCCCTGCTCTTCGCACTGAACGCTAGGTACGTTTTGTTTCTTTGTTTTGACACCAACTGAAACGGAACAGATGGGGCGAGGACCTCTCAAACAGTGAAATGCCAACCGAACAAGATCAGCAGCTACTGCATACTGAATCAGTTTGGGAGGCGAGGGAAAGAAAACTAGGTTGAACAGTTGAAGAATGACGCATGATGCTAATTGCAGTCTTCAGTGGTCTCCAAAGTCTATCCTGAAACAACTGGTCTCAGTTTACTTATTCTCTAGTTGCGTTTTCATTGGCCAGCACGGATCCAGGGATGTTACCTCCACTGAGATGCTATGGATGCCTTGTAAACTGTCCTAATGTTAACCGCATGCCACCCTCCTACTCAAATGCAAGCAAGAACACTCTGTTTCACTCCCAACCGTAGTCTACGCTTAAATGATGCAAGGAAGAGGATGAGGAACTGCCCAACAAGAAAAATCTGCGAGGCACATCAAAGACCAGTTGGCAGACCGAGAGGAAAACTCCAGTTCATCAGCACCATGGCATGTCACAAGATAAAAGGAAAGGGACATTAACCTTGGCACTTCACCCACAGTGACCATTCTTAGCATAATTAAACCTTCAAAGGAACCTGAAGCCACAAGGCTTTCCATTTCTCTTCTTCCTCGGCGAGGCATTATCTGAATGTGTGTTTAATAAATCGGTTCATCTGAACAAAATGGGAGCAGAGTTAACAGCTTTCTAGACCCTGAGATTCTTTCTAGACCCCTGTCTGGATATTTCCAGGAGGACCAGATTTGGAATGATTCAGAAAAGAAATTACAAATTATACATGAAAGCAAGCCTCATACTCTTCCACTAACTTCTGGCAAGGGGGGTTTCCCATAATAGGGAGTTCATGTCGACTGGCTACTTTGAAGAAAAGGTGGAAGGGTGGAAGGCAAACCTCTGTCGGTATGTGAGCACCCCACGCCAAGAAAGTGGTGAAAAAAAACTTCAGGTTAAATCTTTTCTTCTTTGACAGTTACATTTGTTCAAGTGTCTAATATTTTATCTCGAATCGAATTATCCGTTCAGTTGTATCCAACCCTTGGCGATTTCATGAGCCAGCTCTCTCCATGATGTCCGATCTTGTACAGCTTCTTTCAGCTACTTTATATTTCGGGTAGTGTCTGCTTTGATTACATCCAACCAATGTGGTTTTTTTTTTTGTTTTTGTTTTGGCATCCTCGGCATCTTTTACCACTGACAATTCTAAGCACAACATCTTTCCCGAATGATGAGGTTCGCATGACATGGTCAAAGTAACAAAGTCTAAATTTTGTTATTTTGCCTTCCAGTGACATGTCTGGTTTCATGTGCTTCAGATTTCTTTATTCGTTATCTTGGCAAGTAACTTAAGATCCATTGATTTCAATACATCTACTCTAAATGGTTAGGATCCCTTTTTTAAAAAAGCAAAATGCAAAAATGACCTAAATTCTTTAGAAACATGGATTGTAATGTCTGTACAGATGAATGCTCAGTGAGAAGTCCAGCTTTATTGGTATGCAAGCTGTAAGGAATCCCATTGAAATCAATGGGGCTTTTACATGCCCCATGAGGGATTCATTGCACAATTCCTAGGGGGGAAAGCATCAGTAGCATGGATTGTTGGGTCCTTGGTTAAATCAGGTAGCATTTTGGCCGTTGTCTTTAAGTAGGACGATGAATCTGAGGGCCAGTTTCAGCTCAGGATGAATTTATAGATAAGACTCCATTCTCAGAAAATACTCCCGTAAGTTGTGAAACACAACAGTTTTATGGTGACAGGGATCCATACACAATCTGGGAGGACAATGATCTGAGCCGTGTTGCTCGGTCTTGAACACCTGTTGCATAGAGAGGTGTTGTGGGATTGTGTCTCTTGCTCCGGCCTGGCCGATGAGTTCAAGGAGAACTTCCTAACTGGTGCAGTCTACCTTGATGTAGTCTACGCTTTGGACTGAAAATCATTAGTATTGTACTGGCTGAGACAGTTGACTGAGATCTCCCTCCCTCCCTCTCTCTCTCTTCCTCTATTTCTCTCTCTTTCTCTCTCTCTCTGGCTGTCAGTTTGAGCCCCCCACATGTATTGTTTATGAATCCAGAAATGAGAGTTCATCGGTGAGAAGGTAACTGAACAGCTTTAGGCCTAAAAAAAAATGACCTGGATAGATTGATGAAGACAAGAATAGCAGCAGCCGCCATCCTTTCCATTCCACCCCCTCCCTTTGCCCGTCCACTCTACCCTCCCCTCTCAAAAGCAGAAGTTCATATACCTCGAGTGTATTGCTTTTTCATCCAGGCAGCTACCAGATCTTAGGGTTGTTTTTGGCTACCTGCTGGTTGCAAGTTTTCAAACAAAGTTTCAAGCCTAAAGTAACATCAGAAATATAGATTTCTCAAATTGCCTTGGCAGGGGTGGCTTGAGAGGCTGCTTTGCGAGATAAGCTGATAGCCCATCTCGCTGGAGAGATGCCTTTTCTTTGCTTGTTGAAAACTGAACCAACTATATTGGAGCACCATTTAATCTGACATGGTCTATCTCCGAAGTGACCATGGGTTGAGGAGAGGCGGGAAAGCCAGACATAAGCTAGGAAAAAGCCTCCTCTTGGCTGATTTAGTTTCAAAGCCATGAACCGTCTGCATCAGAGAAAACCCAGATCTAACCCTTTATCCCTGCCTTGACAGGTAGTGGTATGAAGCTCTCTGCGTTGTATTTCCGCTGAGTTTCTCAGGGTGAATCTGGACAATAAGGGGAATGTGTATTTCTCCTAATTAACCTGTCCTCCCTTCCACTTTGGGATTTCCTCTGAAATGATGGCCTGGACAATTAGACCTGCAAAGCAAGCCTGTGTTTACTTCCCATTGATTCTTTCCAAAACAGAGCACGCTAAGTGCAATATCGTTGGTGAAGAAAATGGCCTGCTATCACAAAAATGTTTGTTACTCTTGGAGGGAATGCTTGTTCTGTAAAGCAGAGGGCCCCAACCCCTGGTCCGCGGCCCGGTGCCGGTCCGTGGGCTTCTCAGGACAGGGCCACTGAGACAGATCTCCAACCTCCCATGCATGCACAGTGGGCGTGTCGTGCTTGCGAGGGGCACGTGTTGCGCTCGCGTGCATGCACTGGGGACATGTTGTGCGAGCGCCTACCCGTGAGTGCAACATGCCGACCCACAAGCACAACATGCCCACCCATGAGTGCAACACCCCCTCCTGTGAGCGCGGGGGTGCCCCTGCCCCCCTGCGCATGGAGCCCACCCTCCAACTGGTCTGTGGTTCCAAAATGGTTGGGGACCACTGCTGTAAAGGTTCTAAATAATCATCTGTTTTTAACTAACATGGTCCTACTTGACCACTCTCATTCGCTTCCAGTGTTGCCTCAGGATGTGGGACATGATGTCTGGATCCTGATGTATATAAATTATGTTTTTATAGGAGTGAAATGAGTAGGGGTTATGGGCCTTTGCGTGATTATACAAACATGCAAAGCAGTGTGAATTCATTAATTTGGCAGTGTAACAAACAAATAAACAAAAATATTCCAGTGCCTGCCCTGATTTTTTTGGCATTTTTGAAACATTTTTTTTTAAATTAAATGTACATATTTTTAATACATGTTTTACCTTTGCAGTAAATGATCCAAATCTTATTGTTTAGCCTAATAAATAGCAGTAGAGTGGGTTCACTGAATCAATGGGGATTTGATGAGTTCCCTCTTCTGTGAGATCAATTTATTCCAGTGGGCTTGTTCTAACTCCAGCTTGTTTTAGTACGTTTGCCTTAGAGTAGGCCCATTTGAATCAAATGGGAACTTATGGAGGAGTTGCCTCACTAAACCTCCTATATATATATATATATATATATAGTTGCAGTCCAACCTCCTATATATATATATATATAGTTGCAGTCCAAGTTATGTTTGGGGACCCATGGTTGGGAACCACTGCATTAAGGGAAAGCTTACCATATTTTACTGTGGTATTTGTTTGGTCCTTTTTACCATTGGTATACTTACTGTCTTTAGCTTTAATGAGTTGAATGATGTAAGATCCTGCCTTGGGTCTTCCTTAAGGAGAAAGGTGGGGTAGAAATGTTTGAAATAGACAAAATCTGTGCACTTTTTATTTGTCAAACTGCAGGACAAACCTGGAAAGTGCACATACTTCCAAGACAAAATTTGCTTTCCTAACAGTCACGTCTCGAGAAACGGGAAAGAGATACTTTTGTATGGAAATACAGCTCTGATGCATAAGTCATTGCTGATTAGGTGCCCTCGGCTAGATCCACGAGATTCTTAACTATGCTTTTTATGTGTTATTGTTGGAGTGTTTAAGTATTTATTATCTTTGAAATTGTTTGCAACCGTTTTATATTGTTCTTATAAACTGCATTAGATGAAATCATGTAGTTTATGAACATATGTGTATGCTGTTCTGCGGAAGCGCAGAAAAAGCAAGGTTCGTTATGATTTTGGCACTCTCTCTTTCTCTCTCATTTGAAAATAGTAAGCTTCTAGTTCTTAGGACAACAGGAGTCTCTGGGCAATGTCTACTGAAATCTTAAAAGTCAGAGAGCTTTGCATAATGAAATATTAAGTGGTTGGTCTAATGCAACGTATATGTTTCTACTTAGAATTTAGCCCACTGAACTGAATATAGAGATCTGTGTGTCTCCACCTAAACCAATTTACAAAAATACTTTTTAAAAATGTAAGTGGGGGAAAAAGATAAATGATATAGTTTGAGCCCAGAGTGGTGAGGAAGGAGGTTCAGGATCAGCCAGGGGTGTGAGACCTCCAACTTCTTTGTAGGTAGAAGAAATTTTAAACTAGATATAGACTAGATTTTTCACCTCATCCACAAGCTTATTTTGCTCCTACCTCTGTTCTGTGATTGGAAATAAGAATATTCAAAGGTCAATAAGAAGTTCCATGGAGCTGAGTTCTGCTTTGCAGGCCAGGAAGCTGTTGCAATAAGACTTACTCTGGAGTAGACATTCGACATCATGCAGCAAGGCCGGCTAATGTCATTGATATTAGAACTATTAACCCTTGTTAAAAGCTATACTAATTTCTGGGTAACAAAATAAAATGAAGATGCTAATCGGATTCATGTTCCTACAGATTTGTACCAATCTGCTTTGCCGAGGCACATGTGCTTCATCTTTCTTTAAATTCCTAAACAGACATGAATATGGAGAAGGAAATAATGCTTAATTTTTAATGCAACCAAGCATGACGTACTCAGTAAATTAACATTTGGAACCAGATGATTAATGAACCTCAGTGACATTGCTAGTACCAGGAACGACTTTTGTGGATATATGAGACTCTCATGGCATTAATTGGGCTTCACTTTTGATCACAAATGTACATTGTAGAAAAATCGTCTTCAAACTGCAGAGCCGGAAGGGACCTTATGGATCTTCCCCTTGTCAAGGAGGCCCCATCCAACAGTTGACTAGTCCTCAATTATTAAGGGAAACAAATGGGATTTCAACACTGTTCTGCTCAAGGATTCAGGATTTGAAGCCCAAAACTTCAGAAGGCCAAAGACTGAATATTATCCCCTATTCTGACCTTGGAATGAACAAGTCAATTCCAACCCCTTCGTCTGCCTGTAAATCCAGAAACAGGGAAGTTGTTTAGGATCTGGCCAGACATATAATAGGCCCATTCAGATATTTGGAAAAGTGTTCATTTGAAAACATGAGCAGAATTCTAGCCCTCCCTCCTGTCTACAGTGGGAAGAGGAAAGGAAGCTATAGAAATGGGGACTTGAGTCAAGTCGGACTTAAACCGCTGTACTGCAGCCAAAACTGTGCTCATGACCTGGGGTTCAATCCCAGGTAGCGGCTCAAGGTTGACTCAGCCTTCTATCCTTCTGAGGTCAGCTTGCTGGGGGCGGGGGCAATGTGTAGCCTGCATAATTAACTTGTAAACTGCCCAGAGAGTGCTTGAAGCACTATGGGGCGGTATATAAACAGCATGCTTTGCTTTGCTTTTGCTTTAAGTCACATCAGTGATTTGACCTGGACTCAACTTGCGACTCAGACCGCATCCACCACTCCCTTTTTTCTGGGTAAAGAAGCTTGCTTTTAATAGGGACTTGGGACTTGGGACCAAATACTTGGACTTGGGACTTGGAGCCAAAGACTCGGACTTGGGACTTGGACCCAAAGACTCGGACTTGGGACTTGGGACCAAAGACTTGGACTTGGGACTTGGAGCCAAAGACTCGGACTTGGGACTTGGACCCAAAGACTCGGACTTGGGACTTGGTACCAAAGACTCAGACTTGGGACTTGATACCAAAGACCTGGACTTGGGACTTGGTACCAATCACTTGGACTTGGGACTTGGTACCAAAGACCTGGACTTGGGACTTGGTACCAAAGACTCAGACTTGGGACTTGGTACCAATGACTTGGACTTGGGAGTTGTTACCAAAGACTTGGACCCAAAGACTTGTACTTGGGACTTGGGACCAAAGACTTGGGACTTGGAGCCAAAGACTCGGACTTGGGACTTGGAGTCAAAGACTCGGACTTGGGACTTGGAGTCAAAGACTCGGACTTGGGACCAAAGACTCGGACTTGGGACTTGGGACCAAAGCCTCGGACTTGGGACTTGGAGCCAAAGACTCGGACTTGGGACTTGGGACCAAAGACTCGGACTTGGGACTTGGGACCAAAGACTCAGACTTGGGACTTGGAGCCAAAGACTCGGACTTGGGACTTGGAGCCAAAGACTCAGACTTGGGACTTGGTACCAATGACTTGGACTTGGGAGTTGTTACCAAAGACTTGCCAATATCCTTGAGAAGCAGTTCAATGGAGAAGCTCCATGTGTGCCAGACGGTCTCTTCTTTAGATTCTCCTTCTTCAAACGGAGACCATGAATTCTCTCCCTGCTCAAAGTTTCAATTCAATGCTCGAAGAAGACTAGTCATATCAGTAGAGGTCTCAAATCACCTTGTTAGCTAGACATGGACTCCAAATTCTGGAGACTGTGATGAGACTGAGGCAGACTGGATTGGAGAAGCAATAAAATGGAGACCAGCTCTTTGGCCACCTCTCTCCCTCTCACACACGCTTGTTCGTTGCATCTGTCTCTCCCTCTAATCAGAACTCACAGGTCTCTTGTGAGGTGAAAACACAAACGTATTAGCAAAGCTACTTGAAATTAATTTCAGAAAACACACATGGGTTTTTAATTACCAGCTGGAACCACTTTTCCTTTCCTTTTCTGGCTGGGCTCCCATGTCTTTGACAAACCTTTGTCAGCTTTTGGAAATGAAGGCGGCTGTAAGATTTCAGTCATCGATAAGCCTCCCACGTAGTGGATGGAAAATAATTTGGTTGAATTCCACAATCGAGGTGAAAGGAACATTTTCAGATCTTCTGACACTTGTTGTGAGACAGACTCTGTGTGTGTGTGTGTGTGTGTGTGTGTGTGTGTGTGTGTGTGTGTGTGTGTGAGAGAGAGAGAGAGAGAGAGAGAGAGAGAGAGAGAGAGAGAGAGAGAGAGAGAGAGAGAGTGTTACATGGGCCATTTTGGAGAAATAACGTGTACAAAACTGCGGGCTAAAGGGGAATATTAATATTAGCCTTAAGGGGAATATTAAGAGCTGCCAAAGTTCATAAACTGAGTCAAGGAAATCCACACTGCAGATTTGCAGCTTGGTCTTCCTGTAGATAATATGTAGCTGATTGAAACATCCCATCTAGAGAACTTAAGAGTTTGGCACATCATGAGTCTAATGTGGGTGAGCTAAAGAAGTGATGCTCGATCTCAGGTCTTCTGGATGTCCCAGAAACATTAGCCGCCATGGCCAGTGCTCAAAGAGTAGGGAAGTCCAAAACTCTCGAAGCCCAAAGACTGAGAGCCGTCCACCTGAAGCACCTCAGCTGTGTACACAGTCAATATGCCACTTGCCAGCTGTGGCCGAAGGAAGGGAGACCATGGAGGTCAGACTTGCCAGTAGGCCAAGAGAAGTCAGGTGATGTTCTTTGACACCCTAAGGGACCTTTCTGGATCAGGATCATTCCCTGGTCTAAACGACTAGAAAATCTGGTCTTGTTATTCACAGATCATCAGAGCTGATTCTGACTGACGCATCCCTTAGTCTCCTGCCAACCAATTACTCTGTCGGAGCGGAACGCTCTCATTGTCTGCTGTGACAACAACCAGAAGTGACATAAGGTGTGTCATCCAAGCTTTCAAGCAGTCAAAGTTTTTGTTAATCAAAAACGAGTTCAAAGCTTTCACAGTTAAAAGCAGCAGATCATGGCAGCTCTCTTTTAAACGTATGGCTTCCGAGCTTTCCTTGGGGGAGGGAATAGCATCTCCTCCACAACGTTTGCAATATTGGATCCGAGTCCATGTTTTTTCCCCCCACCTGCCCCACAGCTGTGCAGCAATGGACAGAGAGAAACCTGCCAACTATGGTGTAATATAAACACATTTACATAACCCCAGACTCAGACATAATGGTTCATGAATACATGAGTAACCTACAGAGAATTCCGGATTTGCAGAGTGATTAAATCCATTTTCTCTGCAAACTCTGATTGCCAAGTTGCAGATTTAAGAAGCATGTCCAAGCTCAGTTTGAACTGTTCCTACATTTATTAAATCTTTTCCTCTGTGAAGGTTTTTCAGAAGATATCCACTTCTAAAACAGTCAAAATTAGCTGTGGAATAGAAGCAGGGGAACCCATATGTCGCTTGCCTGAAAGTCCTACCCATCTGTGCAGACTGGAGCAGATGGAACTAGGACTTTCAACAGATCTGGAGGGCTGTAGCTTCTTTTCAAGATGCCATAAGCAGGAATGTTGGCAAGCCTTCGGATCTGTGTCTCAAGTCCGAGTCAGAGTCATAGAATCACAGAATCATGAAGTTGGAAGGAGCCTCTATGGCAGTGGTGTCGAACTGTGGCCCTCCAGATGTTCTTGGACTTCAACTCCCAGAAGCCTTCACCACCACCTCTGCTGGCCAGGATTTCTGGGAGTTGAAGGCCAAGAACATCTGGAGGGCCACAGTTCAACACCACTGCTCTATGGCCATCGAGTCCAACCGTCTGCTTAAAGCAGGAACCCAAATCAATGCAGATCCGACAGAGGGTTGTCCAACTTTGGAGCACTTATCACCTGCCAGGGTCATTGGTTCCATTGCCATGTCCCAGGTCTGAGTCTAAGTCTTGGAACCAAGTCCCAAGTCCCAAGTTCCTGATAAAAACAAGCTTTTATTCCAGACAAAAGGGGGAGGTGGGCTCTGAATCATGAGTCAAGTTTGAGTCATTAACAACCCCCTGCTCCCCCGAGTTGAGTCACTGGTGCGACTTAATCTGACAGCGCATCTCGCAATACGAGTCCCCACCACTAGACATAAAACTCATTCTGTTTGTCAGATTTGTTCATGTAGGTGTGCCTTACAGGAAGGCATCAGAAGACGGGTTGGTTCCATGTCCACTTTTAACAGAGGACATTCCTCTTTTTGAAAGGCTATGCTAGGACACATGCAAAGGTCTCCTCTATTTGAAGAGCTGATTTCAATCCAGGTATCATGCTGGACAGCTCGGTGGTTTAGGCATCTGGGTACAGAGCTAGAGGTTGGGAGTTTGATTTCCCCCACGGTGCCTTCTTGACAGGAGCTGGACTTGATGACCCAGAGGGTCCTTTCCAGCTCTGCAGTTCTAAGATTTAAAGATAAGAAGTGAGAAGGACCTGAGAGATCAAGGATTCTGAAGTTTTCAGTTAATCACTAGCGGTACTCGGACAGCAGAAGAACAGATCCCAGTTTTCCTCACTCATGCAAAGGTGCGTTGCAAGTCTGCTTGAAGTACAAAAACAAATTCCTCTATTCGTACCTGTATCTATAATCAGCATGTGCAATTTTAATGCAAATTGTAATATTTTCCTTTTCTTTCTTTTTTGACGTGTGTGATGAGTGTCTTCTTTTTTCCACGAAATACAAGTGGCTACCTTAACTGGAAATCATTTACTTCCTTGAATGCTCTCTCTCACCGGACCCTCTTCCAAGGGTCTGAATATTGCAGAGCAATAAATCCACACAGCCGCTTACCTCCGAGCAAGGTTTAGGGCGTGCGTGCGTGTTTAATGTGAGGTATAGTGTTGGCAGAGGAGGGCCAAGAGCTCTGGCTTCAACCTTATGTGAAGTGATTAATCTTCCCTCCTATGGAAGGTGGGGGGGACAACCACACAGCATCGTTGATGCTGCTGCCTTAAGGCTGCATCTTTTCAACATCTCCCCCGATAGCTTTGAACCAGGCAAGCTTTAATAAAAGACAACTGGTTTGAACAAATGCAAGGTAGCCGTGAAACAGAGAGATGTGAGTGGCCATGTTTATTGTCAATAGGCCAGTTTGTTTGTTTATTGGCTGGCTGGCTCACCCTTCCCTTCCCCTTCCAGACTTGGATGTATAGAAAAAGAGGCTCCAATTAAATTTCAGCATGAAAGCATCTAGAGGAGGAGAAAGCATCCTTTAGTTTACTGCATTGGTGATGTGTTTATCCCGGGCTGTGTCTCTGCAACAGGGTTGTGCAGCTGAAATGACTCTAAGGGGCCACTTTTTCTCCCTTTTTATTAATTCAAGAGGGTGGCATTACTATGGTAACAGTGGAAAAGAGGGCTTATTTTTTGTTACAGCGGTCGCTCAGTGGTGATTTCATTTTCACCCGCTCTTTGATCATCCTGCCTGGATCTCTCAGTGTGCCTCCTGTCGCATGTGCTCTCCTCCATGTCCACCGTGGAGGGGCTACCCCCGAATCTCTCAGCTCTGTTTTCCTTCCCTTCTCCTCCTTCAAAAGTCTTTCTGTTTCTTCCTTATTAGCTGGTTGACACCCCATGTTGGACTCCCCTTTTTGATTCCGTCAATTCCTGTTTTGTGCTATTCTAATTCGTACCAGTCGTCTTGATTCTTTAAAATCGCCCATCCCCGATTTGCAGCCTTCCTCGACTCCTTTTTAAAATATGCTTCTTTATGACATCGCCCATTTACTGGTTTCAAGGCACGGCCTCTTTGCTTGCTGTTGCTATGTGCTGTCAAGTCACCTCCGACTTATGGTGACCCTATGGACAAGCAATCTCTAAAAAATCTCTTCTCTTCAGCAGCCCTGCTCATCTCTTGTAGACTCAAGCCTCTGGTTTCCCTTAGTCAGTCCATCTCGTATTTGGTCCTCCTCTTTTCCTGCTGCTTTCCACCTTTCCCAGCATTATCGTCTTTTCTAGAAAATCCCGCCTTCTCATAAGGTTCCCAAAGCAGGACAGCCTCAGTTTTATCGTTTTCCCTATTGGAGTAGAGGTGGGAAGGTCAGGAAAAAAAAACCCAGGAAAAAAATGGGAAGAAAACAGATTTTTTTCAGTTGTTTTTCCAAGTTTTATGGAAAAAATGAAAAAAAATGTAGTGTGGAATATTGTATGTTCTTTTACAATGATAAACAATATGTCTATGACGTGGTATTCAAACTATATAAATGAAGACCTTAATGAAAGACTTCTGAGACTTTATGTCCCTCTAGAGATCTAAAATTTCCAAAAATTTCTATTCCCTCCCCCCCCCAGGAAAAAATCAGCATTCCTACTCCCTTAGACCAGTGGTTCCCAACTTTGGGTAATCCAGATGTTTTGGACTGCAACTCCCGTAAATTCTGGCTGGCGCAAATGGTGGAGAAGGCTTCTGGGAACTGTAGTCCAGGAACACCTGGATGACTCAAGGTTGGGAACCACTGCGCTAGACACCTTATCTGGGACATTGCTTTCCAAACGTGGTTCTCATTTCCCTGAATATCCACTTTTTAATCTAATTATCTACTTTGCTGGTATTTAAGAATCTTGTTAAATCTCTCTCTCTCTCTCTCACACACACACACACACACAGAGATATTTCTTTTTGAAATATCTGGCCTGAATTACCTTGTTTTATGTTACCTGGAGGTAGGTAGGTAGGTAGGTAGGTAGGTAGGTAGGTAGGTAGGTAGGTAGGTAGGTAGGTAGGTAGGTAGGTAGACAGACAGACAGACAGACAGACAGACAGACAGACAGACAGACAGACAGATAGATAGATAGATAGATAGATAGATAGATAGATAGATAGATAGATAGATAGATAGATAGATAGATAGATAGATAGATAGATAGATAGATAGATAGATAGATTTTTTTACGGAAATATTCATTTGAAATCGTATGTACAAGCTACATTAGGTATCTTCTAATCAGAAGCCTGGATTTTTTTAAAATAATTAATTAATTAATTACATAGTAAGCTGACCCCCCCCCCCCACACACACACTTTTCAGCTTCTCTTTCTACCTGGCATGCTTTCTCCTCACATCTCCACGATAAACTTCTACCAGTCTCTGTCAGACATCCATTTTTAATCTGGCTAAATCAATTACGAACATTATGGGCGGCAATTACCTTGGGAACTCCTGAAAAACTAATTAGTACAAGTCCTAACGATGAATTATACCTCTCCTTTGACTTTTACAGAGGAAGGGGAGGGGGAATGCAAACTTGAAAAGAGTTCTTGTCATGGGACGGTCCTAGCAAACAATCTGGAGATAGCTTTTAATTGATGCTCTATTTAAAAGTAGTGTCACTGTGGACCATAAACTGGGTCATTTCATTTGCCAGAAAATTGCACTGAGCGGGGGATGAGTTAAAAAAAAAAAGCAATGTGTAGAGACTGCCCTGCTTTAGAAAGACAAGCCACCAATGTATGAAGTAATGGGGTGTCAGCATGCAATGTTCATGTACATTACAACTCCCTTGGGGAAAGCTACCACCACTGATACATCAACCAAGCATGTAGGATGCAAAAAAATAAATAAATACCAGCATTGATGTGGCAAAGGCAGTGTTTTCCAACTGTGGGACTGAATTTCCCAGAAGCCTTCACCAGTAGCTGTGCTAGCCAAGATTTCTGGGAACTGTAGGAGATCCAAAGTTAGGAACCACTGGGCTAAGTGAAGGCAAAAGGACAAAGAGAGGGCCTTTTGGCTGTTCACCGTGTCATGGAGCCAGTTATATTAATGTCCTGGGATGGTCCCAGTTAGCAGATTCGGGCTAGGGCTGCTTGAGGTATTCTGTCCTTGTGTGCAACTGACCTGATCTCATACTGCCTAGGCAAATATGCAGCATGGAACATAGATGTCTGTTTGGTTCCTCCACTGATGATCTGTGGGTGACCATTGTTAAAAGATATCATGTCAACTCTTAATTTGTGACCCTATGAGTCAATGGCTTCTGGAAGGTCCTGTTCTTAATGCATTGCTCAGGTCTTGCAGACATTAATGTCAGGGGCTTCCCTTATTGTATCAGCCTACTCCAATGTTCATTTAGCACCCCCTGATATTGGGTGATAGTTGTTGTTTAGTCATTTAGTTGTGTCTGACTCTTCGTGACCCCGTGGACCAGAGCACGCCAGGCCCTCCTGTCTTCCACTGCCTCCCGGAGTTGGGTCAAATTCATGTTGGTCGCTTCAATGACACTGTCCAACCATCTCATCCTCTGTCGTCCCCTTCTCCTCTTGCCTTCACACTTTCCCAACATCAGCGTCTTTTCCAGGGAGTCTTCTCTTCTCTTTTATTTCTAAACATTTATATCCCACCTGACTTAGTGGGGCCATCTCTCTGGGTGGTTATACAGTATCAAATAAACCCCACCCCACCACCCCTACACAGTGAATAAGAATAATGCCCCAAAATCTAGGAAAAAAAGCAAGTAGACAAACTAAATGAAATGAAATGATGACAACAGCTCTATGGTGACACAGGGTCAAAGGGCTACGCTAACTGAGGGGGAGAATAACCCTAAAGGCTTTTCTAAAAAGTGTTGTTTTCAACTGTCTTGTAAAACTCTGGAGGGAAGAAGTAGAAATCTCAAGCAGGAGGCGACTCCACAGTATGGGGGCCATAACTGGGATGATCTGAGATCTAGTTGAGTCCATCCTTACCTCTCTCAGTGTGGACCCCATGAAACAGCAAGGCCTGGGGAGAGCAAGTGGAATGGGCAGCATTTTTTTAGGAGAGACCCTCGTAAAAAACACAAACCTATTGAGTACTTAGGACATGCTATCAACCTAGTTCAAATACTCCTAGCCCAGTATGTGGGATGCTCTAAAGATGGGATGGGCAAGAAATCAAGAAAGCATCTAAAGGAGAAAATACTCTACTAACTTTAAATACTGTTTCACTGGCTGAATTAATATGTGTCCCAGACAGAACAAACAAGTAAGATTTCTCAATTCCTAAATCTCTGATCAACAACACTTTGTATTACTCCCCCGAGCAATTCAAAGAAGCTCTGTTCCACCATGATAAAAATAAAAGTTCACTTTTTAGAAGAAGGACATGTCTATGCAAGCAGTTTGTTGCTGTTATTTATGGCACATTTTAAAGGGGAAAAACACATGTGTGTGCAGAAGTAAACACCAACAAACCATTAAAAAATCCATGTTCTAATTATACTGCTGGGTATAAATTTCTCTGCTTTGGTAATTGCACAAGCCAAAAAGAATAAATAAAAAATTGCTATAGGGTTGTTGTCAGGAATAAATGGATTATTACTGTAATAGAAACCCACACAGGCAAAAATGATAATTTTGTAAGTTTATTATAACAACCCTTATTTCACCTAGTCTATTTCTCTGTTTGTCAGGTGACACACCTGTCACTGACTGGTGGCCACTGGCCTAGCAGATGTTCTGTAGGTCACAAAATTCATCCACATTATATGCCAGAGGTGAACAATGTGGTTGGGTCTTCCTTCCTTCCTTCCTTCCTTCCTTCCTTCCTTCCTTCCTTCCTTCCTTCCTTCCTTCCTTCCTTCCTTCCTTCCTTCCTTCCTTCCTTCCTTCCTTCCTTCCTTCCTTCCTTCCTTCCTTCTTTTGATCATCAACAAATTTCTTCCTTCCTTCTGTCTTCTGTAGGTCACAAAATTCTTCCTTCCTTCCTTCCTTCCTTCCTTCCTTCCTTCCTTCCTTCCTTCCTTCCTTCCTTCCTTCCTTCCTTCCTTCCTTCCTTCCTTCCTTCCTTCCTTCCTTCCTTCCTTCCTTCCTTCCTTCCTTCCTTCCTTCCTTCCTTCCTTCCTTCCTTCGATCATCAACAAATTTCTTCCTTCCTTCTGTCTTCTGTAGGTCACAAAATTCTTCCTTCCTTCCTTCCTTCCTTCCTTCCTTCCTTCCTTCCTTCCTTCCTTCCTTCCTTCCTTCCTTCCTTCCTTCCTTCCTTCCTTCCTTCCTTCCTTCCTTCCTTCGATCATCAACAAATTTCTTCCTTCCTTCTGTCTTCTGTAGGTCACAAAATTCTTCCTTCCTTCCTTCCTTCCTTCCTTCCTTCCTTCCTTCCTTCCTTCCTTCCTTCCTTCCTTCCTTCCTTCCTTCCTTCCTTCCTTCCTTCCTTCCTTCCTTCCTTCCTTCCTTCCTTCCTTCCTTCCTTCCACTATCCATCATCAACAACTTCCTTCCTTCCTGTAAAATATTTTTACCCTTTCTCCTAGAAAGGACCCAAGTTTACAGTATTATAAATTGAACAAGATCAACATTAAAGAATACATTATGGCAATTTTTTTAAAAAATTAAACAAATATCATATTAAAAACTCATAGGTAAAAGCATTATTGATCATACTGTTAAAAGTTACAAGATAGCTCAGTGGTTTAGGTCTCTGCCTGCGGAGTGAGAGGTTGGGAGTTTGATTCCCTGCGGTGCCCCCTTGACAGGGGCTGGATCTATGATTCATAGGGTTCCTTCCAGCACTGCGGTTATAAGATTATTTTAAGACATACACCATAGTTAGTGAGCCAGTCATTAAAACAAAGCTGGCCTGAAAGGAAGGTCTTTGCTTGCTTTTGGAAGAAAAGCACAGATGGGAGGCCAGGGAGATGGCCTTAACATTGCCTACATGACTCAGCAGCAGATAACAGAGATATGAAAGAGGACTATTCCCTAGCTGTACTGCTCCCATAATGGAACTTGGTGCACATTCTGAATGGAATGTTTATATCGGCATTTGAAGTTTTTTTTTTTTTTTTTTAAGCAAGTGTATTAGAACAACAGAGAGAGAGAGAGAGAATTTGACATAAGAATAAATAACAACCCCAGTGGGTTTGTCTTTTCTGTTGTTTTGGTTATGTCAGCAGGAATGTGGAATTCCTGATCATACAAAGCAGCCTTTCAAGAACACACACAAACACACACACAAAACAGAACTAATTACAACTGAGTCATCTTTCAATAAATATGCAAATTAAAAATCAAAACAAAGGAATTCTATTTATCACATCATAAAGTTGCAAATTGCGGCTGAGATTCCCTCCGATCCCACGAGATGGAATTTATGGGATGTTTCGCCTTCAGTGCTGGGGCCAATCAAGCGCGATCGTTGCACATTGAATGAACGGAGTTCTGTTTTTGCTGATGGCCCACTTTGGATGGTAACCCATCTCTCCCCCCCCCATAACATATCATCATGCAGTGCATAGTTAAATGGAGGAATTCATAGCCACAGGATGTTATGCTGATGGCTGTCAGCTTGGGAGCTTCAAGAGCAGTTTGAATGGATTCATGGAGGCTAAGGGTGTTGGTGGCTACTAGCCAGGGTGGCTGTGTACACCTCTAGCATCAGAAATGGTATGCTTCTTATTAAACATTTCCAGGTCACAGGAAATTAAAGGACATGCTGTAGGCAACTTGTTAGCCACTAGTGAGCTATGACAATGAACCAGAAAGACCATTAGTCTGATCTAGCAAGTCTTTACTTATCTCTTTAATTATCAGAGACCAGGGCTCAGAAGATTACAATTTAAAGATTACAATTTAAAAGAAACTAATTACTTGTTACTTATTACTTCCCAGCAGCCATGCTGTCATTATTATTATAGTTGGTGATTGCTGCATTGCACATTATTAGCATGCTATGCTGCAAGGAAAACACAAGAAATATGCTCTGAGCCCCTCTAGTGGTCAGTTTTGATATTACACATAGAATATACATGTAGTTTTAAAAGTTGTAGCCATGTTAGTCTGTGGAAGCATTCCAACAAGAAATATAAAACAAAAGCAAAAACAAGATGTTGCGGCACCCTAAAGACTAACTGCTATATTGTAATGTAAGCATTCATGGAACATCGTCCATTTGTCAGACAAGAATCAGAATAAAGAAATTACATGGAAATGCATTCATGCAAGTCTCTAAGATATAGCGACAGTGGTGTTTGATTGCATTTCTCACCTAGTAATGATTTAAGACCCCTGTTTGGTATTCAGTTCTTTTGAAGCTTGGTTCTGTAAACAGCAACAACGATTAAAGGAAACAACAGCATAAACAACATATGGTAATTTTGAGAATGACAGACTTTACCTTTGAGCCTTGTTCTGAGGCGGGTTTGGTTAATTGAGAAAGAAAATAACAATAGTTAACATAATTATCACATTTGATAATGGCTTAAGAAACCTTGGCTAATATTTAATCTGTTGAGATGGATGTCAAGCATGTGTATATACTATCGCAGCTGTTTCCCTTTGGATTCTTGTTTTTCAGTTTGTTTTCTCCACAATAATAACTTTCACATCTTGTAAAGAGTGTCCTGGTAGACTGAAATGATTTGAAACAAGTTTCTGTGCATTGCAATTTCTGATGTCCAATTTATGCCAATCCTTTTGCCTAGAGATTGACCAGTTTTTTCCTATGAAGAGTGGAGAAGTGCATTTTTGGCAAAAGATGGCATAGATCACATTAGCAGAGGAACAAGTAAAAGGAGTAGGTTTTGGGTACAACTGTTAAGAAAGCATTGTTCTAGGTCACCATATTGCATATTGTGGAGTCATGCAACTACCCGTGGTAGTTTCATTGATCTGGAGGTACGTATTATTGTTAAAGGTGAAATAGTTGTGTGTGAGGACAAAGGTGCAGAGGCTGGTGACAATATGTGCTCCATCTTTATTTTGGATGGTATTCTTGACAGTCTGTAGTCCATCTCTCTGTGAGATGTAGGTGCAGAGAGTTTCTACATCCATAGTTACTAGGTTGGTCTTGTCAAAGAGATTGTGGCATCACTCCACTCTAGACTAACATCCCACACAGAGTTGGACTACAGGCTGTCAGGAATACAATTCAACCTCCTGGTATCAAAGCATGACTCGAATGAGCTATTAATCAGTCTTGGTCAAGAAGAACTATTCATCAATCTGAGTCAATTAGAGAAGCCATCTGCAAAGTGAGCTTTTAAAAAAAGATGTATATCTAACGCAAGTTGGTACATTTGAACAGGATTGAGATAGTACATTAATGCTCAGATATAATTATGATTCACATCTTCATTAACATGGCTAAGTTTTCTTAGAGGAAAATGTCCAGGCAACAGCTGATACCCAAATAGACAGCCATTCTAGAGCGAATTCACATAATTCCGTACACCTTGGAGTGTTGCATCTTGGAAAATGATCAGTTTGTTATACCCTCATATTGATTTTCCACAATTCATTGTGTAAGGCAAGAAACTCTGAATCAAGTTCTTCTTTGTAAGAAGTAATGGGAAGTTTGCAAAGGAAATGCTGGCTTCAGCATAACTATGGTTAAAGTTTGCACAAATTTTATGAAGTCACTCATTCCCGATGCTGTGCATTGGAGCATGATGAATGCTGGACATTTGCACATTTCAGCATGCTGTAAATAGCTTTGAAGACCATACGGGAAAGATTATTCCTTGTGGCTAAAGATCACAACAAGCTCAACAACTGTTTAAAGTGGTGAGATTACGGGTCGCGAAACCAATTCTACGCATGTTTATTTGGAAATACAGTACTTCCTGCCATCTCCATTAGGACGTTGTTCAAAGTAAGAAAGTATCAGACTGCAGCTAAACCGTCTTCACTTAAAATTATTGACAACTAGAACTGATTATCTCCCTGCAAAGTGAAGTATGAAGATGGAGAAATAAAACTCTCCCAGTATTTTGAAGAATGTAACTTAAAATGCTATGTTTAAAGTTAAAAACAAAACGTTCAGCTATCTCTTTTTATATTATATCCTTCTCTTATTCTTAATTTTAAACTTGTGCTTAGAATAAATTAGGGTGCCTGTCGGAAATAACTGTAATATCTCATCTTGCTTTTATCTCTACTATAAACATGTAACACTTCATAGATATTGCAGGTTAAGGTTTCAATGGAGGGATGGTTTTATCTCTATAATATCACATAGGAATCAAAAGATTGATTTCTGGCCCAAGTCAGTTTCACGTTTAGGTCCATTACATTCCATGCCCTCATCAATTTTGTTACAAAGTGAAGGAGGTGCTTTCTCTCTGTGCTTTGCTGCCTACAACCAGCCTCCCCGAAGCATTGTGGGTGCGTTCGGCAGCCCCCCATGGGCAACAGTATACAAGCAGCCAATCCTTCACCTCCAGAACCATGGCCCTGTAAACTTGCTGAGGAGCAAAATGACGAAACAGTCGTTTTTATAACCACAAATGACGATATCTTTATTTCATATACATCCATCATGTTAAATTGTACAATGCTCTGATGCAAAGAAAGAAAGAAAGAAAGAAAACCTGCCTACGGCCATATTTGTATGTCTGAGGATAAACATTTATAGGAGGCCAGTTGTATGGACTATACATTTCCCTTGATGTCTACTATAACTCTCTCTCTCTCTTTGTCTGTCTCTCCCTCTCCCCCCCGCTCTCCCCCCCGCTCTCCCTATCTCCCTCTCCCTCTCCCTCTCCCCCTCCCCATCTCCCTCTCTCTCTCTCTTCCTCTCTCTCTTCCTCTCCTTCCTCTCCCTCTCTCTCCCTCTCTCCCTCTCCCTCTCCTTCCTCTCCCTCTCCCCATCTCCCTCTCCCTCTCTCTCTCTCTTCCTCTCTTCCTCTCCTTCCTCTCCCTCTCTTTCCCTCTCTCCCTCTCCCTCTCCCTCTCTCCCTCTCCCTCTCTCTCTCTCTTCCTCTCTCTCTTCCTCTCCTTCCTCTCCCTCTCTTTCCCTCTCTCCCTCTCCCTCTCCCCATCTCCCTCTCCCTCTCTCTCTCTCTTCCTCTCTCTCTTCCTCTCCTTCCTCTCCCTCTCTTTCCCTCTCTCCCTCTCCCTCTCCCTCTCTCCCTCTCCCTCTCCCCATCTCCCTCTCCCCATCTCCCTCTCCCTCTCTCTCTCTTCCTCTCCTTCCTCTCCCTCTCTCTCCCTCTCTCCCTCTCCCTCTCCTTCCTCTCCCTCTTCCTCTCTCCCTCTTCCTCTCTCCCTCTTTCCTCTCTCTCTTTCCCTCTCTCCCTCTTCCTCTCCTTCCTCTCCCTCTCCCTCTCCCTCTCTCCCTCTTCCTCTCTCCCTCTCTTCCTCTCTCCCTCTCCTTCCTCTCTCTCCCTCTCTCCCTCTTCATCTCTCTCCCTCTCTCTCCCTCTTCCTCTCCTTCCTCTCCCTCTCCCTCTCCCTCTCTCCCTCTCCCTCTCTCCCTCTCTTCCTCTCTCCCTCTCCTTCCTCTCTCTCCCTCTCTCCCTCTTCCTCTCTCTCCCTCTCTCTCCCTCTTCCTCTCCTTCCTCTCCCTCCCTCCCTCTTCTTCCTCTCCCTTTCTCCCTCTCCTTCCTCTTCCTCTCCCTCTTTGGGTGTGCGATACTCATGCAGAACCAACAGCAACTGCAGTGTGGAGACGGATGACGAGCTTCCCTTTGGGGAAGAAGTGGATTATAACACCGACAGCTGCTCCGACATAGAAGGAGATTTCTCGGATCTGGACAAAGAAATCCGAGACGATCCCCCCAGGGCCGAAGGCGGAAAAGAAGACATGGACACCAACGTTGGGCAGATATGTGGCCCGCAGCCTCGCAGGGCTCTCTTGCATCACCCGCCCATGAGCAGCTGGTAGCAAAGTGTCTCTCATCCCAGTCAGTGCCATCCAGGGGCTTTCAATGGATCGGAAAACAGGACCGAGCTGTCTGGAATAACCAGACAGGTCACCACTTGCAACGTGCTTCTTTGCTGGTGACAGTTCTTGTGTCAGGCATCTCGTCTCAGTTGTATTTCCAAAATAGACTGTGTGTTTGTGTGTGTGTTGTTAGTTAAGACTCTGTACAAAAAGGGGAATATTCCTCACTGTGTTTAAAATGATGTGCAGTTTGCTTTTAGAAATTCGCCCCCCTTCATTGCAGTGTAATAACAGCGAAAGGGGAACAATTTTGCAGAATTAATCCAGGAACCCTTCATTAATTTCTCAAGTGTGGGGCTCACCATAAACAGGAGAAGTTACCAAAGGTTGGTTGGTTGCTCTTTTGACTATTTATGAAAGCAGAACTGCAATGGCTGCCATTTTGCATCATGCACAATGGGTGAACTCTAGTGTTGTTGCAGAGCTTCGAATTGGGGAATGGTGGTCACAAAGCACGCACAAAAATTGGTAGGACATGTTTCTAGAAAACCCTGTGAAGGATCCTTGTTTTGGAGAGAAGGTGAAAAGGGATGGAGGATAATCGCAAGAAGTTTCTGAGATAGCTGCTTCCCCAGGGCTAAATGATGCATGACAGGTAGCCCATCGTTACAAGATGGAAAGGGTCTCCAGAGGTTCCTGGACTACAATTCCAAGAAACGATGGCCAGCACAGCTTGTGGTGAAGGCTTCTGGGAGTTGTAGTCCAAGAACTTCTAGGGACCCAAGGTTGGGAACCACTGCTGTAAGGAAAGTGCACATGAACTGGATTTTTTTTGGTGGGATTCCAGCTTACACAGAACTCTTCACATCAGACTCATCACAGTGAACGAATTCAAGGCAACAAAACAAAGTCAGAGGCAACTGGGGCTTGAGCAAACCCTTCCTTGAACTCATGGAGAAGAGTCTCCCAAAGAACGCCTGACATGGGCTTGAGAGCTCTCCTTCTTCCCTTCATTGAGGAAAACCTCAACCTCAACACGTTGGCTGCCAAGCATTCCTCAGTCTGCGTGCTGACACATTAGAATTCACCAAGGAGGATTCCTCCAGGGTTAGTAGTAAATGGGATTGACTTTTGCCCCCCCATTTTCTGTGTCATGAAAATGTTATAAATGCTATAAAGGAATAATAAAGAGACAGGGAGAAATTTGTGACAGTACAAGAGTACCCCAGGTAATGGTGGTGCTGCTCTTGGCCTTTGTAATGCTTCCCAGGTCAAAGGAAAAGCTCTGGGCCCTGTTCGGTGTATAGAACAGGATGTAAAAATGTCATTTATTATATTATCTTTACTGTCAGACAGTTTCTGAGTAGCAGAGAAATGGGACAGATGTTAAGCAGCAGTGAGGTCTATCCATTACGAAGCAGCTGTTCCCTGAAGTCTGGCCATATTTATGCTCAGAACTGCAAAATTGCTGAAGAGTAAAGGATTAAAAAAATGACTGCCTTGAAAGCAGGGCTAATATGAATGTATTTACTTTTTTCTTTTTAATTCTCAGTAGGGGGTGTGTGTGTTTTCAGCAGGGGTGAAAAATGCCTTTCTTTTAAAACGGCTCTTCAGCTTTGCCTAAGAATGAATTTTTCCATTCCGCAAATTTCTCTCTGGCTTGACTCCTGTAGCTTGCAGTGATGTCACCATGTAACACACATCTGATTGGCTGCGTATTTAGAGTGGCATGCCCCTAGTCACACCATGAGTCCTGATGGGCAGGAATCGCACACATGACCAGTCTGGAGGGGGGGAGACCCTGTGGTAAAGTGGAAACTAAGCAGTTTGGGGTGTCAATTCATTTTTAAAGCAGTTTTTCTTTTAAAAACAGACCTGTCTGTTCGTGTGTGAAAAGAGAGGTGTGTTTGGCACACCGCCAGACAAAAGAGGTCTAGATAAATATCATGAAACGTAGTCAAAATTGAACTCTTCCCTTGTGCGAGAACAGGCGTTGAGTCCAAACACTGGTCTGGCTAGCCTTGTACTGCTATTTATTAGAAAAAAAATATTTATTACTTGTTGTTTTTCAGAAGTAACTCATTAGCAGCACTCATTACTCTTGGTGTAAACAGTGACACATTAGGGAAATATTGCCAACACGATGCTTTCATGTATTCTTTTTTTTTTCAATTTGCATTTACTTTTTAAAACAAAAACATTAAAAAACTCCACAAATAATTTTAAATGGTAGAGCTCAGATGCATCGCATGGGCAAAGCTCTCCCAAACCCGTCTCTCCAAAGCAACCATTTGAGGAGTAATTAATAGAACTAGATGAACATTATATTTGTGTTACTTTTTAGAGCAGGATCGGTAGCTACCCAAAAAGTAGCATATGTTCCAACCTGATTTCCTTGCAACATATTACTTGAAAGGTCTGGTGGAGAATGGCATGAAGTGGCACCCATGTCTGGCATATCCGAACTCTCCTTTAAGTACGGCACCATCCTTCGACTTGGACGTTGGCTCTCCTTTGCTCGTCTAGCCTCTAGAGGTCAGGAGAGGGCCTCGATTCCTCTTCCCGTCAGGGTGCTCCTGCAATTAACATTCTCCCCGAGTCATGGTAATTAAGCAGAGCAAGGCTCTGCAAAGAGGAGCGGAAACGCACTGACTTTAATAACACAGAGTGTTAAACAATTTGAGATTAACTCCCGGCTTGTTCATCCGTTTGCATTTGTAAGGCTGGTCAGGTATTTCCCTGTGGAATCGGAATTCCCCATAACCACCCCTTGGCACCGCCGCTATGTCCCTGCCCACCAGAAGAAGCTCGCCTGCCTTTTGCCATTAGGGGAAAACATGTTTTCAAAACTGTTGCAGCTTTGTGGTTATAGTACTGGGAGGAATGGCAACGTAGGCTGTGCCTATCTTGGTACAGGTTTCAAGGTTTCACAATTGAGACTTGTTCCACGTTGGGCACATGGAACGGGACAAACATATAGCTTAGGTTTAGGAGATGCATGGCTCTCCTAATTTCACTGCCTCCCTATAAGGACATAGGAGGTGCCCTTCAAAACCAAGTTGTAAGGAGGCCTGCATAGGTCCACAAATCAGCTGGGATCAGGTCGGTTCAGAGGAGTAAGATGGTGGTCACCAACCTGTTGAGATCTCCAGTGAGAGCAACAGATCTCTCCCTTAGTAGTCCAAGCAGCAGGGGGAGGAAATGAAGGTGGTGGTGGCTTTATCTCTGAGTGGGACATCAAAGATGGGGAATATATGTGCTGCCAAGGTCAAAAGTAGCAGGAAAAGAGGAAGGCAAAATCCAAAGAAGGTTTGGGTTTGGAGGGATGGAGGTGGGGGTGGTTCACCAAGTCACTTGGGCAGTTGGAAAATTTGCAGAAGGTATAGCAGAAAATATGCATGTGCCAGAAGCTGTAGGAAAAAGAGGTGAGGAAGAGGTAGAGAAGGTGTGAGAGTTTTTTGGGGAAGTGAGGGCCACTTCTTTTGACTTTGGGCCCCTTTGCGACTGGCATGCAACCTCAGCAGAGTTATAACAAGCGCTGGGGCCAGTGGCAGGAAAAAGGTGACACATAGGGATGTAGAAGGTGAACTTTTTCTTATTTCTTTCATTTTGAGTTCTTCCGGGGTGCCTCTTTCATTGTTGTGTTTGTGTGTGCGTGTGCGCACACGTCCTTTTGTTTTACATGAAAGAGGAAGCCTATCTCATTTATTTTGGGTCCCCTTGTTCATGTTTTTGAACACTCAAAAGGTCTTAAGGAAAGCTCTTAAAAGAAATTTGTAGCCCACATCCTTAACTTGTAATCTGCCTAGAGAGTGCTCTAAGCGCTATGGGGCAGTATATAAGCAGCCCACTTTTTGCTTTGCTTAAAAGAAATTTCAAAAAAGCAGAGAGGCAAGGTAACGGAGAATCAGTCTGTTCCAAAAGAAAGCAACAGAAAGAAAAATCATATTAGTGCCAATGCAGGCACTAGTTTTTATTCTAACATTCACACCATACAGTGACACACTGACAAAAAGTCCAACCCCAGTCCCAAACACCCCCACAAAAGCAAATAAACAGTCCTAAAAAACCAAACAAAACATAAACCTTTAACAGAATAAATACACAATAAATTAAGCAAATAACAATTTGTAAAAAACAGCCAAACAGGAAAAGGACAATCCCAACATACATAGGAGAAATGGCAAAATAAACACACACAACACAAACACTTTTACCATAAACCAAGAAAAGCAAGCAAGTAAATAAAGCCCTCCCCAAATACAATTTAAACTCCCTCCTAGCAAAAACTACTAGAATATGGGGAGATTTCGCGAAGAGTGAGTTAAAGTTTACACAAAAGAGGGAGCAGGAAGCCCCTCTCCCATCAACAATCTCCCAGCAAGTCACAAAAGAACTAGAAACAAGAAAAAAGGGAGATTCTTTCAAGTTTTAGATCTTTCATGTAAACACAGAAGACCCGTCCATTATTCTACACTTCCGATTAGAGATAGAAGAGTCATTTCGTTTTAATTTCCCCTACACTTGAGATTTTTTTAAAAAAATCTTTCCTTCACAGATATAAAGATTGCTACAATATTTTGCACAAAATCTTTGTGTTTTTTATTATTATTATTATTTACATAATGGCTTCGTCTGATGAAAAACAAAACTCAAAACCCTAGTGCAGTGCAGCATCTCGAAGCAAAAAAAGCAAAAAGTGTGTTACTTATATGCTATCCAATAGCACTTTAAGCATTCTCTCAGAGGATTACAATTTAATTGTACAGGGCACACATTGCCCCCCCCCAAGCAAGCTGCTATTCAGTTTACTGACCTTGGAAAGATGGAAGGCTGAGTGAACCTCAAGTCAGCTACCTGGGATTGAACCCCAGGTCGTGAGCAGAGTTTTAGCTGCAGGACTGCGGTTTAACCACTGTGCCACGACGTTCCTAAGAGCAGGAGTGTGACAATTGCTCACAAAACTTCTCCTCTGCTTTGCCAAGTCTCAGCATGTGAAAGCCACCTGCTGAGGCCTCCCTTTGCATTACTGAGATTTCCCAGCTTCCTGCAAAAACAAAACCTGTTCTCATTTTCCCTTTTATACGATTTTCTTTTTTTTCTTCCTTTTCCTTTCCTTTCCTCCACCCCACCTCCTTTGTTCTTTTCAAGAAACATCTTAATTATGTACGGGTCAATGTCCTTTCCCATCAATCCTCTTCAGAAAAGATATCTGCCTGTAAACATCATAAACTTCACAGCTTGGTATATATTCCAGAAACAACAACAACAACAGCAACACAAAGCAAAGTGAACTGCTTATACATCACCCCATACTGCTTAAAACACTCTCTGGGTGGATTGCAGTTTAATTATGTATGATGCACATTGCTCCCCACTACCTTCGGCAAGCTGGGTCCTCAAATTAGAAAGGATGGAAGCCTGAGTCAACCTTGAGCAAGCTATCTGAGCCTCTCAGGATCAAACTCAGGTTGTGAGCAGAGTCTTGACTGCAGTATTGCAGTTTAATCACTGCCCCACGAGTCTCAACCTACAAACCCAAAACCCATGAGAAATAAGATACAGTAGTGCCTCACATTGTGACGTTAATTTGTTCCAGCGAAATCGCTGTTGAACGAAAACGTCACAATGTGGGGAAAAAAGCCCATAGAAACGCATTAAAACACGATTAATGCATTCCTATGGGCTTAAAACTCACTGTTCATCGAAGATCCTCCATAGTGCGGCCATTTCTGGTGCCTCTAAGCAAGGAATCTGTCCCAGAAAACAGCAGGCGGCCTTGTTTTTCCCTGGCGGCTATTTTGAAACTGCCGATCAGCTGTGCGAAAATGGTCACTTTGCAATGATCGGTCATCGCAAAGCGAAAACACCCCATAGGGAACATCGCAAAGCAATCGCAAAAGCGATCGCAAAATCTTCGTCGCAAAGCGATTTCGTCACTAAACGGAGTGATCGCTATGCGTAGCACCACTGTATTTCTTGGTGGCGACAGAAGTCTCAGAAACAGAACAGTGTCTGCGTGCAAGAGAGGAGGCTCTCCCCACCACCTCTGTTTAAGAGTGAGAAGATACAAGAGCCAAATTCATACTCAAGAATAAACTTGTGTTAGCACCCAGACATGGAATATTACATATTGCAGTGTTTGATGGAAGAAAGGTGGGAAGTAAATGTAAGAAACAAACCTGAAAGGATGGCTTACACAGACACATCCAATACTTGGTTACTGCAGCTTGCAAGCATGATTGGAACATTGCTTCTTGCTCCATCTCAGATACAGTGTCCGGTTTATATATTTCATTTGCCAGCCATCAGACGTAGAATAATCAGGCACAGAGCTGCTGAGTGATGTTCATGGGCTGATTGAAAGCCAGTGAAAGTTGCAATGGTGAGCTATCCTGTTGGGGATGTCTTGTTTTGTCCTTGCCCTGTAAATTTTAAATTCTTCCTTGTGGTCCTGGAGAAAATGTGCACATCTTTTAGAAAAGTGCTTTTTGGGGGGCATTTCTGTAAATCAGTACATTGCAGCATCGGGGGAGATGTGCTAACTGTTGCCTTGCAGTAAAAATGACCGCCCTGGATGGGTGCTTTCTGTCTCTCTGATCCATCACTTTGTCCATCTGGGTTTGCTGTTTGTCTCCTCGGGGTGAGAAAGTGAGAAAAACCCACTAATTATGCTTAGAGGTACAATATATACATTTCTGCAAATTGCTGTCTAGGTTTGTCATCGCTTTCCTCCCAAGAAGCAGACGAACCCTTAGCTCAGAACTATTCTGTGCCTAAATGCCTCTTTCAGGGCAAAACTGCTATTTTTGAATAGACGCACATATTTCTCTCTGCTTGAACTTTTTTAGCTCATGGGATCTGTGGCTAGAAGGAGGCATCATTTCAAATGATGGATGGAGGAGCACTATTTGCAATTCAATCACCAGGTTACGAGTCTAGCGTTTCAGGTTTGAATGAAACTTCCTGGTAGCAAAGATTACGACATGCTTATCGATGTCAAATGGTAGTGGTGTAAAATATCTGATTGCCTTTTCCTCCATCTATTTTCTTTAACCTCTTTAAATGCAAAATGTCCCCCAAGAGGTTTGGAAGCAGGGCTGGGCTTGAGGCGTCCCAGATCATGGCCAGAATCCTACTGGTGTGTTTGCATGAGGTTTTGCATGATGTGCAGTCCCTAAAAGTGGCTCATGGGCATGATGCGAGATGCATCTAGGCCACACCTTTGCCATGTGCTCCGTTGTGCAACTGAGATGCATCCTGTCACCTCATCAATTAGCTGCACTTAGCCATGGCAAGTTCTGCAAACTGTACTGGAATGCTAATAGCGCTAAAGCCCTAATTCAGTCTTCACCCACTTAACAGATATACTCGGATGATAGAAGGGACTGGTGTAGCCTTTTCCTCCTTGTTTTGGGTTGCTGTGCTCGCCTACACACAGAGAGCATGGAGGCGATCAGGCTGAAGCAGAACAGCTTCTGTTACCTGTGAGGGCAATCCATGTGAGTTGGGCCCTTTTAAAACCAGGGTCCCGAAATCCTATTCAGGGCGTACATAGATCCTGCTGATCTCCCTCTGCTGACTCATCTCTGTGAGGAAAAGCAACAAACCCAGAAACGGTGGAAGGCAGGACTCGAGTGATAGATACCCTCTGACTATGGGAGCTGCACCCACTTAGATAATGACTGGATAGGACTTTAGCGATTACTTCGGTAATCTTCTTTTCATGAGTTTTGTAATTTTGCTGTATGACCCCCCCCCCCCCCCAAAAAAAGCAAAAGGGCTTCCTGGTTCATTGCCCCCACCCACCCCGGTTCCCCTTCCTCCTTGTAAAGTACAAACCCAGAATCAAACCATAAAACAAGGGCAGGGGAAACATCGATAACATTAAGAAGGCCAAGCAGGTGAAGAAATTGCAACCATGACAGAGTGGGCATAATAGAGACACTTCATGAGCCCAAAGGTCTGTCTAAGGAAACCAGCTTCTGACAACTGCTCTTCTGAATTGCTTCCAAAAAAAAAATATTTCAAACGGTTGTGAGCCCATTATTTTCATTTTTTAAATGAGTTTATTAACGTCTTGCCTGGCCCGGAATTTTAGAGCTGGAGAAAGCCCTTAATTAGAACTCGAAGCACGCCAACGTTGCAGGGTGGGGACTGAAAGGAGACTTTGAAGGAATGTCGCACTTTAAAGTCCTGAGGGACAACTACCAAAACAAAGCAAAGCATGGTGGTTCACTTCAGGGCTTAGTTGAGATCAGGCTGTTAAGTGTTGAGGGGAAATTGGCCAGGGAGCACAGCTGGAAGCGATGATGAGTAATCAAGACAGCCCCACATAGGTTTGGCTCCTGTGGTAAATCAATGCAGGAAGCAACTGTTGTTTTTGGAGGCTGTTGTGTGAGGACTGCTTCGTGAAACCTTTCTGGGTGTCATCTTAACCATCCAACTGGACCTTTATGGGAGTGATTCACGACAGCAACTTTCTCTGTATATTCCTGGAGGTGAGACACTCCTCGTGTTGTGACACCCGGATGCTTACGTGAGCTAAGAACTTCCCTCATGCAGTGCCGGGCTAAGAGGTAACATCTTTTTCTGGGCTGAATTATCTTCTCTCTCCTACTCATGCACTCGAATTACCCTCAGAAACTGCTTCTAGATAGATAAAATGTCCCGACTTACCTGAGAGGACAATATCTGAATGTCTAGTGGCCCATTTTTAACTCTCAGTACCTAACAAGGGAAATCTTCATGCATTTTTATAATTCTAAGATAGAAGAAGGTAGCACCTTCATTAGACTTCTAAAAAAAAAAAATCAGATAATGAAGGAGAGTATTGGTGGAATCAAAAATCCATTTCTTCAGATACATGCCAGTAAGTTGTGAGTTGTGCAGAAAAATATATATATATATAAATGCATGTCTAAGCAATTCCTGGCTAATGTTGCCAGGCACAAGCTTCCTAAGGTGTGTTTAAAGGCGTGTTTAAATCATGCTCCCATAGGCAGCCTGTGGGACTATGATTTAATGCTTCACCCTGCTACCATGTAGTAGGAAATTTCCATTTAGACGGAAGCAGACCATCACTTGGCATAAGCCGTCCTTTGCAACATTGCCTGGTTTTGGAAAAGAAGTTTCTTTTAGGGGCGAGGGTTGGAAGAGGGCTATTACATGGACATAGCAATCCCTGTCTGAACACCGGGATAAATTGTATGCCTGAAGAAGTGGATTTTTATTCCACGAAAGCTTGCAGTAATTGTTTGATTGTTAATGCTCTACTAAAGGTGTCATATTCTCCTACATTTCCATTGTATAATGACTAGAGATGGGCACAAATGAAAGAACTGGTGGCTCATGATGGTGCGTGATTCGTGGCTAACCACAAACCACCACGAAGCCCCAGGAAAAGGAACTGATTCGCAGTTCATTTTTCTAGTTCATGCTGGAGGAGGGTTACTGCTACCACCACCTCTGCCTCTGCCGTGGGGGGGGGGGCAAGCTCAGAGGCAGCGCCAGGCTCTTGGTAGGGAAGCTGGGCCCCCACTGGCAGCATCCAGGTGGCAGCTGCAGGTAGGCAGAGGAGACGGGGGCAGTGGGAAGGGGGCAGGCAAGCATCCTCTTTTGCCAAAGGGGGGGGGGGATGGCATTCTGTTTTGGCAAAACGGGGTCCTGAAACTGGGTTGTTGAACGAATCATGAATCAGCCTGGTTCGTGGTTCATTTTGTGCCCATCTCTAGTAATGACCACGTAGCTTCCTTTGAATTATTTTTATAATGATTCTGCTTTTTTTGGAGGGTGGGCTTGTAGGGGACAAAACAAAGCCCAGGAGTTTGCACCATCTAAAAAACCATATCGCTGCTTCTGGTGGTCTCCAGAAGCAGGCATGGCCAAGAGTGTTTTTTTGCATCATGGAGGACTTTGGGATGGCCCATGGGCCAGAAAAAAACAGGCCAATAGAGACAGACTGCAAGCAGGCAGGAATCTTCATAATTCCCATCCCTGTGTTCAGGAGATGTTCCCCTTCTCAATCTATGGCAATGTAAGGTACTTAAAAAAAATTGCCTGTACACTTTGCAAAAAGCGGTTCAAACTCATCTAGCAACTTTCATCTCTGTATGGCATGAAAAAAGCATGATTTACAGCATCCACTGCTATCAGCTTCACCCTGAAATCTTTGTGTTGTTGCCCACCCCCTTACATATGTTAGTAAAATAGGAGCCATTGAGTACAGAGGGCACCAGCGACCTTATTCTCAGCATGACGCTCTTTCTTTTAGAGCACCACGGAGCATCGGGCAAATTTGTCTTTCAAAAGCTCTCAGAGGTCAGAGCTCACAACAAATAATTAAGAATGAAAAAGAGGCATTAAAGATAATATTCTAATCAGGGCTGTTCCACTGACGGTCTGCATTTGCTAGCCGATCCTCTTCCATGTAGAGGAGGCAGCAAATTGCCTACACTCCATTCCAGTTCTAATTCAATTGCTCCAATGCAAAGAATCGAGAACATTAAAAAAGAGCTGGCCAGTCAAGGTTCAAGGTCCATGTGCTAGCTCACCAGAGGTTCTTCAAAGTCAACTAGTAGAACAGTGGTTCTCAACCTTGGGTAACCCAGGTGTTCTTGGACTACAACTCCCAGAAATCCTGGCTTGCACAGCTAGTGGTGGAGGCTTCTGGGAGTTTTAGTCCAAGAATTTCCTGGGACCCAAGTTTAGGAACCACAGAAGCAGAACATGAAGGGACATGCCCTTCGTGAATCACTTCCAGCACTTCAATCCTAAATGTTGGATATTCGACCTTGTACGTTTTAGTGCAACACTATTTCCTTGTGAAATGTGCTTTGGATGTGGGTGAGAGAGAGAGAGAGAATGCAGTAGATTAATTAGAAATGACAAAGATGGTGTGACTTTTGCATCTTCCAACGAGCTGACTGCCAAAAGAAAAATGCTGACTTTGTGTGTTGTGTGGATCGCACGTGTGTCCCCAAAGAGAGCTTCACCTGCCCACACAGTTTCCTACACCGACCACTGCAAGGAATATTGCTCATTTCACAAGTTCCAAATTGATGCTTTCAGCATTTCAGATGAAATGCGTAGAGGAAGGGGCCGTATTATTCCTTGATGCGAGAAGTTGCCGAGTGATTTCATTTTAAATATATATAGGGCGCTCGCCAATTTAACAGTGGATATTGACTACGCTAACTGTCCATGAGACAGATTTGTGCTTTGGTTTAATAGGTAAGTATAATTTTTCTCTTCACAGCCAGTCTTCCTGTATCAATCTATTATCAATTTGAATTTTTTGTAAAAAAAAATGGAAGAGGTCATCATTTTCTCAGATGATGCAGTTAATAAAGAGAACAGAAAGTTGAATGTGGAATTAACTGAGAGATGGATCACTTATGACCCGGCAGTTCTTAGAATCACAGTACTATAGAATCATGGAGTTGGAAGGGGCCTCTAAGGTCATCTAGTCCAACCCCCCTGCAGGAATCCAAATCAAAGTATATCTGACAGAGGGTTGTCCAATTTTCTCTTGAACGCCTCCAGCATTGGAGCGCTCAGCACTTCCCAAGGTCATCGGTTCCATCGTCGTACTGCTCTAACAGTTTAAAAGTGTTTCCTCGTATTCAGTCTAAATCTGGCTTCCTGTAACTTGAGCCCGTTATGACATGTCTTGCACTCTGGGTTGATCGAGAACAGATCCTGCCCCTCCTCTGTAGGACTACCTTTCAAGTATTTGAAAAGTGCTATCAGATCTCCCCTCAGCCTTCTTTTCTCAAGGCTTAGCGTGCCCAGGTCTGTTTTGATTCGGAGTGGCTGATATTTTGTGCAGAGATTTTTCTTTTCTCCAGACACTTGCCATCTGCAGTCCCATTAAAGTGCTAAACACAATACGAAACTGGGGGTCTGCGGTTGAGTTTGCAGCATGGTGGAAGCAAGCCCTACGACGCATGTTCTAGGTCCCTCATAACTTCATGGGTCAGACAGAGAGCAGAGCACACACCAGGTGTGTCTTTCTTCTGAATCTTCTTGCAAACACGTCTTGATTTCTGAAGACTCAGCAGGAGTTGTGGAAAAAGGAGGAAACTGGAATATGAGATAGCATCCTGATAGCATCCCTCTCTATCTTTTTCTTCTTTCGCAGGTGCCATATGAGTCACGCTAGAAACCACCCGTTTTTAATCTCAGGTCCAAAGAAAGGGAGCTCCTTCCTCCTTCTCTGCCCTGCCTTCTTTCTCACTATAAGACACTTCTCATACTGTGAATTCTGTGTTAATGATAATCTCAAGGCATGGGATCCTCCTCCAGAGAATCACATTCTTAGATAATTTTTGGAAAATCCATGGTTTTCCCTTCCTACTTTCTTTTTGTCCTGTCAGTGTCGAGGCTGTTCTTTTTCTTTCTTTCTTTCACTTATTTGTTTTATTTAAAATATTTTTTACCCATCTTTCTCCTTAAGAGCACCCAAGGCAGCTTATAACAAATTAATAAATATAAAAGCTGGCAACAGTGAGTTTCCAGATACTTAAAAAGCTCAAAGAAATATCATACCAAAAAACACAAGTGACACCAAAACACATTCAAAGCAGGAAGGTACAGTGATCCACTTAAAAACAAGTCATTTGATTTCTGTTCTACGTTCACAAAATAAGAAAAGGGGAGGAAAAATGGAGGAAGAGACCCCCTGATAACCAAGTTGAATGGAAAACAGTAGAGAGGTTAGGGCATTGGAAAAGTCTCAACAATGAAAAGAGTAGAGATGAGCGAGAACTTGTTTTCAGTGTGGAAAAGGAACTCTGTATGTAATTCATTGCTTCTCAGCAGCCAGCTTACCCTCATTGTTATAATTGCTCCAATAATGAAACTAATTCACTGCACTATGCAGTATTAAAATATTGGGTTATCACTGCTAGGAAGCCAGGAATAATACTAAGAGACCCTCTGTAGTACCCTCTAGTGGCCAGTTTTGATGTTACACCTTGCAAATATTTATACAAATACTAAGTCAAAAACAAATTGAGTATGAGCCTAGGAATGCAACCAACACCTTGTTGATTAGCAACATTTTGCTCTTAAGGCTTACACAGCTTCTTTTACAGAAACATCAATCAGAAATAGATTTTGGCCAAAGACGTTTCCTCCAAACCCACAGTGTCTGAAATTTCTATAAAGTTTTAAATGTTCTTATGGATCATTAAGAAAGAGGCAAGCAACCCATCCAGTGCTTCTAATTCTTAAACAAAGCAGCCAGCCGTCCTAGTTTTGGGTAGTTTGCACAGTTTACACAAGTGTGTGAATTTTGCCAAAAATTGTCATTTTGCACAAAAATATGTGACAAATTATTGTGAAAAACTCCTGGCTCACTGTCTCTATCAAGTGAGCCAGGAAAACCCTTGCCATCCTTTCCTACCAGGTGAAGAATATCAAAATGTCTTATTCTTGGACGCCAGCGCATGATGAGTAAGAATTTATATCCATCATAAGAAGTATTTTCAGGATTTTCAAAGTCAGGAAGTGGGAGACAACTCGAGCTCCAAGATTATCAAGAGTGAGAGAAATCTGTAGGTGCTATATCTGACACATGCAAGACCTGTAGGGAAAACCCAGCTAGGAATCTAAAAGCTGACTTGAGATAGCTGGCAATTAAATCAATCCAACAATATGTCAGAGCTAAGTGGTGCCATTATGCCTCAGTTATGACTCAATCAGCTTTAGAGACAAAGCACCCCCTTTTCCCCTCCTTTCGTACCATTGAGCCAAGTGGCTTAACATTTAAATTTGTCTTTTAATAATCTCACTGTTCTTCTCTTACTTGCTGCTCTCAGGGCTGCAGTATGCGGCTGCTGTCTATGTGCCAGCCAGGTTCAAAAGCTCTAAACGTTCAAAATGTTCTCTTCACATCAGTGAAGCTCAAAAAAAAAAAAAAAAAAAAAAAAAAAGGTACAAAAGTAGCTCTCTCAGAACAAAAGTCGGAAGGGAGAGGCAGCCAGCTGGCACTGAGGACTTTGCTCACCGCTCCTGGAGATCCTTGGCTTTGACTGGATGCGGCCGAAAGTGAAAATCAAAAAAAGCCTTCTTAAGGAAGAAAGCTATTTCCTCGGAATGGAAGGATGCAGAAGGTTTGCTCTCCACCATGCTTCACTTGGACTCTAAAGCAGAATTTGTGATTCTGAGAGGATCAACTAGAGTCCTGGTTTTTGCCCCGTTTTCACTTCTCAGAATGTCTGCAGGCCAGACACAGTTTGTGCTCTCGAATCTGCTCAGTGAAAACTTGTGCAAAGTGCTGGTTTTATCCTAAAGCCCTAACCGGGATGTGTCAAAGACTGGGCCGCAGTTCCTGAAAGACTTCTCTTGTTCGAACTCTTCTATAGCCCACGTCCTTCATGGGTGTCTCACTTCCTTGGAACAATAAAGTCGATGGTCAAATGGGATTTTCAGATTTTCTGGACTATAATTCTTCATCCTGGGAGTTCTACCTAACTTAAAGGCACCTTATAAACATCAGACTGTGACACACCTGGGAGAAAAGCCTAAATTGCCAGGCTTTGAGGTTGAGCTAGGCCTAGCTCTGTCCAGTTTTCCTGTTCCTGCCCCAGTGCCTGCTGGGAGCTTCCTTTCTGAGCAGGAAGTTAAGTGGAGCTAGGCCTAGCTCAACCTCAATGTCTTCCAGTTGAGACCTCTTTCCCAGGCGAGCCACAGTGCCATGCCTGATACTTAAAACAGCCAGACTAGAGAGTTATGGTATTTATAGTCCTGAAAAGCCCTATCTCCACTTGACTGGACTCAAGATGGGGCCATTTTGTAACAGTGTCCTGAGTGGGAACCCCCTTCTAAAAGAAAGGCTTCCTTACTCATTCTTTTGAAGTCTCGTAAAACATTCTGCTGTTCCATACCTTTAGGCCAGGAGCAGGAGATTTTGCTCTGGGCCACCCATAAACTACCACAGACCACCAAAATTTCTAGGAAAGCCCATTCTTTCTATAGCAAGGTGCAGGGAGAGAGCATTAATCTTTTTAAAGAGAGGAATCACAGTTCCCAGAGGCATTCAGGAATATGATTCTGTTCTATAACAAGCTATTTCATCACAAAACCGAATTTTTTAATTGCTGTTCCATACTCAAATGTCATGGTACCACACTGAAAATACCAGTGGCTCCAGGAGAAAAGGATTCAGGTGCATATGAGTGCATGTTGCTCGTTACTATTTTGGAGCATCCTTTTTTTTTTTTTTTACTCTAGCTAGGTTATATGTTTGGTTTTTACTTTATTGGAAACTGTATTTTATCTCTTTTATGGCTTTATTCCACTTCCAAGGACTCGCTGAATGGTTCAAAACTCATGCATACATACTGTACGATGGGCAAGCCAAGCAAAATAATTGCATCCTTCCATCTTCTAGACAACAGGAAAGACAATACACTTTGTTGAGGAACATTTATGGGCATTGCTGTGGAGTAACCTGAGCGGGAGAGGAATCTGAAGTTCTGAAGAAGCAGCCTCACCCACCCCTCCATTGCTACTCAAGACAACAGAAGAAAGAAAATCCAAACCAAAGGACTTCACTGTCTGCCAGCTGTCACTCATCCCCGTCGTCCCTGTTGTCGTGAATCAGTTAACCGGCCACCACTGGAGGACAACTAAACCTGTTGCTTAGCAACCGCATGCCGTTGTACAAAGAGCTGGAAAGAGACAGCACATCTCAGAAAAGGAAAGTGGAAAGATGCCTTGCTCCCTGTTACGTTCTATTCGGTTCTGAGCTATAAAGTATTTCATGCGAAGGTAGGAAAACACGAAGATGGATAGGCTTCATCTTCTCCATCTCCATGATTTATTGCCCAGAATAAAGGCACTCTTATGAACTGACATCCTGCACCTTGCTTTCAACAGAGTGTATAAATAAATAAATAAAGGTTCCCCTTGACAATTTTTGTCCAGTCGTGTTCGACTCTAGGGGGCAGTGCTCATCCCCGTTTCCAAGCCGTAGAGCCAGCATTTTGTCCGAAGACAATCTTCTGTGGTCACATGGCCAGTGCGACTTAGAGACACGGAACGCTGTTACCTTCCCACCGAGGTGGTCCCTATTTATTTACTCGCATTTGCATGCTTTCGAACCGCTAGGTTGGCGGGAGCTGGGACAAGCGACGGGAGCTCACTCCATCACGTGGATTCGATCTTACGACTGTCAACAGAGTGTAATTGTATATATATATATATATATAATCATGGGCAAATCTACAATGGAAATGGAGGAGAATTTGGATTCGGTTGGCTTGTGACAAGAATTTTAATCCACAATTATTTTTCATATTCAGTATGAAAAGGGCGAGAATTTAAAAACAATAAGAAATAATCCACAGGTGGAAGAAACAGAAATTAACAGAGTTACTGATGCCCATGGCTTCGAGTATTTCACTATTGAGGTGGTAGCCATATATCCCTTTATTTTCATTGATGTTATCAGTGAAATAGAGTTACCCTTTATTTTTTTAAAAAATAGGTTCCTCCTCTAGCAGTTATATTAATTTAGTCATTAAGTGGTGTCCGACTCTTCATAACTCCATGGACCAGAGCACGCCAGGCCCTCCTGTCTTCCACTGCCTCCCAGAATTGGGTCAAATTCATGTTGGTTGGTTCGATGACACTGTCCAGCCATCTCATCCTTGGTCGTCCCCTTCTCCTCTTGCCTTCACACTTTCCCAACATTAGGGTCTTTTCCAGGGAGTCTTCTCTTCTCATGAGGTGGCCAAAGTACTGGAGCCTCAGCTTCAGGATCTGTCCTTCCAGTGAGCAATCAGGGTTGATTTCCTTCAAAACGGAGAGGTTTGTTCTCTTTGCAGTCCAGGGGACTCTCAAGAGCCTCCTCCAGCACCCAAATTCAAAAGCAACAATTCTTTGGCGGTCAGCCTTCTTTATGATCCAGCTCTCACTTCCATACATCGCAACTGGAAAAACCATAAGAATCAAATATGAGATTTGGGGTTTTTTGGGTGTGCTTTTTTAAATTGCAGTTCCCAACAGCACCACCAGAAAGTGTTTTGGTTCAAAAACCAAACCCTTTCCATCTCAGAAAAGAAGTTGTGGTTTTAAAAATTAGAAAGCAAGACTGACAGAATTTTCCATCCTTAATCTTCATTGATTTGGAATGCAACGGAAGAAGTCAGGCCAGGTGTTCAACCCATCACTCTTATGCCAAGTATAACTTGATACTAGGCTCTTATCCACATGGTTGATGTAATGCAAGCCAATTAACACATTAAACATCCTTATTCATGAGCAATTTTGACTTCCCAGTTTCTGCAGTCTGCATAATTCTCAACACTTCATCAGTTGCCGTTCCCTAAACATGTAGCATATAGACCCTGTGCACTTTACATCTAGTATCATTGTGTCTGATTGACTGGGGTTCATCATATGGTAGAGAGGATTTTGCTCTTCAAGCCCTGACATGACTCTCAATAAATTCCAAACTGCAACGCGTTTGAATATTTTGCTGCTTAATGAACTAACGAATGGAAACTGCTTGGTGGGAGTGAAGCGAAAATCTCTGTCAACATACTCAGAGAAGTTAAACTAGATGTGAAGATCCATCAATGGGGAGGAGGAATCTAAATTTGATTTTGAATAATTAACTTTGATTGGGCCCAGATAAATTTCTCCTCCCCCTCCCATGATGAATCAACTTTATCTACAACGGCTTCAGGCGGGGGACAGCAAAAGACAAAGACTTTTGCTGGCATTGGCCAATCGGATGCTTTTACATGGTTAGGCAACCTTGAAATGTTTTGCTTCTAAACTTTCTCTCTCTTGATTTCTGTGGCAATTTAGTGGCAAAGTTACATTTGCAAAATAATTCCCGACAATTCTATTTCTGGAACTGCTAAAAAAGGCAATTACTTGCCTTATAGTTTAGTTTTTAAGAAGTCTTTACTTTCTTGTTTCTCACAAGTTACCGGAATGGTGATTTTGGTTGCCATATTGCGTCTGGCCAAATAGCTCAGTGAGTTAGATATTTGGCTGCAGACTGAGAAGTTGGGAGTTTGGTTCCCCCGCTCGGCCTCCTGGGAGATGAGCCAGCCTATGTGGCTTTGGGCAAGTTGCACCGTTCCAGATCTATTTTTCGGGGAGAGGTGATAAAAACAGGGAGGAGCAGAGCTCTCCAAATTCTTCAGCCGGGATGAAACAGGGATTTAGGGAGGGGTGTACCTGCAAAAAAAAAAGGGCTATTGGATGTTCTGGAAAGGGAGAAGGAAAGAAAGCAGGGGAAGTGTGAAAGAATCCCCGAGGTTTCCTGAAACAGAAGGCGAAGAAAGGGCCTGAAAGAGCGTCCAGGAACTCTCCAGATGCCCGACATGCAAAAACGGCCCTGTGGGAAGGAGGGAAGATGTTTACCATGGAGTTAAGAGTCGCTTTTAGCTCTGGGAGTGGTAACGTCAAGAGATGGGTGATTGCCACTCGTAATTTAGCTGTACCAAATGTGTCAGGATGATTGGGTCCCTTGGGAGACAGGTCTCCTGACTGACAGCTGATTTATATATATATATGAAACAAACATTGGGGAATCAGCTGCTTGTGCGTGGCTGTCACCTAGGCAAAAATATTATTGGCTGTGAAATATCTTGCGGCCAGATATGGGAAAGTTTTTAATAGTTGGAGTGGGAGATGATGCACTGGGAATACTAGAATGCTAGCCCCAAACAGCATCCCCTATCAAGTTGCCCCTTCGCCTTATTATGTTGATTTATGTAGCTCTCCCAGGGTTGATGCGCTGTTTCTCCTCTGTCTACCTCCTAAGGTTAGGAAACGTTGGGTCTAGAGGTGAGAGGTGGCACTACAGCAAGTAAAGTGAAATAGGAATGGTAGTCATAAGGCATTTGTTTGTATGGAGGCTTACCATGTTGCCCAATGGGGTTGGGATGGGCTGTCCAAGTGACATCCAACTTATGGCAAGCTATGTGAGATGTTTCAGAAGTGTGTTAACCAAGGCTACCTGCTTGGGTCTCTTGAACTGTTTCTGTAGGAATCTGAACGCAGGTCTCCTGAATTCTAGTTTGTCGTTCTATCCACTACATCCCACTGGTTCTCAATGTCATTGAACAGGGACACCATTGCTAAATACAAAACCTTGAGGTCTTTTGGACACTTGGAACCATTTTAGACTTAAACTGATGTCAGGAAAATTAATTAATTATTTAATTAATTTTCAATTAATCATTTAATTAATTTTCAATTAATTATTTAATTACTTTTCAATTAATTATTTATTTAATTTTCAATTGTTCAATACAATTAATTAATTTATTAATTCAATTCAGTTCAATTCATTAAATCAATCAATTCAATTAATTAATTAATTATCAATGCATTTCTATGCTGCTGACTTAGTGCAAAGCACTATAAGTGGTTGACAATAAGACAAAATAACCAAAACCCTCTATCCCAGATACCAATGATTAACACTTCGAAGTAGTGAAGACAACAAATAAAGAGCCCAAATGATGACAAAAGAGGAGGCTGTGGTTCTCCTGCTGGGAGCCCATTCCATAAAGAAGGAGCCACCACCAGGAAGGCATGATTTGTGTCTGAATTATCTTCAATGTGAATTGGTGGAAAGCTAGCCCTGTATAGGGCTTTTATAAAGGAAGCATTCATTCCAACCCACCTTTTTGTTGCTTGGTGCCAAAGGAGTGTTTCCATTTGTGCCTAAGTGTCTCTTTTTAATTTTCTCTTTTCTTGAAGATATCTGCTTCTCCCTAAGAAACATTTAAGAAAGCCATTTCCCTGGTGGTGCTTCTTTACTGCACCTCTTGTGATAGTGGTTAGCGTGCAAACTATATGCTGATTTAAAGGCTCCCACCACAGTAGTCATCCTGAAACTCTGGGCAATGCTAAGCTCCCTCCCGATACAAAACAACACTAGAAATAAACCATGCTTTCAAGAGGAATAAAAAGGAGCAGAAAATAATGAGAAAAGCACAGCACTAAGAAAGATAAGATAAGAATATTAGATGGACAATAGGAGGAAATACTGTAACATCCGGGCAGAACCAGGTCCAAAAAAAGGGGAATAAATGCTCCACCTGGTAGAGTTCATGGAGCCACTTTAGATTCCCATCTTAACTTATCTATTGGATCCTAGTGCTCTGCTATAATTTGTGAAGATTTCCTCTCTCTATTTTTTGAGAGGAAAAAAGTCAGCTACAAGAAGGAAAGGAGAAGCTGCCAGTAATAAATCAGTAACTTCCATGCCTGCTACTTCGCATTTACAAAAGAGTTTTTTTCATGGTTAAAGGGACTAGGGAGGGTTTCACTTCTAGTTTATTTGAACAGATAAATTGGAGCAGAGAAAATGGGATAGTATTAGCTTAGGATGCTTTTTATCTGGCATCAGCAGGTTCTTTAAAGTTCTCAGGCTTGGGTGCATATCATAAATGAAGCAACTCTACTGTATTTCATGAATCTGTCAAGTTTTGGAATAAATCCCACCTTGTATATATAAAAAATAAACAAGCCAGAAAAGCAAACTCTGCAGTCTTTCCATAGAGTAGGATAGAAAAATCATTTGTATTATTTGATTTGATTTTAATAAAAATAAGTCCAAAATGCAGTATCAAAAATGTCCACTAGACGGAATAAGAGGGTATTTTTCCACTTTCTTTTTTAAAGTCCTGTCAGGAGGAATTATCAAACAGAAAAGAAATTTCAGATCCCTTCCTTGCAATAGAGGATAATTAGCAATTTATTAGCTGAGCCAGACACACAGATAATCTGAACAATGCTGCTGGGAGAAATTTGGAGGCAGCAGAGAAGGAGGAAGTCCAAATGTGAGATGGATAGACTCAATAATAGAAGCCATGGGCTTATGTTTACCCAACCTGTGCAGGGCTTTTTGAGGGGAGGACCATTTGGAGGTCACTGTTTTAGAGAGCTGCCGTAAATCGTAAGCAGCCTGGTGACACATAACAGCAGGAAAGTCAAACATCAGTTGTCACTCAGTCTGAAATTGGGTGCAAATCTTTTAAATCACTTTCTTAGGAAACTGGCATGAAACTCATCTTAGTAAGACCAAGAGGGGAACTGGTTTTTATTCTGAGTCACCCACCCAGCTACACGAGAGGACTCTAACAAGGCTACGTGTAGCCTTCTTTTCCCTTCATCAGTTGAGTTGAGCTCCTAATGGGGAAAACAGCCACACAGCTGCTCCGTCAGAAGGCCTGAGTGTTAACCATGGGTCTTTGAGGAATCAGTCGTTTCTCGAACTTAACAATCTGTTTATTAGGCAGGGAGTCCCCTGTGGATGCTCAGGCTTGCTTACAAGCTCGTGTCACTGTGCTTCTCAGCTTTACTTAACGGGCCATTTTATTTGGGGGATTTCTTTCCCGAGGGTTCATCCAGAGAGGAATTATTGGGTATGATGGAATGAGCTGTTAACGCTGACGGAGTGCGCACGGTATGGCGAAAGCAGCAGCAGAGACGAAAGGAAAGCATACAGAAGGATGTGCTTTATTGTGGAGAAGGCTCTCCGCGAGGTCCCAACCTGTGGTTACACTAGAGTCACAGAACTGCTAAGCAACCAGTAGCAAAGATCCATAGGTTCCTTCCCTGATGAGTTGTACTGTATGCTCTGCTGTTTGGTTCATGAAGTCCCTCATAAAAATAATTTTAAAGAACACAGTAACTTAAATAATCTATTGGGGCCACCATAAGTCAAAAGCGATGTGAAAGTGTGTAATGACATCAGCAATCTATAAGTATAGACACAAAATTGAGACGTATTTGCCAAAGTTAGATGTATTGGCTGAAATAGACTCGATGTTTTAATCTTAATATATTTCCAATTGTGTTTTTTTTAATGTGATTTTTATATAGTGTTTTCACATCTCTCATTTTATCTGTCGTGAGCCACCTTGGGATCTCTGTAGGATGATGGGGTGCATATAAATTATTTAAATAAATAAAATAATAATGGAATCAATGAGGATTTGGGGCGTCAACCCCTCCAGAAGTCCCATTGATGCAATGGACCTGCTCTAGTCACTCTAGGTAAAGGTAAAGGTTCCCCTTGGCATTTAGTCAGTCGTGTCTGACTCTAGGGGGCGGTGCTCATCCCTGTTTCCAAGCCATAGAGCCAGCATTTGTCCGAAGACAGTTTCCGTTGCCACGTGGCCAGCGCGACTAGGGAGCGCTGTTTACCTTCCCACCGAGGTGGTACCTATGTATCTACTCGCATTTGCATGCTTTCGAACTGCTAGATTGGCGAGGAGCTGGGACAAAGCGACAGGAGCTCCCTCTATCACATGGATTCGATCTTACGATGGCTGGTCTTCTGACCCTGCGGCACACAAAGGCTTCTGCGGTTTAGCCCGCAGCTCCACCATGTTCCCTCTCTAGTCACTCTAGTCACAACTTAATATTGGATTTCAGCCGTTAATTAATTAAAGAGTACCTGTTTGAATTGTGTGTGGTGCATAAAGCCATCCAACTGACACACAGTAAAGAATCACAACAGGAATAATAATTACAGGCAATCTGCCAGTTTAGTGACATAATTTTCCCTGCACTGGGTATATGTTGTGCAAGAGAATTTTAGCCCATGACTCTAATTTAAATGGAAGTATGATTCCTCTCATCACAGTATGGAAGGTTCAAACTTGAGCAATCGAGCAAGGTGACTGATGGGTGACTTCATGGCTCTTTCTTTTCCAGCTTTTCGTCATTCTGTTTTTCAACTAACCTTGGACTGTACGGACTTTCAAACAGATGGTGCCTTCAAAGAGACCAGTGGTTCCCAACCTTGGATTCCCAGATGTTCTTGGAGTAGAACTCCCAGACGTTGCTATGCTGGACAGGATTTCTGGGAGTTGTAGTCCAAGAACATCTGGGGACCCAAATTTGAGAACCACTGAAATAGACATCTTCCTTGCGTAGCCCTTTAAACAGAAAATGCTGCTGTGTAAAGTGTAGCACATGTCACACTTTGGCATATGGAGGCAGAAAAAGGACATTAGCTGATGTAATAAAGAGAAAATCTTGCCATGTCAGAATTTCGTTGGATGGATTCTCAAAAAATCCAAGCCAGCCTGGTCATTGGTAAGAGATGGTAGACAAGGTACTGAAATGGATGGGAATTCAACTTACAATCTGTGAAACAGTGGCAAAATGAAGTCCATCCTTCACTAGCTCAAGGTTTCCAAGATAGCTGCTTCTGCTTAAGATCTAGGAAAGCTGTGGCATGACTGATGGGACCTAGAAGTGGTGGCAAACACATACCACTTCAGATGTTTCTAGACTGAAACAATCTCTCCCTGTGATGTCTGAGCATTAATGAGATTTGCAGTCCAGTAACCTTTTTAGCTGCACATAAGGTATCCTCCCCTGGTCTTCACAGACCAGTATCCAGACTCTACTGAAAGCAACTTCCTATGGTGTAGGAAACTCATCCCAATGACACGGCTGCTCATAATGAATGAAACACACTCTCCAAACCTAATGTGCCTGCTGCCAACTATTCATGTATTCAATTAAGCGTTTGCTGCCTTGTCCCTGCAAATAGAATCTACGGTAATGTGATTTTGAGTGCAATGTCATTGTTTGCCTTCATCCTATCCATGGCTGGTGGCTCTCCCCACTTTCTGCTAGAGTCCGTTCCAAAGGGTATATTTCATTGGTTGTTGTGGGTTTTTCAGGCTCTTTGGCCGTGTTCTGAAGATTGTTCTACCTGACATTTTGCCAGTATCTGTGGCTGGCATCTTCAGAGACATAATCACCCATCTCCTGAAAAGGACAAAAGCTGATCCCACAGCTATAAATACTCAACTCCCAAACAAACTGCACCAGAGCACAAAGTGCTGTCCTCTGAAGATGCCGGCCAGAGAGACCGGTGAAACGTTAGGAAGAACAACCTTCAGAACACGGCCAAAGAGCCCGAAAAACCCACAACAACCATTAGATCCCGGCCGTGAAAGCCTTCGTGGGTATATTTCATTGTCAGAGTGAATTTCCTTCCTGCTCACATTGATGCTTCTCTACTACCTTTTCCATTCCACAACGTGGCGGCTTATTTTCTCTCACCTGCTTCTCCTTAAACCACATAATGCCACTCCCTGGCGTGTAGCATCTTTCAAATATCTGGAGACATTTATCAGCTCCCCACCCTCCGGTACTTTTCCTGCCAAGCTTGGCATATTTAGTTATTTCAATCTCTCATCATAAGTCATCGTCTTCAGCACCTGTAACTTGTTTTTGATGCCTATCTTTGAACATCTTCCAGTTCTTCTCAGCTTTTCACAGGTCTATCTTTCTCTCTGTACTTAATTCAAAATATGGCAGCAAAGCCAGGCAGAGGAAATAACATTGGTTACAGATTTTTAAATATTTCTAAAGATTTGTTTCTTTCTCTTGAAAGATTTCGGGCAGAGTAAGAGCTAGAACCATTCAATTTTGGACGAATACTACTGAGATTCCAAATAAAATAACTAGGATGGTGTAGTCTGGAGACCAGTTTTTTTCAGAGAAGCAGCTGAAACGACCAATAATTACATTTCAGTAGTGTATGACCAAAAGCGTTTGCTAAACTCTTCTGGAAACAAATTTCAACTACAGGATCATTCCCCTCTGACTGAGGATCTTGTAACTTGTGACAAAAAAGGAAGTTTTTTTTCTTCTTAAAAATGATTCATTTTTTTAAGCATGCATTTTGCCCAAACTATTGCATTTTGCACAAAATACTTTGGTCTTGTACAAAATGTGTTTTTGCACAAAATATGTTCTTGGCTGATGTAACAAGTGACAAAAATAAGTGGTTACTGCTCCTCTTATGCAAGAGGGAAACCTCTCAGAGCAGTTCACCATTTCTTCAGTGAAAAGTCTTGTTATGTTGAGACTAACAATAAAATGAAGGCTCACAAATTTTCTTACCTGGGATGCAAAAGGTGTCATGTAAAAATGGAAAGTCCAGTTTAGTCCCAATATGAGTTAGTTTCACATGCATCCATCCATCCATACTGCTCCATTTCTGCATTCATGTGAGGCTTTAAAAATACTGTATGCAGTTTTGAATGGTCCTGAATAAGACCAGAACAGGTGCCACGGAGATCCAGCCCCTCCCCTCCGAACCAGCCAATCCATTCACTGGTCATTGTGCCAATCATGGAAGCAGCCCGGCTGGTACTTCTGACCTCCCCATGCAGCTGACCACTCTAGCGAGAAAAAGAAGGGTGAAAAGTCTTCCTACCCAGCTGTTGAGCGGTTGGCTGCATGAGGAGGCAGGGAAGTGCCGCCTGGGCTGCTTCCACAATTGGCACAACAGCACAGAGGAGAGCTGATGCACCGCACAATGACTTGTGAGTGGGCCGGCTGGTTCGGGTTGGGTGGGTGAGGCACTGGATCTCCACAGCACCTGTGGTTCTGATTTTTATATCCGTATCCCCAGGGATATGAATACAAATAAGTAGCTCATTTCTAGTGCTAAAATCTCTCTTTCATCCTCCTGAAAGTCTTCTCCTTTCACAAAAGAGGCTTTTATTTTTCTGCTTCATTCTGCTTGTCTTTAGAAGATCTCATGAATCTGTTTTGATGCTGTTCTTGCATTTACAGTATTGTCCTGAGATATTTAAGGATGCCTGGGTTTCTGCCACTCCCTTCCTTTTGATCAGACATTTCTCCATCGTTTCTCCCGCTGTCCACGTGTCTTAACCTGAGAAAGCCTCATGGAGGGAATTGCCTGATAATGACTCTACCTGGGATTTATTTAGAATGTGGGCAGCTTGGAAGGCTGCAAACTGCTGGACAGATGATAGTGCCTTGAAAAACAGGAGTTTGCCATGAACAGTTCCACCAATAAGAACTTCATTATGGTTTTCTTGTCCCCCCGCCCAAAAAAAAAACAGACTCTTTTCTCTCAAGGTGAACGAGAACAATGGTAACATTCCGGAAGAACCTTTTAGCATTTTCATAGTATCTGCTGTCAAAATAGCTTTTCTCCACTTACATTATTGCTGGAGATGGACACGAACTGGCAGCACAGGTGGGGGTGCTGCCCTCCTCTGCCTCCTCAGTCACCAGCCCCAGCTTGTTTGCTTTTCCCACCTCCACGGCTATTCTCCCACTCATGAGCAAGAGCACAGACTTCCCTGCTTTTGCCTGAGTGGGAGATCAGCCAAGAAGGCAGGGCAGAGGAGCCTCAGCTGCTGCCGAGACCAGAAGATCTGCTGGGGAGGTGCAGGAAGTTATCACCTTGGCCCAGGTGAGTGGCTGATTGAGCCAGAGGAGGCGGGAGGAAGAAGCAGCTGCACCTGAGCTGCCACCTTTACAAGCTGCATTCAAATTAAATTTTAAAAAAATATTTCAGAGCTCCGACAAGCTGGAAGCTACTCTGCTCCTTCACTCATTAGCTTAAATCTAATCACTAAGCCCAATCAAAGCAGCCCCATTGAATCGGTTTCTGAGTATCAAGTCCATGCTTACATGAATCTATTGATTCAACAGGTCTACTTTATTTTGAATTAGGCCATTCGTTGGGAGAGATAACCAACCAAATAGTGCCTTCTCCAATTAAAGTATGATGTTCCCTGACATCTTTCCATCTTCTCAGTCATTCTCGTCTCTCCATTAGCACTCGTTGACTTATTTGCATTTCCCCCTCCTCCCCCCCTTCTTAACAATCTCTTAACTGTGCTTATTCCTATACGGAGGGACGGCCGATAACAGCCTTCTTGCTTCTTAATTGATCATGATCCTTTTGTGGAAGTCTTATGCTCCAAATGCATCTTTTTCATTCCCCATTCCATTTAAGCAAAATTGCTTAATTTTATTTAATAACCTAACTCATGTCGGCGTTGTTGTTTCGTGCCTCAAAAAGATGCCTCTTGAATATTTAATCCGGCTCCCCTCCGCTTGTTTGGGTTGTTGTCCATTTGTTTGGTTTTTAATTATAGCGAGACATGCTCAGAAAGGAAAAGGAAGCAAGGGGAACGCGGGGAGGAGAGCGACGGCTTGGCCTTCACCTATTTTTCCCCTCTTTGGTGAGGATAGATAAGAAGAGCGAATTTCCTCCTCGTCTTTCAGTTCATTATGTCCTGCACTCAGACGAGCATTAATAAGGAATGGGAGTTGGCACCTGGTGGGGAGAGAATGCCAGCTCTTTTTCCCCTCACTTCACAAACCAACCTCCAAGGAGATCCTGGCAGGGCCCAGTGTTTTGTTGGAGACGAAGCTTATTATGCAGAATTGTGTCAAATGCTGAGGAGTGGTACAAAGAGATAATCGGAGTCCTTCAGCGCTAATTACCTGAACCCAACAGAAGACCTTGGCTCAATTCAAATCATTCAGAGGGAGGGAGAAGTCTCCCTGAGCCATGAAGGAAATGGCAATTGTGCAGGAAGGAGCCCACGGGAGAAGAAGGTGGCCTATATTTCAAAATCTGCTACAAACGAAGGCAGGTCGGTAGCTCAGAAAATTGGATTCAGCAGCGGTTGTAGTCCAGGGTTCAAGTCCCCACTCACCATGGAAATGGATTCGGGGTGTTTGTGTGGCAAGGGAGAACCACGCTTTGAATGTCTCACTTGTTGGGGCCACCATAAGTTGGAAAGGGCTTGATAGCCCATTAAAAAACAGCAACATCATCACCTAGCTTCTTGACCACTTGGGCAGTGCCTCACACAGGGTAACATAAGCAGAAACCCAATTTACTTATTCTTTTCTATGCTAAGTTTATAGAGAGCCATCATGGTGTATTGGATAAAGAAGGATTGGGTGGGTGAGTCAGGAAATCTGGGTTCAAATCTCCCCTTCTCCATGGAAACCATGGAACATCTTTACTTAATGTCACCCGCCCAGCCTACAAGATCATTCCAGCCGAGGCTCCTCCAGGTGGTCATAAATCAAGAGGTAGGGCGTTCTTCGCAGTGGCTCCAACTGTATGGAACCAGCTTCCAGAGGAGCTCCATCTAGCTCCCTGTTGACATTTAGGATGTAATTAAAGGCGTTGCTTTTCAGGGAGGCTTTCCACACTGAGCCTAGCTGGCCACTCCTCCCCTCTTTCCTCCGTCTGTTCTGAGTTTATATGATTAGTCAGTGTCCTCTGGTTTTAGAGCTATTGTTGTTGCTTTTAATGTTTTTATCGTTATTTTTGTTCTCTATTATACGTACGTATTGTAACCATCCAGAGTAGTATCTCGGCACTAATGGGAGCGGGATACAAATTGATTGATTGATTGATTGATTGATTGATTGATTGATTGATTGATTGATTGAATGAATGAATGAATGAATGAATGAATGAATGAATGAATGAATGAATGAATATTGGGGGATGGCAATGTTAACCCATTTCCTGAATATTTCACGTGCCTCAAAACCTTACTAAGGTCACCATAACTGCCAATAAATGCCAGATTTATTAGTAGAGCTGTAAAATCAGAAATGATTTTTTAAATAATACAAACAAAATTACAGCACAGATTGCATGAGTGAGGAAGACCCAATGATCTGTTTTGGAAGTTGCTGTCCACACGTTGCTAGTTAGAGAAGAGTCTGTGCTTGGGTATTCAACCAAAATTTGCCTCCAAGACTGAGACAGTTCCCCTTATGAAAGAGGAGGATTCTGGCCATGAGTGAAGGAAGGCTTTCCTTCAACAAAACAAAACAAAACACAATAGCTGATTGGACTCAGTATGGACTGGATGTGGAGGTGGGGAAGGTAGCACATAGGTGAATATGGACTTTACAGACATGTAAATGGGCAAATAGTCTGTACTGATGCAAGAGACCTTTCTTTTCCTTTGGACACGATCCGTAGCTCAGTTGCTTGAGCAGCAGCTTCATATACAAAAGATTCCAGGTCTAGTCCTTGATGTTTCCAGGTGGTACTTGGAAAGACTCTAGTATCAAACTGTGGAGAACCAATGCCAGCCAGGTGACACCGAGCTGGTAGAACAATGGACTCAGACTTCACAAGGTTATTCCTCACATCCCATCTATCGTGCCTGGTGGCCTGCTTCTAGCTTGTCTTCCAAGGGACTCTTATGTGCACCTCTCCATTTTTGCTGCCTCAACTGACTTAGGAAACTGGCTCAGCTTCCCCAGCCTATTAGTGTATTAAGTAAAAAGCTATTTGAATATCGCACCGTAAATAATGCTGACATTCTAAAATGCTGATTATTTCTAATCTACTGGGAAGGGTCTTTTGGAAAGCATACTTCTCTTTCCCATTGACTCTGTTTTTTTTTTTTTTTCCCTGACTCGCAGAGCGCTATTTGTCCACCTAGGCATCTCTATTTGTTCATGTTTGTTTTATCGGCTCCTGAAAATTGGATGTAACTGAGACTGATATTATTAGGTTTCATTTCTCCAAAGCCGAGAGCGTTCACTCTGCTTGGGAAGGGGGACCAGTAAGTAGTAAATACTGGGGCTTTTAAAATGGAATTTGCGTTTGCTAATTAATCCATTTGCTTGACTCTTCTCATAGCGCAAACCCATTTTTTTCCTTCCTGTAAGCCAGAACAAATCCTATTTTTCACTATCTTATCAGCATTATATAAATGACAGTGTGTGGGATTTCAGATTTTCCACTGTTTTGTCCTTACACTTGATTAGATTTTTAGCGCACCAGTTCTTTCTTTGGGGTTTATTTCTGTGTCTTATAAATGCGAGAGAGAGAGAGAGAGAGAGAGAGAGAGAGAGAGAGAGAGAGAATGTGGTCTTTTTATATAGTCCTAAAACAAAGGAGGATGATACCTTTCATAGGGCATTGAAATCTCACAGCCAGGCACGAGCTTTCACATCCTGTGGGACTCTCCATCAGGTTGGGCTTTACGGAGCAGGAAAGGTGCAGAAGAAACAGAATATTCCACTAAACTGTGGTTGGGTTATCCAGTCCAGGCACTCTTGTTTAAAGCTCATTCCAAAGGGAGGAGACTGATGCATTCTGAATCTACGGCTAATTAGGGACAGGCTTCCCCTGAGGTATTGTAGATTTCATAGCCCTTCCCAATCGTGGTAGACAAAAGAACTGTCGGCCGTTCAATACCTCCTCTTTCCTTATATTGAAGCTGGGGGCAAAAGCAGACAGAAACACAGCAGGCCCACATTGGCTTTCTCCGAGTGAAAGTTTTATCTAGGGAAGAGAAGGCAATTCCAGCTAACTTAAGAGTATTAACCAGTAGCTGGAGGATGATGGAGTCCTCGGTTCATTGCAGTCCTTCCTGGAGTGATGACAGACATCTTTGCTTGCTTGTAGATATTACCCCAGCTGGCTATTCAGGGAATGTTCCTCAGTTCAACAAAAAAAAAGAAGAAGGTTTCATGCTCCTTTTACCCAGTTATAAGTGCAAGTATTTTGATCAAAAGATACTCTCTTGTTTGCTGTAGTGAAGGGGATGCTGTTAACCCTATTCAGTCATCACCTTTCCCAGTCATAAGAGAAGAGCAGTTAGCCCTTCCTCTCTCCTCTGTTGCTAGAGAAAGCAACAGTGGCATGGATCAAGACGTTATGACTGACTGGGTTTCGTTTAGAGCAGTGGATCCTAACCTTGGGTGACTCAGGTGTTCTTGAACTGCAACTCCCAGAAGCCCTCACCATCAGCTGTTCTTGCCAGGGTTTCTTGGTGTTGCAGTCCAAGAACATGGAGGATAACCAAGGTTGGGGACCACTGCTTTAGAGATTGGAAGAGTTGCTTTTGGGGTTGCATTTGATGAGCCATTAGGAGACTTGGTGGCATTGCGGGTTAAACCACAGAAACCTCTGTGCTGCAAGGTCAGAAGACCAGCCATTGTAAGATCGAATCCATGCAACAGAGTGAGCTCCCATTGCTTGTCCCAGCTCCTTGCCAACCTAACAGTTCGGAAGCATGCAGATGCGAGTAGATAAATAGGTACCACCTCGGTGGGAAGGTCACGGCATTCCATGTCTAGTCGCGCTGGCCACGTGACCACGGAAGATTGTCTTCAGACAAGCGCTGGCTCTATGGCTGGGAAACGGAGATGAGCACTGCACCCTAGAGTCGGACACAACTAGACTAAATGTCAACGGGAACCTTTACCTTTACCTATGACCCATTGCTTTTAAAGGTTTTGTTAGAAAACCTACAACCCTTTCTGAGGAGCAATCTCTGCCTTGGAAACATTCAGTTGAATTTTTGCTGTAAGTGAAACTCTTGGGATAGATCTAACAATGTATGGAAATCTTCCTGCGAAAATCTGCTACTCGTAATAAAAACTGCTCTCATGTTTTTGCAGAATTTTGCATAGTGATAATTTCACTAGCATTTCTTCCATTGCATTATCACTATGAGTTTTTTTAAATTAACATGAATGGACTGATCACTGTGATTTTCCTGACAGATCTGACCAGGTGATTCGGGAGAATAAAAAGGTTGGATAGTTCTTAATGATAGACCATGCTCCTGTCATCTGTAGTGTAATACCCATCAGAGTTTGAATGAAGGGCAAAGAGACAGGCGGAAGGAGATTTTATTGCTTGAATTAGGACACGGCAAGAGATGAAAACTTGGCATTTAGACAAGGAATTAGATAAACTTGAAGTATATTTATTAGATTGATCCCCCTGTCCCTGGTGCTAATTATAGCTACTCTGAATATGTATGTTTGTTCTTGATATTTCTAACAGATATAGGGGAAACTGGTGACAAAGAAGAAAAGACAGATGTATGATTTAAAAATTGCTGCTTTGTCCATAAATCAAATGATATAATTATCCACTCACATCTTCACCATCAGCCGGCTGCTTTCCTTTCCTTACGCATTTTATCAATACTATTCAGCAGTGCTTGTAAGAAATCTGTGAATATATCTCTTGTTCGCTGATGGGCTTACAATGTTTGCTGTGAAGCAAGAGGGATGCAATTGATTGCTGAGCAGTAATGATACAGATTTCCCCAACACCTCATAGATAGGATTGAAAGCTTGAATCTCTAGTTCAGGTCTGTGGCTTGGGTTCGAGGAATGGGATGGTAGAACTAGGGAAGAAGGAGTGAGGCATTGGCGACTGGGCTTGCCCTTCCCTTTTGCCCTGGAACCCCCATAATGCCTGTGCCAGGAAGGGAAGCTGATGGGGTGCTGGTAGAGAGAGTTGAGCATTTGAACGCATCAGGCTGGCTTTAGCTTACATTCCTTCCATGAGCATCTGAGTGGAAAATCTGTGAGCGAATGTAGGACATGGGGCCGTCGTTAACTCTCCATAGAGAGGACTTAGAGAGGATCCTCTGGAGAGAGCCACATGGAAGGCTACCCTTAAAGAGAAGTGCAACTGCCAACTAGAAACCAAGTCTGATGAGGAAAGACCGAAAGAATTGGGCAGGTTGAGAGAAAAAAATTGACTGAAAGGAGATAGGACAGCACTTTCCAAATCCTTGAAAGGTAGACCTACAGAGGCAGGGCAGGATCTGTTCTCCATCATCCTAGAGTGCAGGGCATGCAACAACGGGCCCAAATGACAGGAAGCCAGAGTTAGGTTGAGTATCAGGAAAAAAAGTTCTTAACTGTTAGAGCGGTATGACAATGGAACCCATAACCTTGGGAGGTGGTGAGCGCTCCAATGTTGGAGGTATTTGAGAGAAAACTGGGCCCCAATCTGTCAGATCTTCTTTGATTTTGGATTCCTGCCTTGAGCAGGGGGTCGGACTCGATGGCCTATACTGGCCCCTTCCAACTTAATTATTCTATGATTATTATACGATTATAGATTAATAACAGAGAGCCTCATGTTGCCTGTATGCGGAATGAAACATTTTCTTTTTATCTGTTTTAATCTTTACCTTCTTCATTCTCACTTCTGCTTAGTCTGCTAGATTAAGGCAATTTGTATTCTATTTGATATTGTCTGGCTTGATAATTTTCTAGGCATTTATCCCCCCACATATGCACCTAGGACGCTCCAAAATCCTCTCCTTTTCCCAAAAATTCCCATGATCTCTGTTTCTTCATCCTCCACCAGAACCCTCATCAGCTTCATCTACATGTCACTCACCTTGTTCTAATCGTAGCTATCCTTTGATTTCGGATTCTTTTAACCTACGCCTTGTGTCCAAAGTAACTTGCATTATATTGAATAACAATGAGTATTACAACGGAGGAAGGAAACAATAGCAAAGAAACATGATGTTCATGGCTGAATGGCACGAGGCACAACAGGTCTACCCATCCGCCTGCTCTTTGTGTGGGCATGTGAAGCCTTCAAAGTTTCACACACTTTCAACAGCCCATGTGGGTTTCATAAAAGCAAGCACTCACCCACACGCCCTTGGTTGCTCCCGAGGTGAAGTCAGGCTGGCAAGAAGGATTTCTTTTTTCCAACCATTGCATGTTTGATGTGGTACAAGACAACCTTGTCAAGGGCTATTATGGCCTGGGGTGAAATATTTCCCTAACCTTTCCCCCCTGCCCCTTCCCAAGATGAAGCCTGGCAGATGACTCGAAGCGTGATGGTTTACAAACAGCCTAAGGACTTCGGTAACCTATGCTACTTTTTAATGATTCCTGGGAGTATTATGCTTTGCAACGGCCCAATTCCAGGAAAATAATGCTAGGGAGAGGAGGCAGAGGGCATAGCTTACTGTGGTATATGTCCGTCACCTCCATTTCGGAGAATATGAATTTGCTGAGTGCGCAACTTCCTGAGTTTTTTTTTTTTTTAACGTTCCATTTCTGCACCAGTTAGTGATTTTACAGGTGGTGGTGGGGAGGGAGGCAAATACCTGGCTGAAAATGTAAACGTGTTTGCATATATATTTCTCCAACAATTGTGTGTGTGTGTGTGTGTGCGCGCGCGCATGTGCGTGCCAATGTTGCTCA